>NC_064676.1:0-606354 GCF_023278565.1 Colletotrichum lupini
CCTAACCCTAACCCTAACCCTAACCCTAACCCTAACCCTAACCCTAACCCTAACCCTAACCCTAACCCTAACCCTAACCCTAACCCTAACCCTAACCCTAACCCAATTAGCTTTAACTACCCCATAATTTTTAACTACGCCGCGCATTAGGCTAAGGGGTTTAGAGTTAAATAATAAAGTAGTTATAAATATAATAAAATAAAATAAAGTTAATAAGCTTAAAATAACTAAGTAAAAATTTTCGCTTTTTAATTAAAAATAAAAAAGGAGATCGACGATTTATTTTAATAAAAAATTGTTATATTAAAACGATTTTAAAAATATACTTTTTATAATTCTCTCTAACTTCGGTTCTTTTTACTTCTTTAATAATAATAATTAAATCCGATTTTTTTATTAAATATACCTCGTTAAACTTAATAACTTTTTATAATTATTAATCAGATTACTAAGTATAATTAAATTAAATATCTTTAATAAAAATAACTTAGTAATATATTAAGGTATTACTTTAATTAAAGCTTGAAGTTAATTAATAAGGGGATTATATAGTATTAAGAGAATTAATAAAGTTTACTAAATAATACTAATATTAAAAATATAAATAAAATAAATATTATAATTAAAAAGACGTTTATTAACGTAATTTTAATAAAAGGAATTATTTATTTACTTTTTTATTTATAATATAAAAAGTAGTTAGTAAAAGTAGAGGAAAGAAAGTATAAAAAATAAGACTTTTTAAATAAGTATAATAAAAAAGTAATAATTATTAAAAAAATATAAAATATTATAAAAATAATATAAAAAGTTATAGAAATCGGAGTATATAAAATATAATAAAATAGAAAATGAAATAAATAAAGAGAACTTTAATTAAAAGCTTAGGGGTACGTTAAGTATTTATATAGGAGTTAAGTTTTAGGAAATTTATTAAAAGAGTACTAACTAACCAATCTTTATATAAGTAATTAGTTTTTAAATAGGTAATTAGTTTTTATATAAATAACTAGTTTTATATAAATAACTAGTTTTATATAAAAGAGCAGTTTTTATATAAGAAAGTAGTTTTTATATAAGAGAATAGTTTTTATATAAAAAAGTAGTTTTTATATAAGGGAGCAGTTTTTATATAAGAGAGCAGTTTTTATATAAAAAACTAATTTTATATAAGTAACTAGTTTTTATATAAAAGAGCAGTTTTATATAAGTAATTAGTTTTTATATTTAAAGGGTATATATTAAGTACTTAAAAAATATACTAATTAAGAATAATTAAGGGAGCGATATAAAATATATTTATACTCAATAAATAAAAAAGATCTAAAAAAATAGAACTACTTAGCGATAAGTCTTTTAATAAAATAGAAAAAGTATACGATATTTAAATAAGAAATAACTAAATATACTTAATAAGAATATATTAATAAGAATAATACTAAGGGAGAGTAATAGAAAATATACCAAACTTTTTTTTAAAAAATAGTATTAAAGTTACGAAAAGCGGTTTTTATAATAAAAAAGTAATTAAAATATAATACGCCGATTTTAAAAAATAGAAGTTACTCAATTCGAATTTATAAAGAGCGTTAATTAGTTTTTTTATATAATAACTAGTTTTTTAGTATTATATTTTTTTTAAAATAAAAAAGGTCCGTATAGCCTTAATATATAACTAATAAAAACCCGCGCTTCGATTAAAACTAGTTAAAAACTTAAGAATCGTATACGCTAAGAGTAATACGGGCTAATTAGTATTTTTATACCGCCGCACTTTTAAAATAAGATACGGGCGTATTACTTATATTATATTATATAAGGTACTTAGGCTTTAAAGACGCCGGTAGGGCTATATATAGCGCATAGTAAATATATCATCAATAAGACCTCGTTATTAGGCATCCTAGAAACGTTTACTATGCTTTTTAATACTACGACTAATCTCTATATATTATAAACGAGAGGCATAGGGTATTAGGCCCTACACTAGCATAGCTATTTATAATATATTCTAACCTAAACTAAATCGTTAGTATTTTATTTAATTATAATACATTTTGCTCTAAGATTATAATAGGTACTAATCCGGCAGCTATCTCTAAATATTCTTATTAATCTATAGATATACCTTGGCATTGCCCTATTCAAATTCTTTTTACTTAAGAAGATATAACTCCTACTATACCTTTTATTAATATCCGCACACCCGCCTATATAATACCAAATCCTTTAATTATAGTAGGCATATAGAAGGTTAGAAGCAGCCCGAACTTAGCTACCGTATTTAGAGACTTAAAGAAAACCGGGATATAGGGAGTAAGAATTAAACACAGGGTATTAATTATTCACTAGCTCTACGACTAAAGCCAAGCTCTACCTTATAAGGTTATATATAATAATAATACTATTTAAACTCATGTATCATATTAAATAAGCCCTAAGGAGCGAGATCACAAGCTCATATTTATAAATTAAATAGCAGAACCGGAGATAAAACTCACTACCCTTCTTAGAAAATAACCACTTTATATAGTAACTACGAGAGGCGGTCAAACAACCAACTACAATAAAATACTCGAGGTTATAAAAATAAGTCTTCGGACTAAAAAGCATTAGCAATACCTACTATCAAGGCTTAAAATAACACTTTCTCCGGTCCCCGTTAAACTTAACTACCTACTAACAGTTTATCATTTTTTCATTAAGACTCTAAACAATACCTTTCGTGCCCCGATTCCTCTATAGTGTTACTTGCCTTCTCTTCCGGTAAAAAAAAGGCCGCAGGTCATCTGGCCTACGGATGCTCCGTACGACGAAATGATCTTAGCAATGTTAGAGGCTAAATGCCCGGGAGAAAAAGCATGTGCTCTTCCCATGCCCATGGCACGTCCCTAACACGCCTACACCCTAGTTGACCCATATAATACACCGGGCCGGCACCTTAGCATAGTAGAAATTATATACCCGGTAGGATAGCTTACTTTCGAGCTTCCAACAGACACCGATTCAAGCACCAATGCGATGAACCAGAAATTCTGAACGTCCTTCGCAACAACAGAAAGCAATACCTTAAGTCAGCTAGAGTCAAGTTGTGCGGGCCCTTTACAGCTATAAAGAGTTAAAGTTTAGTCAGGAGGAGGAGGTTAGAGGGGAAGAGGGATAACAAAGTAGGGCTATAAAGAAAATAGGGACCTGACTCGAGGCCTCAACTTTAGCCCAGTGCTCTGGAAATACATACTATAAATATTATGGGACATAAAACCTTAGCGTCAGTATAGAGAACTGAAAGTAGGATGTAGCGAAAGGGCTCTGGTCAACACAGCTCGCATGTTATCTATACTCCTTCATTGAGCCTAGAACTTTGTGGACCATAAACTTCGATGATACATGTCAAACTTTCCCGAAATAACAAAGTTTACCCTTCCCATTCCACCTAGGGCAGATTATTGCTAAATTTGCCCGACTAAATTCTTGCGAAGCACCCACTTGCGTCTCTCCCAGAGTCATGATTATAACAAATATAAGAACACACAACTATCCATAGATAATCATCTCCATCATCGCCACAACCTTCATTAACAATCATCACTTCGGTCTTCACTTTCGTTCTCACTTTTACAAAAGTCTTTCTTTTACTTCTCTCTTCTTAACGGCATAATTCCAATTCCGTTAACCTTACTATGCATTCCTCAACCATTTTCACGGTCGCCATTGCTGCTTTTGGCTTCTTTGGCGAAGCTTCAGCGTACTGCAACTGGAATAAGAAGACTGTCGAGAACTGCTGTTATCGCGATAACGACGCAAGAGTCAGGCAAGGCGGTTATATTAACTTCCCGCAAGGCACAATCTGCCCTGAATCCCACTCGAATACCTGTGGCGCGGACTGCTGCACCTTTGATACTGGTCTGGGTATCGGCTGCCCCAAGTAGGCATTTGTCCGTACCTGCTACGATGCAACTTGATAGTAAGCTTCGGTTCAGATTCTGGTTGTATTCAAGGTAATCTAACATTAATTATTAGGCCGCCACTTTCAAGTCTACGAGCTCCAAACATAAAGACCTTCACGGCAAACCTCTTTCGTCTTTTTGATCTTGGAATTCATGTCGTTCCTACCTTGGTATACTTTCGACACCATCACGCCGGCTATGGGTTGATTTGGGAAACCCAAGTGGTAACGCAGACTCGAAGTAGGACTTGAACCAGACTTTGAATCAGACTTAACGTAGGGATTGCTTATTGAGGCTTGGGCCTTAGAACAGTAACCGGTTGATATCTCTGCTTTTCATCGTTCAATTTGAATACAATGAGGCTAGCCCGTATAAGTTGAGTCTGTTCTGGGAAGTGACCTGTATCAATTGACATTACAATCATACCTGAAGGCCGGTTTCAAAATAGCGGTTTAAATCAATTTGGCTCATGTTCATTTTTTTCCATCGCTACATAATGATAAGGCCGTGAAATTTAACAACTGAGGTTTGATGAATCATGACTAGAGCAACGACTCGATCGGAAAGATACCTGCAAGACAACTGATCTGGCTCAGATTACATCGGATCTGCATGGACCTGATTGCTAAAAGCTTGCATCAGGTCAACGGAAACCCGCCAATAGTTTTGTGAGGCTTCATAAAGACAGTCGTAGTCCAAATCGCACATGTTGAGTTGTCCACGTAATTCTGGTTGAGATTCTAGTGACCAACAAGCTATACCTACGGCACGGGAAAAGTCGAATAATCTGGCGCTTCTAGTAGTGGCCCGGGGTACGAGACTCGCAAGCGGGCGATATCACCGAGAAGGTCTCCACACCACACGCGACCAAATCTCCTATCGCGGCGCCTACCTCATGCTACCTGTCATGCTACCTGTGATGTATCTTCGTGCTATCGTTCTTAGTTGAGATCTAGCACGGACCCGGGGATACTTTCCGCATTCCGCTCAACGCCGGGCTCAGTCCCGAGGGCGGGGTTCGCATCCTGCCGGGGGGATGCTGTGGGGACGCATAGTCGGATACATGTCAAGTGGGGACGTTATCCTCCGAGATAAAGAAACCCCACCCACAAAGCCGCCCATTTATCGCATCTAACATCTTCGAGTCATCATATCATCGTCTTCCTATTGTTCTTGCACAAACTTCAAGTAGCTCTCCTACGCAGTGTTGTTCATACGGCTACCAAAGCCAAAACAAATCGAGCGTGGCAATGTCAGCAAGGAGCGGTGTTGGGAGAAACCGTGCATCGAAAAGGCGCACATCGAAAGCGTAAGTCACCATGGCTGCTCCTGTCAACAGGACTTGACCGGTCATATTGATTGACGATTTTTCGGCTGCGAAGCTGCACAAGATGCCGCGATCAAAAGATTAAATGCTCGGGCTCAGACCCCTGTCAACAATGCAGCAAGAGAGAGCAGGAATGCGTCTTTCCTGACGAGTCGCAAAAGGTCGTGGTCACCAGGAGGTAAAACTTCGGTCTGGTCGACTTACTTCTGATATCAAACTACTCGGTTCACTCACGAAATGGCTCTAGGTATATCAGCGACTTGCAAGAAAAGCTGGCCGCATCCGAGCGGCGAGCATCTTTGATGGTCTCACAAGACCCGCCATTGGATCAACAAGCAAACAACAAAACGCGTCAGAGCAGGCTGTTCATTCAATATCTACGCTCAAGATCAGATACTAACAGATACTATAGTAGAAATCCCTGGTGATGCCACTGAGAGTTATCTTTCAACACAGGACCGCACAGTGGGAAACATTTTCCCCATTACGCCCTCATCTTCGACTGTACTCGCTTCATCTCTTGGCGTCCATGTGCCCACAAACGAGGCACCGCTCACAAATCCACTAGCTTTCCATACAATAGACTGGGTTCCGGGTCCTAGTGGTACTCCCGGTACGTCTGAGGCGCCAGTTTCCTCCAGCGCAGTACGTTGATGCTTGCCTAATCAGTATTTATGGGAACGTCTTCCAATTGGGCTTTCAACCGACGGGTCTTATCTATGACCCATGAAGCAATCACCGGCACTGCTTTATCCCCAGAGAACCTATTCTTTGACGGAAAGGTTTACGACTTGAGGTGGGATGGAGGCCGAATCTCATCTTCAGGGGACGATTTCAGCCTTGCCAGTTTGCCGACTCAGGATTTTGCAATCTATCTGATTAATTCCGTCAAGTTTCACTGCTGCCGGTTGTTCTATCTGTTTGAAGAGGACAGTTTCATGGAGCACTTTGCCACATTCCATGCAAGTGCCGCGGATCAGTCAAAAGTCCCCCGGCTGTGGTTCGTTCACTACCTCATTATCTTAGCATTCGGCAAGGCGTTTATCGTACAGACATCAAAGTCACACCAACCTCCTGGAGCAGACCTGTTTGTGCAAGCTATGAAGCTTATGCCGGACTTCACCTTCTTCGAGTGTGACTACATAGAAAGGATGCAGGTACTTTGCTGTACCTCGCTGTATCTTCACTGCATAAGTTGTCGGCCCGCTGCTTATCGATATGTTGGTGAGCCATGCCTCTCTCTCTGGCCTCAGCTTCCGATAAACCTCTTCCAGGTTGGACAGGCGCTTAGCACAGCGTTCGAACATGGCCTACATACCGAGATGCAGAGCCACCACCTAGACGAGACGTATGTTCAGAGGTGCAGGCTAGTATGGTGGACAATATATGTCTTGGAGCGTCAAATGTCAGCACTCATGGGAGTGCCTATGTTCATCTCGGATGAATGCGTCTGCACACCGTTCCCCATATTTTACGAGCAAGCACAAAGAACCAGCGCTTTGCACATACAGATCAAGTTGGCGCAGGTACTGGGGCAGATCCATCAGAGTAAGGCGAAGAGTCATATACTCATCTTGAGCTTACTACCATCGCTCTGGTGGCTAACATGTTGCACTAGCTGTTTATGGCATTGAAGGACAGCTCGACAGTCGCTACTTGGGTGCCACAAAGGCTGTTCTCCAAAGTATAGCAGGCCTCGCTACCGACCTCCATGGTTTGTTTGACATCGACTCCAGTGAGAACACATCAGGAGTCTCCCGTGTCTCGGCACATTTGCATCTCCAGTACCACCAAGTATGGAGACATCAAACTTCGGTATAGAGGAAATGCTAACTTAACGTGTACGAAGTGCATCGTTCTAACCACTAGGCCGCTATTATTCATATTCCTACAGTCCAAACTCGGGCAATCTGAATCAGTGCTGATGCAGTGGTTGCATTCCGATAGCATCAGAAGCTTACTACAGGTTTGCACGGATTCTTCGCGACAGATAATCAAAATTTTATTGAGATTATTGAGTCATGGTTTACTGGGTAAGTCGCTCAATTATTCTTTGCAAGGAGTGGTAGCTCATTCGACGGATCACAGAAAGCTTCCTAAGGTTTGATCTGGATGCTACATCAACAGCTGCAGTCGCCATGTCTATGGCTGCAGCTATTGAGCCGACTCTGTTTCCCGACAAAGCAGCGTGGTCTCAACGGGTGTTCCTCATCCTCGAAGAAATGAGCTCTCACGGTAGTAAGATCGCAGGAATGATCTTATCTGAACTGAGGCAGCTTGGTAATTATCTTCACCATCTCAGTGCAGATGAAGAAGTCCCAAGCCAAGTTCATGGGACACAGCGTACTGCCTCTACCAATGATGTTGGATCATACCCAACAGACCAGGCCCTAGGTTTGGAGTTTGAGCAAAGCCTGGCTATGGAGGCCGAGCTTAGCACAGACCTTCTGATCGATATCGCTAACTCGCTGGATCCTGAGAGCTTGAGCTGGGATTTCCCCGTAGCTGAAGGCTAGTGGACAGCCGCGAGTCCATCAGACCTAAGTGACATCTCAATATTGCTTAGCAGAAGCACAACACAAAGTCACCATGAGTCGGGAATGGTGTGCAGTTTGTTCAATTGAAAGTATGTCTGTTCAGACTCCCTGGAACCGTTTTCTGCCTAGGGTGTCTTGCTTGCGCACAACATACGTTTGCAAAGATCAAGCATCATTCATCTTCCACAGAGATGGCATCGGCCCTCCTTCTCCGTACAACGGATCCTTAATCGGACCAGGGACCTTCTCGCACCTTCCCCGTTTCTCGTCTGTTTCCTGAACCGAATCTAATGGATACTCCATATCATAAGGTTCTTCCCTTGAGTTGAACCCCGTCTCAAAACCTTGTCAGCTCCTGACTTATGCACATAACGTATGAATGAAGCGATGTTTAAGTAGACCTTACCAAAGCATAAAACCCAATTATCTCATAGTCATCCTCAGATTCCCTAACAAAGTGTGTCACTCCTGCCTAGATTGAAGAAGTTGGCATAAGTAGCTCAGCCCCTGATCGGGTTCTGCCGGTTTTTAGTAACTTACTGGCCATGCAAAGACGTCCCCAGCACGAGCAACAAACTCGACGCCCACAGGGTTGCCGAACTCATCGGTGTCTGCGTCCAAAGGAGATTTTCCAAGAACATATGTGCCGCTGCCATGTAAGACAGTGTACGCCTCGTGTGTCGTCAAATGATAGTGGGGGGTAGCTGCGAGTGTTTCGTTGGCGATCTTCCAGTGACCCCCTTTGACCCACTCCGAGGTGTTGATCGCCTCTAAAGCGCCTTCAACTGTTTTGTTCTCCAGCGCGTTTCTATACACAATGACAGGGAATTTGGAATTTGGGGAATGAGGGGTGGGTGGGACCTTAAATGTCTCTGGGGAGATTGGAGATGATGCCATTGTAAGGAACAGGAACTGTCTTGGTGAGGGAGACGTTGTTGGCGATAGGGTGATCAATGGGTCAGTCAGCTCGATAAGTTTGTGACCATCATGATATTTGTACCTTGCTTTGACTGAGCTCTAGCGCGATCGACAATGATAGCATGTTATCACGATTGCGAAAGCTTCGTGCCTCGACCGTGCAACAGATGCAATGTGTGGGGGAGGAGTCGGCAAAACAGCCACCGGGAACTGGGTCCGTAGACCAAAGCAGTGACGCCATAGTCTTGCAATGGGAAATCGGATGCGTTTCCCGAGAATCACCACCCACTTCAACACCCCCCACGATGAGAGTGGTAAGTCTTTCCGAAAACCGGCAATCCTACCACACCCAACAACCTGGAGGTCTCCACGACTTTCTCATCAATTGCTGGGCGCCAATCAACGATACCTTGGCGGTTCTGGCACCCAAGCCGACCAATATCGAGTATCTGGTACTGCGGCATCTTCAACCCCCAACTGTGTGACCATGTGCCCGAACCCGAAGCCGTAAACAATGAAATAAAGAGAGCTTTGCGATACTGTGGTTGTTTTGAATTTCGCTGTGCCACGCAAACTTACCGGACGGCTTGCCGGGCACGACTTTACATCAAGCCGGCAAGTAGAATCTCGGTTCTGTTACTGCATGAAGTATACTAAGCAAATGAGTACATTCAGTCGCCCAACTTTGGCTATCTAGGTGGCTCCAACATGACTGGTTGCATCATAGTCAAAACACACGTATAACTTATTGACTTGGGTAAACTATATAGATGGCCAAGTTCGTTTAGCTATGTTCGGAGGCTAAGGGACCTTGTACACAAAACGATTGACCTTCAAAATAAGGTGGTTGTTTCGCCACCCCCTAGACCAATCTAGCATAGATGCTCCTCTGCTATCAATCGCCAGCTTTTTTTAGCCCATGGGCTTACCACAACTGTACGTAGCTGAAGAATCTTCTGATCTTCGGCTGCTTGTAATATTCGTCTAGTTGCTTTATCTCCTCAGTTGATAGCTCTCGCCGACCAGTGATGCAGTCTGCTGTATTCGGATCACGCCAGGGTGTTCTGTAAATGATCTTATATCCAAGCGTTGCACCGAGGATGAGAATGAGTCCGATGGTGTATTGGAAAAAGTTCTCTGCCGTGAACCCCCCGCCACCCTAAGATAGACTGGTCAGCCTCTTCGCGGAACAGAAGTGAGAAGAGATAAGAAATCAACGATATCATGCATCGGAATACGAAATCACTTACGATAGGGTTGATGCCGCAGGCTAGACACGAAGCCAGTAGAATCAATGAAACGATCATTAACCAGGCAGGAGCCAAAGGCCATGCAGATGATTCCCACGCATATGTCTGGGAGAATAGAAGGTCCCCTTGTGCCTTGATGGCACATCTGAATCGCCAATTGGTGAAGGAAATGATGATCCAATTGGTGAAGAAAGATGCACTAGTGATCGAAACCAACCAGTTCAAGACCCTGATACCATCTCCTATAAATTTGTTAGCCGGCATATGCAATCAAAACACTCTGCTTTCAGTCTCATGGCACTCACCCGATAGCTGTATGTACGACAGCACAGCGGCAACGATGCACGTCACGAGCAGCGCCAGCCTCGGTCGACCCTTGTCGTCTACTCTGGCCAGGCGACCTGAGATGAGTTTCTGATGTGACATAGAGCGCAGGACTCTAGAAGACAAGTATACTGATTCGGCGGCGATTGCTAGAACTCCACACATCATCCCAGCATTCAGGAGCGAGGATATGCCACGAATTCCAGAGCTCTCTACAGCGATAACAAAGGGAGATGCAGAAACGCTACTGCCACCAAGCAGCCTTTCATCATCCGAGGGTACCAAAATTGTGATGAATATGACACTAAGCATGTAAATGAAGTTGACTCGGAAAGGGACGAGCTTTGTTGCATGGGCCATTGAGAAGCGAGGACTATCGGCCTCGCCGCCCATGATGCCGACGAAAACTTGGTCGCCAACGGCCCATGTTGCTAATAGGGCACAATTCGCGAATCCCTGTACACACGTACTTAGATATTAGCTGTATCCAATTTCATTGCCAAGAATTGATATCAGTGCCTACAGTAAATCCGTTGAGGAATGGCGGGAGGCTTGTCCAGGTTTCTCCTCGGTGCAGATAACCGTTTGGCCCGGCTCCAAGTACCAACGCAAGTGAGAGTATGATAATGATCAGGAAGAGAAAGATTTTGATGATGGACGTGACATATTCGAACCAGGCGAAGGCTTTGTTGGGAAGAAGGAAGATGACGAAGCACGCGAATAAAAATAGAGAAACTATTGCGGAAGATCAGCTTCAATTCGACGCCAAGTAGAGTAGGTGGCATTCGGTTCAGACTTATACGCGCGAGACTTACTAGTTGCCGCTTGTGGAAACGATTCTGGAGCCCAGAAGCGAAGGAGAACGTGGAAGAATCCCGCTTCAGCTGCTACTATCGCAGCCCATCCTATTCGAAAGTTAGTGACAGCAAGGTTTCAATCAGGATCGCCTTTTGCCTCACTCACCAAGCCATTCAGCGAACCCAGCACCAAACGCCAATGCTGGATCGACCCA
The DNA here is from genome assembly GCF_023278565.1 of Colletotrichum lupini. Taxonomy (NCBI): domain Eukaryota; kingdom Fungi; phylum Ascomycota; class Sordariomycetes; order Glomerellales; family Glomerellaceae; genus Colletotrichum; species Colletotrichum lupini. The sequence goes on from NC_064676.1 coordinate 11,316, forward strand.
GCGGTCAGCGTAGTCTATATAGTTACCGGATACCGGAAAAGCAATTGTCATTTCGGAAAGTGATTGAAGGACAGCCCAAACACAACTGCAGACCAAAAAATATGCAACAACCATATTGCCGGGGCCTCCAGTAGCTAAAGCCTTGCCAGTTGCGATAAAGACGCCGCTTCCAATGTTGGAGCCAAGAGAGATAATCTATTGTCATAGTGAGTAGAACATTCGACAACGGCTCCTCGCGTGTAGTAAAGACTGACATGAATTTGACGTGGAGAAATGGATCTGTGGAACTCGCCGTTTCGATCGTCTTCAACCTGACCCACAACAATACTACGTGTGGGTTGCAGGTCTTCTACGCCAGTCTTTTCATCCCCCAACTTGTCATCTTTGCTGGTGGCAAAAGGTGGTGTAAGATGCGACATCGTATAGCCGGTCAGAGAGACTCAATCTGTGGCGGACGATTGGAAAGCGGATGGTAAATCATGGTCGGTCGGAAGGCGGAAAATCGGGGGCCCGTCTTATGTGTTGCGGCAATCCGCGAAATCCACATCACGTTACTGCCTGCTTTAAGGTAGATAGCAAAACATGTCCGGCTAGTCGTTATCATCGGCAATTAGAAAGTGGCATGTTATCCCGCCGGCGGCATGCGCCAAGTCAATATGCAAGATACTCCTGCCCTTTCCCCGTTTAGGACGCATGTCTTCTGTTGAAGGACTGATGGACATTCCCTCCACAACCTGAGTGCCGCTACGGGAAACGCATCCGATGATAGTCAGGGAAAGGAGAACGCTCTCAGGAAAGTTTGTCATCTACCTCTTGATTACTTGGCATGCCACTAACACTTTGTGCCTTAACTATCGGATGGCAAAGCCGTGAAACACTGGCTGATAATGTAGGTGTAGAGAGATGTGATCGAGTGTATCTACCATCGGAGACACTGGCGTTGATGTGTAGGACGCAGCACAACAACAAATTTATTCGTCGATGCGATTGTGGTAAAACAGGCGACATTAATATAAATAAGACTCTTATAATGATGATGATCCTCGACACATCCTCAGACAATTCCATAACCATCGCGTTTCTATACCTTGAGGAACAGGAAGCTTCGATTTGATAATGCCGTCACACACCAAAGAACTGCATTCGGACGTTATCGTCATTGGTGCAGGGTTTGCCGGATGCTACCTTCTTCGCAACCTACGCAAACAGGGATTCCAAGTCCAGGTCATTGAAGAAGGCCACGGATTGGGAGGCGTTTGGTGGCATAATCGCTACCCCGGCGCCCGTGTCGACACTGCCACGCCTTTCTATGAGTTCTCTGATCCTGAGCTCTGGAGAGAATGGGCTTGGACAGAGAAATACCCCAGTCAGCCTGAGATTCTCCGATATTTCGAATTCGTTGACCGTAAGTGGGATCTTAGTAGGGACATCACTTTCGGCGCGAGGGTCACTGATGCAACATTCGATGCACACACCAACCGTTGGAATATTATCACCGACCATGGCCAACTTATGTCAGCTCGCTTCCTGCTACCCGCGATGGGGTTTGCCGCCAAGACATACATTCCCGATCTAAATGGTCTTGACAGCTTCGATGGATCATTGTTCCATACGGCTCATTGGCCTCACGAACCATTGGATCTTTCCGGCAAACGCGTCGGCATCATTGGGACAGGGGCCACTGGCGTTCAACTGGTTCAGGAGATAGGTCCAGTCGCTGAGAAGCTCGTTGTTTTCCAGCGATCACCGAATTGTACCATGCCGATGAGACAGAGGTTTTCGGTGGATGGAGAGCCAGATAAGAGTGGCTATGAAGACCTTTTTTCCCAAATGAAGAAGTCTAGGGCCGGCTTCACATACCCAGTGGTCACCAGGAAGGCCATGGATGACACACCCGAGCAGCAGCAACTCCTCTTTGAAAGTCTCTGGGAGGAGGGCGGATTTGCGCCTACTCATGGCAATTACTCAGACTTTATGACAAATCTGGAAGCGAACCACCTATTCTACAACTTTTGGCGGGATAAAGTTCGACAGAGAATACACGTGGACGACCCTGAATTGATCGAGAACCTCGCTCCAAGGAACCCGCCCTACCCATTTAGCACGAAACGGCCATCCCTTGAACAAAACTACTACGAGATTTTCAACCGAAATAATGTCAGCCTCGTCGCCTTGAAGAAAAATCCCATAGACCAGATTCTACCAAATGGAGTGAGGATGGAGGATGGGACTGTCCATGAGCTTGACGCTTTGATCCTCGCAACGGGGTTTGACGCCATCACGGGAAGCTTCAGCAGAGTCAACTTCCGTGGTCTGAAAGGCAGGTCACTGAACGAAATGTGGAAAACTGGAACTCGCACATACCTGGGTATGACGACTTCGGGTTTCCCGAACCTATTCTTCCTGTACGGGCCACAGAGTCCGACCGCAACTGCTATCGGGCCAGTCATCTCGGAGATACAAAGTGATTGGATCATTGAGACACTAGTTCATCTACGAAGCAGAGGGCTATCAAGAATTGATCCTCAGCCCGCAGCCGAACAGACATGGGGACGTTTGACGGCCGACTTCTGTAACGCAACGCTTCTATCACACAACAAGACAACCTGGTACATGGGCGGCAACATTCCTGGAAAACAGCATGAAGCTTTGAGTTTCATGGGTGGAATCCCGGAGTATCAGAATGCCCTCAACAATTGTCACTCGAACGATTTGCTGGGATTCAACTTCTGCTAGTTCAGTCAAGGCTTTGAGTGGCCACCTAAGTCTTACTTTAGTAAGCAATCTAGTAGAAGGTTGATGAACTACGATATAGAACTAGGTGTCAAGATTTCCATATTCACTTCCTATGTATTCAGTTGGGCCCAAGGCTTCGCAAGGAAATCAAGAACCCCACCAACCGATTTGATGTGTAAAACACCTAGTTCACGCATGCCTACATGCAAAAGCACCCCACCATCACCACCACCATCTGGTACCTGCTTCAAGTTGCAAGATACATTTTACTTTTGAGGGGCGAGCCCTGGGACAGAGCTAAGTACAAAAGTTCTTCCTGTGACGGTATCGGGAACCACTAATCTACTTCATTGCCCTTTTGAACTGCGCCACAACGTATTTCATCTTAGTGCTTACTCGAATCCACTCTGAACCTGCAAACGTCATTCGTTAAAGGGTATGTAGGATGGCATGCAAAGGATTGGGCATGACGAGTGAGATCATCGAGTATATAAGTAAACCTGCGCCTCTATGTCGAATCCAAAGTCTTGATGATGGTCTTTTGTAATTCACACTTTGTAGCCGTCAAAAGCCACCAATAGCTCCCCTTGAGCCGATTTGTCTTTACGGACCGGCTTTGGCTTCATACTCCAGCACTTGGATCGATATGAAGCTCATCATAACTGGTGCAAGCGGCTTCGTAGGAACGGAGTTGCTTAAACAGAGTCTTTGTATCCCTGCAATAAAGACAGTCATTGCTCTTACTCGAAGACCGCTGGTCATACAAGCAGAATCTCGTTCCGATGCCGATCACTCAAAGCTGAGAAATATCGTTGTTGAAGGTTACGACCAGTACTCTGTCGAAACTAAAGCAGAGTTCGCCACTGCTGATGCATGTATCTGGTACGCTTGTTCTATATGCACTAGACTTGAAATTGGAGTTTGTGCTAAAAGTGATCATCCGTGGGGCAATAGGACCGTGGCTATCACCCCCTCGAAATCGACATTATATGATTGGAATGAGATTTGTCGAGTTTGCTACGAATCACCTCTCGCCGGATTGCGAGCAATGCTGGAAGCCCGTGGCTCTTTGACGGCTAATACTGAAAACCTTACACCGTTCCGTTTCATATACATGAGTGGTGCCAAAACAGAGAGAGACCAGTCCAAAACTCCGAGCTTCAAGCCTGAGTACTCACTTTTGCGGGTCTGTCAACTATTCCCGCCCTCCCCATTTTCAGTGAGACTCCAACACTGGCTTCGACTTGTAACATTCAGACACATGTACCACTTTGTTCATTCTGCTTCATCTCTGACGCCTTTGTATGACAGGGAAGAACTGAAACTGCGGTCCTGGCTCTCGCTAAAGAGCATGAATCACAACTCGATGCCTGTATTGTTAAGCCTGGACTGATAATAGCACCTAACAACTTCTTGAAAATGGCTGTTGCGTGTGCATTGTGGTGGACTGTGTCACTACCAAGTATTGGGGTTAGCGAAATCTCGGCTGCCATGCTGAAGCAGTCCTTATCTGGCTTTGAGAAGGACACACTTGAAAATCACGATCTTCTTCGTTTGGGAGAAAGTGAACTGTAAGCTGGCCCATTAAGAACCTTACTTCCGAAACTTTGGATGTGACGATATCTTCTTAATTCTCGAAGAGTCTTACGCTACCTGTACGAATACATTCAGACAGCAGCTATATGAGCTGTGTCACGTTGCTTTGTCAAGGACCTTGCGTATATGTGGTATGGATCTACTAGTATTTTGAGATGCGATTATTACAAACATTTGTTCAACGGAACCTGACGTATTCGGCCTTCTCGAAGGCGTACGGAACGCTTGGAGTTTTCCATTCGGGGGATATTTCCTTTTCCCCCTCAAACTTGACCACCGGTCTCAAAATACTCAAGCGTTTCCTGTCGAAGGCACTTGAATCAAAGCTTTGGAACCATTCGCCTTCAGGGTTGAAGAAGTCACCAAGAACTTTTGTCCATCCATTCCAGACAGTCACTAGAAGATCCAGAACATGATGAGCACCTCTCATTTCACCCCATTGGAAGCGCTGCTTGCATTCTGCCACAGTGCTTTCAGGGTAGAGACCGACCTCTTCGGTGAGGGCATAGGCATTAACGCCCACGAGACTGGCGTGTGAGTAGTAGCTTCCCCCCTCAGTCGCGCGCCGCTTCAGTCCTAGCATTGCGCCAACCGCGCCCAAGACACCGGTGGACATGTCGGAAATGGGCAAGCTCGGAAGAACGGCCTCGTTATTCGGAAGTCCCAAAGATCTTCCTGTAACATAGGCAGAGCCAGCCGCAGCATCGGCGATTTGTTGCCAGCCGGGTCGCTCTGCATAATATCCGTCCGGTCCATAGCAGTTTTCGGTGACATACACGATTCCTCGGCCACGATCACCAGCCATTTTCAAGAGATCGTTCAGCCCAAGGCCAAACTTGGGCATCTTGTTGATGCGGAACCCCTGGATGAACACATCGCAGTCGGAAACGAGCGATTTGAGAATTGAAGCATCCTCTTCTTTTCGCAGATCGATGGCGATCGTGCGCTTACCAGCGTTCAATGATAGCTGCATGATGTTGATGTCCGGAAGGTGGGGAGGGTTGACGCGAATTACATCTGCGCCGTATGAAGCAAGAATGGTCCCTATCTCTGGTCCAGCAATAACCCGGGTCATTTCCACAACTTTAACCCCTGCCAAGGGTCGTTTGTCGTTGGAGCTGAGAGGCGGAAACGCGATCGGCGGTGTGGGCATCGTCTGCTCCTGCTTCTTTACATTGACTAGAGGGTGCCTAGAAAGGGACCGTCCCATCTCAGACTCGCGCCACTGCTTGGGAGTGAAGCAGATACTGCCGCAAAATCCATTTAACAGATTTGTGACCTCCATTTTCTCTGGGCTAAGCTTTGAGGTGCTCTCAGCAATGTGCACGGCTGCCTCGTCGTTGGAACTGATTGGTGCTGATGGGTCGACGCCGATAGATCGCAGGACTGGATCAGCGTTCATGCTGCCATGAAGAGAATACCATACTTCAGGATCGCTGGTTGGGTAGAGGCCAGTCGCACGGTATTTGAGGGGAGTGTCGGTCCAACCCCGTTCCCAATCAGGCAGAAGGCTCTTGAGCTGGCCCTGCTTGACCATGCTGACAACATCGACACCATCGAGGAATGCAGTGGCTATACAGCCAAACCAGACAGCTGCATGTGTGGTGTTGACAGATATTTGTCTGTCCTCCTTGTTGACGCCGCGGATGGCTAGAATTTCATCTGCAAGCACGCCGGTCATGGCGTGAAGGGCGGCAGCGACAGAAACCGCCTTGATGGGGCCGGGGATAACGGGATACGCCTCTCCGGTAAACGTGACTCTGGAAAGTAGTCGCTCATCTTGAGTGAAGCCCGGAGTTTGGCTTGCTATGAGACGAAAGATCCGCTCGGTGTCTTCGGGTACGGGGGTGAAGGTCTTGTCTGTGAAGGTGCCCGGACCGTAAATATCGGGAATCCTTTCTGATGCCATAGTGACGGGCAAATTTGATAATTATGGAGTGTATGAGTCTGAACAGGGTGTATGGAGTTGTGTTGGTTCGGGATGGAGCCTTTCGAGTGTGGTATGTAAATGTGCTGATGAAGAGAAAAGGTCGGTTGGCTAAGAGGGTGGTAGATATAAATATAGTGTTCTTCAACAGCCTTCGCCTCAAGGGATGTGAGGTTGCCAACGACGAACCTCGCGGATGTAGAGCGGAAGGTGACACCAGGGGTTTCGGAAGGACCGCAAAGTGACGCGGTGTGACCGCTGTCGAAAATTTGGTCCCGTAGAGCATTGCGGGAATATGCAGCACGAGGCCGAGGTTGTGGGGAAGAGGACGGAGAAAAATGACGTTGCTCGGACTCATATCGATGCCCAGTGTGAGCCGAATGCTGCGGGAATGGGGTCCACATACCGTGTGCGATATCAAAGCGAAAGCCGGAGTTCGAGGCCGAGGTCTCGACCAAAAGCCAGGATTATTAGAATGGCTGGCACTTGCTTACGTAGCGAAAATGACGTTAAGTCTGCGAAGAGATCAGCATTGGCCACTCCGTATTCCGCGTCGGTGTGATGTTCACCTGGTTTCTCTTGGAACAGAGTCATGGTCCAACTCGTGGGAATCCATTTCAACAGAGTAGAAGTTTTCTGGAATATTTAGCGGCAGTAACGTGGGGGCCGGGAGAGCCAAGCTCTGGCGATCCGGAGCTGTCGCGTGAGTCGAGGACCCGCCACTCTGATTCCGCGCGCGGAATTATGCCCGTTCCCCCGTGAAACGGTATCTTCATCGGTATCCACTCGTCGGCATTGTGGGCTCTCCACATTTCAATTCTTCGGAGTTCGAGACTTTGAGCCCCAACATCGGCCCGGTAATCTTCTTCTCCCTCTCGGAGGCGCCGGCAAGCAGGTCTTTGTTGCATGTACCCACGATGACCCGATCTCTACATTTCATGATGCTGGCTTCGTTTCCAAGATCAGCCACTGCAGGTAATCTATAGATGCTTGCTATGCTGTCTGTTACCATAAATGTGAGACTTCACCTTTCCCCCCGGCGACTACGTTGCTCTATCCTGCTTCTCTCAATCTGGCAATCTTAATCAACTGTAACACCCAACCGTCATTGAACCAAGATACTGCAACATAGCAGCCTCTTCAAAACCCACGCCGTTCTAAATTTTACGAAAGAACTCCCCTATCCGCATTTTCATCTTATTTTTGAACATGTCACATATTCAAAAGGTCGCCATTGTTGGTTGTGGCTCTATTGGAGCCTCTTGGGCTGCTCTTTTTCTAGCACAGGGCCTCCAAGTATCGGCTTTCGATGTCAACCCTGCTGCCGAAACGTTCCTTCGATCCCTTGTTACTGACGCCCTGCCTATTCTTTCGACGCTGGGCCTCGTCAAGAATGCCACAGCGAAAGTAGAAGACATTTTCTTCACGACGAACATGACTGAGGCTCTCGTGGACGCCGATTTTGTGCAAGAAAACGGACCGGAGAAACTGGATTTCAAACGGACATTGTTCAACGACATGGCGAACATTGTTCGGCCAACCACAATCATTGCTACAAGCAGCAGTGGTCTGACTTGTTCAAGCATACAGCTTGGAATGGATAAACTAAGCCGGCCTGAACGATGCGTCGTTGGTCATCCTTTCAACCCTCCGCACCTCATCCCCCTTGTGGAGGTAGTCGCCGGTGGGCAGACATCATCTGAAACTATCAGCACCACCATGGAGTTTTACGAAAAGATGGGGAAAAGGGCAGTGCACGTTAAAAAGGAAGTTGTCGGTCATGTCGCCAACCGTCTCCAGGCAGCCTTGATGAGAGAGGTCATGTACCTACTGCAGGAGGACGTTGCTGGAGTCGAGGCCATTGACAAAGCAATGAGTTATGGCCCCGGTCTTCGATGGGGCGTCATGGGTCCGAACATGTTAATGCACTTGGGAGGCGGTGAAGGCGGAATCGAGTATATGGCGGATCATTTGCTGGGTCCCCTGATGTCCTGGTACGCACCTGAAGATCCTCAAATCACGGAAGAATTGAGGCAGAAATGGGTCTCAGGAACGAGGCAGGCCGTGGATGACAGGGCTTACAGACAGCTCGCGAAGCAGCGAGATGAGGAGTTAGTACGACTTCTGAACGTAAGGAAAGAGTGGGATAGCTATGCAGAAACAAGCAAGAACCCGGTCGCAAAGTAGTATGGAGGGTTGAATCACTGCATGCGAGCTTTTCGTAACTTTCCATCCAAACCTTGTCCTTAGATATCCTCAGCATAGACTTGATAGTACAAATGATCCGTCATCTCGGCTCTACTGAGCCAGAGCATGCAGCTTGAGTAAATGCCTAAATGGGTGAATGAACAATAGTACAGTTGCCGAGTGCCAAAAGCCCAGGCTACTCGCGCAATTTTCCAGCCGCAATGGAACCCGAGTATTTGGTATGCCACGTTCTTTGCTCGACGATCTATTCTTCGTTAGTAGCAGTGATCTGCCGATTCTACCAGACGTAAATGGCCTCTCTACCGGGGTGCCATGTGCGCGGAACAGGGGGTGGGTACTAGATTAGCGGAAGGGGAGGCTCCCTGATCAGTGCGGAATCAATCCCGTTCAGAAGAGGTCGGGTCCGTGTTGCATGACAACAGTGTGGACACAATAACGCTGTGCGCGTGTCACGAAGACCGAAGTGCGAATACCGACTTTATCGGGAATCCAGGAGTGGTCGGGAGCGAATCGATGCGCAAAGCAGGGCAATGACGATACAACGAAAACGCAAACTTTTCCACTTCATCTAATAATTCGAAGGCTTTCATGCAAACAAATACGCCCCCACTCAGGAAGTGCCAAGTCATAAAACAAGTTCTTGGTCATATATCTGATTCTGAAAAGACGATCGACCCAAGTTTCTCGATCAACTGAAAGTCTATCTTAACTTGGCGCATTGCCATCCCACACCTTAATTGTAACCCTCGTTGGGCAGGCGACATGGGCTCTCAAATCCAACAACGCCTGTACATCCTCGACACCGACCTATCTCACCCTCCCCAAAGTCGCCGTGGGCGCATCTTATCATGTCTAACAGACGGAAGCGACCTTCAAACAGTAGTCGACAACATAGCAACTCTACCCGACGGTATTGTGATTGATCATGCCAAAGGTCATATGTACTGGACCAACATGGGATCTAGCTTGAAGTCCAACGACGGCTCAATTGAGCGCGCCAACTTGGATGGTTCAGACCAACAGATCATTGTGTCAGCAGGTACCGTTGGCGTCTTCACGCCGAAGCAAATCACTATCGCCAAGCAGAGTATGAAGCTGTACTGGTGCGACCGGGAGGGTATGAAGGTCATGCGGTCCAATTTCGATGGGTCTGATGTCGAGGTCCTCGTCTCAACCGGCAATACCGATGAAGAGAGGGTGGATCAAAGAAGGTGGTGCGTTGGCATTGCTGTAGATGAACAGCAAAACGTCTTCTATTGGACACAGAAAGGACCATCCAAGGGCAACCAAGGGCGGATTTTCCGCGCACCTATACATGCCTCTTTTGAAGACCGACTCCATCAAATCGAGATAGTGATCGGCGAGCTTCCCGAGCCAATTGATCTCGACATCGACGAGGAAAGTGGCACGCTATATTGGACAGATCGAGGAGATCCTCCTGCTGGAAATTCACTTAACCGAGCCATGATGCCTGATGGCGAGAAACAGGAAACTCTGGCAATACGATTACACGAAACCATTGGTCTATCGTTGGACCAGCGGGAGGGGCTAGTCTACGTGACAGACCTTGCCGGCGGCGTCTACTCTGTTGATACGAAAACATACAAGAAGACTGTATTATTTTCCGAGTTGGGTGACATTACGGGGATCGCAGTTGTATAGTCCCGCCAGGATAGCGAATTTGAAGAAAGCAAACTGGAACAACAAGGACAGATAATCTAGCATAGGTTCAAATTCCATCAATATTACGACTTTCGGAAGGCACTGGTGACCCGGAATTATCTGTGCCACTGTGATGAAGAGTATGAATAACACGAGATAATTCATAGTTCAATCCTTCAAGGACGACCAGAAGTGAACGACCTCACACGCCTGGACGCCAAACCATCAAAGCCCAATCAGTGGTCGAGCAACCGCTAGAAACTCTTCAATATTCTGCAGGAAGATTCTGGGCTGCTCTAATGCCGCAAAATGTCCCCCCTGTGTAAGTTCAAACGTTAGATGTACAACGTGAAGACAAAAGTTATTGATGGAATCGGGCATACCTTGTCATTGCGCTTGTAAAACACCAGATTTGGATAGGCCTTCTCAGCCCACGCTTTCGGCAAGAGAATGTTCTCTGCTGGAAAAGCCGAATAGCCAAATGGCTTTTCTTTAGACGTTGCAACAGAAAAGAGGACATTTGCTGCTGCTGCGCTCGCGAGAGCACGATAGGGATACATGCTTCTTGGAAAAGTGTCTGTGTACCAGTAAAAGCTTACCATAGTGAGAATTGTGTCAACAGAAAGTGGATAACGGGAATCAGGCCACTCGAGGAACTTCTCGCCAATCCTAGATAATGTTAGGCAACGACAGTATCTTGCAAGTCAAGCCGTGATATGGAGCTTACCAGGCCAACATGGCAAGTGGGCTTGATGATAGGACGAGGCCGATCGTCGAGGGTCTTAGACCATGTTCCAGAAGATACGACGACCCGGTAGCGCTGAAGTTCAGCATTCGCTGTACGTGCTGTGCCTCATCTTCGGTGATGTTGACCGTCGTAAGAAGCTCGTCTTGGGATGATGGAGCAAGCATATTGACTGCCTCAGTATTAGTACAAATCTGAACACCCACTGAACGTATGGAGCCAATATTGCTTACTGTGGAAGGCTTTGCACTGTGGGTGATTCGCTGACAGAATTCTAGCGAGGAAGCTGCCGATGTCGCCGCCCTGGGCAACATAGCCTGAGTCAAAGCCAAGAGTGATCATAAGCTCATTCATCAGCCTCGCCGCTATTTCAAGCGTGAGTTCAATGTCGATTGGCCCACCGGAAAGTCCATAGTTAGGCAGAGAGGGAACAATGACATGATAAGGAAGAGTTTCTGGAGTATATTTGCTTTTCAAAATGTCGAGCAACGGAAGAAACTCGAGAAAAGATCCGGGCCACCCGTGCAGAAAGAGTAGCGGTAAGGCATCGCTTCTCTTGGAGTAGAGGCCAACGAAATGGATGTTTGTCGGTCCAGCATCGACGTCATTAATGGTGACGTTGAAGTTGGGGAAGCTGTTAATGCGGTCTTCTTGCTTTCGCCAGTCAAGCTCAAGCCACGCGTCTTTTGCTTCAGCGAGCCAGTTCCTGGTAGTGCCAAAGTCCTTATTGTTGTGTTTGTTGTACCAGGTTTCGGAACCGATCTTTGAAGCAGAGAGGAGCGATGCGAAATCTTCGATCCTGGAGTCAGGAATGTGAAGATTGAATTCCTCTGAGGGAGCCATTGTGACTCTCGGTGTCGTCTCGAGGGCCACGGTATACTGAAAAAAAGTCAAGAAGGTGGGCAGTAGTGGCCACATGTTCTGCGATTGTATTTGATATTAAGTTGACAGAAAGACTGCAAGTGCAGGGAAAGAAAATCAAAATTCATTCATCCGTTTAACGCACAAACTTATATCGGTAGTAAAATCATACAGTCGGAACTAATCACAATCCATGCTGATCTTTCGAAAACTATTACCGAATGGCGAACAACAACAACAACTTGGCCACCGAGGAAAGACGACCTTGATACTAAGAACCCCCACTCAGGCCCATAGCAACTAGGCTCGGAGCAATTTTAATGCCGTGTTCGACTCAGGCGCTATGGTATGGGAAAAAGAATCCTTGTACTGGAAGACTTTGGCGAAGGCGAGCGTGGGTATGATCATTAATCACGCCTGGTTACATTCGACCGTTGGACGCGGGGCCCGAGGCGGAGGACTGTCAAGATGGAAGAAATATGTTAGTCGTGTGCATATCTTATCCAGAGAGAAATTCAAGCCATTCAGCTCTGACTTTACGCTCCCCCAAATGAAATTCAAATTAGGAAGCTATGATGCGACCTATGGGATTGTGCCAACTAAAACGATTTACCTATGCTCCCCATTGTCAATGGCGTTTCCTAGGATACCAGATTCCCATTACATCATCCATACAATATCAACCTGACCAGATTTAGTTCCGGACTTATTAGGTCCCTGATTACTACGGTAATGCAAATGGTCCCAGCCCCCTCGCGATACGAGAGCAAACAAAGATGAAGAACCACACATGAGCAACATGTCCTTGTCTGAAAATATGGGTTCTGCGATGGCGACCTGGGACAATGTCTCCGGCACCCTACCTTGCTACCTTCATAATTACATGTACTTGAGATGAATTGATCAAGTAGACGAGCCTTTTAGCTAGTCACACGGTTCCAATGAACCAACAGCTCATACTCGATTCAGGTATCTACTGTATCTCGATGAAACATTCACTTCATTCAGGGAGGTGCGTCGATCCTTGGAACTCCATTTGAGATTGGGCCATTCTCAGTGATGAGTGTGAAGCACTGATAAATTTTGAGCTACGTTGAGGGAAAAGACAGTTGGAGATGCGGCTTTGATAACATTGCGACGCCATTTCCGAGACACTACCGACCTTCCCATGAGTTCTGAAGCATTTCCTTCACTCCAGTAACCTTTAGGTGTGGGAATACCTGATTCAAGGCCCTGTCCTTTGGGAAATCGAAGAGACCTTCAGTGACCCAGAAACCAAAGGTGGAGAATAGCTGTTGAGCCCACTGTTTCGGGAAGTACGAGTATGCAGCAACCTGGCCTGGCAGCTCCGTGATCTCGCCAGATTGGAGCTTCTGAACGCTATCGTATGTGACATGGAACTTCTTCCCTATCAACAATAAAAGTCTTAGTAAGTCGATCAGCATGTACTTTAGGGAACTAGATTTTACCTCCACGAGCCTCTTCGGCAATTGCAATGAATTCTTCCCAGGTCATTTCGTCGCCAATGAGATATGTGTCGTGCTCCCATGTGGCTAGGTCGAGAGCTTCCACGACGAATTTGGCGACGTCTTTGGTATAGGTGAATGTCATTTTTTGTTTTCCATCTCCAGGTATGGATGCTTGCCTGTTGGCCATGTCAACAACAAAGGTTGTTTGCGGAATGTATGTCTCGACATGGGGCATTGCGTAATAGTCGAGGAACCACCCGCAATTGAATGCTGTCCATTCAAGCCGTGAGTTTTCCAGCTCGCTGTAAGAAGCAATGTGCTGGAACCCGTGTGGCAAAAGATTCAAATACCTACAAAGACTCTGGTTCAGTAGGTTCATACTTTTCAAACAAAGCACGCAGCGACTAGAATTCACTCACTGACTCGACGGTCTAACTGCCCAGCTACTACTAATGAAACGCTGCGTACAATTGCTCTTGTCGGCTGCTTGAATGAGGTTGATTTGAGCCTGGCCAACCCCAATGATGTGGAGGGCTAGAGCTGATATCACGGTGTGGATCTCGTGGGTTTCCAAGGTCGTCTGCAGGGACGTTCTGTCGTCGTAATCAACTGCCACAACAGGGACTCCAGCTTTATCTTCTGCCGCTTCCTGTTTACGATTGACTATTGTAAGCACAAACGAATTTATGAAAGGGAAAAGCCTTCTTGGAAGCACGATCATGGCGTACCGTACGAGAGAGGATGATGGTGGAGTGTCTCGGATCATTTCTGAGTGCATCCACAATGCTACGCCCAACGCCGCCAGTTCCTCCGGCAATGGCGATGTTCACCATCTGAGATTTGTCGTGTCAGATGACACGTGATGTAGAGAAAGAATGAAAGTCCAGTCGTGGAAGCCCAAAAGAAAACTTGAATTTGGCGGGTTGGTTTGCCGTCGGGCTGGACTTCTGACCCAGTATTTTTAGGACGCTTAAAATTCAATTTAATAGGTGTAGTTTTCGGTCGAACTTCGTCCGTATGATTCCCCCACAAGAGTGTAGATGGAGCTGAAACTTGACATCCCCCGCCCGCACACCTCAGCCGCATGACGATTAACAAAGCAGGTGGCAGAACTCGGCGTTGCAGGACGGATTGATAATTAGACCGTCGGTAAGATTGAAATCAACTACCCATGTAATCGTTCTAACTGACTGGCCACTTTCACGACGCAACACCTCCTGGGAAAGATTTTGCAAGGGCTGTTGTATGAAATAATAGGCCAAGACAGTCTATGGACAATATCTAACCATATCCGTAACTATCTTAGAATGAATCGAAGTTCAGACCGTCGTATGGTGGCTCAATCGACGCTATGAGCTTAATCACCAACGGTCGCGCTTGTTGCATCAAGATCACCGCAATGATCCTTCTCAAGTGGTTTACATTGACGTAAATCTACCTCAGGCTGCGAGTACACCAACGCCGAACTGCCCCAGTTCGATGGTAAAAACACCGTGAGGGTCTGCAGAAACTTCCAGCACAGCGGGCGCGGAAACGAGCGTGGGGTTTTCGACTGAGTTAGCATTATCAGGGCTGGCAGTGATTGAGGTAAATGATCCTTTAACGTCTGCCTTTCCAGGGATTTGTATGCGAATCTCGGTCGAGTTGGAAGCATAGTTGGCGAGTTTTACGATTACTTGGCCCTCTCCTTTCATGCTTGCTGCCCACCAGACTAGTGAAACAAGAATTTCGCGGTCAGTTCCTATCAAAGGCTTGAGAGTAGTGAGCGAACTGAACTCACCAGGGTTGAGCTCTGCATCAGCTGTAACGGGGACAACAACATCGCCATGATTATTAGCAAACATCCTTTTGACGTGATAAGATGGAGTATAAACGATGCCATCGGGTTTGTTAGTAAAGGGAATGAGGTTGGGCTAACCCAAGACAAGTCAGCATAACATGTATATACTGTGAGAGAATCGGTATCTTACCGTCCATTGGCCGTTGACAGGGTCGTAATTCTGTAGTGTAGGTGCGTAGGCAGCTAGTTTGATCACATCTGCGTTGCGCTCCCAACCCATCATATAGACTGCTTCGGAGTAGGCACCTCGCATATCGGACCATTTGACGCCCCACCTGGCATATTCACCGATAAACACAGGATGAGCGCGATCCCAGTCGTCATAAAAGTCATATGCGTTGATGTAATTCTCCGGCACATTGTAGTCGTGGAAGTCAAGCCATGCGCCTTCGGGAATTGGGTCCGGCAGACAGGCTCGGTCAGACGTGGAGGTAAGGACAGTTATCTGCGGATATGCTTCTTTAATGGCATCGAAAAATTGCACAAAGCGCTGCTTGTAAGACTCACAGCCGCCGGCGAGGTTATCTTCGTTCCCAACCTCGACGAAGTTGAGCTGGTACGGCTCTGGGTGTCCGAGAGTCGCGCGAAGTGCCCCGCCAGACGTGTCGATGTCACCAATGACGAACTAAGACGTTGTTCAGCACGACTACCTGATGCGTAGTAATGTAGGTAGACAACATACCTCAATCTCACGGATTGCGTCCTCAACATACGGCTCAAGCTCATCTCCTACTAATGGTGGGAGTCCCGCAAGTCCGAGACCAGCCCATACGTCCAGGATAGGCTCCAAGGACATATCCTCACACCACTGGAAGTATTCCATGAGGCCAAGGCCGTCAGTGTTGACATATCCCCAAGTCCCTATATAAGTGTCAAAAACATCAGTCGATTGCCTCACATCGCAGTAACATCAAGGTGCAACGAGGCCCTACCCCAACGTCCTGGTCGAGATTCAAGAGAACCTATTGTTTCATTCCATTTCCAGCGGTCATGCGGGCCGCCTCCCTCACTGCACAATAAGTAGTCAGTGATTGGATTCTGGACTTGCAGTTGATAAGGATACCAAGGCAACTCACAGGTTATTACCCCCAGGAAATCTCAGAAACTGGGGTTTGAGATTTACGAGGGCTTCGGACAGATCGACTGTCAAGCCGTTTTCTCTACCTCTGAAAGTAGGAGGAAACAAGGTCGGGTAACCAAGATTGATACTTCCACTAGTCAGAGCCTCGGCCAAGATCTCGAAAACCCAGAGATTGTTCCCATCGGCGGCGGCTGTCGTCCAGAATCCGGCTTCATATCGCGTCCATGAATCGGCCTTGGAGTCGACGGTAATGATAGCCCAGCCATGTTCGACATCAGTCTCATTGCTTAGGAGGCGGATCTTGACATCGCCCTGAAAATCACCACGAAGCCAGAAAGTGGTATCGTAGTACCCGCCGTTCACGATGATGCCTCTGTAGCCAGGGTTCGCAACGCCAGTAAATCCACCAGCGCCGGTGGGGATTGTAATCTTGAGGGATGAAGTGATGGCGTTGGTCAGTGGTGTTTGGGTATCATGGGAAATTTCCGCCGCGCCATAATGAACTGTCCAGGGGTCGACGGTAGTCACACCGCCTTGAAATGCGTTATTTCTTAGTTGCTGTGAATAGAGGCCTATCACCGTATTTCATGTTTCAGCCAATTGTCATCTTTGATGGGCCAGGGTTCAATTGTACCTCCGTCGCCGCTGTTGCTGATGTCCTCAAACATAAGACCGTGGAGCAAAGGACTTAACTCATGGCCAGGACTTCCGGTATCAACCTGAAGCAGGAGTGCCCCTGCCACAGTAGCTATAGCTACGAGGCTAAAGAATTGAGAACAGCGCATGGCTTGGCTTGAAGTCAAAAACTTGAGAGATGAAGGTTGTTACCGGGCTCAACTCAATCATAAAGCAGCTAGCATTCTGACTATATATCGCCGATCAATATTGCCAACCATGACTCGATATACTTACATGTATTGGATACGCTCCAATGGCGCTTAGTCGACTGGTACATGATCTGGCAACTGACAACTTACGAGTTCCGATTACTAGGAGGAAGAAGGCAACCGGGTTGAAAGAGAAATGAGAGGCATCATTGTTGCTCATCGCCATCATGATTGGTGGCGAAATAGAATACTTCGCCTCGAGATCTTTCCGTAGATGAATCTATGTTCCTAGAAAAGTCGCGGAAGTCTGGATGCAAGACGAATTAGTGGGATTGCCAAGACCGAAGAGCTCATTCCGCATGAGACAAACGACTACCCAGGTGGCCATAATGCCAAGGAGGCATTGTGAGGACGTGTAAAGTTAGCGGAAAGTCGTGCTCGCTTCTAGCCGCAAGCGCTGATATACGCTCCTCTCCGAAGATTGCGGGTAGCTTTAACGGCAAATTGTGGAGTAATCACGAGCATCCCTTAAGTGGCATGTGGAGATGTCCTTACTTTGGATGGACGCATACAGGGTGTTCGGCAGCAAATATTGAGAAGTTACAACACAACCGAAAACAAAAGTTTACTTTCATACTCACATGTGTAGAATTAGGTTTTGTAGAAGTGTATAACTGTCACGATCCTCATTTCTCCGCGTCTTGTTCCTTGGGCCCGCGTGTCTCATGACTTGGCTGGGGGCCTAATCCCGTGGGAGCCGACAGAGCCGCTCCAATAATGACCTTGCGTTTGACTTTCGCAATGTAAATACTCCCGGGTGAACAACAATCGTTAACTTTTTGCGGAGAAATCTTCGGAGCCCTGGATGGGCAATGACTACTATGAATGTGTCGAGGTTGCTGGAAGCCATGCGGATCCTAGCAGTTGCTCCTGGATTAATGGCCCAGAGTAGTGACAAAATCGAAGCCATTATTGTCAATGATTTCCATCCCGGCCTATTCTAATTACGGCCTTATAAAATGTACTTTCTCCGACATCAGCCTCCTTCAAAAGAAAACTCGAGATTTATTGCTAAGTAGGTATTAAGCGTTTGTGGTCTCCGAGGATGTCTCTTCGTGGTCGCAAAGGCATTGGTTCCGCGGACGTTCGAGCAATGTAGCTGACCGCTCGTGCAAAGAGGAGCTATTAGAACAAAAGGCCATTATAATTACATGTTTAGACGTTAAGTTAAAGAGCCCAGCAAGTTTGTTAGAAGCAGAGAGTGTGCGGAGACCGAGTCACAGGTGGATGTTGGTGTTTACACTACCAGGAAGTAGCATTCCTCTGAAGTAGAGTCTAGCCTCTCGCAGTAGATTATCAAGCTGATTAGATGCTAGAATTGACTTTCTTTCTGAATGAAAGATGCTAAGTCTCTCCTTGCCGGTATCCTCTTTGTGATTTTGACCGAGACTTACCTCCATATCTACTCAATCAGTAGCAACACCTGCCTTAATCCGCTCAAGTACGCTCTCACTCTCGATGGTAAGTCTAAGAGCGGCGTAGACCCGCTCATCGCGCGCAATGTTATACCAGGGAAAGGGCCTTCTGAACTAATCAAACTGTGATCGTAAAATTGGTCTAATTTGAACAAGTCACGCAGAAACCTAGCAAGTCCAGAGTCAATCGACATAAACATCTGAAGGCACGGCTGAAAACGTTAGGTATCACTGGGACAGCATTGTAGACTTCTCAATTGATCACAGCTGTAGCTTGTACTCCTAGCAATTTCATCTTGACGAGCTACAAAAAGAAGACCATGACGATTATCGCGGATGGGTCCGCCTAAATTCGGAAAGCTAAGGTGGCTGACCGTACTTTCAATCTTTTATCGCTTAATACCTATTGTTTGCTCTAGGCCGCAACACCTATATGTCGTGACTTGATTCTCCTCTTAAACTATTTTGATGGCTTATTCGTATAAGCTCAGCCTAAAGCCCAACATCTTTCTTTCCATCTGCTCTAGCTTTTTATTGACAACTGCACGGGGTTAAGTCTTTACATGTAGTAGCCGTCCACCTAGAAGTGGTGATTTGTTTACACCTCCTTGTACGCTGGAACGCGGAATCGTCACACAGTATGCTAATAATGACCGGGCGATCAATTTTTCAGCCGCCATATTGAACGGGGAGAAAGAAGAGACTATGAGTGCGTTGATGAAGGCAAACGGATCCCTTCAAGAGAAGTTAGACATTGTTAAGTAGTCTGGCATTGTCTTGAAAGACGTAAGATGCGCGGCACCCAGCTAGAAGATCGAGATCTTTACGGCTGCGGCCCAACTACTGATTCATCGTGTAAGGACCAATGCCGACTTTGTTGGTGAGATGACTCGAATCAGAATAGGGTCGACATGGAACGAATGGGGTAACATAGCAAGGTCAGCCGCTGGTGTCTGAAAGCCAATAGTCATCCGGGCTCTATTTGCAGCGAGAGTAGTATATCAGCTACGGCAGGATAGGTGATTCCATATCGTCGTGACGAGTCTCGAAACTGGAGAGATGATAGCAAAGGCTGGATACGAAAGCATGCCATAGTTTGAAGATTGTTTTGCATACTGATATCTAGGCATCAGATACTATCTTCAACAAGTACCTCAGAGATTATCTCGATGAAGTATCATAAAGTCTGTCTGCCTATTCCTTCCTCAAGACCCAAAGGATCTACATGTTTCTTAGTTCAGGCAGCCAAGTTAACAGTGGAAACGCATCCACTCACGTTTGGGCCTTTGGTAGACCGCGCCCACCGAATTGGACCTTTGGTAAACGGTTAGGAATGCTGCGTCGTCACTCAGGGCATGTCGAGCTAAATCCGATAGAACTGCCCAATAAGGGGCGAGGGTTCCCTGCGCCGCCAGCAGCAGCCTGTGAGTAAGACGGACCGGATCTTATCATAAGCTCCGTAAACCCTGTCAAAGCCCACCAGAGACCGACAAATGTGGCTGAGGCGGCGGCCGACCCCGGCTCATGCGCCTGGAGATAATTAGCCGGACTTAATTTTTTGGGGACACTGTACACTACCTGAGCACTACCTATGGTGTAGGCATACCTGCCATGACTGGCGATGGCCGCGACGGCTTGGATCGAAATGAAGTGTATATATACGCAGTTAAGATACCTTCCAATGATTTTGAGCTTGGAACATTATCGATCCAGCATTTTTTACGAGATACCTGCTTTGTACACTACACTTTAAGCACCATACCCTGTCGAAGCTTGGTACCTCAATCTTGATCATCGCCAATATGAGGTCCATTACAGCCGCCAAGACCATTGTCGGAAAGTCCATTGGGCCAACCGGCTACGGACTGATGGGTGAGTTCGTTAAACTCAAAAACAGGCATCACAAGACTGTATTCTTTTGCTGACAATGATTCACAGGATTGACCCGTCCTTGGGACCAGATTGAGTTCTCTGCTTCAACCAAACTGATGAAGACTGCGCTCGAACAGGGTGCCAACGTTTGGAACGGGGTATGGGTACCATCAACAAAAGCCATCTTTGATATGTGATGTACTAACACAGAAGCAGGGAATCCACTACGGAACTCCTGACAGAAATTCCTTGCACCTACTCAAACACTACTTCGAGCAAAACCCGCAGGATGCGGACAAGGTCGTCCTCAGCATCAAGGGCGCCTACGATGGCAAGACCCACATCCCGGACTGCAGTCCGGAGGGCATCCGGGCCTCCGTCGAAGAGGCCGTTCGAGTCCTTGGTGGCTACAAAAAGATTGACGTCTTCGAGTGCGCTCGAGTCGACCCCAATGTCCCCATCGAAACCTCCGTCCAGGCTCTCGCAGAACTCATTAAGGAAGGCAAGATTGGGGGCATCGGCCTTAGCGAGGTCAGCGCCGAGACCATACGCCGCGCGCACGCCGTGCACCCCATCGCGGCAGTCGAGATCGAGCTAAGCATTTTCACGCCCGATGCCGTAACCAACGGTGTCGCCGAGGCATGCCACGAGCGTAAGTCTCTTGCCATACCGGGCCGCATCCTCATAATATAGCAATGACTAACTCGAAGAAATACTATAGTCGGCATCGCTCTCGTCGCCTACAGCCCCGTTAGCCGCGGCCTCCTCGCCGGCGAGTTTCGCAGGCCTGAAGATCTCCCCGCCAACGACATGCGCCGCATGTTGCCGCGCTTCAAGTCGGACGCCTTCATCCAGAACTTCAAACTTGTCGAGGCGGTCGAGAAGATTGCCGAGCGCAAGGGTGCGACGGTCGCGCAGGTGGCCATCACTTGGGTGCGGCGGCAGGGAGCCATCCCGATTCCCGGGTCGACAAAAGCGGAGCGAGTGGTGCAGAACTGCGTAGACGTGGAGCTGAGCGACGACGATTTGAAAGAGATTTGGGCGCTGATTGAGAGCTTGCCTATCGCGGGACAGCGCTATGGCGGCAAGTTTGAGCAGTATCTCAACCAGTGAGGATTGGCCGTTTTCCCATGCTTTTCGCTTGATTTGCAATATATCTGGAAGTCTCTGGAGTAGCGGAGATGCTACTATAATATACTTATGTTGCCCCAGACGACCATGTTCGCTTGCTGTAATTACATACTTGAGCAAATGCCTGGAGTAACTACTTCTCACACGTTGTTGAGCGTCCACGACAGTGTCAAAGCGCCGGTGGTATACCAGCAGGGCTGTCCTTGCGCCAGTCGCCGAGACGGCGACGATAGTGCTGGGAGAAATGCGCAAGGGCTAAGTGTCTACGTGTTAGGCACGTTCATCCATTGCCTGCCTTATTATGTTCTGACTCAGCGATAGTGCGGCATATGTTGCCTACGGTTCATCCTCGACTTCGATTCCTCTTAGCAGATTGAAACAATGTGCAAGACCTGTGTGATGCTCTCCACACCCGACAGGATCAGGGATATTAGATATACTGGATTACCTACGGAGTACCTTTTGTAACGACCCACTGGCCATGGCCACGTGACTGCTCCTCAGCCGGCCCTACTCTCTCGCTGGCAGGTGGTGAAAGCTTCAATGCCCGTCCAGAGCCTCTGACTTCGGAAGATCCAGTCTGTCTCACCACTAATCGATTACACGCTTTTGCCAAGTATTCGAGTTGATCATTGAGATTTCACTTTGATAATCTCTCTCTCTCTACCCCTGCTCCAAAATTGCGGCACTACTCTGATACCCCTCTCGGTGTCTTTTGCTCATCTCCATCGGCACATACGCCATGATGCTTTCTTCAGGCTTGCTTTCAAGCTATAAGCAATACAAGCGCGATACTGATGCCGTTGCCTCGTGGCTGGCTGCCACCGCGATAAGCTTCGGCTACTCCAAGCCCCTGAGTGAGCCACCCGCTAAGGCTACATCTTCAGTGCCCACGTCTGAGAGGTTGAAGGGTAAGGCGCGGAAGCAGGCTAAGAAACAGGCTATCATCAACCCATTGCAGGCACCTGAGGAGACAGCGCCTGTGGACACGACGCCTCAACACATCATCGCTATAAAGGACTTCCTGCCACTGGCCCAATTCGTCGCGGGAAAGTTGTCCGACTCCTTGAAGGTCCCAGAATCGTTCATATCATCCCTCAACCGTGTCATTGAAACTCGTAAGCGGTTTTCTTCCATGCTGGGAGGTATTCGACGATTCAAAGACTACCGTGGGGACAATAAACATGCTTTCTTTGTCACCGTTCTTGAGCGCGTTCGCGATGCCTTCAAATCCCAGGTGGGCGCCTTCGACGTATCTGCTCTACAAGACGCGACCCACGGCATTGAAAAGGCTCTCAAGAATGGTTCCAAGCATGTTGACGGACCCAAAAATATGTTCGCCATCCTAGACGTGTACGAGCCGTCTGAGGACTTCCTAGCTGCCCCAAATATCGAGCGTCAGGCTAAGGGTACTAAAGTCTTCATAGCTGAGGAAGACGACTCCGATACTGCAGCCCTCTTCATTTACACTGCGTACCTCAAGGATCTCGGCCAACTTCGCGAAGAGATTCTCCAGCTCTGGACCGAGTATAAATCAGGAGATAGAGACCTCGCCGCCGTTTCAATTGCCACCAATACCGCTCTGCAGCTTGCGCGCAATATGGAGCAAGAAATTGCGACGTCGATGGAGAAGCTTGGAGGTGCTATGGAAGCCATCCAAATGTTCTATGAGGCTGCTTGCGCAGCTCAAGGCCAGGACCCTCTCGATAAGCAGTGGGGTGATGATTTGAACTTCAACTGCTACCAGGACGCCTCCGACCTATACTTCACTACTCTCAGTCTTCTTCACGCCTTCAGCAGCAGCGAATCGTCCTCAAACATTCCGAATTACAACGGGAAGTTTGGTTGGTACAATGACAAGAAAAGAGGAACCACGGCTCGCGAGCGATGGGCAGAGGATAAGGCAGCACTCCTTGAAGTCTTCGCGGATCAAACCATGCTCTTTCAGCTGTTTCGGGGATCCCCAGTTCAGGATGAGTTCACCAAAGGATTGAAATACGTGATGGACACGGGTAAATTGGAAGTATGGCTATGCTTCTCCGCCCAAGTGTACCTCGATATTCTCAAGTCCCTCGGACCCTCAGTTCGAAACGGAGAGAGGGATTTCCAGCGGTCCCTGAAGCCAATCGCAGACAGTGCCGAAGAGGCTCTGCGTATTCGTAGCAATCGAGAGGGTGCGGTCAGGGAGAACATGCAGGATCTTCACAAGCTGGCAATCCTATGGGGGCCCGGAAAAGACCCATTCAACGCCATTCGCATTGCATCGAGGCTTCAGACAAGGACTTCAAACTTCTTAGAACATCACCCGATGTACTGCGGTCTCTTCTTGCATTACGTTCGAACTCTCTTCCACCGCGTGGGGGCCGAGTATGCTGCGAAGCCCGGTAACGTGATGCACGGCATCCAGCTCTATCAGGCTCTCCAACAGGAAGGCTTGTTGCAAGACGGGGACAAATGGGACGCTCTGGATTCAATGATGGAGCAACAGGGCCGGACCGCCTTCTTCGTCGGCGATCCCCCAGTGAACCCAGAAGCGTATTTCAAGAACTTCGGGCTCTCAAAAGGAGTTTCGGCTGCGCAATGGATCCAGAAGCGCAACAAACCCAACAACAATCGCGTGATGACATCAAAAGCTGGCATTCGGATCATGAAGTTCAAGGGAGTCTGTTCTTGTTTGTTTGCCCCTAGGGTCTTGGACAACTCGGATCCCAGAGGCCTTAACGCGGACGTCATTGATCAAATCCTTGAGCGAAGTGGCTGGCTTAGCAAAGCAAGCAACGACGGCACCCCCTCCGACCCCGAAAAGCCCAAGGTAAGATGCTATGAAGCTCTCTATCATTGCCATCAAGTGTTCTTTATAGTCCATATGTCTGACAACCTCCAACAGAAGCACCGTGCCCTCCTCCTGTCTGAGCTAGTTCGTCAAGTCGCCCTCGCAGTTCATGACGAGGTTCCCGAGCTCACTCTCGACTACTTTCACACCGACCACCTTTGCAAGGCTGTTTTGAAACGCGTGCGAGAAAACGTAGATGTTAAGAATGGCGGCTCGATCGAGTCCAATCAGCTCCGTTCGCTTCAAGCAGACAACCCAGGAGATACTGTAGGTATCGTTTTCGCTGCGGTTGTTGGCCACGTACCCGTTCTTTCTCCAGACCAGAAGGCGCCTCTCCGAGAGGCAGCTGAAGCTTTCAAGAGCAAGCCTACCTTGAAAGATTAGTCGACCTTATCTTATGTTGCTCATACATACTCTAGAGAACGAACCGTAGGCGTCAGGCTGTTATATCCAATGTATTGATCAGCGTCATTTTGAAGTATTCACCCATGCTTGTGCCCTGCCATTAAGAGTTATCTTATCTGCGAGCATGGTGTCAAGCATGTGATGGGATGCTCTTTCGATAGACTGCTGATCGGTGCATGTAGTAATGCCAGATTGGGTTGGGACAAAGTGAACTGGACAAGGTAAATTTGCAGCAATGGCGGTGTCATCGAGCAGTAATTTGCAACATATTCAATTGATTCGGTCGATACTTCATTTCCCAATCATCATGTATCCTGGCATTATTCACATGAGGGGCGTCCCAGATAATTGAAGATGGCATGACTAGTAAAGATAGACAGCTACGTAAATGGTCCTTTCCGAGTATCTACATCCCACTCTTTATAGAATCACTTGGCCCCCATTAACACTTTACAGACGTGGTGTCTATGGGTTTTGATGGCATCCAGGAGCAGCCGAACTCTGGTCATGGAGCGTCGATTGGTTGTCACGTTGGTTGGATCTCGGAACGTCGTTGGAGGGGTTGAGGTCGAAGAAACTCGTTGGCTTCAAGGCACATGACAACTTTTCCGCGGGCATAACAGGGAAGTCTAAGACTCCAAACACGGTAAGTATCTTCTTCATCAGAAACATAGGAAGAATCACCTCGTACCTTCGGGGCGTGTGACGTGTGTCAGACCAAACGAGTGCCACAGAACGACATCTTCAGCCTCAACATTTTCCGCTCGTGCAGCATACTCTACAAGGCCAGTATCCTCTCGGCTTTGATTCGTAAACTCTCCAGCAGCCCAAAGTTCGTCATCGCGGTACCGAGTAACCCAAATTGGCTTGGACGCAAAGACTCCGCGTCGATGATTGAAAGTCTCGGGCCCCATCATCAGCATCTGGCTAGGCGAAGCATGAAGCTTGTACCCAGCCATCTTTCCCGATACCTCATGCCTGCGAGCCGGATTTACAATTTTGTACGTGCGAGCTTTTGTTAAATCGAGATCGTAACCACCTGGTGAAACAATAGGTGTGGTATTAAGTCGGAACGCACATCCGTAGGGGTCGAGCTCCGGATCGTCTCGTACAGGAATACAGTCCTCGTATACAATTGTGTTCTTTCTTGCCCCATCAAGGATCGGATCTATTCGGACACAAAAAAGATGTTGATGGTTAACGGCCAAGACTCCGGGTGCCACAACAGTTCCCCAAGGCGACGACTTGAGTTCGGGGCGGATTGGCATAGTGGAGACAATGCCAGTTGCTCGCACCTCGATGTGAATATTCGCGGCTTGATCCAGGGCATACGCCAAGATGTATTCGTAATTGGCTACAGTGGAAGTGCACTGGACAACGAGCTTCCGGTCTCGGACTGTGGAAGATTTCATGTTGCGAAAGTTCGTGTGTTTCCAGCCAATTCCATCATCGATCTCGTGCATGCAGACAACGTTCGGCATAACAACAGGTTCTCCTGTTGCTGAACCCCGAACGCCATCAAAGTAGGCAATGTGGCCTAAACAGTCACAGCCAAGAGACAAGCTATTGGAAGTGAGACCGAAGCCGGAGTCGCCGAGGTCGAACGCTTGCTTCCGGTGGTAAGGTGTTCGAGGATCGCCGTAAGGTACCGTCATCTCACTCATCGATACCCGGTAAAATAGAGGCCGGCCTTCGTAACGTACGTCGTGTAGAACTGGACCTTCACGTAGAGACCATCCCAGTTGAAATTGCCATCTCTGCCATGATACCTTACGATTGTTGATGTCGAATGAAGGCCCTTCTGGTTGGGCGACTTGTAGTGGTTTTAGGTCTTTTCTAAAAGCATCGGGTCCGAGAATGTTTGCGCTGTACTCAACTGGCTTGACAGGTACCCAGGGTTGTGTTTCATCGTCAATTTCGTCATCGATCCCCAAAGGAAGCTTTTGCAATTCAACCAGCTCAAGAGTCTGAGCATCGAAGATAGGTGCAAGAGGGAGGGGGATGGAGTAGTGGTTGGCCTCATCGTCGTCATCGAGGGCAAGATACATGTAGCATTGGAAGAGACGGCGTCTCTCCTCGACATCGTCAGTTCCGTAAGCCCAAGGGTCATTGAGAACTCGTGCTCTATATCATATCATGTTAACTAATTCTGGCATATCAAAATCAAGGGAATTGGAGCCTCACCCTTCGGGGAGTCTCAGCTTAGCGACCTCAGCCACGACATCTGGATGGGCATTGCAAGCTGTGGTAATGAGGTCGTATTCAACCCAGTCCACTGGTCCCTGGGCATCAGGAAGGTCGTCAGTCTTCTCGAGAGTTCCGCGAGTTATGTTGATGATTGCTCTGCTCATGAAATCCCTTTGCTTCCGTTGATAGTAGATCCTAGCTCTACGATCGGGCATAGGGCCGCGTTCCAGGAGGTGAACCAAGGTCTCATCTTTCGAAGGCTCGGCGAGATCGATTACTTTGAACCTGATCTCATCTTCCTGCAGGTTCAGTCCTCTGAACAGGGCGCGGGACGCTTGATGCACTTCGTTGATCGAAAGGGGGTCAAGGGGGTGCTTGGCCATGGTGACAAGTTAATAAGCCTGATTACAGGCCAGGAAGTGCAGTGCGTGAGGGTCAAGATGCGGTTGCGTTCGATTGGCAGCACCAGTTTAAAATACTACATGTTCTCATACGAACACTTACAATTTTTACTCCCTTGATACACTGCTTTGAACTTGTATTCATTACGAAAGATAATTGACTACCCAAAGTCGTTCGATTCGTGTTGCGGACTTACATGTTTCCCAAAAGGGACATACTCCCAGCAGCGACTCACCACTCCCCAAAACGGAAAGAGGGGCAACTTGTTGTCTTCACGCGGGGTAAGAACAATCCCATTTCAATTAGCAAACAGAAATAAGTGCATTCTCAGACTCTTTTGTTTTGAGATAATAGTAGTAGAACACGCTCATTAGCTAGTATTAGTATCCCTATTATAGGGTAGTTAGTTCGAACCGTAGTTAACGAAGAGATTAATTGAACTATATGAATATTTACGTAGTAGGTATAAAAAGGAGGTTCTAACCGTAGGTTAGGCTAGCTATGATAATCGTAAATAGGGCCCCTAATTGGCCCCTGCGCAGTCGGCTGTATGCCGCGGTCGAATTAGACTTCCAATCCGACAGCTAGAAAACTAAGCGTATCTTCTGGCTTGAACAGGAAAGACATCCAGCCGACCTCTTCATAATGGACCCCACGTCAGCACTGCGGAGGAATACAGCGCAACGCGGGGTAGCCCAATATGGCCACTATTACCGATCTTACATCTTGCGGCAACCGCGAGTGATCTAACAATACCAGATCTTTGGGAGAGATATATGTCGTATGTTCCCGAACTTTGCTTCGCTAGATATATTCAGAAGCTTTGTATCCAAATGCCAATTCATGACAGCTTCAACAACTTCATCCTACCATGTCTGACTTCAGAGGTGTCGATCTTACCGGTAAGACAGCGATTGTCACCGGCGCTTCACGGTGAGGAATCGGCCGCCTTTGTCGGTCTTTTTAGACTCCCGCTAATATTCATAATTTCACAGTGGAATTGGCGCCGCGATTGCAAAACAACTTGGGAGGCGAGGAGCCAATGTTGTCGCCAACTTCGTGACAGACAGCAGTCGCCAGCGAGCCGAAGACATCGTCAAGGACATTCAACAACACGGATCGAATGCCATTGCGATCCAGGCAGATGTCGGGAAATTATCTGAGATCTCCAGACTCGTTGAAGCTACGCTGAAGTTTAGTGGAACTGGCAAAATCGAAATTTTGGTTCATAAGTCAGTTTCCGCTCTCGATTTCTATGGCTTGGTTTTGTCCATTATGTGTCTGGCTCTGATAATTTTGCTCTACTTCTCAGCGCGGCTTTGGGTGTTGACGCAAACCTCGACGAAGTCACCGAAGACTTGTATCTCACCCATTTCGACACCAATGTGAAGGGACCAATTTTTCTGACCAAAGCTGTCGTGCCGCACATTGCTCGAGGCGGTCGAATAGTTTTTGTTTCTTCCGCAGCGGCTCGTCTTGGGGTCGCTGGACAAACCGTATATGCTGCCACAAAAGCGGCCAACGAGGCACTTGCGCGTGTGTGGGCCAAAGAACTTGGGAAAGAGCATGGCATTACTGTCAATTGCGTCAATCCTGGCCCGGTGGCTACTGGTAGGCATCTCACATCCAAGACGCCACTCGCAGCAAGACTGACATGTCCTGCGACGTAGATCAGTGGAACGAAAGCGATGACCAGTTTAGAAAAGACATGGAGCCCTTGATCGAGTCTACACCGGCTGCAGCGAGAATCGGAGAAGTGGATGATGTCGCACCTCTCGTGGCATTCCTTTGCAGCAGTGACGCTCGGTGGACTACTGGATCAGTCCTCTGTGCAAATGGGGGTTTGTATAACTAGACGGGAAGTACGCCGTTAACATCAGATGCGCCGATCAACGATGAGTTGTATAGCATTGCAATTTTGAAAGAAGTCCGATACTAAACAACGCATCATGCCAACTACTGGATCGTGGCTTGGCCTTTCCGGACACACTGATGTGCCTGTAACTCAGTCCAGCCTCTGCGTCGCTTCCATCTGGCCCATGCCAAACCATGTCTGAGTGGGTATCATAACTCTCACAGTTGAGAGGGCTGGATGACAACGATCAAATGACGCTTCCTTCCATATAAAGCCTCTCTTTGGTATCTGCTCACTATCAAACTTGGCGGTTGTTGCCCAGATTTATTCACGTGGGTGTAGTATGGCTCATTTGTAAATTCCTTCCGAATCCCGGGCTAAGCTGTTTGAACAAGTTGTATCAAGGTTCCCGTGACA
Organism: Colletotrichum lupini; assembly: GCF_023278565.1. Classification (NCBI taxonomy): domain Eukaryota; kingdom Fungi; phylum Ascomycota; class Sordariomycetes; order Glomerellales; family Glomerellaceae; genus Colletotrichum; species Colletotrichum lupini. Next base: position 40,845 of record NC_064676.1, read on the forward strand.
TATCATGGGCAAGCTTCAAGGTGCCGGGACTCAGGCATCTCCATTAACAATGTCATTCTTTAAGACACGTTTCCAGGGTGAACTTTTGAAACTGCCGTTCGGTGGCTGGGGAATCTTTTCTTCATCGCATCTTCCGGCGGTCCTGTTTGTGATATTGAGAGTTGGTGAGCCATTTTGGCACACCTCTGTATATTTAGTCAAAAGAAAAGGTAAGCGTGTTGCTGCTGCATACTCTCAGAGCAGGTCTGCATTCGAATGAGTATAGATGTTGGACCAAGGGACAATTCTGGTCTTTACTCACAAATTCCATCCAGGGAACATTCGTCCAGCCCCGGGTTTTCAGTCTTCTTTCCTCCCAAACCCCTTCAAGGACTTCCATCATGGCTGCATGTTGAAACCCCGTGGAGCGTCGAATATTTTCGATACAAAGACTGGCGTAGTGTATCTGGTGTCTTTCAGATGTCTCGGTTGCCGCCAGAAATAGAGGGAACAACAGCCGCTTGAAGAATGGCGAGTCCATTGAAACGTTTGCACAGCAATCCAGGATTGCTGATACCGATGGCCTGATCCTGGGGTCTTCGCAGGGAATTACAAACGTATCAGGCCATCGTAAGATTCTCAGCAGACTAGCATGTCTAAAAGCCTCCGCAAGCTGTCTCCACTCCGGATGTGGTGTGGGATATTCGATCATGTCGAGATCGAGGTCGCGAAGAAAGCTTTCTGCCTCATCTAATCTGGTCTGAAAGTCGACGGTAGATAACAATCCCTGCATATTCTGCTTGGCTGCTGCTATTACGTCCCCGATTCTGAGGAATATGACTGCGGGACAACCAACCAAAGTGTGCAGGGCTGCGTGTGGAGTAGTAATGTTTGCAACACATTTCCGGACATTCTCGGAGTAGGTGAGCTTCTCAGCACCACTGAATCCTCTTAAGACATCCAACCTGATCAACATGTTTGTCATTAGAAAGTTTCGAGATCGGAGATGAGTACTATACTTGCCATGATAAAGCAGACAAAAAGAAGATGGTTGCTGCAGACCGCTCTGCCCTTCCTAAAGGAGATGCAATTCTTCCACAGAGGAATGACACGCCATTCAAATGAACAGCATGGGCAGATATTCCCAGCTCGCATATCTAGATATCATGCATGTGATTGCTTAGCCAACGAGACTCGCGATGCGGAGAAACTTGAAATGGGTCCTGGAGCTTACATCATGAAGTACCAAAAGAAAGATTATTGCTAGTGCAGCCTCTTCTTCAGCTTCTGTAAGCCCGTAGATTTCTTCCTTGATCAAAAGGGAGCTTAGACCGTTCAATGCAGCAACACGGTGTTGTAAGGCAGTGGCCATGTCAACCTGGTTAGCACCTGATGGTGATAGGTGCAGATGGCACGCGGTAAGTCCCAGGACTGCATGGAGAACACCTGTGTGATTGTAGGCCAGTGGGAGGACATGTACGCGGAACGGGTTGTCCACGCCGTCAACGACAATTGTTAGATGATGGCTCAGCTCTCTGTCGACTACAAACAGTTGTCAGAAACGATGATGTCACACTGGCTGAGAGAAAATGGAATATGGAAGGTTCCGGGCGGCCAAGGAGCAACTTACAGTAAACAAGCAATTTCTGGCTGTTACTCGTGAGCAGTAGATCGTCGACAGGGTGCCCGGTGATTGTCGCCGGTGACGGTGCGCCAAGAGATCGATCTTGGGGCGAGGCTGGAGAAGCACCTTGTGACAAAGTCTGGAGGAGGCGGCGGCTTTGGCTTGGGTGATCTGAAGAAAGTGAACTTGGAGTCGATGTTGGTGAGCTCAGGTTTTGGGCCGGAGTAAGCTCGTTGGTGGGTAGGACATCAGGCTGAACGCGCTCTTTCTCCGCTTCTGGGTCCCGCTCATCGCCAGCGGTCATCAAACTGTGCGTCTGTAATGATTCACAGAATTGGAATCGAGGAGGGTAGCCCTCACAGTGTAAGCCCTTTGACTTGCATCGATTGCAGACAGGGCGCGCGCGGTCACACTTGCGGCACTTCTTTCTACAGGTTCCGCATGCTGGATCTGTTGATGGTCAGCGACGAAATCTGAGCGGGAGCTGAGGCATAATCGGGTAGCAAATCGCACGCTCAGAAATCATGAGCGACAGAATGTCTCGCTGCTGAAACTTGTTCCCAATCTGGCTCAACAAGACCCGGGCAGGGACTGAGTGCCCTCTAGTGCAGTTTTCGGTACAAGATTTAGAGCAAGAGAGGGGAGAACCGAGCTGACCTTTTCTGACGGCTTTCGAGCCCCTGGCCATTGCGATGTTGGCACGCATTTCGCATCCGAATCTCGTAGACCTTGTGGTGAGGTATGATCACCAAATTTGTACGCAACTATCCGACCAAATGTTGGGAGCAAGTGGAAGAAAGGCCGGCGGACCAGAGAGTCTCGCCCGGTGTTGGGTTCATGTTGGTTGTTCAGGATTGGACGCTTGGGCAATCCATGTATTCCGTACAGCCGTAAACCTACCTTGCCGTAGAGAGGAGCGGTACGTAGGTAGTGCAGGTGTGCAGCCTGCAGGTAAGCAGCATCCGCTAAGGTGGTAGTGGAGTCATGACAAAGGAATCTGAATTCCGCGCCGGGGACAGTCACCCTTAAGACAACGTGTTGTCCCCGGTCTGGCGCCTCATGCTAGCACTCACATGATGTGAAGCATTACAAGGTCGGACGAACAATGGCCATCACTAGCTTCCTCTCATTTACTTTTGGTTTCGGGTAACGTTGGGAAGACTCGCTCCAGGCTTTGCCACTCTATATGATCCCAAATTACATGGCGTTACCGTGATGACCGTTGCCAGTGAGGCGTTAAGAATGATGCTTATGGCCGACACCTTTTAGGAAATAGCTTTCAGGTCATTTCATAAAAGATTCCAATGGACTAGAATGCAAAATGATCGAAGTCTAGTGCTTTCATACGTAAGGTTTGGCAACGGTGTAATCTTAACTGTTCCCTTGAAAATCATGTAGGCTTTTGATAACCGATGAATCATAATCTCAAGCTATCTATCTAAAGCAAGGCACTTCCTGAAGCAGCAAAGGGCTATTCTCGACAGCCCCAAGCTGAGAAGCCGAAGCAAGGCTTCCAATCTCAAGTGACTGCGATTTAGTTGTTCATCAGAAGTCGGATGGACGCCCGTCGCCCTTCAACTCGGGACGGAGCACAAAGATTGGATCCATCTGATCAACGTACCCACAGGCCGGATCGCTCATTGAATATCCCATAAACTCCTGGATGGGTTGATCCAACTTTTTTGCAATATCTTGGGGCACAGACAAGAATTGATTCTCCTCCTGTCGAAGATAACCTCGAGTAGAGAATGTGGCAAACATCAGTCGTCTCTCATTCTTTGTTGTGTTGTGGCCTCCGGCATGGTACGCGGATGCCAGCATGATGAAGGCATCGCCTTTCTCCATCTCGGCGTAAATGCACTCCTCTACTCGAGGAGGCATGTGTCTATCAGTGCCCCTTCAAGATCATGGCATCAGTTCATCTTTCTTCCTCGGTCGGAGGCCAGTTTGATCGAGAATGCGTCGACTATCAGCGCCCTAGCGCATGGATAAGGGACATGATTACTTACCACAAATGGCTCCGTGGAATGAATTGCGTTCCACCGTTCTCCTTGGTGACTTTACAGCCAGCCACGAAGAGCCCAACAGCTGTTTCCCTGCCCTTGTCTCGCTCATCATCCCATTCACTCACCTCTTGATGATAGTTGTGGCTGATGTAGTCGTCTCGGTGCAAGGGCTGAGCTTTGCCCCCGGGGCCAATGCTCATAGCAGTACAGGAGTGAACATATGGCTTTGATACAGATTCCTTCTTCTCGTTTCCCCACCAGAACCAACTTCGGGTGGTCAAGAAGTGCTCGCACACCTTTTGGTAGACTGGGTTCATGACTTGTGTTTTGGCATACGTAGGGCTGAGAGCCAACAAGGCTGGTGCCCGCTGAGTCTCCTCTGTGACGATCGTGTGTCAGCACAAATACATCAGTCCGTCTTGACGTAGACACTATGAATATTTACTTGGAAAGAAGGAGCCATTCCATTCCACATCATTTTCAAGGCGTTCGCGGCATTCTTCGTGAGCTTTGTCGACATCAGCGACAGGGACCAGATCTCTAACGAAGACGCCCCCGTCACGCTTGAGGAGGTAGATGATGTCGTCTAATGGTGTGTCGGCGGAGACCTTCTGGACCTCAGGACCATATTTAGCCCTCATGTCCGACACTGTGGATGGAGACATGATTTGATTTCAATGTCCGAAAACAATAGGTATGTCGAGAACAAACAATGTACCGAGCTTACTCGTCGGGTACTCAGGGCTATGGGAACTTTGCAAAGACAAAATGGTTTATAAACCACGAGGATTTAGTGTACAAGAGCTCATGTAACTACTCCGTAACGTAGCTTGAGCATGATGGGGGATAGTATCCATAGTCGCAAGTTGTAACAGGGCTATGCTTGCCACTCCGCACAGTAGTGTTAAGCTGGCTGCCGAAGTTTATCCTCTTATTCAGGGGGTTGAAGATACTTCCTAAAAAGGAATAAGAACACACTCATGCGAGATGGGTGGGTGGGGTAGCCATGAGCATGCGCTATTCATTTTGAACCATGTAATATGCAGCTAACAACTCCGGTCTAGCTCCGCATGGTTCGATGAAGTAGAGAAACACAGAAACATCAACTTTCAATCTGCACCTATTGTCATCGAGACTGGTCAATGTGGTGAGTCTGATTTTCACATGACGACAAGAACCCAAAGTGGCATGCATCAATCATGTCTACCAGCCGGTTCAGAATGATCAAATCCACAGATAGGGCGCCTGGTGCATTGTTGCAGTAAGTCCAAGCTTCATTAAGCTATCAGACACTGTTTGGATACTGGGGATCTGGAGATGGGCCTCGACACGGGGGCTAGACGAAAGTGTTGGGCGACCGGTTGCCTAAAAATACGCCAGCCCATTCTCCCCGCCCGTTCCCTCGATACTGTACCGCCTCAGCCATAGAAGGAGCGACATCGTGGTTTATCATTGCAACCCAGATAAGGCATGCAGCTGAGCCAAGATTGGCGGGATTTCTTTAGTCCATTGCAACCCCAATGAAGGTGTTATATGATAGATCTCATAGGAAGTATAAAAACTGAAAAGAGGCTCGCAAGCACCTGACCAGCAAGCAAAGGCAACATGTCGTACCAAATCCTCCTGATATCCTCTACAGCTAATTCTATGAGGAACCATGAGAGAGAACCATTTGGAATCTTGCAACTCGTGAACCATGGCATGATAGCTGTTTCTAATCGCGTAACATCTGTCAGTTCAGGGAAAGACCTGAATAGACCAGCAGCAGATACAAACCCTACCCTCTTTCTCTCTAGATCACATGACCAAGATAGCATCTCTGACGGTACAGTCGGCGGTCCGGTCGATCTAGACGATGCCATCTCGAGGGCAATAGCAGTACCGTAGCCATGCGGCGCCAGTTCAGCTGCCTAGGTGTCAGCTCTAGGCCTATGGTTCTCCATCACCAACTCATGGACTGGATGCCTTGTACAGTGTCGAATATCACGGATGGAATTATGAGGTAACTGCTTTAACAGAGCAACTTCCAATAAAATCCGATTTACTGAGAGCCGTAACCTTGCTTCTTCGGCCTCTTGGCTGCTTTCGTGGCTCACTTTATCACTACCCTTGGTCTAGGTGAAATTGCTTCAGTTTTTCTTGCAAGTTGACTACAATATTCCATGCTTCCAGTGCACCTCAGTTCATAATACTTTGGACTAATAATTGATCTTACGGTAACAGTCAAGCAGTGATTAATATCATTTTTACTACATCACGGCACCTGCCATTGGCCTATATGAGATGATTCACGGAATTTCAGTTTGGATGGATGCCGACTCTGGCTTGGTGAATCGCCACGTCCGTTGTTCTCTGGTCTTTCTATGCATGTGAGCCCTACGAAGCTGGTTAGATGCTAGCAGACGCTATATCAGGACTGGGACTAAACATATCACCCTGATCCTCATCGCATACATTCTGCTTGTAACTTGTAAATTAGGTTTGTAGAAGCCTCTGGCCCTCTACTGGTGCATCTTGGGCCGGAGTTGACTTTCTTCAGTCTGCGTCCCATCTCAATGTTATGACCTCAGCAGTTTTGTTCCTGAGTATCAACGTATGTGATGCCACAGGGGTTCCTTCTGTTCCAGGGCTGGGGCAGATCACTTTTTTCCTCGCTATCTGAACCTGAGCCGGTCCGATTTCGTTTGTAACATGTTTTCTGTCCTGTGGAGGGTCGTTCTGAGGGCCCCTATCTGCATGCCAACAGCGTTGCCAGAAAAGCTGGGTCCATGAACTATACCCGAGTCTTGGCTTTTTGAGTATTGTGCTCCCGTCGCGGTTCTTTGAAACAAAAGAACTTCCAAGGGCCCATCAATGACTGGGATATGGTCAAGGTCCTCAACTCGGCTGGCACAGTGCAGAGTGTCAAAAATACTTGATGATAGCACCTCTGTCGCTAGTAATGAGAATGTTTTGGCTTCTTGTTGTTGAGTAGCGTCAATGTCACGTATGATTCTTACAGTCTGGCTGGGGTAATACCTCACGACGGACTTTTCTGCGCCGCAACCGGCCTGCGTTGACGGAGGGGCAGCCCGGCCGTTCCGAGACGAGGATATTGCTCTTGCGTCCAATATGTGGCAGGGCGGGAATCGGGCTGGCCTTCACATTCGAGGTGACGGATGCCATAATTTCAACCGTCTTCGAAGGTCCAACGGCTCTTGAAACTGCTTCATCTCGGGCAAGGGAAGTGTGACAGAATAGCTGTTTTAATGTCAATAGGATTGGCTGATATGCTTTAACAAGTGATCAAAATTGTCCATTTTGGGTATTATTCAATAGGGGCCAAGAGACCACACACATCCCAGTTTTCAGCCTTTGGTAATCTCGTCTTCCTCGTCCTCCCATTCGCCCGTATCCTCCATGGCCTCATTGACCTGGTATTCGGCATCCCCAGCCAGACCCTCACTGTCAAATTCGTCGTCATAGTCCATGTCCACGTCACTGTCATCAGCCTCCTTGCCCTTTCCGGCATTGGCTTTCCGCTTCTTTTCGACGTTCTCCTTTTGTTGTTTCCGCCTGGCCTCCTTCTCCTTCTGTCTCTGCTCCCAGCGCTTCTCCAACTCCTTTACCTCCTCCTTGGACTTGTGGACATACTCGTGCCACATAACCTTTCCAGAGCACAAGCCTTCCTCAACCTTGGTCAGACGCAGGCGCATACGAGGACCTAACTCGACGAGCTTGACCGCACGCTTTTCAACGGCATCATCCTCATCGGCCATATCGTCGTCGACCGGGGCAGCGCTCTTCCTTATCTTCTGAGCCTTCTGTTCCTTGACCTCGACTTCGGCATCACTGTCGAGCTCGCTTCCGCTGGTTGCATCGGTGAGATATCCGTCCCCGTTCTCTCCACCCTGAAGAAAGTCGGCGATATCTTCCAGCTTTCCAAGATTCGGCACACCCCCCTTTCCGTTTGTCTTTGAAGCCAACAGCTTCTCTGCCTTTTCGAGCCTTCGGAGTGGCCTTGAGATTCCTGTCGACCGTGTGGTAATGGCGTAGTGCCGCATGTTGATAATAAAGGATCCCTCGTTCTCGGGGTCCTTTTCGCGGTTAAGCAGTAACGTGCGCTTAATCTTGCTTAGGGGCGTCGCATTCGGGTTCAGCGGAGGGAAGACACTGGACCAGACGGAGGTCACCAAGGACTCGAGATGTTTGGGCACCTTGGATGTTGCGTCGGCATCGGGGGTATGGAAGTTGTTCATGACGAGCTGGGATGGGTTAGCAAAATTCGAGCAAATAGGGCAATTGATGTCGTACCAATGGCGGAGCAATCTGCTCTTTTCCGCTGCCCTTGGGGCGTCTCTGGGACTTCTGTACATCCTTGCACAGAGAGTATTTCTCAACTCGGAAGTTCAGTGTAGGGCCTCGAGGTGTGAGTGCCACGCGCAAGTTGGTATTGCCGCTCTCTGATCGCGAAAAGAGCATCAGGTGAGTGACGCCGAGGGGGCCGGTCATGACAACGTAGTCCTTCAATCGGTTTGCTCTTCTCTCCTTCATTCGACTGGCAGTCCCCGGCTCCATGACCTTTCGGAAATCGGCAGCAAGTTGGCTCACGCTGGAGCCAACCTCACCCGCGCCGATGCGGATGACCATGCTCTTGGGATCCTTTGCGCCATTGTTCTCGCCGGCGGTGACAGGATTGCTGGCACCGAGGTGCGTCCTCTTCTTGACTCTCTTGCGCGCCATCTTTTGATGGGTTCGGGGTGGTAATTGGCTTGGGGTAAGAAAACCTTGACGTCGATGAGTTGTCGAGGATCCAGAATCCGCAATTCGAAAAGCAACTGGGCCTGGGGCGGACCTGGATGCTTTGGTTGTCTGCAGGAAATTTTTTGGCGGGGCCAGGTCGATAAGAACCAAAAAAACAGCCTTCACGTGCTGATAACACTCAGGTCTCCACTAAAAACTTTCCCAGAGCGTGGGATGTCATCAGGTCGCGCCAACTGCTAAACTTTTTGCACCGAAGCCTTCGACAATCGCTTCCCTCTTTGCGCCACACCGCACAGCGAGCTGTCGACGACAAAGATGCCTTCCTCGACGACAAAAAAGGCGGCATCGAAGGCGAAGATGCCTTCCTCCAAGCGACAAAAGGTGGCGCAAACGAGCTCGTCTTCCAAAGTGTCTCGCAAAGTCGAGGCGGAAGCTTCTCCATCCCCACCAACCGAATCTGAAGCCGAATCTGATTCCGAAGACAATATCGCAGCCGATGCCGATTCCGATGTCGAGATCAATGCTGACGTTACTGCCGATGCCACTGAGGAAGTGACCAAGAGCTTCAAGGAGCTGGTAAATTGCAACCAAGACCCCTCCTTTGGCCCGTGATGGTCTCTAATGTCAATGTTCCAGGGTGTCGTCGAGTCCCTATGCGAAGCATGCGAATCTCTCGGATACAAGAAGCCCACACCTATTCAGGCTCAGTCAATCCCTCACGCCCTTGCGAATCGCGATATCATTGGTCTGGCCGAGACAGGTTCAGGAAAAACGGCGGCTGTCAGTAGACCCTTTCTTCCTTCCATACACACCTTCAGCCCACCTCGGAACCGTACCATGAAAGCCAGATAGGGTCGAGACGAACATGTAGGCTTGGTCAAGTGTCCAAGACTCTTGTGCGATTGTAATGTGGAAATCCGATCGTCATCGACTTTCACAGATCCCCTGCCGTTTTCCTCTACCCGTCACGACTGTACGGACTACAAGGCTACCCAATGCGGCCGCTAACTACCATTCACAGTTCGCACTCCCCGTTATTCAAGCACTCTTGGAGAAACCTCAACCGTTCTTTGGACTTGTTCTCGCGCCCACAAGAGAGTTGGCGGCACAGATTGGTGCACAGTTCGAGGCACTTGGTAGCCTGATCAACTTGCGATGCGCCGTAATTGTCGGCGGTCTCGACTTCGTTGAGTCTACCGCCTCATAGATCTCCCCGCCGCAGAGAATGCTAACAGCTCGGACAACAGGTCTCTCAGGCTATTGCTCTCGGCAAGCGCCCCCATATTCTTGTCGCTACACCCGGACGTCTAGTTGATCACCTCGAGAAGACTAAGGGTTTCTCCTTGCGCTCGCTGAAGTACTTGGTGATGGACGAAGCCGATAGACTGCTTGACATGGATTTCGGCCCAGCCATCACCTCTCTCCTCAAGTTTCTCCCCCGCGAACGCCGAACTTTCCTCTTCTCCGCTACGATGAGCACAAAGATCGAGAGTCTGTCCCGGGCCAGTTTGAGAGACCCAGTCCGCGTCAGCATCAGCTCCAACAAATACCAGACGGTCAAGGGGTTGATCCAGCACTACTGCTTTGTTCCTCATACGCAAAAGGATACCTACCTGATTTATCTTGGTAACGAGTTCGCCGGCAAGCGCATCATCATCTTCGCCCGCACTGTTGCGGAGGTGCAACGGTTGTCGATCCTGCTGCGTGCGTTAGGATTCTCCGCCATCCCTCTGCATGGACAGCTCAACCAGACTGCTCGTCTTGGTGCGCTTTCCAGGTTCCGTGAAGGAACTCGCCAGATTTTGGTCGCCACCGTGAGTCTATGACATATACCACGCTATCTCTCTCTTTGGCGAAGCTAATTAGTACCAGGATGTCGCTGCCAGAGGTCTCGATATTCCGCTCGTCGACGTTGTCATAAATCACGACTTGCCGCAGGACAGCAAGACCATGTATGTCGTACCCGCAAGCAAACAGTTCACCGTAGCTAACCACATCAGGATTCATCGAATCGGTCGTACCGCTCGTGCCGGAAAGTCAGGCATTGCCATCAGTCTAGTCACACAATACGACCTCGAAATTTACCTGCGAATCGAGGCCGCCCTCGGCAAGAAGCTGACCGAGTACCCCACGCAAAAGGACGAGGTCATGGTCTTCCAGAGTCGCGTTGAGGAGGCACAAAGACACGCCAGAATGGAGATGAAGAATCTGATGGAGAACCAAGGCAAGAAGGGCTCGACTCTCAAGGGTGGGAAGAAAGGCAAGGGCAACAAGAGGCGTCACGACGACATGGACGCTGAGGAGGGCTAATAATTTGATACCTATCTTTTTCCCCCGGGGAGTTTCTGGTGTTTCTAGTGTGTCTGAGATCGTGAGACAGCTTTCATCACTGTTGAAGATTGAACAAAGCTTGGGTTGGCAGAGGGTTGCAGATGCCTTCCGTTTTTATTCAGGTCAAGCATGCCGTTGAGATGGAGGCGGATTAAAAGTGATTTGAACGTGAATTCCTGTTATCAGGATTTCACGTCATGTTGTCTCTGCTAGCTGCGGCAGGCGGAGTTGAAGAGAACGACTGACCAGTACTTTTGAGAATAAGTGAATTAAGTAGTGTAGTAAAACAGTCGTCTATCCTTCAGACTCGTTGCAACATCAAACTCCTGTCCTGAAAACAACGCCAATCCCGACAGAAAACGAAAGAAAGGTCCAACATGGGTATATGCCGAGAAACAAGCGCAACCTCCAGCGCAGACAACTCCCCAGAGAATTGGTACAAAGCAGTCAATCAGAATTCATCGTCGGCAACCGTCTCCCATCGCTTCGTCGCGAGCTTCCGCATCTTCTTGGGACTCCCCGAGCTGCCACCAGTACTTTCGTTGCTAACGCGTAGTTGCTCCATCTTGCGACCGAGGTTGCTCACACCAGTGGCGCCGCCTTTGCGGACACCAAAGTCTTCGCGTTCTTGGAGCGGCTTCCGCTTGCTCGGGCTTCTTTGCGCGAGCTCCCGCTTCAGGATCTCGTTCTCGCGTCGAAGTCTTTCGTTCTCGTCTTCAAGGTCCTCGACGAGTAAATTCTCTTTGTCCTCGCCGGCCTCGTCGTCGATTGTTAGGCCAAGCCCCTTTTCGAAAAGCTCCATCTTACGATCCCAGTGCTCCTCGCCCTTCTCTTGCTCTGCAGCAAGAGTTGCTTTCCAGCGGGCCAGCTCTAACTCGAAGCGAGCGTCAAACTCAGCCATGCAATCCTCACGTACTGTCTGCTCTAGCTCCAGCAGTCTGTCTTCCATGCTGAGCAGATGTGCTTCAGCGGTAACTCTCATCTCGCGTTCGTCGTCTAGCTCGACGTGAAGGTTGGTTATCTCTTCCTGCATACGAGCAATTTCCAGCGCCGCATGCTCCATGAGCACTCTGTCTCCGTTATCTGAATTTGGAGAGAAGTTGCGATGGCCAGACGATCCATGGCCAAAGTATCCTCGGCGCTGTGGAGGCAAATCAGGGGATCTCATTCCTGACGGCGGGTGCGCTGATGAGGGTGTATCGGCCAGAATAGTCGATGTAATGCTGGGAATCCGAGGAATCGTTACTTCCCTAGCGAGGGCGCTATATCTGAGAATCTGCGAGGTCGCATTCGCGTCGCCGTGTGCATCGGCAGTGACGATCATAATGCCTCGCTGGGCATTCCGACGAGGCACAACACCCGCAGATGATGAAGACGACGCCGAGAAGGAGTTTGAGAATAGAAGCTCAGTCATCTTGCATTGCCGGAATGGCATGACAGTAGGCTATGTTGTTTCACGTTAGATTTGTCCTGGTTGATGGTCTCCATCCGACTTGACGTACCTTGCTGCTGTTGCCCATACCGCTTTGTGCCTGGAGACACTGACCGAGATACATCAAACTCTCGTTGATCTTGCCGGCTTCGGCGAGAGTTGCGCCTTGCGTCTTGGCATCTCGGGCACGCTCGGAGCCAGCCAAGTCAACAATAGTCAGAGTATTGCCGGTCCAAGATCGGTAGCGCCCTGCTCTGGATCTTTTCTTCACCTCAACACAGAAGAACCCGTGGCTGCGTGAGGAGACACTATTGCTGCCAGTTCCAGCAACCTGACGCTCATGTAAACCTGCCTCCAATACCATGATAGCTTCTCTCATGGTCGTACACGCAATCTTCTTCAGTCCAGCCACAACCTTCCTATCGGAGGACTGCTCGGTTGATTTGAAGAGTAGAGGCCGACGCCGGTACTCTTTTGTAGCGTTGGATTTGATGGGCGGGGTTAGAAGATCGTAAATTTTGTCATTATAGACCTCGTACATGGACAAAACAACGGCATAGTCTGAATCGGGGTCCGAAGACACGTTGACGGAGCTAATGTCAGGAGCTGAGGGAAGAGCTGAGGGTCGCTGCAGGGCGCGTCGAGGGGTTGGAGGAGGACCGTGTTCACCCTTCACTAGTTGTTTAGCTGTGTTCTTTACTTTGGATGCTGTAGTCACAGCCATGAAGTGCTTTTCAGCGACGTCTTCATGAATCTTGAAATCTTCCCGCACTGGCGTGGAAAAGCGATCGCGAGGCTTGCCCCTTGGATGGTCTGGTGTCGGCGGCACAAGACGCACGCCTGTCAACTCGACTGGCTGCTGGAATCGCTTTTGCCTCTCGTTGTGTGCGAAAGGCTGAAAGGGAAATTCGACGAAATGAACAGGGGGTCCTACAAGCATCGGTGTTCCCGCCCTCGAACCTCCCCCGCGGGATGAGCCAAAGTCTGCGAAGACGGTCTCGAGGAAACACGGTGCGGATATAATGGTGGCATCCGAGGCATCTGAGGACTGGAGAGAGCTCTCCAAAGTCGGCGAGTCGTACATGTTGGAGCCAATTGATCTGAAGACGACGTCGAGCGCAAGTTGTGTCATGCCTCGTGTTGAGCGTGAGCCAAGAATAGTGTGCGACTATACAATTTATTAGAACGAGTAAGCCAAGATGGGTTACCGAATACAGCTCGAGACTACCTTTCCTGATCCAGTGACGCCCAGAGTAGCGATCAGAGCATCGGTACCATGTCCACCATGAGGAGCCAGGACACCCTCAACAAGTGAGGCGACTCCTGTGCAGTGGAAAACATCGAGCTGAGAGGCCTCTTCTTCGAAGACTCTGGTGAAGGCAAACTTTTCTGTCGATCGCTTGCGGTCGTTGGGAGGGTTCAGTGTAATATGGGTTGGATGCGAGCCCTCGTGGGACTCTTCGACATCGACGAATCTGTCGGACGAAGCTGCGCCAGCCGGGGGCGGTCTCAAGCGCAGATATACCTGGAAGAGGTTTGCCGACGACTTCTGCGGTAATGCGGAATCCATCTTTCGCTATGTTGTTAAAGTTCCTCCGGTGAGGATTGAGTAGATTGGTGATGTCTCTGCTCGGAGACACGCGATTGTCGTGTGATTGATGCTCTTCGTCGAGGTTGAATATCTAAAGCTGGGTCGTCTGGGTCGCGAATGATGCCGATGGGACAAAGAGACACAATCCTTGTTTACTGCGATGACCGGGCAACGAGATAAGATAAGCGAGGTCGAGTCGCCCGATTAGATAAGCCGTGAGAATAGGGACGTGCACGTTGATGTCCCTGGCCCCCTGGCAGAAATCTGATCTCACCCCCACCAACTTTTTTTTTGCACGGTGCTCCCCGCTGAGACAAAGTCCCCAGTGGGGCCCGGCTACAGGTACGTACTGCATGTAGGCGCCGGGTCCGACCGATGGTGGGAGGACCTTGAGCTGGGAATTCACAGGTCCAGTCCAACTTCACGTCTCGTTTTGCTCACTTGGCTTAGTCGGTAATTATGGCGAGGCGCCCTTTCTGGAAGCTATCCGTTGTCAAGACTCAACAGCGGCACTGCACTAAGTACATACGGCCCGACTTGTCAGACAATTTTGTGTCTTTGTTCCTGAATGTGGCAGCATTACCTATCCCTCGGTCATTGGCTTTGAGTCAGACCATTAAAGTGTGTAGTCACCACAGGGGCGATCATTAGGTAGATTGACTGGTCAAGCCTAGGCAGAAAACATAGACCAAGTCTCTCACTGGAGTTGTTGTAGGCATGAGAAGAGCTACCCATGCCCGCTATGGCAGCTCTCTATTCCTTATACAGAGCTCTGTGTTCTTGCATGTAATAGCCCCTCGATCAAAGTTTTACTCAGGCTCGTAGGTCAAATACTTGAGGAGGGATGCACAGGCATCATCCGGCTCGTCAACCCCTCATTTCCCGTCAGTGAGTCATGGACGACAAGAAAGTCAGACAACGCGGACCAGTGCCGTCCAAGGCTGATCCCAATTCCTCCCGCATGACTGGTTGGAAAATTTGAACATGAAGCACTGGGCCCTTTGGGTGGATTGTGGTTGGATTAAGTTGAAAAAAATTTACGAATACACTACGGGCAGCACCGAACCTCCGAGGAGCCTTGAGCCCGCCTAGGCCGGAGCTCGAATACCTACCCTTTTTTCCTACGGGTTATTCCCAATCTGCTGGTTACCACACCTGAATCTGGATGACCCCTCCGAAAGCTACGTATCTGAGAAGGACACTTGACCTTGAGTCTTCCACTGTAAGGTCCTTGCAAGATATGCATCGGAGAGTAAAGCGTACCTACGCTTCCCACAGATAGGAAGGAGTCAACAGGTGACTCAACAATTCTCAAACAGAGCAACTGATGTCCAATGACTCTTTTGGATGACTGAAGTTACGGTGTGCTCAAGTGGCTGTTGGTCTTGAGACGTAGACTGATGAGTTGGCCCCTCGACTGCCCCTCGGTGATGCGCCTCGAACAGACGACCTTGCGAGCCGAGGCGAATCAGGAGACCGCCTACCTAATACGCATGCTGGAAGCCAGATGCCTGTGCAGGCAAGCGGTGGGCCGTACCCCGAGCTAATAGGGATGCTTTGTACGGATACAGATGCATTGGGTGATGGGAAACTGCAAAGTACAGATATGGCCAGTACCTACGGATACACTATGGAGTAGTGAGTGGGGTTACGTGAGAGGAATTTGCTTGGTGCTTGTCAAGGCTCAAGAGGCAGAACTCAGGAGTCAGGAGCTTGACCCTGTGGAGACCGCAATGCACAATCTTGAGGCCACAGCTGCGCCTCTCCCCATCTTCGAGTAGTAGCCTATGGGTTGCTCCCAGTTGGCACCTGGATTTGCCGCTGTTCATGGATGAAGCGTCAACGCTGCGTTGCGGTGTACGATGGATGGTGACCACCTCCCTATTCCGCTATGGTCAACCATTTGGATCAGCAAAACTACGACAAACAACTCTCGATACTGAGAAGAGCCTACGCAGTCACGGCAGTGTGTACGCCCAAGAGGTGTTCGGCGGGTCATGAGGGAAGGATTAGATATTGGATCTGCCACAATGGAGGAAGGATCAGCTTGTCCCCCCTCCCCCTCGATCTGGACCAGCCTGACGGGTGACGACAGATGGAGGGGTCAAAATCCATTACGGAGTGTGTGCCTGGAAGAAGAGCTTGGAATAGGTAGACGGGACAGTGAGGTGACACAGGTCGAGGGAGGGGCAGAAATGGTTTAATGAGGTCGACGTTGCTGCCACGGTTGCGTGCTGTGCTGTGCGTGCTGCCGCCTGCGAAAGGCACCTACCAGGTTCGAGGCGAAGAGGGGCGCGGTTGACTTGCAGTTGCTAACCTTTCCACACAGGGTCCTTTCCTCCACATTTTACTGACTTTATCCACTAAATGACGCCGTATCTCCAGCGGATTCTCAGCGCCTGCAGGGCAATTGTAGGAGCACCGGGGGGGGAGCAGACCGCGAAAAGGCGGTGACGGCGCGCCGGATGAGGGATAGCGCCGTCTCGCTACCCACTCTCAGCGAACCAGAGTACCAGGCCATGGCAGCAGTGGGCAGGCACGCAGGGCCGCAGATTCCCACACCTTGAGACCCCACCAAAACGGGAGACTTTCAACATGGAGAAGGAGGCACGGAGGAAAAAGTTTGGGCGACAAACGGCAACAGCCAGTAGGTACGTATCCCACACTACGTACCTACAGCGTAGCAGCCCACCAAAAAAAAAAAAAAAAAAGTTCGATTGGGTGCTCCACACCCAAGGACGGGGCGACTGGGGGAGCCATATTATTTTCGGAATCCCGGTGCCTCTCGTCCTCTTCCCTCTTTTTTTCCTCTCTTCCATCTCAACCATCAAAACCAATTTAACCCCACGAGACAACGAAGTCGCCCTACAACCTTGAAAAGGATCTAGAAACAAACACAAACTTTGTCGAGAATCATGTCCGCCGCTTTCGCTGAGCTGTAAACGCCCACTGCGGAGGTGCCCCTGCGCAGGCACCTCTGCAGTCCAGCAGCCCATCGAGACATTCAATCCATTCTGTTTCCCGACGAAGTTCAAACAGGCTTTCACTGTCCAGAGCCCTCATTGAGAGGACGTCTCTGGCCCATTGACGGAAGTCTGCATCGCTTTTCACTAGAATCGATCAACAAGCCCACTATTCACCGGGCTACGAGAAGCCTATTCGCTTGAAGAAAATATCTTCACCTCCACCTAATCCGACTACCACGACCCCTCCCTCTATCCGACCTAAGACACGATAATTCAGTCGCCCTAGACCTACCTACAAACAAGGCTCACCAAGAGAGCAAATTACATACAATACACAACTATACACATCGTTGGGCATTCGCACGGCATTGATTAGCGCCGGTTATCCAGACAAACTCCCACCCCTCCGAATACTACCATATTGGGTTTCAACCCCTGCCTAACCACCACCAACCATGTCACGCAACGTTCGCAACAAGGCTTCTTCGGCCTCGAGGAAAGCCGCCAAGCGTCGCGACTCTATTACCTCTTCGTCGTCCTTCGACCTGTCTGACGAAGGAGGATATTCTGCTGTCGAAGATATTAGTGATTCTTCTGACGATGACGAGGAAGATGTCGACGCGGCCGAGGAGGAACATATTCTCCACGAGGTGCTACCTACCCCCAGCATCCCGATTCCTCCCCGGCCGCCCATTGTCCAAGAAGAAGAGGATGATGACGATGATGATGATGACGACGAAGAAGAAGACGAAGAGGAGGAGCAGGAGCAAGAAGACGAAGATGATGGCGCAGCAGATATCGAGGATGCCGCCAGTTGGGATGGCATCATGTCAGAGGTTGACGAAAGTGCTGCTTCTGATCACCACCACCGTCCTGCGGAGCGCCACGTGCGCTTTGATGTTCCCTCGAGTGATTCCGACTCCACCGATACGGAAGATGATCATGCCGATTTCTTCCCCGACATCTTTGTCGATCAGAGCTCTCTCGATCCGGCCTTCCGTCGCGAGATTGAAAAAGATGATGAAAACGACGAGTCTGAAAACTCAAATTCATTCTGGGACTACCATGGCGATTATCATGGAGCCTATGGGTACGCCCCTGACGCAGACTCGGATATTGAGGCTGTCGTTCAGGAACTCGGCGATGATGATACGCCAATTGCTACTCCCATGACCACCGGCGAACTCTCCGAGATGCCCACTCCGGTCGCAGCGCTTGAGGAAACCCAAGAGCTAGACGGCTACGAGAGTGAGTTTGCTCTTTGTGACAAGAATCATGAGAATGTGTGATTGCTAATTCGCCCAACTAGCTGATGGTGATACCACTGAAGAAGATGAGCCGGAGCCAGTTGTCCGCCGCAAGATTAAGCGTCCCGAACCCTCCGCGGATCAGTGGGATGATTCTGACACGGATCATCCGGTCAAGGGCCATCGTGGACAGCCGCGTGTCGGCCGCTTCAACCTCGACAACTCTGAGCGGAAGCCCATTGCTGTTGTGAACCCCATCTCACGAAAGATGATGATCTTCACTCCCCATCGTCGCCGTCAGCTTGATCTGTCCCCCGAACAGTTCAACTTCCAATTTCTGGCCCCCATTGATGAGAACCAACCCTCTCCCATGATGAGCAGTTCTGCACAGATTATGATGAGTGCAATGTTCTCATCCAATACCTTTGGTGACTACCTCAACACTCAGGCCATGGGACCTACCGAGGCCTTCTTCCCCTTCCAGTCCGAACCTAATACTGCCGATGAGAGCTCGGATGTTGGATTCGATGAGGAGGAGGATGACGAGGTTGAAAAGTCTCTAAACATCAGCGACTTCATCGAGTTCGATGAGGGCCGGTCCTCTGCGGATGAAGACGAGGGCAACCAGTGGGACGCCGATCCCCTGAACTCTACCCCTGCTCGACCACGCACCGCTTCCAGCGATGTTGACCTCCACTCCCACATCAACGCCACCAACGTGGGAGCATTCCGTCGCGACCAGATCAACCAACGTCTCATTCTGAGCGACAAGGCCACGCAAGACTCCCTCGCCCTAAGCAGTCCATACAACTACACTGCCCTGCGTGGTCTCAAGTCAGATCGCTTCGAAACTGCAGCCGTTCCCTTGACGCCCCTTCGACGATCCAAGAAGCAGATGCGTGACGCAGCGCGCAGTCCTCTAGAGTCCATGTCACAAAAACGCAAGGCATCCAGTGAGATGCCCATGGGCCACAAGCGCCATCGCAGCATCTCGGATGTCAACTTGCTACACATCTAGCCGATGCCGTAGCGTTTGACTAATCCGGCATGTTTAATGCGACAAAAAACGGTTGAGGATGGCGTGGCAAGGTGTCCTCAAGTAATAGGCACCTGCCATCCCTGGCCTCATACACATTGGCTATCGGTGCCCTTCTTGTTTCCTTATGTTACACATTCTTACACTCCCCGTCGAATCGACGGGAATGACGGTAGACAAAAGCGCAAAAGTTATAGACCTTGAAAGCAAGTGTCTGAAGAGCGAACAAAGTCAGCCCCATACAACCGACCAATTCTTGTTGGTGGAAAGAGTCTCCCTCTCACGGTCTGCAGCGGCAACCTGTTTCCTAGTTTCGTATCAATGAAAATCATGATCTCCTACCTTGTGCCGTTACTGTGTGTCTGTCTTGCATTACCTATTCAATCCTGTGACGATACATTGGTCCGCGCTTGGGAGCCGTAACGATGGGTGAGATAAGACTAGATTTGCGTTTGCTCTGCATGAAGATATATCGAAAGACATCAAGTATGTACAAGAAGGAATTCATCATCCCGTCTTCTCAAGCCCGCCCCAACCTCACTGCAGTCGTCCCTTATTATAAATAACTCTTCCAATCCCCTCGCTCAGAAGCATTCCAGCCGGCCGATGCATTGACTCAGCTGTAAGCGGCAATGGCATTGTTGAACGCCGTATCAATCGGCTCAATCAGCGTCTTAGCGAAGGCCTGCAACGCCTCGGGGACCTTCTCAATGACAGCCGCGCTGAACTTGTCCGTCGCGCTCTGCTCCGACTTGAGGTTGAGCAGAATGACCGGGCTCAGCAGGAGCTTGTCAAACTTGGGCTTCGCGTCAACGACGGCGGTGAGCGTGGTCTGCACGCCGCTCGACAGCTTCTGCGTCGCCTGCGCCACCCCGATGGCCTCGAGGGCGCTGAGCGGCTCCGAGTCTTCGGCGACCTTGGTGGCCTCGTTGATCTTGATGAGGAGCTTGGTGGAGTCGATGATGATGGGGAGCGTGCCAAAGAGGCCGCCATCCCAGGACGACACGGTGTCGCCCAGCTCCGTGTTCTGGGCCGCGATCTCATCCATAGCGGCCACGATGGCGGCGCCGTCGGCGAGGACTGAGGTGGCGAAGAGGCCGAGGAGGGAGAACTTGAGAAGCATGTTGTCTGTGGTCGAGGTCTCTGTGGACTATCACAGCCGAGAGCTTTGCTTGAGTATTGAGAAAAGTATGGATCTGAATCTGGATCTAAGACTGCTGATTGACCGAGACACCATTCTGAATATCGCGACCTCCACCAGCTCTTTATACTCATTGCTCGTACGATTCCAGAACATCATCGTTGTTCTCATCACATCAACTACATTT
This sequence comes from Colletotrichum lupini, assembly GCF_023278565.1. Classification (NCBI taxonomy): domain Eukaryota; kingdom Fungi; phylum Ascomycota; class Sordariomycetes; order Glomerellales; family Glomerellaceae; genus Colletotrichum; species Colletotrichum lupini. The sequence goes on from NC_064676.1 coordinate 61,128, forward strand.
TAGCTTGCATGTTGGCTCATGTTCCTCCGCCTATCACACCTATTCAATATCTAGCGACCTTCCATCAAGGTAATATTCCCCCGCAAACACCATCGGTCAAGGACACTCAATTACCACATCAAGAATTAGGCGACGTAGGATCGTGCCGTCACAATCCTGGAAGCCAGAAAGCTTCACATGCCCCCTCGGCCGAGAACCCCATGTGCTCATCTACCCAACGTGCCTCAGCTCCCCCCCCCAGAACAAACACCTACCCGTGTCGTCCCCATCACGAACACATGCTCAGCCAGCAGTTCACGACACCTCCAAGCCGAGGAGCGCAGGGATCTTACCCCAGATTCCGCTCTTCCTCCCCCCTGAACACCCCCGCTGATCTGCCCTCTTTCCCCTCATGCAAGCCTTGCAAGGTGCCTGCCGATGTGACTTGCCCGACACGAGAGGAGGTGCGCAAACGCCCGCCATTGGACGGCGTAAACACAGTCCGGCTCCGGCATTGGCCTTTTTTCTCGCGACTCGGGGCGGCTGGCTGACTGTGAGGGCGGCCGGGCGTCATGGTTGGTGCGAGTTGGCGGGCTTTTAGCCTTTTTGGACCTGAGCCAATGGTTCCTCCGAGCTTTTACTTCGTCTAATGAGGCGGTTGACATTGGAGGATGCGATGGCAGGTTTGTCATTTCCTTCTGTTCTGACGAAATATGTGAAGGGCAGTTGAGATTCGGGTGGCTGAGGGCGGCAGCCTATATTCATACACTTTGAGGACTTTGTCACACCAATTGGCAAAGTCTAAAGACAACATCGATCGAGATAAATTACCAGTTACATGACCAGCTCCATTTCGCCTTTCCAACTCCGATCTTTCCGCAATCTCGTAAACTTGGGGGTCTTCGTCTACTATACAGTTATGTTCATCTTTGTGAGCATACTTCAACCCAAACAGTCCTTCAAGTGATGCCAAATTCGCCCTTGAACGTCTGGTATTTTCATACCTCAGCTGTTACTCAACGCACAGCCAGGCAGAAGAGATCACAAGGAATGAACTCAATCGAATTGACAAAGAAGTGACAATGTCAAGTCTAATTCTAGAGAGTATGGCAATTGTGGGAACACGAGAGCAGGTTGCGTCATTGAGTTGTCAGTCACACTTGATCAGAATGGTCCGAGATACCTACCGTCAACACATGCCCCAATAGATTGATGGTAACTGACAAGAAAGACACCAGATAGCAATGAAATCAATTCTATGTGACCCCTCCCAAGGAAGACGCAGAGACCAAAGCCATATTCCAAGATCCTATACGCCTAATTACCACATAGTTCTCCATCTTCTGCAAGACCAATTGAATTAGGGTGTGTGTAAGCAGCTGCAATTGGGAAACTGTTGCAATGCATACCACAGACCCACTAATTGACAGTCAAAACAAAGCAAGTCTAGCCACCCTGACCCTCTAAACTTCATTCAAATGGAATACCATTCATTGTCTATCAAAAGGATACGGACGATTGCCAAGGGAATCAAAAATCGAATCGACCGAGCTGGGACTCGAACCCAGAACCTTTGCCACCGGAAAGCAACGCGCTGCCATTGCGCCACCCGGCCGTATCCTTTGTTTTCCGATAAAAGCCGGGGTCGACTGACTGGACAAGAAGCCCTGTACGCGCGAAGGAAGGGCCTGTCTGGCCTCTCCGTCGGCGATGCGAGAGCTAGAAGCCCTTGATGCTGTAGCGATAGCCTCTGGTATCTGAGCGGTGTAAGTTCGAAGTCCCAGTGAAGAAGGCTTGAGGGGTGATGGCTGCGGGTGCTTGAAGGCTGTTTCAATGTCCGTCCGGCCGGAACAGGGTGGGTCCGAAGTAGTTTAGATATGGCCAAAATCGATGCCTGCCTGCTTCAAATCATTAGACGGTGCATCGAAATACCATGAGCCTTTCAGTCGTGGAGGGTCACCAGGTATTACTACACTTCCAACGCTCTTGGCAGGCAGAAAACCTTTACCCACATCACGCATCATCATCAAAGTTTTTTTTCATTGAGTACTGAAACAAAGGGGGCTAATATGGGGGTCAATATGTGAACAGTCAAGATTCTCAGTCTCTCAAGTGCCTTGAAGAACCTTCCGCCTGAGCTCGGAATGCGACTGGTTTAGGCATGGACGCATTGGCGCTCCGCTGAGCGCCATCAACAGGAATGCCCTCGCACCGTCGGGATAATCTTCCATCTTCCTTCACTTAACAAAAAACCATCCAATGTCTGCAATAAGACATCATCTATAGGTATACAAAAAATGCCGCGCGCGAAAACTTTCAATTCAGACTAAGGAAGCCTGGAAACAAAAGCGCGCAGATTATCTACTTGCCGTGTTCCCGAAGAAACAACACTTACATTATTCAGGGTCAGCAAACTTCGCCGGATCGCCTAGTAACCGTCTATTCAGGATGCCAAGTGCCGTGTTCCTGAAAGACAGCTCGGGCAGTTGCGGGCGGGAACGAACTCTCTTCTCTATCGGATGGACGTTGCGAAGAGAGCCATGGCTGTCTTGTTGGTAAACTCATCAATTCCCAAGGCCCTCCTCTCTACTCATTTCTGCGAAATTCCACCGAAAGGTACCACTTCTCCGCACTCCCCTCAAAAAGTCCGCAATAACAGTTTATGCGTATGCGCCGTGCCTTCAAGTGGGCGATGGTTGCGGGCAAAGTCCACTAATTAGGCTTTTTAACTCGGCTTCTTGCGAGCCTAACCAGGTTGCGAGGGGGACAGTCTGCTGTCAATGCCGAAAAAGGGGGCATCTTAGTTTCCCTGAGGAGTCATGTTTCTCTCTGGGTTTTGCTGACGCTCAAGGGAGGCTGGTCTTGTCAGCAGGGGCCTGGAAGCACTTTGTCCCCCCCTCACGTTAGAATTTCTCGCCTGCCAACTCTGACGCTCAGGAGCTTGCAACTTGGTGCAGTCCGGCAGTCGCAGTTTGGTAGGTGAGTGATCGCCTCCTCATAGCGTAACATTCCTGGCTGGTAATCTGCTTAAGATAGCCTTATGACTCGCAGATCTCTCACGTAGGAAGTTGTAGACGACTTGGCGTTGCTTGAGGTCCAGGGCCGATGGGCAAGGGGTTCTGCCCCGTAGCGCACCCAGAATAAAGACCCCGGCCGCCGAGCCGGAGATCTCGTCCTCAACTAGTGGCCGGATTGCTCAAGACTTGGGGGCGCCGCCATGGCGCGCCGTGGCGTTCCGGAGCACCGGTTCACTCATACCCACCATCCCGATCTTTCGCGGTTCCAACATCCAAACTGACGGCTTGGCACTGCAATCAGCGCTTGGTGTCGCCCTGATTATGATAGCTCGATGACTCGAGAATAACCCAAATTCCCAAATCGCTCTTTGCTTGAACTCTGCACAAAGTGCCGGTTCTCGTATCTCTCTAAGAATTTAGAGTATTGGTTCCCTCTGAGCTTCTCGCCTTCTTGCTGCGCGAACGCCCGAACCCCCAGACAGGGTTTGTCGCAGGTTTCGCGAGTTGTGACCACGTCCACAACCGTCCGCACCGGAAGCAGAGCGGCTCAAGAACTTGCGACGTTTCACCCGCGTGGATCCCACCAAGCTTGTCTTGCTTTCGTACCTGGAGAGCCTCAGCAACGCTTGTTTCGCTCCAGGGATCACCCTCGGCTTATTTTCAACGATGGCAACTTGCAGTTGGTCGTGTGCAAAGAGAAGAACGGGGTACCACGTTAGCTCCCGTGGTTCCGGCCAACGGTTAGCCTCCGCAGACCGCAAGGATTATGGGAGGATGGCTTGGAAGCTATGATCGCCGGGTCATCAGCGTCGGATCATTGACATCTCTCTGTCAGCGACAAGGATCACATCGTCGTCGGGCTGAGGCCGAGTTGTGGTATTTGTAGTCGCAAGGCCGCCCATCTGGCCTTGACGCTGCATCGTCCGGTCTCTGCTCGCCTTGTCTCATCATTCATATCATCGTGCTGGTCACTCGTTTCTTTCAATCTTGTCTAATCCAAATACTGTCCTTTATTCAAAAACCGCGAGACTACCTGCACTTCCGCTTTCACAGGCCGATAAACAAACATCCCAAGTAATTACTTCAAGATGCGCGCTTCAATCACTGCCGCCACGGCGCTGCTCGCCGCTTTGGTTTCTGCTCATGGCAACATCGTCTCGCCTCCTGCCCGTGGTGTCGGCGCCGCAATGTCTGCAGCGTGTGGACAAGCGAACGTGAAGGCCGTGACGGCCGATCCTACCATTCCCCTGGAAGACTTCACCAACCCTCCTGCAACATGTAAGCAAGCCTATGGTACATGAGCGAATGACCCAAGTTACTAAAACTCCACCCAAGGCCAACTTGATCTATGCAGAGGAGCCAAGTTCGAGGACAACAAGGCCAATGTCCAGACCTTCAAGGCTGGACAGGTCGTCAACATGAAGGCCGAGATCCCGATCCCCCACGAGGGCCCCATGAATGTCTCCATTGTCGATACCGCAACCAACAAGGTTATCGGACAACCCCTCATCGTCTTCGACAGCTACGCCGACGAGAACCTCGCGGCACTGCCCAAGAACAACACCGACTTTGACATCACCATGCCCTCCAACCTGCCCGCGGGCACCTGCGCTCAGGCTGGCCAGTGCGTCGTTCAATGGTTCTGGGTTGGCACTGCGGCGAAGCAGACATACGAAAGTTGTGTAGACTTTGTTATGGCTTGAGCGATTAGAGTATTGTCGCCTAGGTAGTTATAGAGCAATGGGAGGTCTTTTGAGCGCGTTTGAGCACGTAGATCAGCATCGCATCCCTGTGAATGCTGCACCATTTTGAAGAGCTTTTTTTTTTATTTCACCCTAATTGTCCATGACAAGGAATGCGAAACACTTTATTTCCCCTTGATGTAACAAAGCTTCGTGGCACCACTAGTGTGTGATGACTTTGTCATGGACGATCAGTCACTCATGTTTAAAAATGACATCAAGACGTCCAATCCCCAAGTAATAGGTCGAGCGGCATATTTTCCATGAAGTCTATGGAGGACTCATTGAGCAGCATCCGCAGGCTTGGGTCCGCAGCATCGTCATCAAAAGCTGGTTGACTTTCACTATAGAAGGCAAAGTCATTCTCACTCGGCAGATCAGCAAAGTTCTGGGTCGGCGCAACAAAGTGGGACGCCGCCGGTCTCGCTTCAGCCTCATCTAACATTTGAGGAACCACGGATTGGAAGTAGGCTTGATCCAATCCCAAGTCCAATTGCGGTAGAAACTGGAACTGGTTGTGGATGCGCTCCAGCATCTCCAGACATCGTTTCGCCGATCTGCTCTTCTGCGCCAAGGTCTTTAAGCAGGCGCGTGACTTGGAGACTGAGTGCTGCCATGCAAGTCTGTCGGTTTGGTCTGTGGAAGTGCTTTTGGTGAGATAGTTTGCTTCCAGGACTAGAGTGGCCTGGAAAAGAAAGTATGTCGCGTACCACACGATACCCTGGTGTAGAGAAACTTCATTCGCCATACAGAAAGTAGCAATATCATGAATGCTTTGCATAGCAACGTTCAGGCACTTCTCTTCCGCCTTCACTTTGGTGGGCAGGTAGCTGTGGTGTTGCTGACTGCCGCGCCAGAGGAGAATGCGAAGGTTCTGCTCTTTCCAGAGTACGACCGCTCGAGGCGCCCGGAACCACGATGGGCAGTCGGTCTGGGTGAAATATGCGGGCAAAGCTTGTTCCCAGCAGTTCAGATCTCGGTCCATTGTTTCGGCCACTCTGTATCCGACTTTTGTTCCGGCGGTTTTTGCCAGTAGAAACTCATGATACACAGCATCAGCAATTTTGGCTAGCTTTGCTTGGGCGATAATTGCTGAGTAGGTAGTTGGGTAATTGACCGGTGGCGGAACCGGTGCCTTGAGAGGCAGTTCCTAGAAGAAATGAGCAAAGAGGAATCAAAAGGACCGAAACTTAGGAAGACAACACACCTTATCGTCGATATTTCGAGGAATCCGGGTATCTATGAAATCTTCTGACATCGCGGGTGGCCTCCCTGTGGTGATGTTAAAACCACTCTCGAAACAGTAGATAGTCCAGAAGAGCTGCCGTCGCCGCTCATGTCCTAAAGTATCTTCTAACCCTGGAGGTTCGCGATGAAGACCTAAACCCAACGCCATTCTGTACGCTAAACCGCTAAAGTTGTAGCCAGTATTGGTTCTATCTCTCTTCTGGAGGTAGTTGCTCATAAGCAAAAAGGCCTGAACTGTCTCGATGGTGCCGGACTCAAGCATCTGAAGAGACAGACTGGACCGCGCTGCGCTGTAGTAGCTCGACTGCAGATGCTCTGACTCGGTGCTAGAGAGCCAGTGGCCGATGGCTAAAACCATTTGATAGACGACACGCCATGGTGAGTTCGTGGGCCGTTGACGACGCCCTGCTTCAACCCTTTCTCTGAAAATCCGCTCGTGAAGAACCGGGTAGGAGGTATTGTAGAGTAGGAAGTAGGCATCGATCAACCGACCAGCGATATATGACGATGGCAGATCGAAAGGCTCAGGTACCGCGAAACCGGCTGAACTGGATGATCTACGTTGTCTTTTACGATGCGATGTGTGGTGGTGAGTGGCTGGATGCGCAACGTGGATCACGGAGTCGATCTCCCCAAGCAACTGGGAACCGGAACTGCTCCCTAAGAGTTGACGTTAGGCATCGCTCATCGGTCAACTGTCTTCCGCAGATCAATCCAGAACATGGCTTACCTAAGTAACCAGAGTCATGGGTTGGCAGCATGGCCATTCCGTCATTCTCGTGGGCAGAAGATTTGAACTCTGGCGATAGCGACCCTTCGTGCCATTCGTAGCTGTGAGGTGTAGCTTCATCCGAGTCTCCCGGCGGGGAATGTAACGAGCCGCTGCCACCATCATCCTCATTTCCTACTGACTCCTGCTGGATCTGTGTCTCTTCAAGGGCTGAGTTGATGTCGAGCTCCGAGTTCAAGGACCTGATGAGACTCTGGAGCTGCTTGCATCGGAGTTCGGCGGCATCGAGATTCTTCCGGGTCAGAGGCGTCCGATCAGGGGGCTTCTCAAAGCTGCACGTCTTGCCTGCTTTGGCGCAATATGAACATGGGTCGTTGGCTGCGCTGCCTCTCATGCATCGGCTTTTGCGCTTCTGGCAGTTGACGCAGGCCCTGACGGTGGTTGAATTGGGACATCGGCGGCTGGAGTCCGGCATACTTCGTTCTTCAACGTTCAGTCCCTGTCATGAATGGTCCATGTGGAACATCGGGGATCAGAGGGCCGTGATTGAGCTCAAATACAGTTTATTGTATCTGCAGAAATCCCCCAAGGCTGCGTGGGACATCTCAGGTCTCTTTGGAGAGTTTTAAGATATTATCCAACTTGCATACGCCTCATCAGACAAGTTGTCACACTCCGAACTTTTGCTTTACCCCTCAAGACGTTGTCCTCGGAGCACAGTCGCCCGATGTGCGCCACTCAAAAGCCACAAACGCGGAATGAATTGCGGGGGAGCTTAGTGGGGAATACAGCTGGCTTCACAGACCACTCCAAGAGAGATGGACATTGCCAAGAGTCCTAATGATGGCCCCATCTATATCGGCAAAGTGCTTCCGTCTCCCAATATCATAGTACGCCAATATTGTCCGTGAACTGGGGAGAGTGCGCGAAGATGGCTGCGTAGATCAAATAGTGCCAGGCATGTTAAACTCGCCGAAGTGCGACCCAAATTTTGCCATCTTCCTTGTCACGATTCTTACACTGGGAAAGTAATCTGTTGACGATGAGAAACTGTTGGGGCGGGAACATGCAGAGTGTTTTACATATTTTTGATTAATATTAATTATTGCTTGATATTTGAAGTCTAAAGTCAAGACTCTAAGAAAAACAAGGAAATTCCCCTCTATCACTAAAACGCCACGCCATCTTTCTAATGTTGAGATATGAAACCATAACGAAGGTGGTTACTAGATTCGCTTATGCAGGGATAATGATCAAATCAATGATAGTGCAGTAGCTGAGAGGTGCAGTCGCGCCGGAGAAGGCGTAGATGTGCTGGCCAGAGCCAGTGTTGCCGTCGCCGACCTTGCTCGCCTGGCGGATGCAGAACTGGTAGGCCTTGCCATTGGACTTCATGAAGACCTGGGAGTTGCCGTTGGCGAGAGTGGTGTAGGAGAAGATCTTCATGGCGCTGCTCTTGTTGTTGGACCAGTAGAGCAAGCTGTAAGTGGACGAAGTGTCGATGTAGTAGTAGGCGTTGTGAGTGACAGAGTAGAGGCTGCCGTCTGCGGCCACAATGAAAGTCTCACGGCTGCCCTGCTTGTACCAGTTGTCGGTCATGTGGGTGGCATCGTCGGACAGGGCGTACTGGGAGTTGGGGTTGACGATGGGGTTGAGGCTGAGGTAGCCGATGGTACCAGTAGGAGCGCTGGCGGCGACGTTGATGGTGGTAGTAGAAGTGACAGTCTGGACGACGATGACGGTGCTGGTGGCTGCAGTGGTGGTGCTCAAAGCCGCGCCGCTGGTGATAGTCTGGACAGTGGTAGCGGAGGCGGTCATGGTGCTGGTTACGGGGGTGGCGAGCAGAGAGCAAGCAGAAGAGACGACATCGGCTGGAGATAGCAGTTAGTATCAAGCGGGTTGAGACAGAGGAGAATGAAACATACCAGAGAATCCGGAAAGACCAGCGGGGGTACCATCGCGGCGAGCCTTTCTAAGAGTGGTGGTGTTGGAAGGAGTGACATCGGGAAGGGCAACAACATCGACGAAGTTTCCGTCATCATCCTTGGTACCGTTGACGAGAGGCTCATCGCGGGCCCAGAGACCACGTCTGACCTTGATGGAGTGGTCGAGGGGAGTGGGATCATCGTGGAGGCAAGTAGTGGTGGGACGGGGAGGCAGGTCACGCTTGAGATGCTTGGTGACGGCAACCAGCTGGGTGGTGGTGCTGTAAGAAGTGGTCAAGGGAGTGACAGTCGAGACGACCGTGGTGGCAGGGATGGTAGTGAAGTCAGTCTCTGTGGCGGTGGTGACCGGGGTCGTGTAGCCGAGGAGAGAAGAGCAGTAAGGCTGAAGGCTGGAGGTGACAATGGCAGAGCTGGCACTGGCGACGGCGCAGGGGATTCTGGGCTTGCCGGCATCCGTGGCGTTGGTGTAGGAGAAGCTGTAAGAGATAGTGTAGTGGTCACTGCCGCGCCATTGGCCGTTGTTGACGGCATAGCTGTTGTCCCAGGACTTGGAGTACAAGGAGCAGTACTGTCCCTCGGGAACTCCATTCTTCAAGACGAAGAAGGTGTTGAAGAACTGGCAAGTCTGAGCAGGGGCGTTCGCGGGAGGGTGAGCAACGTTGTACTCGGACTGAGCGGTACAAGCAGCAGCGCAGAGCTTAGGATCGAAGGGGCCGTCGGTGAAGATCTTGGAACCCAGGAAAGTGTCGTATCCAGCGCAGTCGAGGGGAGCGTTGATGGAGTTATCTCCCAAGTAGACGGCGGAGCTGTAACCGGCCTGGTCATCGGCACGCTGGGCAACGTAGCCGTTGGATCCGGCAATCACAACCTCGAACTGGTTGCGCCATTGGCCGCGGTTGGTCGCGGTGTTCTCGTAGACGGGACCACCCCAGAAGACACACTTGATGACATTGGTGCTAGCCGGGTTGGGGCAGGCATCGGCGGGTTCCTAGATGGGGTCAGAGTCTGGTTGCTTGTGTTGATAAGGTTTAAGACTTACAACAGAGGGATCACGCTCGAAGTAGATGTTGAAAGCAACACAGCCGTTGATGGCATCGCACTTGGAAGCGCAAGCCTGAGTGTCGTAGCTAGTGAGGGTAGTGTAACCCATGTAGCCATAGGCGCTGCTAGATCCCTGCAGGTTCTTGAAGGTGTTGAAGTAACCAGAGGGAGTGGCAGCATTGTTGGCAGCCGACGAGAGATCTGTGTCGCTCAGGAAAGCGGCCGAAGTGTCGGGGTTCGAGACGGGGCCGTATCCGACGGGCTGAATCTCGCAAGCGGAGCGCTCAACGAGACGCTTCTTCTCCGACTTGACAGGCGCAGTCTCCTGAGGAAGCGGGCTGGCCTTGACCTCGGCGACGACACTGGCGGCAGCAGCGTTGGCATCGTAAGGAACGATGGTCGGGGTAGCACCAACGGGGACGGTGGTGTGAGGCGGCTCGGGAGCATCGTCAATGACCTGCCAGACAAGGTCTTGGGCCTTGGCGAGCGCGACAAAGGCGCTGATGATAGGAGCAGAGCGCATTTTGAATGATCTCTGTCGAACTGGAGAAGTCGATCGAAAGAATGAGCTTTCAAGGATCGGAGCTCAAGGTATTAAGAGAGTGAAGAGGAGCGAAGAGGCTTGAGTTGACTGATGAGATATTTTGTCGATAATGGCGGATATTTCAGTTCCTTATGTACTCATCCCACGACGCCTCTGACCTCGCAGTCTAGCCAAAGCTTTTTACTCTTCCGTTCGCCAATACCGCACTTGCGACGACAACAGTGCGCAGCTCTCTCCACGGCTTGCTTCATCTTCACGATGCATACAATAGTGTTGATGCTGAGTGCTCATTTCCACATCACGCGGCCGGCAAGAAGCGGTGGACAACTAGGCCCGGAGCTGGACCACGGAGCTTGTCGGATTGGAAGTCCAATTCGACCGCGGCATACAGCCGACTGCGCAGGGGCTAATTAGGGGCCCTATTTACGATTATCGTAGCCAGCCTAACCTACGGTTAGAACCTCCTTTTTATACTTACTACGTAGATATTTATATAGTTTAATTAATCTCTTCGTTAACTACGGTTCAAACTAACTACCCTATAATAAGGATACTAATATTAATTAGTAGTTAAATTCTATTATTATAAATTAGTAAGGTATTTTATTATATAAAAAAGACGACCTCTTAATACTACACGGGATAAGAGATTTATAATAATTAACCTTATAAAAATAGACGAAAAAGGAGGCGATTCTCGAATACCGCACGGAATTAAGTAATTATAGCCTTTTACTATTTACGAGAGGTCGACGTTTACTATATTAAACTACGTTAATTAATAGAACCGCTTAAGTAACTAGCTTTTTACCGTCGCCCCGAGTAGCTTTTTTATTAAACGACTTTTCTACGGCCGGCCTGCGATTAGAAATTAACTAAGTAATAAAAGGGATCGCTAGTAAGCGATAATTACCTAACCGTAATTAAGCTACGAAAAAGACTACCTAAAAGATATAAAATAGGGTACCGAGAGGCCGCAAAAGATAAGATCTCTAAGGTATCTAACCCCACTATATATAAGTAATAAGTAAGCATTTTTAGTAATTTCCTTAAAATATACGATCTTATAAAAAAGAGGGCTTAACTTTGTTAATTATACTTAACGGCCTATACGGTTCTTAATAGCTTATATAGCTCCTCTACGAGCCGCCCGGCGTTTACTTTTAACTATTTTTACGGAATACCGCCCTAAAGGAGTATACGGGATAGCGGAAATCAGTAACTAGTAAAGATCCCGAGACTAATTACTATATCTTCCTACGGTAATATAAACGTCTACCGCTACTATTATTAAAAGGAACTACTAAAACCTACCCTTTTTTACTAAATAAAAAGGAGGATCTTAGTAAGTATAATAGCTAGTAATTTAGAAAGGTAGTAATAATCGCTAAAAATAGTATAAACGAGAGTAGTAGCGAGACGGTAAGAAGAAGTGAGAATCTCCTAGACCCTAATAAATTCGTTAAGTAGTAAAAGCACGGATTTATTATAACTAACGTGCGGATTAGATATATCCCCGTTAAGATTAAATACGTTAATAACTACTAATACGGGCATAAACTAGAGCACGCCCCTTAGCGAGTTAGGGTAAAGAAGAAGAGGACGAAACCCGATCCTAAATAAAATCCTAATCCCTTATAAGTAAGTAAATATTAACCCGGATTATTAAGGAACGTAAATATATAGAATTGCGGATTAGCCTAACGGCGAGTAAATTAAAGTAGTATTAATCTATTTAACTAAGGTTTATAAGAAAAAGGGGCTATAGGGGTAACCCCTATTTTATAAAATCGCAAACGACCTTAGCTACTAACTAGACAAATAATTCGTAAGCACAAGCCTAGGAATTGTAAAAGTAGTTAATAGATTCCTTTATAGGCGAGGGGTATTACTAGCGTAATTATAATTATAAGAGCTATACGAAATACTAGTAATAATAATTATAAAGGAGGAATTCGTACTATAGAACTAGGCATAGGTCGATAGAGCGTATAATTACTTTAACGAATTTAAAAAAAGGGTAAACGACCTAGATTTCCTCCTTATAATTATTAACAGAAATCTATCGTTATAAAAGGATATACTAAGGTAAAATATAGTGCTAGAAGTACGATAATTAATAATTTTACTTATTTCGATCTATAACTCGTTACCGCTACTAATACGAAATTTAGTACCGATCGGCTAATAAGAAAGGAGGTAGACGACCCGAAGTTATTAATAATACGTAGCGACGTAGGGATCGTATATAAATACCGAAAATCTAATAGTAAATACGAGGTAATTTATAAACCTTAAAAAGATCTTCCTAAAAGAGAAATTATACTCTAGGGGGAAGTATAAGGTCTTATAAAAAACCCTAACGATATTTTACGATTATTATAAAAAAGTTAGAATTAGGGAATACTAATACTATTTAGTAATTAATATCGTACTCGTAAGCAAAGCTTTTAATTATTATTACGAAGCGGTACGTAATCTCGATCGAAACGACTTTCTTAGTATAATTAACGTAATCCGAAGCCGCTTTAAAACTTATAATAGGAACTTAGAGCTCTTATCTAAGCTATGAGCGATTTCTTTTATATTTATAGCTAAGATAATAAAGGGTAAATCGCGAGTAGAGATCCTTAAAGAGCTTATTAATTAAATTAATAAGCTAGCGAAAACCTAGCTAAATAAGGGGATAAACGAGCGGAAAGTCGGATATCTCTATATTATAGTTTAGTATATATTAGAAATAAAAATCACCCTATACTAAGTACTTAAAAACTATAAGACGCTCTACTCGAGGCTAAGATCTAGTTTTAATATTAAGGTAAAAATACCGTGCTAAACCTACCTCTAAGTATACGACGGCCCTTATTAATAATATTAAGTTAATCGAACGTATAATAAGAAAGGAAAAGAGGCTAAATACGGCAATCGTTAATAAGGAGGCCTAGATTCGTTAAATAAATAGAGATTTAACTTATAAATAGGGTAATAAAAAAAGTAATATTATATTTATAAAAAGGATAGATATTAGTTAAATAACTACTCTAAAGAAGAGCGTGCTAAATTGTATAAATAATATAAAAAGTCGAGGGTAGTAAATAGTAAAACTAGCCCTCGTTAGTTTAACTAATTCCTAATTATATATAAGGGCAGATCCGGGGGTACGGAACTTAGTAATAGTAGCTAAAGTAATAGCTTAAAGTATATACCCCCTATAAGAGATTCGGAAAATAAAAAAGATCTTACCTCTTATATTAATAAATTAGATTATAACGAAATCGACGATATTAACTACTCTTTTTTCGCCCCGTTAGCCTCTAAAGGATATACGAGGCTAAATAAATAGAGGGTAATAAAAGCTCTTAATAAGTAGGCTTTTATTTACGGATAGTAAAAGAAGGTCCTTTAGATAATAAATATAAAAGCGGCTAAAAGGGCGAATCTAATAGGGCCAAAGCCTATTCTCTTAATAATTAAGGAGAAGATACTATCTCTCTCGATATTTAAAAAAAAGGAATATAGTACTAAGTAAATCTAAGGGTAGCTAGAGGGGTCCTTTTTATACTACTTAGATCCTTTAAATACTAAGCTTATATAAGCATTCTACGCGAGCAGAAAGTACGGCCTAAATAATTTCTATAAGATTATCCTAAATACTAAGGTATCGTAATAGTTAACTAAAAAAAAAGGGTAATTCTAAGTACTATAAAAAATCGCGCTAGTAATACTTAATATATTAACGGCGGGTATTACGAGGATTAGTTTCGGCCTAAGCAAAGAAATCGTCGCCCTAAGTATAATAAAAATAGAGACGTACTTTAGAACGATAACTTTTTATATTTTACCCGTTAATACCCCATTTCTCTTATATTTAAAAAATATAAATTAACTAAGTATTATATTTAATAATACGAAGAATAGAATCTCTAGTAGTAAGTACTTTAAAATAGTCGAACGATAATAGGGGTATACGTTTATAAAGCTTATTAACGATACGAAGTTAATTAATTACTTAATAGAAAGTGAGCTTAGAAAACTATACTAGAGATTTAGGTACTCGTTAGTTACGAGGCTATATAACCTCTTAAAGTAATTAAGTAATAATAATATCGAAATAGGGGCGCTAGAGTAGTTAACAAAAGTATATTACTAATATTAGATAAATGCGTAGAGCCTACGCAAATTTAAATTTAAATTGCGTAATAAGCTTAACTTTAACTAAGAAATCGTCGTCGACATTTTCTATTTAAATAGTTAGCTAGTACTATATATAATTAATATAGCTATATCTTTTTAAATAGGGTAATTCCTCTAGGATTTATAAGTAAAAATAGTATGGGCAGCCCTACGAAAAAGCTAGATCGATATATACTAGGGACCGCTAGACAGTATTAAAACCGACGCTAGTACTAGCTTTAAGTTAATAGAATTTAGGGATAATATAACGGCCTATAATATATAACTAAAAGTCGTACCCGTTAAAGCGCACTATAGTATTAGAAAGGTAGAAAGGGTATACTAATAGTTAAAAAGGGCGTTTAGAATTATTAAAAAGGAAAATCCGGATTTTATTAACGACGAATGCTTCTAAATAGTACTTAAATACTATAATAATACTATAGGGCCTAACGGACTTATATTAACGCTATTAGTATTTAGAGTATATTTAAAAACGACCTTAGCCTCGCTACCGTTGCTAAGTATAAGCTAACGAGCCCGAGTACTTAAAAAAGTAATGCGGGTACTGCGCGAGGTAAGCGTAAAAAGGTAAGTTAATAAGGTAATTACTACGCGCAATGGGCCCGATATAAGGGATAATCTAAATATATTACTAAATTCGGATATACGAATATAGCGCGAAATTACCTAATAATAAACTAGGCTATATAAGTTAATTTCTATTAACGAGCGCTCTTATATAGTCGTAAGAGATCGTAACTAGCTACTTAAAGTATTAATTATAATAGTTAGACCGTACTATATAAATCCTAACGAGGTAATTTCTAACTTATAAAAAGAAGAAGAGCTAGGGGAAACTATATAACCCGTAGTAAAGGCATAGGAAATTATCCTTAATAAAATCGTCATAGTAATACTAATAGACGACGAGGAAGAGGAAATTACTAAAAGGGCACTAATACTACTAGTAAAACGTCGTAAAAAACTATAATAGTAAGCCCTAACGCGGCAATTTATTACTAGTAACGAGGTAATTAATACCTTTTATATAGTAAAAAAGAAAGCCGATTTCGAGCTAGTAATTAAACTACGTAAAGAAGGCGTAATTATAACTACTAAAAAGCTATATAAGGGATTAGATCTTATCGAAGTAAATACTCTTTGCAATCGAGGGGTTTATTAATTTATTTTATACAACTTAAAAAAATATATAAACCTCTATATATTTAAATTACGAATAGTTCGTAAGATTAAAGAGAAAGGAATACTCTAGCCGTATAAGAAGTCTAGATACGTAATTTAGGGGTACGGCGACGTTAAAAAGGCGACGCTATTTATATAATTACTTATTATATAGCACTATAGCTAACGATTAATAATAGTATTAATAGCATTACTACGGAAGAAGGGATACGAGATTTAGAAGCGTAATATTACTTAGGCCTATACTTAATTAGCCATAGGGCTTATAAGGAAAATCCTGGCCTATCTACCGAAGGAAATGGCCAGTAAGTACTTAAAAAGCACGATTATTAAAGTGCTTAAGCCACTATATAGGCTCGTAGAATCGGGCACTTATTAATAGGCTACTTACTACGATTTTTATATTAATTAATTATTAATAGTTACCTCTACGTACGACCCGTACTTATTAGTCGCAGAGTACGAAAGTAACTAATTTAAAATCGTTAGAATATAAACCGACGATATATTAGGCCTATTTAATATTAACTTTATAAAAAAAAAGGATAAGGAGCTCTAAAAAGCGGGCTTCGTAACGAAGCTAAAAAAGGTCCTTATAATAAATACCCCCCTAGTATTTAATAACGGGATTTTTATAATTAAAAAGGAAACCGTCGTTTTTTAATAAAAGGGGTAGGGCGAGAAGATTAACCTCGTCGATTTAAATATAATTAACGTTAAAAAGTAGTATAAAGCTAAGCTTATGCGAGGGGTATATATTACGAGTATTTATTAACTTAAGGCGATTTTTAACTATATTAGGGTAGTATAGGCTATAGATCTAACCGAACGAGACGTCGAAGTACTTAATAAGTAGCTTAAGTAATAGTAAATAAATCTCGATCGAGGTCTCGTTTACTACCTAATCGACCTTACGATTAGTAAGCTCTACGTCTTTATTAATAAGTTATTTACGAATAATAACGACCTTACTTTATAATTAGGGTATATTATTATCCTAGCTAATAAGAGTATAAGCGAGAGCGAATTTACTATATATAGTAATATAATTTACTATTTATTAACTAAAAGTAAGTAAATAACGAGAAGTATACTAGTATTAGAAGTTTATAATATAATTAACGGCGTTAACCTCTCCTACGCAATTTTAATAATACTAAGGAAGATTACTAATCGAATTAGCCTTTTACTTATTTTAATAGTTATTTATACCGATTCCTACTTATTATATAAATACCTCGTTAAATTAGGAACGACGAAGAAAAAGAGGCTTATAATCGATATTATAGCCCTTAGGTAATTATATAAAAGGCGCGAGATACTTAAGATCCGTTAAATTAATAATAAAAATAACCTCGTAAACGCTTTTATAAAAGTAGTACTAAATAAGGGATTAGAGTAATTCGTAAGTAGTAAAAAAGTTACTATATAAATAAAGGGATAGGTTATATAAAAAAAGTAAAAAAAAGGGGAAAAAGGAGACGACTTAGTAGACGGGCCCGAGGTCGAATTATACTTCTAACCGCAGTAGTTAAATTAATAAAAAAAAGAGAAAGTTAGTATCGGATTAGAAGTCTAATTCGACCGCGGTATATAGCTAACTACGTAGGGGCTAATTAGGGGCCCTATTTATGATTATCGTAGCTAGCCTAACCTACGGTTAGAACCTCCTTTTTATATTTACTACGCAGATATTTATATAGTTTAATTAATCTCTTCGTTAACTACGGTTCGAACTAACTACCCTGTAATAGGGATACTAACAGAGCTGTACCTTGGGATTGGGAAAGGCGGCCGTATCTTGGTCGCTCTAAAGGCCCTTGCTCCCCTGCTAGACAGCATTTCCAGACTGTTGGTAACAGATTCTGGACCCCTAAGGCCGCACAGATGGCTGTATTGGGCTTGAGTCGCTGGTGTTCTTGGGTCAGGTCGATGATAGATCCACGTGGGTTGAGCGTGGAGCCGCCTTGCCCGTTGCTTGATTGAGGAATTCAGCTCGCAACGGGAGTTGTAGCTGAGAGTCCACGGACCCAAAACAGCAGATTTTACCTAGCTCAACCCCTCGTGCCTGGTGGAGATCCCCAGCTTGCGTAGGAGTCTGGACTCGGATATGCAGGGGTTGACAGCAGGGGTAACGGGCGGCTGACGATCAATAGTCCAGCAAAGTGGTGAGAGACCGCTTGTTGACCTATGATGTTGCTTCGGCAGATGAGAAAATTTGAGGGACAGTCCCTGACTACTCTGCATCGTAAGGCGCTAAGCGAGTAGACGCCATGCTTTTGATATGTTAGTCCTACGGTGTTACCGACGGAACGGACGACGAGGATGCGCTGTGCTCCTGAGTCCTATCGCATGTCGCCGATCAATCTATTGAGCAGCTAAGACCAAAATAAGCTTCCTGGGAAACCCAAAAAGATGGGAAAGCGATTATCGATGTGGTCCCACACAAGTGGATGCCGGGGAGAAGTCTGGAACAAAGAAGTGCACAGCATAACATGCCTAGGAAACATTACGCGATCTTCCCGCTCGGATTTTCCCATGAGTATTCGGAGGCATCCAAATTTTCCGGTGCTTCTCGACTAGAGTAAGATTCGATTGAGCTGATCAGGTGAATTTCAGCTTCGGATATATTACTGTTTGTGCCACAAGCTTCACTATTATCAGATTCTCGGCCAGGAGTTGGCCTTTAGGAAAGAAAATGCCTCAAAGCATCTCAAGACATGTGTTCATATCGTCAGTTGACAGGGTGCTTCCGGTCTTGCTCTTCGATGAACCCTCATCTAAGTACATCGAAACTTACTACATTTCCGATCTTACACATAAGGCCATCTGAATTCTAAAACTTTGCTCAAGACTGAACTGTTGCGATGATGAAGCAGAAGCCATGCATCAATATTACCACAGCAGTTGCCAGTCAAAACCGCAATGTGCGAAGAAGCGAAAAAGTAGAAGTGAAGTTATCATGAGGTCCAGAAAGGGCAAGGTCCGCGCCGATCGTGGCGCCGGTCTACACTAGACTGCCGCGAAAGCGAGTACGGAAGAAATTTTGCCGATCTCGACTCTGATTGCACAGATGATGAGTCGATGCCAGGTACTAGCGCCACTAGCGACAGTCCGGCTGAGCACTTGTGCCCAAGTAGGACTGGACCCCAGTGTTCCTGGCTTCATGGGCTTGAGGGCGTCGCCATCTTCGGGAGGCCGCGCGGTCGCTTCCGTCACATCCGCTTTCACAAAAGCCATGTTGAAGTCGCCTACTTCCGCCTCCTGAACGGTTTCGCAGCTTTTCTCGCTAAAGTTTGAACGACTCTGATCTCGCTTCACATACAATTATTACCTACGAAGGACAGCAGACAGCATGCCACTATTGCTCGCATGTATGTAAGAACGTGAACGACTTCGAGGGAAAGCACCGGAACGAGCCGACTTACCTCCCTTACCTTTGCTTCATGATTTTGTACGAAATTTTGCTGTTCCCTTTCAGTGCACGAGCCCAGATAGAACGCCGAGCTCGGCACCCACTCCCGCCCTTCGCCGTTTCGACTTGGCAGCCTAGAATCTCGTGGCTTGAACTGTCAAGCCACAACGCCTGATGAATAACGCAATGAGGAATAGACGCAGTTCCATCGGCAGGGGCGACAATATTGTGGCTTGCTGTCAGAGTGCTGAGCCAGAGAGACTATGAAGTACGACGGACAAAAGCCTCCAGTCTGTTGTATGCCGCGCGTATCGAACGGCATCTCGATGATGAAGGATTAATCCAAAATAGGTGAGGTTTTCACAAATAACATAACGCTCGAAAAGGGCCAGTGCGCGCAGCATTGCATTTTGTGACTTCCCAAATTGCATGCCTGGTGTCCAAAGTCGCCATGTTGCGGTGTGGCTTGGATCACAGGCAGAATCAGATAATGAGGCATTAAGGGGTTAACGATAATTACCATAGAACAAATTGGTTTTATCGCCTAGGAAATATGTGTTTTAGGGGAGTCCCTCATTAACTTCCCAATGGAATACTTCTTTTCTGTAAGCCCATGAGGTGTATCGGGCCATAACTTAGCCTCTTCAATCTACCATCATCTAGCAAATTAAGCAATATTCGATTTTGGAGAAACGTGAATAAAATATCGTAACACTACGAGATTATTTTCTGGATATGGCCCTCCGCATCTTATGTATGTTCCTAGACGTGAAGGGAAAAGTGTGCCGCCTTCTCCTCCTGCAAAGACTTCTTTAAGTCAAAGCACCCACTTTTGGGCACCCCCCCCTTTTGGGCACCCCAACAAAACATAGCATCCAAACATCAACACCAACCACAATTAATTAATTAACTACCTTCTACTACTAT
Organism: Colletotrichum lupini; assembly: GCF_023278565.1. Classification (NCBI taxonomy): domain Eukaryota; kingdom Fungi; phylum Ascomycota; class Sordariomycetes; order Glomerellales; family Glomerellaceae; genus Colletotrichum; species Colletotrichum lupini. Next base: position 81,096 of record NC_064676.1, read on the forward strand.
AATAATATAATTAAAATTCTCCCTAAGTAATTCGACCCCTATAAGTCGATTAGGACTAACTAGACGGTCGCTAAAGTCCTCTTAAGCTTTTTATACGTTCTAAATATTTATAAACCTAGTATTTAGGTCTAGATATATAGTCTTTTTTTTTTAGGCCTTATGCGCTTAATCCTAGCCTTAAGAACTCGAACTTAGTACCGAGATATAGCTAATTAGTAGGCCTACTCCCTAAAAGCTTTTTTTACTTTTTAAAATAATAATTATTGAGTATTATTATTTAGACTAAGCTTTATAAATAGCTTTAAATAATCGCAGAGCTCGCTAGCCTTCTTAGGAATTAACTAGTTAATAATAGAGGTCGCTAATACTTAGTTAAGTAGTCTACTAGTATTACTAGTCGTCTGCCTAGCTTCTGTGCCCCTTTTAAATAGTATGACTTATATAAGTAGGACTATTAGGTTAAGAAGTGGCTTAGCTATATTAAGTAGCTATAGTCTAATTACTTTTTACTTACTTCGTATATTTAACGACGTTAGACTAGCTAAACGAGTAAGCTAATAGTAGCTTAAGAAATACCGCTTTCTAATAATAATAGAATTATTTACTATATCCTCTTTACTAAGCTCCTTTTTATATATAGACTTAATAAGCCTAAAAATAGCTATATTTAATAGCTAGAGGATATAAGAAGTATATAGTAATAAGAATAATAAGTAGACGTTGTTTTTATAGTATTCCTATATAAATTCTATTGTTATATAACTCTTATACCCATTTAGTACTAATAGTCGAGGCTAGTTTAGCTTACTAAGCCCCCTAATAAGGGGGGTCTTAGTTTATAATAAGAACACTTCTTTTAGCTAATAAAGGGCAGTCTCGTCGGTCGTCTAGCTATTATCTATTATTATAAACTTCTAACTATTATAAGCAGTAAGTTAAAGAGGGAACTACTACTATTAAACCGACTTTCCCTTATAAATAACTAGTAGTTTAATAGCTCTATTATTAGTAAAGATATACTTAATAATCGTTACCTAGGTACGCAAACTAAGCTCTTTTTTTCGTACTACTATAGCCTCTACTATACCTAAGACTAGCTTATTAGCTCCCTTACCCTCTATTATACTAGTCTTATCTATATTATACTTATTAGCCTATTTAATACCGCTAATCTCTAGTATATTAAGTAATCTAAACTATTATTTAATTATATTAATAATAGCTTTATTAACGCAGCGCGAATCAATTAAACGACTTCTCTAAACCCTTATTAATAAATTCCTTTTAATAAAAGCGTTAATCTATCTCTTACTAAGTAGTTTATTATCTCCCTAAGACCTTAGAACTCGCTTAGTAAATTCCCTAACTTATTTATAAGTTAGTATAATACTTAAGTAATACTATATACGAATTTACTAAGCTAGCTAGTCTTCTTATTATAAAAGAAGCCTCTAAAGCTTTATAAATACCCTCACCCTCGTCTAGTAGCCTCTCCTTCGACCCTAAAGTATTATCTTAAGAACCCCGAACTTAATCGAGGCCTTTTTAATAAAGAGACCGTTTTTAATAGTATTAAGTACCTATTAGAGCTTATTTTTAGTACACAATACTATTACTTATTAATTAGTAAGTGTGCTAAAAAGGAATGTATTTGGACGATTTTTGTAATTATTATGTTAAATTAAAATAATAAGTAGGGTTTTAATGTGGTGGCTGGGAGGGATTTTTGGGGGTGCCCAAAAGGGGGGGGTGCCCAAAAGTGGGTGCTTTGACTTAACTCACCCAACATGTGTATGGTCAAAAGATCTGTGGCCATGATGTTGAATCAACGGCAGAATTGGTCTCACCTTCAATTTTCGGTCATTACGGTAGATCGAAAAATACCTACCTAAGCTGTGCACACGGTGCATCCGGGACCAACGGCATTGGAAGGGAGCTTGATGACACCAGACTTCCTGCCTACGATATTCTCATCTTTGACTACTAGACCAAAAGGGCATCTTTGTAGAGGCTTCTACCAGAGTAGCTGGAAGTAATTCTAATGGATCTTCATCGGGAATATGTTGTCTTGAAGTATCACCAACACGATGGGAATTAGTCACACTAAAAATGAGCCTGGAGCTGATTGACAAGAATTTTGCTCGAGTTTCACGTCAAATCGAACGTGTTCGTAACCTAATTTAGGCAGGAGACAAACCGAGGCTGCGGTAACCACCACTCTCATTGTGAAGTCCGAAGACGGAGCCGTGACATAAGTACCTTATGACATTAAGACCCGGGTGTTGAACTCAAAGCGGGGTGAAAGTTGATCTTTCTCGGATGTTGATGGAAGGATTGGGTCTAATGTTAATGAAAAAAGCATGTCGGGTAGAACAACGCCGACGAACAACGCCGATGAACTACAAGTTGGAGTCGTCTGATGAAAGCATCCTCATCGCCTCCACCTTCGGAGCACAGCGCCCCGACAACAAGATTCAGGCTTGCGGCACCGTGGTAGCATCCACTTTCTCCAGTTTCCCCGGTCATTGCAAGAACCCCAGAGAGTCTGACGTGGGTCGTCTGGGGGGCAATTCTGCGATGATGCGTTACGTCTTCTTCATGTATAATCATGCTCTTTGCTCCTGCAGCTGCAAGTCCTGACCTCTTGTTTCTTGGACTATCAGGCTCCTACTTCTACCCTATTAATAAGATACTATAGTCGACATGGAGATCTCGTATGGCGCAGCTGGTAATACGAACCCAAAGTATTGGCCTGATTGACGAGCGTCACTAAACATCATTACTAGGCTACAAAGGTCTCGTTCACGAGCCATACATCTTCTTTCTCGCATGTTTTGCAAGCATTGGTGGTGTGTTATTTGGGTAAGTTTTCACGCGGGTTCCTGGCCTCTCTGATGAAAAATTAAATTGAAGTGCAAGACTGATTGAGGCTCCTCCAGTTACGACCAAGGCGTAATCAGTGGCGTTCTGGTGATGAATAACTTTGTCAGTTTGCGTTCAACTGCTTTGCCGCCCGTGGGACTGAACAACCTAACACCTATCCCTACAGGCCAAACAATTTCCAACCCTCTCCGAAGATGCGACTCTCCAAGGGTGGATGGTGGCAGTACTCACACTGGGAGCAATGGTTGGCGCATTGGTCAATGGCCCAATTGCTGACGCCCTATCTCGTCGCTGGACTATTCTCCTAGCCAACATCATCTTCCTCATCGGCTCGATCATCCAAGCTGCGTCGATCAACGTTCCCATGATATTTATCGGCCGCTTCATTGCCGGGTTGTCGATCGGCCAGTTGTCCATGGTTGTTCCCCTATACCTGAGTGAGCTCGCGCCGCCAAACCTTCGAGGAAGTCTGGTCGCGCTTCAGCAGCTTGGCATTACAGTGGGAATCATGATTGCTTTTTGGTTAGATTACGGGACCCAGCATATCGGAGGTACAGGTGACGGCCAGTCTCCTGCAGCTTGGAGACTCCCGCTCGCTCTCCAATGTGTGCCTTCAATAATACTTGGAGCTGGGACCTTCTTTTTACCATACACCCCGCGTTGGCTTTTGATGAAAGGTATGAATGATCGAAACCTTAGGCAATTGGCCATATACTTACGTTAAACTACTAGATCGCGAGGAGGATGCGCTTACCACCCTTGTCCGCATCCGGCGTGTCCCCCCAACAGATGCTCGGCTTAAGCTCGAGTTGACAGAGATCAAGGTCGCAGCCCGATTTGACATCGAGACAACCGCCGAGTTGTTTCCTGGCGTCACTTCACGCCTGAGACTCACGTTGGAGAGATACAAGTCGCTATTCGTTGTTCGCAATCTCAATCGTCGCTTGGTGATTGCCTGCCTCCTTCAACTCATACAACAATTTACCGGTATGTCCTATATCTGATTTGATTGTACTACTTGGTTGTATCCAAAGTCTAGTGGTAATCTCAGCGTCTTCTTCATGTATGACTAACAACAAGGCGAGGCATCAACGCTATCATCTATTATTCGCCGACAATCTTCCGGAACATAGGACTCTCAGACAACTCCATAGATCTACTAGCAACTGGTGTCGTTGGGGTCATTAACTTCTTCTCCACCATCCCCGCCATCATGTTCATGGACAGATGGGGGCGGAAGAAAGTCCTCCTCATCGGCGGAGTTGGCATGGGGGTTTCCCAACTCATTGTTGGAACTCTTTATGCTGTCTACAAAGACAGCTGGGCAAGCAATAAGTCAGCTGGGTGGGCTGCTGCGTTCTTTATATGGGCCTACATCGCCAATTTTGCTTTCAGCATCGGATGCGTCAACTGGATTGTGCCTTCGGAGATCTTCCCGCCTGGGGTCCGATCCCAAGCGGTTGGTCTTGCGATTGGAACCAATTGGCTGAGCAACGTAAGTCAATACGAAATGCTGATAGTCTTGCACGCAATGCTCACATTCAAAAGTTCATCGTTGCTCTCATCACTCCCCGAATGCTCGAGGCGATCACATTCGGCACATTCTGTTAGTATCCCTATTATAGGGTAGTTAGTTCGAACCGTAGTTAACGAAGAGATTAATTAAACTATATAAATATCTGCGTAATAAGTATAAAAAGGAGGTTCTAACTATAAGTTAGGCTAGCTACGATAATCGTAAATAGGGCCCCTAATTAGCCCCTATATAGTCGGCTATATACTATAGTTAAATTAAACTTCTAATCCGATACTAACTTTCTCTTTTTTTTATTAATTTAACCGCTACAGTTAGAGGTATAATTTAACCTCGGGCCCGTTTACTAAGTCGTCTCCTTTTCCCCCTTTTCTTTACTCTTTTTATATAACCTATCTTTTTATTCGTATAATAACTTTTTTACTACTTATAAATTATTCTAATCCCTTATTTAATACTACTTTTATAAAAGCGTTTGCGAGGTTATTTTTATTATTAATCTAACGAATCTTAAGTATCTTACGCCTTTTGTATAATTACTTAAGGGCTATAATATCGATTATAAGCCTCTTTTCTTTTATTATTCCTAATTTAATAAGGTATTCGTATAGCGAGTAGGAATTTATATAAATAACCGTTAGAATAAATAAAAAGCTAATTCGATTAGTAATCTTTTTTAATATCGTTAAAATTACGTAAGAGAGGTTAACGCCGTTAATTATATTATAGACCTCCGACGCTAATATACTTCTCGTTACCCGCTTATTTTTAGTTAATAAGTAATAGATTATATTACTATATATAGTAAATTCGCTCTTATCTATACTCTCGTTAGCTAGGATAATAATATACCCTAATTACGAAGTTAAGTCGTTATTATTCGTAAATAACTTATTAACAAAGACGTAAAGCTTACTAATCGCAAGGTCGATTAAGTAGTAAACGAGACCTCGATCGAGATTTATTTACTATTACTTAAGCCGCTTATTAAGTACCTCGACGTCTCGTTTAGTTAAATTTATAGCTTACGCTACCTTAGCGTAGTTAAAAGTCGCCTTAAGCTAATAAATACTCGTAATATATACCCCTTACGTAAGCTTAGCCTTATATTACTTTTTAATATTAATTACGTTTAGATCGACGAGGTTAATCTTCTCGCCCTACCCCTTTTATTAAAAAATAACGGTTTCCTTTTTAATTATAAGAATCCTATTATTAAATACTAGGGGGGTATTTATTATAAAAACCTCTTTTAGCTTTACTACGAAGCCCGCTTTTTAAAGCTCCTTATCCTCTTTTTTTATAAAATTAATATTAAATAAGCTTAATATATCGTTAGTCTATATTCCGATAATCTTAAATTAGTTACCTTTATACTCCGCGACTAGTAAGTATGGGTCGTACGTAAAAGTAACTATTAATAATTAATTAATATAAAAATCGTAATAAGTAGCTTATTAATAAGTACCCGATTTTGCGAGCTTATATAGTAGCTTAAGTACTTTAATAATCGTGCTTTCTAAGTACTTACTAGCTATTTCCTTCGGTAAATAGGCCAGGATTTTCCTTATGAGCCCTGTGGCCGATTAAGTATAGGCCTAGGTAATATTACGGCTCTAAATCTCGTATCCTTTTTTCTATAGCAATACTATTAATACTATTATTAATCGTTAGCTATAGCGCTATATAGTAAGTAATTATATAAGTAGCGTTACTTTTTTAACGTTACCGTACTCTTAAATTACGTATCTAAACTTCTCGTACGGCTAGGGTGTTCCTTTCCTTTTAATCTTACGAACTATTCGTAATTTAAATATACAAAGGTTTATATATTTTTCTAAGTCGTATAGGATAAATCGATAGACCCCTCGATTATAAAAAGTATTTACTTCGATAAGATCTAATCCCTTATACGGCTTTTTAATAGTTATAATTACGCTTTTTTTACGTAGTTTAACTACTAGCTTAAAATCGGCTTTCTCTTTTACTATATAAAAGGTATTAATTACCTCGTTGCTAGTAATAAATTGCTACGTTAGGGCTTACTATCGTAGTTTTTTACGACGTCTCGCTAGTAGTATTAGTACCCTTTTAATAATTTCCTCTTCTTCGTCGTTTATTAATATTATTATAACGATTTTATTAAGGATAATTTCTTATACCTCTACCGCGGGTTATATAGTTTCCCCTAGCTTTTTTTCTTTTTATAAGTTAGAAATTACCTCGTTAAGATTTATATAGTACGGTCTAACTACTATAATTAATATTTCGAGTAGCTAGTTACGATCTCTCGCGACTATATAAGAGCGCTCGTTAACGGAAATTAACTTATATAGCCCAGCCTATTATTAAGTAATTTTACGCTATACTCGTATATCTAAATTTAGCGGTATATTTAAATTATCCCCTATATTAGGCCTATTGCGCGTAGTAATTACCTTATTAACTTACTTTTTTGCGCTTACTTCGCGCAGTACCCGTATTACTTTTTTAACTACTTAGGCTTATTAACTTATACCTAGCGACGGTAGCAAGGCTAAGGTCGTTTTTAAATATACTCTAAATACTAATAGCGTTAGTATAAGTCCGTTAGGCCCTATAGTATCGTTATAGTATTTAAGTACTATCTAGAGGTATTTATTATTAGTAGAATCCGGATTTTCCTTTTTAATAATTCTAAACGCCCTTTTTAATTACTAATATACCCTCTCTACCTTTCTAACGCTATAGTACGCTTTAACGGGTACGACTTTTAGTTATATACTATAGGCTGTTATATTATCCCTAAATTCTACTAACTTAAAGCTAGTACTAGCGTCGGTTCTAATACCGTCTAGCGGTCCTTAGTATATATCGATCTAGCTTTTTCGTAAGGCTACTTATATTATCTTTACTTATAGATCCTAGAGGAATTGCCCTACTTAGAAAGATATAAATACGTCGATTATATATAGTACTAGCCGACTATTTAAATAAAAGATATTAACGACTATTTCTTAGTTAAAGTTAAGCTTATTACGCAATTTAAACTTAAATTTACGTAGGCTCTGCGTATTTATTTAGTATTAGTAATATACTTTCGTTAACTACTCTAGCGCCCCTATTTCGATATTATTATTACTTAATTACTTTAGGAGGTTATATAGCCTCGTAACCGACGGGTACCCGAGTTTTTAATATAGTTTTCTAAGCTCACTTTCCGTTAGGTAATTAATCGACTTCGTATTATTAATAAGCTTTATAAACGCATGCCCCCATTATTATTTAACTATCTCGAAGTACTTACCGCTAGAGATTCTATTTTTTATATTATTAAATATAATACTTAGTTAATCTATATCTTTTAGATATAAGAGAAATGGGGTATTAACGGGTAAAATATAAAAAGTTATCGTTCCGAAGTGCGTCTCTATTTCTACTATACCTAGGGCGACGATTTCTTTACCTAGGCCGAAACTAATCCTCGTAATACCCGCCGTTAATATATTAAGTATTATTAGTGCGATCTTCTATAGCGCCTAAAATTGCCCTTTTCCTCTAGTTAACTATTACGATACTTTAGTATTTAGGATAATCCTATAGTAATTATCTAGGCCGTACCTTTTACTCGTATAGAATACCTATATAAGCTTAGTATTTAAGGGATCTAAGTAATATAAAAAGGACCCCTCTAGCTACCCCTAAATTTACTTAGTACTATATTCTTTTTTTTTAAATATTAAGAGAGATAGCGTCTTCTCCTTAATTATTAAGAAAATAGGCTTCGGCCCTATTAAATTCGCCCTTTTAACTACCTCCATATCCGTTATCTAAGGGACCTTCCCTTACTATTTATAAATAAAAGCCTACTTATTAAGAGCTTTTACTACCCTCTATTCATTTAGCCTCGTATATCCTCTAGAGGCTAACGGGGCAAAAGAAAAGTAGTTAATATCGTCGATTTCGTTATAATCTAATTTATTAATATAGGGAGTAAGATCTTCCTTATTTTCCGAATCTCTTATGGGGGGTATATGCTTTAGGCCGCTACTTTAGTTACTATCGCTAGGTTCTATACCCCCGGATCTGCCCTTATATATAATAAGGAATTAGTTAAACTAACGAGGGCTAGTTTTACCATCTACTACCCTCGACTTTTTATATTATTTATACGATTTAGTACGCTCTTCTTCAGAGTAGTTATTTAACTAATATCTATCCTTTTTATAAATATAATATTACTTTTTTTATTACCCTACCCGTAAGTTAAATCTCTACCTATTTAACGAATCTAGGCCTCTTTATTAATAATTACCGTATTTAGCCTTTTTTCTTTTTTTATTATACGTTTAATTGACTTAATATTACTAATAAGGGCTATCGTACGCCTAGAGGTAGGTTTAGTGCGGCATTCTCGCCTTAATATTAAAGCTAGATCTTAGCCTTAAGTAGAGCGTCTCGTAGTCTTTAGGTACTTAATATAGGGTAATCTTTACCTCTAATATACGCTAAATTATAGTATAGAAATATCTAACTTTCCGCTCGTTTATCCCCTTATTTAGCTAGGTTTTCGCTAGCTTATTAATTCGATTAATAAGCTCTTTAAGGATCTTTACTTACGATTTACCCTTTATTATCCTAGTTATAAATACAAAAGAAATCGCTCGTAGCTTAGATAGGAGCTCTAGGTTCCTATCGTAGGTCTTGAAGCGGCTTTAAATTACGTTAATTATACTAAAAAAGTCGTTTTAATCGAGATTATATACTACTTCGTAGTAGTAATTAAAGGCTTTGCTTATAAGTACGATATTAATTACTAAATAGTACTAGTGTTCCCTAATTCCGACTTTTTCGTAATAATTATAAAATATCGTTAGGGTTTTTTATAAGACCTTATACTTCCCCCTAGAGTATAATTTCTTTTTTAAAAAGATCTTTTTAAGGTTTATAAATTACCTCGTATTCGCTACTAGATTTTTAGTATTTATATACGAACCCTACGTTGCTATATATTATTAATAACTTCGGGTCGTTTACCTCCTTTTTTATTAGCCGATCGGCGCCGAATTTCGTATTAATAGCGGTAATAAGTTATAAATCGAAATAAGTAGAATTATTAATTATCGTACTTCTAGTACTATACTTTGCCCCGGTATATCCTTTTATAATAATAGATTTCCGTTAGTAATTATAAGGAGGAAATCTAGGTTATTTACCCTTTTTCTAAATTCGTTAAAGCGATTATACGCTCTATCGACCTATACTTAGTTCTATAGTACGAATTCCTCCTCTATAATTATCGCTATTAGTATTTTATATAGCTCTTACGATTATAATTGCGCTAATAATACCCCTCGCCCGTAAAGGAATTTATTAACTACTTTTATAATTCCTAAGCTTGCGCTCGCGAACTATTTATTTAGCTAGTAGCTAAGGTCGTTTGCGATTTTATAGAATAAGGGTTACCCCTATAGCCCCTTTTTTTTATAAACCTTAATTAAATAGATTAATACTACGTTAATTTACTTACCGTTAGGCTAATCTACGATTCTATATATCTACGTTCCTTAATAATCCGGGTTAATATTTACTTACTTATAAAGGATTAAAATTCTATTTAAGATCGGGTTTCGTCCTCTTTTTTTTTACCCTAACTTACTAAGGGTCGTACTCTAGCTTATGCCCATATTAATAGTTATTAGCGTATTTAATCTTAATAAGGATATATTTAATCCGCGCGCGGGTCGTAATAAATCCGTACTTTTACTACTTAACGAATTTATTAAGGTCTAAGAGATTCCTACTTCTTCTCGCTATCTCGCTACTACTCTCGTTTTTATTATTTTTAGCGATTACTATTACTTTTTTAAATCGCTAGCTATCGTACTTACTAAGATCCTCTTTTTTATTTAATAAAAAAGGGTAGGTTTTAATAGTTCTTTTTAATAATAATAGTAGTAGACGTTTATATTATTATAAAAAGATATAGTAATTAGTCTTAGGATCTTTACTAGTTACCGATTTCTATTATCTTATATACTTCTAGCTTCTTAAGCCTCGTGCTCTTTATAATCTCTAAATAGTTTCCTTAGTTAATTTCTAATCGCGGGCCGGCTATAGAAAAGTCGTTTAATAAAAAAGCTACTCGGGGTAATAGTAAAAGGCTAGTTACTTAACTAGTTCCGTTAATTAACGTAATTTAATATAATAAACGTCGACCTCTCGTAAGTAGTAAAGGGCTATAATTACTTAATTCCGTATAGTATTTAAAAATCGCCTCCTTTTTTATCTACTTTTATAAAGTTAATTAGTATAAATCTCCTATCCCGTATAGTATTAAGAGGTCGTCTCTTTTATATAGCGAGATACCTTACTAATCTATAATAATAGAGTTTAACTATTAATTAGTATTAATATCCCTATTATAGGGTAGTTAGTTCGAACTATAGTTAACGAAGAGATTAATTAAACTATATAAATATCTACGTAGTAGGTATAAAAAGGAGGTTCTAACCGTAGGTTAGGCTAGCTACGATAATCGTAAATAGGGCCCCTAATTGGCCCCTGCGCAGTCGGCTATATGCCGCGGTCGAATTGGACTTCCAATCCGACACATTCTACTTCTTCCTGGGTAAGTCAGAAACTTCTTGGACTGTCGAGTGCATGAGTTAATACTAACTTGTCAGCGTTCTGTGTAATTCTCATTGTATGGGTCTACTTCTTCGTTCCCGAAACCAAGGGAGTTCGGATCGAAGAGATGGACAAGCTTTTTGGTGGTAATCAAGGCGAGGCGGACATGACCAGAATGGCAATTATCAGGCAACAATTGGGATTGATTCAAGGGGATGAGTTGACGAAAGAAGTTAGTATGGGAGTTAGTGAGGTGGAAAAGGCTTGAAACATCGATATCTAATCTATTCGGTGTTCGACTCGAGCTACTAAGCTCTGAGAAGTTTGAATTAGTGATTAATGTCGATGATAGCCTTCTGTACTTGAACACTTCGTACGCCACAATTAGGGGCGCTTAGGAGACTGTACATCCAGTCTGCGTGCCTAGAGGATAGCACATTCGAGGGGAGTCTAGGCGTGTCTTTGCCTTGATCGTGCGTTCCATCATGAGCCAAATGATGACCGGTAACACTCCTCCTGGAGTAGGCACGACAACAAGATTGCTAATGTCGTGCACTCCAGGATCCAAATCACCCATTTTGGTCTTCACATCAAAACCGAGGTCAACTACCAGCTTAACCCCAGATCCAATCATGCTCGGTTTGATGGATCCGCCCTCGTTCCGTTCTGTCATAATAACGAAGTGGCGCTTGGAGTCCTTCCAGTCGATGCTAGCCAGTCTACCATCGATCGCTTCCAGGATTTCGACGTGGGGAAGATGGCGCGTCAAGTCCGCCTTGAAGCCTGGCGTGATGATGTTAGTGCCTCCCACCAGGACGATGGTCAGGTCGAGCATCCAGGCTTTTTGGTAGGCGTCAAGTAGCCGTCTCAGGGCATCCGCTGCAATATTGGTCGCATATCCCTTTGCGTATTCCTCAATGTGCTTTTTGGTGTAAATGCTACCCATTATTTCGCGTTCCTCGAGATGGTGTGGTAGAGGTCGCTGTATTAGAATGCCATGGGTGGTTTCGTCTTCATTCAATTCCGCAATTTTATCGAGCGTCTCATCGGCCGACGCGTCAGGCGGAAGTCGATGTGATATGTATCGAATTCCAGCCTAAATAGTCTAATGTTAGTTCAATCCTCTCAATCCATACTAGGTAGAGTGATGTATGTACCTTAGCAGCCACCTCGGCTTTGATCTGCAGGTACTCTTTCGCATCGCTACCAGTGTCGAAGTATATTACCCCTAGCGTTGGTTCAGTACTATCCCGCGATCTGTGTCGGTAGCACCATCGCTCTATGTCCGCAGACACAGGGAACCCTTTGAGAAGAGAAGCGCCGGGGACATGTTCGAAAGTAGGCTGAGATTCGTGCTTCTCACCAATGATGGCATCCCCTCCAAATGTGCTCAAAGACATGGCGAAGCGCGATGCACTCCAATCAGAGGCACAGACAGACAAACACAGAATCAAAGAACCAGCTACGAACCCAAGCTCCTTTGATGGCAAGTGTCAGAGGCGACAGCCCGATTTTGATGTTCTGCAAGACGCGTCGAGCATGGGGGTAGGTTGCCTGGCGCGACGGGCCGCAGTGCTAAATGAATGTCTCAGAATCCCCGACTGAAGACGTCGATCTCGGTCTGCAAGAAGCCTCAGCAGCTAGCGCCGGTGGGGGTGTGTCACACGGGAACGTCCAAGATCTTCATTCGTTTGTCGTTTTCGAAGTGAAGACAGTCGCGTCATTCTGCAGCGAGCCTATGTATTCCTTCGGCTGTGCTGGATGCAAGCCAAGCAAGTCTCGTTTGGGGCATATGATGCGAGGAAGACGGATACCCCAAGCTGCGAAGGATTGGGTCTTACTATTATACAGATGATTTACGTATTCGCGATGTTCAATCGAGTCTACTCTATGTACTTCCATCCAGATCAAGCTTCAGTACGGTCGGTGGTGCTCTGCTTGCCGCGCCCAAAGATCTTGCTTGAAAGCTTTGAACACCATCTCGTCATCGTCGCAATCCCAAAAGACCATCCCCGGATTCTAACAGTGTAAACAAAGAAGTACACAAGAGCCCAGTTGGCAACGGCAAAGGCAACCAAGATGCCAAAAGCTGGCCACTTATCGCTGTTGTGGACATTGAGCGTCTGCATGTACTCGCCGCCGTTATTGTATGGACAGTAGCCGCAATTGGACGTCGCGTTAGGGTCCTCCAGGTAGCCCGTCATCGCGACCTCATTGACGAACCGGTCGGCGTATTGGCCACAGGTTGAGCCTGGAGGCGGATTGAACCTGGCAAACTCTGTGGAGCTACACTGCACCACTGCCGGTGGGAGGACGGCCGAGAGGACGCCTCGGCTGAACCAGGTTGTTGGGTTGATGTAGTACATCCAGTACCTCCAGAATGAAGGCATGGAGGCATATGGCACCAAGATACCGTTGAAGATGGCGATCATGACGAAAAAGAAGGGCAGGATCTGTTGTTGTCAATGTTAGAAAGAAATCGGAGCGCAAGTATGGTTCAGTTGCTTACGTTCGACACGGTGGAGTATGAGGGCCCGAAGGCGGAAATCCACTGGCCCCAGCTGGATTGGAACAGAGACCAGACGAGAACCATGAGATAGTTGTAGCCAGAGACAGACGAAGTAGCGGGGAAGCCGACGGGAAAGTACCACAGCAGCCAGTAGATGGTGGCAGATACGATAGCCATGGGGATTTCACAAACAACGTTGGCTGTGCAGAATGCAAACCAGCCATATGTGCGACTAGGCAGTTCGCGGTCTTCCCACAGATCTCGGTTCTGGAAGAACTTGATCACGACGCTGTTGACAACTGTGGGAGGTACGAAGAAGATGAGAATAATGGCACTGAACATGCGGTTCTGCATGCCTGCGATGTCGTTTCCAAGCATCCAAAATGTCTAAGAAGAAGTTAGTACCTGCCACAATTCAAGAGAGAACCAGTTGCCAAACTTACGAATCCGTTAAAGATACCCATGATCGTATGCACAAATACTCTGCTATACATGTACTGGGGCTCTCTCCAGTGTTGAACAAACATCCTCTTCGTGAGAAGGAGGCACTGGTAGGCAGTCGAGGCCGCAAACTCCGTCTGCGCCGTCGACCTCTCTGGCGGAGCCCGTCTCTCGGCAGTGATCTGATCGATTTCTGCAACAATGGCTCTGTGCTCCTCCGAATTGCGCCACTCCTCGTTCCAGTCGATGCGCTGGCCATCTTTGATCGATGGTTGCGATGCCGTCTCGAGGATGAACTCAGCGACGTTGCGGCTTGGTGGGCAAGGAAAGCCTCTCTGTGTGAAGTAGTCGATGACAACTGAGCCATTGGTGCCGACGGGGCCAAAATAGAAAGTGTTGCCGCCTCGGTTGAGGGCCAAGATCATGTCGAACTGCTCGATGAGATCGGAAGAGGGCTGGTGAATTGTGCAGATGATGGCTTGCCCAGCGTCGCATAGCTTTCGGAGGAATCGGACAATGGAGAATGCAGATTGGCTGTCGAGACCACTCGTGGGCTCATCAAGGAAGAGCAGGAGACTTGGTTTAGCAGCTAGTCGTATGTCAGTTGAGGTTCCCAGGTGAAGCGAGGACTTCATCAGATAGAAGGCTTACCGAGTTCAACTCCAATCGTGACTCTCTTCCTCTGCTCCACGGTCAAGGAAGATATGATGGCGTGCTGCAAATCATACAGTTCCAGAAGGTGAATGATCCGATCAACGTACGCAATCTTCTCCTCACGAGGGATTGCACGTTCCTGCCGAAGAAGCGCAGAAAACTCCAATGCCTCTCTGATCGTGGCGGTACCTTCGTGGATGTCTCTCTGCTCACAGAAACCAGTGCCTCTCTGGAACTCGGGCCCCAGGCTAGCCCCGTTCACAAGCATATCCCCCGTAACGACACCAATCTTTTGTCTCTGGGCGATGGTGTTGAGAAGAGTCGTCTTGCCAGCGCCCGAGCTGCCCATCAGCGCAATCATCTTCCCAGGCTTGGCATATCCGCAGACGCCGTTCAAGAGTTGCCGTTCGCCGTTGCCGTAAGGGACTGTATAGTTGATGTCCTTGAATGTGAAAACACTTTGGCCGTCGCCGATGGGCTCAAATGCCTCGTCGGTCTCTTCCGCAGGCCTGCTCTTCTCGTTGTCCACGTTCTTGTCATCACGGGGTTTCGCGAAAATCAGGGACTGGGCACCAGATCCCTTGAAGCGAATCGTGTCGACAGCCAGAACGGTCATGGCGAGGAAGAAGACGGTGAAGGCGATCATAATGCCAAAGTTACGCCATAGGTTCGCTCTCGAGCTACATATTGTCAGTGTGAACCTATGAGGGAGAAACTGGTATGCGAATCTTACTATTGAAACGAAGCCTGTAGATAGTCAGGACCGCTGACGATGGTGCTGCCCATGGTCGAGCCAGGAAGACTACAGCCTTGATAAGTGGGATCGGATCCGGGACCGCGTGGCACGAGCTGAGACTCGCTGCATTGCATTTCTCGTCCGAAGAACTCGTTGGCTTGAAGGGCTTCAAATCCGTATGCTACGGGATTGATGTAGTAGATCCAGCCGAACCAGATGGCGTCACTGAGGAGATTGGGTTTGGGGATGACATATCCCGTCATGATGAACATGATGTTGAGGACTGATATTGTCAGTTAGATTGATCTTTGAGAGAGTTACTGAGCCGGATAAGCGGACTTACCGACGCCAACAAACCGGATAGAATCGTCAACGGTGGATGAAAGTGAGGCGAACATCCGGTACATGGTTGTTAGACAAAAGGTAGCCGTGTACACGATGAGTGTGTAGATCCAGAATTTGGAGGCGTCAACGTCGAATTGCGCCAAGAAGTAGACTGGTACGGAGAACAAGAGCGTCATGATGAGGATCAGTGGGAAGTCCAAGAGCATCCTCGCAATGACCACAGCAGATGGTCTGTAGAAGGCAAACACTCTCTGCCTCTCAATCGTCGTTCTACCATCAATCGCAGGGACGAGTTCTGCAAACTGAAGCCATCCGATAAAGGCAATCGAGAAGAAAGCCACACCGCCTCTCGCAAAGACGGAAGACGTGTCCTGTCCGGAGCCGTAGAAAAGCGATGAGACGATGAGACTGTTGGCAATGATGATGGCGAGCTTCGTGTAAAAGGAGCTCCGGTCACCCCACAGAAGCCATGCCTGGCGCTTGGTGCAGGCAGCCACTTGCTTGAAAAACGAGACGGTGTAGATGGAATCGCCGATGACGGTCTTGCTCTTAGCATCCTTGACGGTGGCTGCGAACATGCGATGCTTGTCGTTGTTCGCTGATCTGCTGCCTCGTTCGTAGTCCTCAACATCTTGCAGGATGCGTTGGTAGTGTTCGCTCTCCAAGAATGTCCGTTCAAGGTCTTCCGGTGTCTTTGGAGCCGATTCTTCTCGGCCGGGTTGGAAATGACGGGCGTTCTTGTCGGCGATAGAAGTGAGAAAGTCGGCAGTAGTTCTGATGGGCAGGATTGTTAGCTTCTCAACCAATCGATATTAGGTCGACTATCACTCACTGTCTAGGAGGGCATAGGTATCCCAAGTCCTCAAAGTATTTCTTCGCCTCATCACCAGGTCCCTGGAAAAGCATGCGTCCGTCGTCTATGACAAGAACCTTATCCATTAATTCATAGATTGACTCTCCAGCTTGGTAGAGCGTCACGAGGGTCGTCCTCCCGCTAACATCGGTGTAGACGCGGAGCGACTTGGCGAAACTGAGAGCCGTGCTGGCATCGAGTCCTCGGGTAGAGTTGTCCCAGCAGACAACAGATGCTCGTGTGGCTAGTGTCTCAGCCAGACTCACACGCTTGCGCTCCCCTCCAGAAACACCTGAAAAGAGTCAGTCGGGGCTGGCTCAAGGTTGTCAAGGCCTGACCTGCTCACCTCGAATATGTTCGTCGCCAACCAGTGTGTTCTTAGTGTGATCTATTCCAAACATTTGAAGAAGCGAATCGAGAATCAGTGGGATCGTCCATTGCTCTCTTTTCCGTGTCTTTGTCTTCAGAGCGAACCACAAAGTCTGCCAGACCGTGAGCGATGGGAAATGCCGATCGTCCTCTTCGCAGTACACGACTTCGCCTCGGTATCGCTCCAGTTGATCTTCTGCCGGTATAACGCCATAATGTACATCTCCATCGACCTTGGCGTATTCGTCCCGGTGGTTGGCGATGGCCTTCAGAAAAGTCGAACATCCGGAACCTGGTCGCCCTAGAACTAGCATGATCTCCCCGTGTCGCACCGTTCCTGTCATGTTCCTAATGAGATCGACAGTCGGCTCTTTGTGAATCTTTAGTTTGGGGAAGATGCCAGTGATGAAATGGTAAAAGTCCGGTCCAAATGTGTTGACTAGATCTCGGGGAAACGTCGTCACTTGCTTCGTCGATGACTCGATGCCCTTGACTGTCAAATTCTTGAAAGAAACACCTAGTCTCTTTGCTGGCCCGCCGCTCGGTGTGCGCATGTCCATGATTCCCCTCCTGAGAAAGTCGGGCAGGTCGAATGTGTCATTGCCAGGTAGACTAGGTGCGATTGTCGAGTCACTCTCTCCTCCGGCATCGCCATGGTGTTCTGAAGGCTTCCGTTGATATGCAGTAGAATGGCGGTGTTGAATCGTGCTCAACTCCTTCTCAAGATCGTGATACTCCTCCAGTGCGGCGTTTACTGAGATTTCGCCTGCCGCATTTTCGCCCCAGCGGCCGTCTTCCTCTGGTCTCGCGGCCCCCTCCATGGTGTTGTTGTCGAAATAGAAAATGAGAAAGACAAGGGTATCTCTGTGAGTACGAAAGTCTATTGGTCAAGTTGATGACGCTGAGAGTCGATCAGGTATGTCGAGGTAGTTGGATAAGAAAATCTGAAAGAGGTGGAAAATGCAAATGATCAACAGCAGCAATGGCAGAAGGCTTGGACGTCAGGCTCAAGAAGCTTTGTGAACCAGCTGGCGTACAAATAAGCGTATCGAATGCACCCTGTCTATTGTGTCAAGTCTTTGAAGGCTAAGGTAGACACTCCGCATGATGTAGCCCACCGGCCGGCAGCGTTGCCATTAGCGTCCTCAACGTGCCCTCCGCGGAGGAAAATTTGTAATCCGCGACGGTCTGCCAGCATTAGCAGCAAGGGGTTTGAATCAGAATAGGGCATGCAGGGCTCACCTAAAGAGGGTTGTAACAAGCCCTGTGGAGCAGATCAAATCTCATCTGCTCCGTGGGAAACATTTATGACCAACGCTGAGAGTGAAAGAGTCGATGGGACCCCTATCTTGAGGGGGGAGGAAACCCCACGCATAGTTTGCTATGATGACATACGAGCCCAACATTATTTTCCAGC
The DNA here is from genome assembly GCF_023278565.1 of Colletotrichum lupini. NCBI lineage: Eukaryota > Fungi > Ascomycota > Sordariomycetes > Glomerellales > Glomerellaceae > Colletotrichum > Colletotrichum lupini. The sequence goes on from NC_064676.1 coordinate 99,446, forward strand.
CAACGAGGACTTGCATGTGCATTCGTTCCGGCAACTCATACAAGCGTCCATTATTAATCCCCAAACGGCCAAGCTCCCTTTTTTTCACCACAGACGGAATCCAAATTCCTCTGGGGGTGGGGCCGGGTTTGCTTTCGACTTTCGCCGTGGCGTCTCTAGCGTGGTGGCGGATCCCGCACCCAGTATTACACAGCATGCTGTTCGTGCCGTTGTTTGAAGCACGACACGGATTTTAGGAGGGATGGCGATCTCCATGACTCAATTGACTTTCCAACTCGGCCACTGGCCGTTAGGATCTGTCTTCTTCTCTCTGTTATAACCGTTGTTTCCCTGGTTTTGGTGTTGTTTCATTGCAAATATAACTACCCGAGCGTCGTTGCCGCTCCATGTTACAATATGTAATGCAGATACCTTTTTTTGCACCAACATTTTTCGTAAGAGCTGATGACTAGATCTACTCTTGACACCGAAGTACTTGAAGAGGTCTCTGGTTTGATAAACAAACTCCGAACGAACAGACAGCTTTCAGAATTCGTTGCCGTCCAGACTAATAACTCGACACGATCCACTCAACTGCAGCTTGCTGACGCGCCCCACATGTTGCGGTCCAAGCTGATCGACGAGCCGAGAACGTGTCGTGCTTGTGCCGCAGCACAGGGCAGCTGGCAGGAAATTTTACGCATATCTCGTATCTTATGAGGAGGCACCAATGATAAAAAGAGAATGAACGACTGGAGGCGCCTTGACAGGCGGTGTGAAGCAGAGTCTTGGATGTGCGTGGTTTCACTGATTCTCGTCTGCATCTCGAAATCTTCCTAGATTCCCTCGATTGAGTTCAACGACCCCTCACTATCATTTCAGCCAGAGTTTTGGGAAATTCTGCCGATACTCCGCGCCTAGGTTGCCATTCTAGGATATGGCTTGTGAAAGCTCCGATTCAAAGTGAAGTCGAGATGCATCCGCCTTTTGATTGTCTTCCGGCTGACCAGCGACGCGTGCTATCAACGCATACATGCATGCAGGCAGGTAGCACAACAGAGGGCCGCTGTGACTCATTCAACTTTGGTTGCAGCACAGGAACCAAGGGAGGATCGCAGACAAGATTGGTGACAACACCGGGAACCCTGGTAACCTGGAGATAAGCGGAATGCGGTTAAGTTGCTAAAGTCCGGTGAGCCGGCCCCACTCTTCGGGGACAAGTCCGGAGCTGAGCACGGCTGACGTTCGGCAGATCTCCGGGAAGCTGGAGGGAAGAATTTCTTCATATGCTAGGCTCTCTTCTTCTTCTGGGATAGCGTTAATACTGAGCAAAGTTTGAACTCCAGTGTAGTTGACGCCGAATTTCCTTTATCCAAGAATTTGAGAGATCTCATCAAACCAACCGTTCGTCCGCAAGTGGGCTTCATTGTTCATCTGAGTCAAATACCTGGTAGCTGCTCAATGGTCAAGGGATTGGTGTTTTAACGCCGTTATCAAAACCTAATTACTTTCAAGGAAGGAATCTATTCCCAAGATATCTCCAACGTCTTCGGGGACTGAGAATTCCTTCTCAGTGGGAACCAGGCCTAACGCCAACAGCTCATCATCACCGACATCAGGCCGCTCGTCCAAGACTCTTTTCAACTCCCGCGCTCTGGCCGTCACATCTTCGATGCCGATAATTCCTTCAGCAACCCAAGCTCCACAGATACCAGCAGAGATCCCAATTTGAATGCTCCGATACGGAAGCTTCTCCAATCGCACATTGCGTTCCGGATCCCACTGAACGCGCACCCGTCCATCGCCCTTATCCATATCGTCGCCGTGTGTAAGGACACTATGGCGAAGGAGGCCAATGAAACCGGCGTGGGTCATTTTGATCGCCAAGATGCGCTCCTGGCCGCGATCTTTGTATGAATAACCTGCGCGGTACAGCATCCATGCCCAGCTTGGTTTGATCCAGGTCATGCGGGTGAGTTTGAAGTTTGGGGATGCGTCGAGTTTCTGAGCAGTGACAGCTGCCTCTGCGATGGCGGCGTTGTATGCTTGGTAGATAGTGATGGTCTCATCGTCGAAGTGGGCCCTAATCTGTCTGAAGGGCGTTGTCTCCGAAGCTTGGCCTTTGCTTGGTTGATGAGTGGTTGGAGCCATCTTCAACTCACTTGATGATGACAGATGTGTTGCATATGGATGATGAGGGAGCAATCCAGAGCCAACACCGGTTGAGATGTCGACGGAGAGACAGCAGCTTTTCTGGTCTTCAGCCCAAGTAACAGGTTCACCGCCACGACGCCACAACGCAGCCAGTGAGTCACGCCGATCCAAGAAGCATCAATCTCGTCAGCGACCACGTTTCTCGAAATCGAACTCAGCAGGGTGAGCGCGACGAACAACTTGAGCACTTCATCTGTAGGAGTCTATGCTCTGCTGCACGCGCTCTCCAACGCTCTCATCAGATGGCATCGAGTTTAACGTCCGATTAGCGTACTTCTTATTCTTCGCAGGGTCCACCTCTTCAACAAAGATCCGAGTGACAGTCTCCATCTGGATGCCCTTCAGGCCAGACACATCCCGGTCGTGCAACGACGTCTGGCTCTCGCTACGGTCGTGGCTGGCCTCTGAGCCAAGCCTGGCGCGGCGCGAGGGTCTGCGAAATACGCTTGGTTTCCTGTTATGCGAGTCGTCTTTCGAAGCACCACCCTCAATCCAGACCCTGTGGCCGTACTGTTGGCCCAGGGGCGTGAAGTTGAACGTGTCTAGGCCGACGTTTTGCTCGTCGACGGGCGCGTCGAAGAGAATGCCGCTACGCGTGCTCGAGAAGATGAGGACGTCGATCCATCCATTGGAGGTGATCATGCAGCCGGCGAAGATGAGGTACTCTGCCGAGAGCTTGATACCCCCGCTGCTGAGGATAGGTCCCAGGGCCAGCGGCGCTGTGCATAGGAGGAAGACAATGGGGTAGAAGAGGAAGAGGATACGCTTGTGGACCTCTGTCTTTTGGTTGTGCTGCGACATGACGTTCGGTAAGGTCGTGGGACTCAGTACGCCGTCGCATGAGGCTTCTTCGGCAGCAGCGGCTGCCTTTCTGGCGCTTCGGAATGCCTTGTCTGCCCGGTGAACGTGGATGAAGACCAAGACATACGATACGGTTCCCGTAATGATCAGAGTGAGCATCCAGGCATAGTGCAAGTACATCCGCATAGCCTCATATTCTGAGTTGATCCAACACTGTGAAGATTGAAGTAAGCATATGATTTACGACAAGCTCGAGCCGGAGAGATGGCCTTACCCAGGTGATGTCGCGGACATAGAAACCACCTTTACCAGCGCCGTTGTTGGTGATGATCACCCCAAGTACAGACATAAACAAAACAAAGAACCACAAAAGAAAGATGGTGCTGTAGAAGGCCTTGCACGAGATCTTGAGACCTCTGACAAGGGTGAGATAGGTGTGTACTGCGATAAACGCCACAAAGGCGGTAGACGCCAGGTCACCCGAAGAGATGAACCATCCCTGGGCCCAGCACGCGGCCGAGTCGTCGGTAATCTTATCCTCCACCAACCAGACAACGTCGAGAAAGAAGGCGCAGGCCTGGATGGCATCGGCGAAGAGCACGTTGAGTAGGAGAATGAGGAATTGATTCGGGACTCTCGATCCCTTCGTCTGTCCGTTTGCGTTATACTGAGCCTCGAGTTCGTGAGGTAGACCGGCGATGACTGGAACCTGTGTGGTGATGGCAGACAGTTGTTGTTCCTTCTTTGGGCTCGTCCTTCGATACCAACATACGAGTCTGCCAATTAGGTATACCAGGAGTGTGAAGGAAGTGACGAGAGAGAAAAAAGAGAGCGTAACAACGGCTTTGAGCCCATGTCGAAGAACCGTCGGGAGCGGCGAGAGAGTGTGTGTTCGTGTGTACATGATTGCGGATAGTTACCGGTTATTGGGATGATTATGAGATTATCATGACCGTCGTGCCTGCCGACTTTGCCCGTTGAACCCAGGTTGTTCCTCCGCCAAAAGACAAGTCAAAAAGAAAGGCTACGGTGGTCTATGAGCCATCGTGGAATGTTCACTCTTGGCTTGGCTTCTTTACTTGTACAAGCGAGCGGTAAACGCTAGTAGACCAATGTCCGGCATGAGATGTCCGACGTCCGCGGGGTAACGCCTCCCTGGGGAGCCTTGAAGCCCAACGGGCGCAACGTTCTTAGCTTGCGGGATGGCGTCCGGGAAGGCCAGGAGAACCATGCCTCTCTTCATCTGTCAAGATGCCATATGGCAGCTCACCCCATGCCTGGTTTGGCTAAGCCTCTGCCGATGAGTGAGAACTCTAAAATCAGTTGACGAGTGAGGTTGCTCATGCCAAGGTGAAGTTGACGAAGAGACCCTGCCAAGCTAAGAAACAGTGTAGAGAACGCCGCGCTTGGGGTCTAAAACGGCCAGGGATCCGGATCGTTCGGCGTTCGGCCGAGCAGCCTAATTCGTCCATTTACCCCCCTCTCCCGAACTCATACCACCTATCCACAGTAACCACAGACATCGGCATTGTGCCTGCAGGCCATCCCACCCATGCCTTCGTGCCGTGGGGGGCAAGGGATAGAAGAGTGTCACGAGTTATGGCACGCAGCAATGGGCATACGGAGTGTGGTAAAAGTGGCTTAACTATTAAAGTAGAAATAGACAAAAGGAAAAGGTCTATATACACGATATCTAAAATAAATACGTAATTTAGTACGTAATAGGTACTTTATAAAATGCAATTACTATTCTTATTACGTAATATACCCCCTAATTACTACTATTAAGGAGCTATTATACTTAAAATAGAATCTCTAAATACTTTTATAAAAGCTTAATTTAGTTAAATATAAATAAATAAAAAATAAGTATAAGGGATACGTATTTTTTAAACTACGTTTATTATAAATATATCCTTTTATTTAAAATAAATAGAATCCTAACTTAGAATAGTACGTATTTTATTACTTTTAATATATAAATTATTAAGAGCAAGGCTATTTAGCTACTTTATATATATTTAAATTTTTATAGTATTACTTAGTTATTATTTTTTTTCTTCTTTTTAACTTCTTATAATTATTATAAATACCCCCGTTTATTACGCGCGCGCGCTTATATGATTAAATTATTTACTAATTTTATTTTAAATATAAATATTTAATATATTTAAAAATAATAATAAGTTTTATATAATTTTTATAATACTTTATATATATATATTATATAGTTTATTAAGAGTTTAGATAAGTAATAATACTAACGAGCCCTTTTAAGTCGTTATTCCCCTTTATAACTTCTTATTTACTTATTAAAGCTTAGTTACTAAGCTTTCTCTCCCTAGTTAAGAGGATATTAAAACTATTAATTAAAACGCTAAGGATGTTATTAAGTTTAAAGCTCTTTTTAATAGTTATAATAAGGGTAATAATAAAATAAATAATAATAATAAGAGCTTTAATAAGCTTTTATTTATCCCCCCCTTAAAATTTAAAAATAAAAATAAAATTAATTTAAATAATAAGCTTTTTAAAAAGGGTATATTATATATTTATTATTTTAAAAGTTTATATTTAATATTATTTTAGGGTTTAAAAAACGTAAAACTAGCTCTTTTTAAAAAAGTAATAAACAATAAAAAATAACGCTAAGAGACTAAGGTACTTTTTATAATAAGTATAGTTCTTTTTACTATTTTAAGCTTATTTAACGTATACTTAATCCTTAAAAAGCTTAAAAAAGAGGCTCTTAAGGAATAGGAGATCTAGTACTTACCCTATTTTAAAATAGCCCTTTAGTATACCGACCTTAAGGATAATAATTATTATTTTATAAAAAGTAGTAGCTAGTATACGTACTACTTTAATAGCCATTTAGCTAAAAAGTATATTAATATATTAATTATTTTATAGTTAATAACCTAGGCCCTTATTAAAATTATTATAAATAGCGCTCCCTTTTTTTATAAATATATTATCCTTTTTTATTATTAAAAAGCGCACTTTTAACTATAGTTTTAATAAAATATTACTAAGCTTTATAATATTATTTACTAAATATATAATAATTAAAAAATATATAAGAACTATATTAGCTTTTATATAAAGGACTTTTTTAATACGTACCCCCGGTCCTTTTTTATATTTATTATAATTATTTATAACTAACCTCTTATTATATTACCTACTTTTATACCCTAGGTCGTTAATTTAATAATTATTTTAATTCCCACGCCCCCTATTACTCCTATTGCTCCTAGTTTCGTAAATTTTAAAATATATAAGACGCGTTTCTTAGTACGCATACTAACCTTCCTCTTTAATAATACTATACTCTTAGTAATTAATTATTTTTAACTATTTTAGTTATTTATAATAGCCTTTTACGTATTATAAAGGTTAAGAAGTATATAAAAATATTTAAATTTAACTTATAAAAGGTTTTTAATAAGTTTATTTATTAGTATATGTTTTATTAATATATAAATAACCTCGAAGCTATTTTTAATATACTCTTATTTTAGCTATATATTTTATATATTAATATAATAAAGTTAAATAATTATTCTTTCTCCTTCCCTTATAATAAGTTAAATCGTCTATTAATTATCGTAATTAACTAATTATACTTCTCCTAAGTTAAGAGTAATATCTTTAAAAAAGTACTTTAAAACTATAGTCTCTTTTATAGTTTTTTTAAAATAAAAAAGCTTAGTTTTAATAATTAACGTTATAACTATTACTTAATATACTAATTTTTATTAAATTAGGCTATTAAAAAGGAATATTATATATCCTTAAAATAATCGTTATATTACCTCGTTATTTATAAAGCTAGTATTTCTAGTTAAAAGTAATAATTACGTACTTAGTATATTACTATAATAAAATATAAAATATCTTATTATATAAAAATATTAGATATAATAGTTAATTACTTTAATATAAGTTATACTTAGGTTAGTTAAGAACTATAATAATTATAAATAAATAAAAGTAACGTTTAGTTTAATTATAATAATTATATAAAGTATACTCCTAACCTTTTCTTAGTAGCTCTTTATTTCCTTTTTTATTACTTACTCCTTATTTAGTTTAAACTTCTTTTAAAAAAAAGGGGTAGCTAAATATAGTAAATTTATAAAGTTAAAACGTTTAGTAACTCGCTTAATATATACGTCGTAAATAAAGTAAACTTTACGAGTAGTACGGTTTTATAAAATCCGTATTTTAAAAAAGTAATTAATTAGTCTATTCTTTTTAAAGTTAATATATTCTTTTATATTATTAACGATCCCCTAAGCCGCTTTTTAATTATTTTAATAATATAAAATAATAAAGTTATTAATATAAAATACTAATATTACTTTTTTATTTATAGTTTAGTAAATATAAATCTTTTCGTAATTATATATTATATTTATATTATAAAATATAGAAGTAAAAGTTTAGAACTAAAGAATTAATAAGTCTTAGAGGCTATAGAGAGCGTATTAGAGCTTATTTACTTTATTAATAACCTTATATCCCTCTAGGAGTTTAATAATTATTAGCTTATTATTCTTAAGAAGCGTATTAAGGAATACGTTAATAGTAATATATTAATTTATTTTAAGGTTAAATTAAGTAGTTATTATTATTATAAGCTTAAAAGCTTTTATAACGAGTATTAAAACGTACGTATTTTATAAGGGGTTAAGTAGTTATATATCCCCCTTTATATATATACGTACTTTTACCTCGCTAACCTCGTTATTAATATTATATTTATAAGTATATACTTATTTTAATAAAAGTAAGATCTTTTATTTAAAATTACGGTCGACCTCTTTTTATATATTAATATTCCTTAGCTTTTTTATTTCTATATTTATAATATCTTTAAGTAGTTTTTATAATTATAATAAGAAATATTTAATATTACTAAACTTCTTTAGTAAGCTTTAGAAATTAATTTTAATAAGTCGTAGTTTTTAAACTCCTTTAGAGCGCTCTAAATAAGTTTTATAAACTACTCTTTTTATTATTTAATAAAGTATTATATATCTTATACTACTTTTTTTTATAGCTTTTTATTAATTAAGTATAAAAGTAGAGAAAAAGTAGTTTTAGAAACGGTTATAATAATTACTATTTCTTATATTTAAATATAAAAATATTACGAAAATATTATTATTAAAGCGTTATAAAGGTCTACGGGCCTAGTTTAAACGTCTAGGACCTAACGGAGCTTTACTTAGTACTTAATAAGGTAGTTTTTATAAGCTTTATTTTTATATAATAATAAAGGTTTATTATAAAAGTTCTTTATTAACGTTAACTTTAATATTAAGAATTACTTTTTTATAATTAGTACCTCGTTTACTACGTATTTTAGCGTTTTATTAAGAGCTATTAAGAATTAAAAACTCGAGAACCTTTATAATATATATAAATACTTATAAAGAGGACTATAAACTACGTAAAGCCGTTTATAACTTAGTTACTATATCCCCTTTTTTACCCCTACCCCCAAGCTTATATAAAGGGGTTATTTTAAAAGTTAATAATAATAATAAAACTATATTAACCTTTTTAACCTTATTTACCGTACCTTAGAGTACGTTTATTAATTACTTAGCGTTTTAAATAGTTAATAATTTAATAATAATACTATCCTTAACTATAAAGTTATCTTAAATACTAATATTTTTAAAATTTAAATTTACTTCCCCGAGTACTTAAACTAACTTATTATTAATGTTAAAAAGTTCTTATATTTCTTAAATTATTAAATTTACTTACTTACTTATAATAGCTTATTCTTTATATATAGGATTATAAAAAACTTCTTTATTAAACCTAATATTTTTTATAATAAATACTTACTTAAGCGCGGGTACCTAGACTTTATATAAGTTATATATTTTTAGTATATATTTAATTAAGTATCCTATATACCCGTAGGGAAGTACTTTAAACTCCTTCTAATATATACCCTTTTTATAATCCCTATAAAAAGGGTATACTTAATAATTATATATATAAAGGTTACTAAAATACGGGATAACTAGTTTAGAATCCCGTACTTAGTAACCCGTCTATTACTAATATTAATACCGCTTTTATTAGTTAATTTCTATTATAATAAGCAAATCTCCTTTATTAGCCTCCCTTAAGGTAATATTATAAATAAAAATTACTATTAATACTATTTTATTTTATAAATTCATAAGGAGGTTTATAAAAAGGCGTATTTTATAAACTTTAATAATTACGAGTTAACCTATTCTTTTAATATTACTTATAGGTTCTTTTATATATAAAAATAAAAGTTCTATTTTAATTCCTAGCTCGCTATACTACGTTTTATATATATATTTAACGTTTATAATTAAAAAAGCGGTCTTATTATTACTTCTAAAAAAGTAAATTAAAGTCCTTTTTTAATAATAAATCGCTACCTCGAGGCTTTATAATATAAAAAGTACTTCCTCCTCTATTTTAATCTTTAAAAAGAACCCCCTAAGCTATTTACTATATTTATTAAAAGTTATAAATATATATTATTATTTACTAAGAAATAGTTCGAAATAAAAGAAATCCTAGTATATACGGTACTATAGCTATAAGGCTGTTCTCGAGGGTAGTCCTCTTAAAACTATTATTTTAGTATTAAATAATATATATATTTTATACTTAACTTATAATAAAGGTTTAATACGTATACCTCAAGTCTTATATAATAATTAATAAAAAGTATTAGGTCCGAAATAACTTATTTTAAAATACTAAAAGAGCGCACTATTAGACCTCTTATAGGTATATTAATATAAATAATAGAATTTTCTATAATTAACTAGTAATATAATACTAACTAAGCTCTATAAAATATACTTAAGGTTTATAAAAAAAGGATAAGATTAAAGGAGCTTATATTTAAAAAAGATTAGATTATTCTTTTAAATAAGCTACTTTTTAATAGTACTTTTATAAAGCGTTCCTTATTATAAAATATAATTTAAACCGTAGTATTAAAGTATATTTCTATTTAGCAAAGTTTTTAAGATTATATTAATATAAAATCCCTTAATATAAGCGACGTTTTATAACTTTAAATTATAAGTTCCCTTTCCCTTAGGTCCGTTTAAAACGCCCTTTATAATACGAGTATTACGTATAGTAATAAGTAATATAATAGTTCTTAATTTAATATAGTCTTTATTACTTAATAATACATAACTCTTAGGTTTAAATAGGCTTTTATTATTAATTAAATATATTACTCTATAGTTATTTATTACTATATTTTAAAAAAGGGAGTAAGTACTATTTATAAAAATACTAAAAACTACGTTTATTTTTAAGTCCTAACTCTTTATAAATATAATAACTACGTAGCCCTCGTCCTAGTTTATTAATAAGCTCGCTATAAGTTAGTTAAAAGATCTTTTTAAAAACCTAGGTTTTTTAAAAGTTCTATTATTCTTTAACTAACTAGCTTTTTTAAGCTTCTTATAGAGTAATTTCTACTTATTTAATTTAATAATAGCGAGGACTTTTTTTATATAGCTCCTTAGTATTCGTATTAATAACTTATTAATATTTCGGTTTATAAGTACTTATTTTAATTTTTAGTACGCTATAGGGTACTATAAGTATACGTAATTATAAGGGTATATAATATTACCCTTATTATTTATATCGTTAACTAAGTTAAAGTGTTTAATAAAAATAAAATAAGCCCCTTTTTAACTTAAAAGTTATTTAGTATATATATCCTAAATTACTAAATTAAATATATACGTAATCTCCTCGAGGGTCCTTATATACGTTTTAAAAACTATTAATTTATTAAAAGTCTTATATACATATTAACTTTATATAAAATTAAGTTTAGACTTAACTATAATTAAGAAATTAAATATAGTAATCTTTTTATTAATTTCTAAAATATTATACGTTTTAACTTAAAAATAAGTAAACTATTATTCTTTATACTAATATTAGAGGTTAATTCTAATCCTCGCTTTATTAAAAACTTATTAATATTCCTCTCGAACCGTATTCCTTATTACTAGTTCGGGGGGCATAAATTCCTATTTTAAATATTTAATAATTCGCTATATACTAAACTTAGCGCCGTTCTTAGTAGCTTTTTAAAATACGTATTTATATAGTATAATATTAACTAATTTTATTAGTTATTAAGTAAGGATTTTAATATATATATTAATAATATTATATTTATAAGCTATAAGTTATTTATATTTAGTATCGAGCTCTTATTATTTTTAAATATTTTTAAGTATATAAATCCTTTTTATAAGTATAGTATAAAGATAGATTTATTTATATAAAATAAGTAATATAACTAGTTTTATAAAAAGAAACCTAGCTTAGTTTTATAAGTTACTTATACTTAAAAAAGTTAAAAAGTTCGTATTAAGAGTTATATTTAAAAGCTATTAATAAAGGATTTTTTAGTTTTTTTAGTTATTTTTAAATACTTTATAACGGGCTTAATAAGCTCGTAGTTCTTTTTTATTATAAATTATAATTAATTATTTAAATTCTAAGGGTAAAATAAGTATTATAGAGGGGTTAAGGAATACGTTAAAATTTAAAGCGTTCAAATCGACGTATTTTTAAACCCTAATACCCTTATTTATAGCGCAAAGTACGTTAAACTATTTAATTTAATTATCGTAGTTTATTAATTTAGCTTAGGCTAAAGTAAATATAAATAAATTAGTTATTTTAAAAAGATTATAAGAATTATATTAATAAGTACGTTATTATAGTATAAGGTCTTAATTAAGAGCTAGGCTTATAATTATTACGAGTTATAGTACGTAGTAATAGGTATATAGAGTATAATAAAAGTAGCTTAATTATTAAAATAGAAATAAATAATAAAAAAGGTCTATATATACGATATTTAAGATAGATACGTGATTTAGCACGTGACGGGTACTTTGTGAGGTGCGATTACTATCCCTGTTACGTGACAAAGAGCCTAAGAGATCGCCTCATGAAAGCTTCTCGGCGATGACAGGCCAAAAGAGAAGCTCATAAGGGGCGGCTCGGCGTCGCTTTCGGAATTTCGGTTGATCTTAACAGCCTGTCGATTTCGAAGCTATCTCTCACAAACCCTTGAGATCTTCATCGCAGCATACGGAACGTGGGTTGCGGATGGCACTTAGACGAAAAAACTAACGTCGCCCCATGTCCACGGAGAAATTGGTCGTACGGCTATGCGAAATGTGCAGCCCACGCAAGCGAACAGACAGCGCACAGGAAGCAGCAGGCACGTGAGGAATAAAGTTTAATGAGTGAAGTTGAGCGTCGCTCCAAACTCTAATAGAAGCACCAAGTGGTCCCCGATGTGGAAAAGGAGACAACGAGGATTCTTTCAGGAATTACAGGCTGGCTCGGTAGCATTCAACCGAGATTTGAAACAAGATAAAAAACATGCTCAGAAGAACTTGAAGCTCTTAGTCACCTATTACGGCTGGGTGGGAGGGCGATGAGTAGCCTCGACGGACTTTTTTTGAAGCCGATTTTCCTTTGGCTTGGTTGATATGGACCAAAGTGGCACCCTTCTATGAGCGGCGCATACAAGTGCCATAAGCGCACCCGGCGGCTCTTCTAGAAAGAAGAGGGAGGAAACTTCTTCGCAAGGATTGTCACGTCATTTCCAAGAACGTACATAGATGATTGTGTAACCTTTGCTGGAGTCATGTCCTCGTACCCACGATGGGGAAATTTCCACAATGTGCCATAACGTCGGTAACGTACTTCCTTTCAAGCGCTCGGCTAACCGTGTCGTTGCGAGTCAGAAGGTATCATTGGAGGCGGCTGGGCGAGATCTTGTTTCTCGCGCGACGAAGTGCGAGCTCGTGGCGAACAGGGTTAATCGTTATGGCGATGATGAGTTCATAGTCACATCTTTTGCTTTCTCTCGTAACGACGGCTTGTCCACTACCTTGCTCAGAGTGCACCGTAAGTATTTTCCTTATTCAGAAATTCAAAAAAAACCTTCTTAATTGCTGTGATCGCACAGACAATTGTCAACTACGGAGTACCTAACCTATCTTGCTGGAACTTGTCGTTGGGAAGACAACTGACGCAACCTGCCTCTCGTCAGACTGGAAAGTGCAGGAGACGCCCGTAATTTCATGTCAATTCATAAGCCTTGACCTTTCAGTGGTCTAATTGTTTTCGCTTGTAATGATGGAACCCGCGGGCGCCCGCGCGCTTACAGCACCACTGTCTCGCTTGTTGTTCTATTGACATGGAAGTCTCGGGGGGGTTCACGATATTGGCGTCCGTCGGCGACACCGCTCAGCCCCGTAATGGACATGAAAATGAACCCGATTTAAGATTCGGAGCAATCTTTCTCTCTTTATCGGACTCGGCCGGTTGAGTTATGTAAGGTACGAATACGGCATGGAAACCACACCGTCGGCGATCTCAATCCAGCAAGGCTCTGCCAGATGCCACACCGGGCGCTGTTCAATTCGTAGGGCACTGGGCAAATGGCTGGATATCCGGGATAAATCTTGCATAGAACCCGCGATCGAGCAGAAATTTACCCAGCACTCCCTCTAACACGGGGATTTGCGGAGTACGTCAATACGCACACGCAAGACTTTAAAAGCTGTTCCATTTATACTATAATAAAGTTCTCACTTGGTGGCTTGTGGTCCGCCCAAAACAACAGGGGTGCACTGACCAGCCACCTCCTAAGTGGAGAGGTATTGTGACTATTGTCTCTCTTGTCTCGTAAATCTGAATGCAGATGTAAGCCTTGAAAGGTAAATCGAAACGTAGACACATATCCGAGCGGGAGCCCGCGATTGCGCGGCAATTCAGAGGTTGACAGGTCAAGATGCGGACTTATCAATAGCCGATGAGGTGGAAGACGGTGGCGGAAAGCTAGATAGATCGTTGCGGTCTTTTGACGCGCTTGTTCTCGTTTTCGCTGTCACAATTGTCCAGGAGAAAAATGACATGGCGAAGCAATATTCGCCGCCAAGGCTATCAGTCAGCTTTGCGGACCCAAGACTGATAGGAATTAAGTCCTGACAGCAGCCGCAGCACCCAGACTGTCGGGCAAAATGCATCTGCAAAACATCATGAACGCCGCGTGACCCTCCAAGTCGAGGGTTCTGGCCAGATTGTATCCACCTAATCGACAAACGAGGAGTATTGGGATGACGATCTCGGACGCTGTGGATTACAATGGTCTAAAAGCCGTTTTCGAAGGCCCACGCACAGCGGGCGTCGCGCGTGAATGCTTGAAGATGAACTCTCACCCCTGATATATCAATAGCCTGTTCACACCTAGCGGGTGATCGTCGCCTTCAATTCAAGATGGATCCACGGCGGTTTCAATACCGTGAAAACTTTTTGCCAAGAACTCGATGAACACCCAACGCCACTCTCGTCCATGATACCTGATTGCATATCACAACTTGTATGCATCCTCAGTACTTGCAAATGCATTGGTGCCCGACTGCAACAATGAAAGGCTAAGGTACAATGAAACCGATATCATCATGCGATCTTCGTCAATTGCGATAGTTGCCACAGATCCGTATCTGATTGATAAGCTGAGCTTTAACTAGCACGACATTGTTCCGCAGCTGCCGTTACGTGGGCAGACTCTCTATTTCTGGCGCGGTCGAGGCTGACAAGCGAAGAGGGCAGAATTCAACTTGTGGCGTGTTGGAGAAGAACAGGGGCACTTCCGAAACCTACTACTTCTCTTGATTTCCTATTCCGATGCAGCTCATCGGGATCGAGGTAACAACGAAAGCGACCATTGTCTATCAATCTTAGTTGAGATGATTTCTACCATAATCATTCCTATCTCAAGGGCATATGCAACGTATCCGCGCCTCTTTTCACATTGTGACCAGAGCCTCACTCGCAGATGAAATGAAAGGCCCATTTCCTGTGGCTCACGGAGAGACTGACGGAGACGTGGTTCATCAGTTGTGTCATGTGAGCACACAAGTGACATGCTAGAAAGGAGTTCATGTAAGGTCAAGCATAACGGTAGACCAGACAGTACGGTGATGTCAATTGGGATCAGATGAGGATGCACAGACGAGTGTCAGAGTATTCCAATACAGCTCCCTTCTCAACCGTTGCGGTTGAGTGCACTCGTGACCTCTACCCATGAGCATTCCTCAGTTTTTATCACACGCCTGGTCTAACTCGAATTCCGAGCCTCGAGGGAACGGTTAAGACACGAGTTTCATGAAATCATCGTTACTATCCCCTGCGCACTGGCGTAGCAAAAATAGATATCCCATCAATTGCTAGGCCAGCACCGTACGTAGTATCTTAAGGTATGTTGACTAATTATGTCGGATTGGAAGTCTAATTTAACCGCGGCATACAGCCGACTGCGCAGGGGCTAATTAGGGGCCCTATTTACGATTATCGTAGCTAGCCTAACCTACGGTTAGAACCTCCTTTTTATACTTACTACGTAGATATTTATATAATTTAATTAATCTTTTTATTAACTACGGTTCGAACTAACTACTTTATAATAGGGATACTAATACTAATTAGTAATTAAATTCTATTATTATAAATTAGTAAAGTATCTCGCTATATAAAAGAGACGACCTCTTAATATTATATAGGATAAGAAATTCGTACTAATTAACCTTACGGAAGTAGACAAAAAAGGAAGCGATTTTTAAATACTATACGGAATTAAGTAATCGTAGCCCTTTACTACTTACGAGAAGTTAATATTTATTATATTAAACTACGTTAATTAACGGAACTACTTAAGCGACTAGCCTTTTACTATCGCCTTAAGTAGCTTTTTTACTAAACGACTTTTCTATAGCCGGCCCGTAATTAGAAATTAACTAGTTAAATTAGTAAAAGTATAGTATAAAAGAGTATTGCGTAATTAAAAAAAGGGATCTCTAAACGTAGACATTCTTATTTAGTAATAAAGGTAACCCTATAGGAGTTATTAAGCTAAGAGATTTATAGTATATAAGAAAGTTTATTATTACGAAGATTTTATAAATACGACCTTAAGCCCGTAATTTAAATAACCTCCTTATAGCTCCCTTAACTACCCCCTAGGTATTACTTAGGAATATAATATAAAGGATAGTTTAATAAAAGAGGAGGGGATTTAAAGGTCCTAATAATATTAAGCTAAGAATATTATAGATCTCGGAGATTAACTTAAAAAAAAGGCGGCTATTTTAAAATAGTCCTATAACTTCTTACTAAAGTTATTATTAGCTTAAGAAAAGGCTAAAAAGATAAGGATTTAAGAGAAAAAAAAAGAATCTTCTAAAGGGCTATTAAAAGGCTTCTTTTTTATACTAGCTCTTAGTACGAGATTACTAATTTTAAGAAATTAATAAAAAAAGCTATTTAGAGATTATAGAGAGTACGAGGCTTAAGAAGCTAGAAGTATATAGGATAACGGAATTCGGTAATTAGTAAAGATTCCGAGACTAATTACTATATCTTTTTATAATAATATAAATATTTATTATTATTATTATTAAAAAGAACTACTAAAACCTACTCTTTTATATTAAATAAAAAGGAGGATCTTAAAAAGTACGATAGTTAGCGATTTAAAAAAGTAGTAATAATCGTTAAAAATAATAAAAACGAGAGTAGTAGCGAGATAGTAAGAGGAAGCGGGAATCTCCTAAACCTTAATAAATTCGTTAAGTAGCGAAAGTATAGATTTATTACGATTAGCGCGCGGATTAAATATATCCTTATTAAAATTAAATATACTAGCGACTACTAAAACGGGTATAAACTAAAGTACGACCCTTAGCGAGTTAGGGTAAAGAAAAAAAGAACGAAACCTAATCCTAAATAGAATCCTAATCCCTTATAAATAAGTAAATATTAACCCGGATTATTAGGGGACGTAAATATATAGAATCGTAAATTAGCTTAATAATAAGTAAATTAACGCGGTATTAATCTATTTAACTAAGGTTTACGAAAAAAAGGGGCTATAGAGGTAACCCCTATTTTATAAAATCGCAAACGACTTTAGTTACTAACTAGATAAATAGTTCGTAAGCGTAAGCTTAAGAATCGTAAAAATAGTTAATAAATTCCTCTATAAGCGAGGGGTATTATTAGCGTAATTATAATTACGAGAGCTATATAAAATACTAATAGTAATAATTATAAAGGAGGAATTCGTATTATAAAACTAAATATAGGTTAATAAAGCGTATAATTACTTTAACGAATTTAGAAAAAGGGTAAACGACCTAGATTTCCTCCTTATAATTACTAACGGAAATCTATTATTATAAAAGGATATACCGGGGCAAAATATAGTACTAGAAGTACGATAATTAATAATTCTACTTATTTCGATTTATAACTTATTACCGCTATTAATACGAAATTCGGCGCCGATCGGCTAATAAAAAAGGAGGTAAACGACCCGAAGTTATTAATAATATATAGTAACGTAGGGTTCGTATATAAATACTAAAAATCTAGTAGCGAATACGAGGTAATTTATAAACCTTAAAAAGATCTTTTTAAAAAAGAAATTATACTCTAGGGGGAAGTATAAGGTCTTATAAAAAACCCTAACGATATTTTATAATTATTACGAAAAAGTCGGAATTAGGGAACACTAGTACTATTTAGTAATTAATATCATACTTATAAGCAAAGCCTTTAATTACTACTACGAAGTAGTATATAATCTCGATTAAAACGACTTTTTTAGTATAATTAACGTAATTTAAAGCCGCTTCGAGACCTACGATAGGAACCTAGAGCTCCTATCTAAGCTACGAGCGATTTCTTTCGTATTTATAACTAGGATAATAAAGGGTAAATCGTAAGTAAAGATCCTTAAAGAGCTTATTAATCGAATTAATAAGCTAGCGAAAACCTAGCTAAATAAGGGGATAAACGAGTAGAAAATTAAATATCTCTATACCGTAGTTTAGCGTATATTAAAAATAAAAATAACCTTATACTAAGTACTTAAAAACTACGAGACGCTCTACTTAAGGCTAAGATCTAACTTTAATATTAAAATAAGAATACTACGCTAAACCTACTTCTAAGTATATAATAGCCCTTATTAATAATATTAAGTTAATTAAATATATATAAAAAAAAAAAAGAGGCTAAATACGGTAATTGCTAGTAAAGAGGCCCAGATTCGTTAAATAGGTAGAGATTTAACTTACGGGTAGGGTAATAAAAAAAGTAATATTATATTTATAAAAAGGATAAATATTAGTTAAATAACTACTCTAAAGAAGAGCGTATTAAATCGTACGAATAGTATAAAAAGTCGAGGGTAATAAACGGCAAAACTAGCCCTCGTTAGTTTAACTAATTCTTTATTATATATAAGGGCAGATCCGGGGGTATAGAACCTAGCGACGGTAGCTAAAGTAGTAGCTTAAAATATATACCCCTTATAAAAATTCGGAAAATAAAGAAGATCTTACCCCCTATACTAACAAATTAAATTATAATAAAATTAACGATATTAACTACTCTTTTTTTGCCCCGTTAGCCTCTAGAGAATATACGAAGTTAAACGAATAAAAAGTAGTAAAAGCTCTTGATAAATAAGCTTTTATTTATAAATAGTAAGGGAAGGTCCCTTAGATAACGGATATAGAGGCGGCTAAAAAGGTAAATTTAATAAGGCTAAAGCCTATTTTCTTAATAATTAAAGAGAAGACGCTATTTTTTTTAATATTTAAAGAAAAGGAATATAATACTAAGTAAATCTAAAAGTAGCTAGAGGGGTCCTTTTTATATTACTTAGATCCCTCGAATACTAAGCTCGTATAAGTATTTTATATAAATAAAAAGTATAGCCTAGACGATTTTTATAAGATTATCCTAGATACTAGGGTATCGTAATAATTAACTAAAAGAAAAGGGCAATTCTAAGCGCTATAAAAGATCGTATTAATAATACTTAATACGTTAATAGCGAGTATTATAAAGATTAGTTTCGGCCTAAGTAAGGAAATCGTCGCCCTAGGTATAATAAAAGTAGAGATATACTTTAGAACGATAACTTTTTATATTTTACCTATTAATACCCTATTTCTTTTATATTTAAAAGATATAGATCGACTAAGTATTATATTTAATAATATAAAAAATAAAATCTCTAGCGGTAAGTACTTCGAAATAGTCGAATAACGATAGGGGTATATATTTATAAAGCTTACTAATAATACGAAGTTAATTAATTACTTAATAAAAAGTAAGCTTAAAAGACTATATTAGAGATTTGGGTACCCGTCGGTTACGAGGCTATATAACTTCCTAAAGTAATTAAGTAATAATAATATCGAAATAGGGGCGCTAGAGTAGTTAATAAAAGTATACTATTAATACTAAATAAATACGCAAAGCCCACGCAGATTTAAGTTTAAATTGCGTAATAAGCTTAACTTTAACTAAGAAATCGTCGTCGATATTTTTTATTTAAATAGTTAGCTAGTACTATATATAATTAACATAGCTATATCTTTTTAAGTAGGGCAATTCCTCTAGGATTTATAAATAAAAATAGTATAAGTAGCCCTATAAAAAAGCTAGATTAATATATACTAAGGACCGCTAGATAGTATTAAAACCGACGCTAGTACTAGCTTTAAATCGGTAGAATTTAAGGATAATACGACGGCTTATAGTATATAGCTAAAAATCGTACTTATTAAAGCGCACTATAATATTAAAAAAGTAAAAAGGGCACACTAATAGTTAAAAAGGGCGTTTAGAATTATTAAAGAGGAAAATCCGGATTTTACTAACGACGAATGCCTCTAAATAGTACTTAAATATTATAACGATACTATAAGGCCTAACGGACTTATATTAACGCTATTAATATTTAGAATATATCTAAGAACGACCTTAGCCTTATTACTATTACTAAGTATAAGCTAACGAGCCCAAGTAATTAAAAAAGTAATATAGGTATTACGCGAGGTAAGTATAAAAAAGTAAGTTAACGAGGTAATTACTATATATAATAAGCTTAATATAGAGGATAATTTAGATATACCGCTAAATTCGGATATATAAATATAATACGAAATTACTTAATAATAAACTAGGCTATATAAGTTAATTTTTATTAACGAGCGCTCTTATATAATTATAAGAGATTGCGACTAGCTACTTAAAGTATTAATTATAGTAGTTAGACCGTATTATATAGATCTTAACGAGGTAATTTCTAACCTATAAAAAGAAAAAGAGCTAGGGGAAACTATATAACTTATAATAGAGGCATAGGAAATTATCCTTAATAAAATCGTCGTAGTAGTATTAATAGATAATAAGGAAGAGGAAATTATTAAAAGGGCACTAATACTACTAGCGAGACGTTATAAAAGGCTATAATAATAAGCCCTAACGTAGCAATTTATTACTAGTAACGAGGTAATTAATACCTTTTATATAGTAAAAGAGAAAGCCGATTTCGAGTTAATAATTAAACTATATAAAAAAAGCGTAATTATAACTATTAAAAAGCTATATAAGGGATTAAATCTTATCGAAGTAAATACTCTTTATAATCGAGGGGTCTATTAATTTATTTTATACGACTTAGAAAAATATATAAACCTCTATATATTTAAATTATAAATAGTTCGTAAGATTAAAAAAAAGGAATACTTTAGCTATATAAGAAGTTTAAATACGTAATTTAGGGATATAGCGACGTTAAAAAGGCGACGCTACTTATATAATTACTTACTATATAGTACTATAGTTAACGATTAATAATAGTACTAATAGTATTGCTATAAAAAAAGGGATATGAGATTTAAAACCGTAATATTACCTAGGCCTATACCTAATTAGCCATAGGGCTCATAAGGAAAATCCTAGCCTATTTACCGAAGGAAATAGCTAGTAAGTACTTAGAAAGCACGATTATTAAAGTACTTAAGCTACTATATAGGCTCGCAAAATCGGGCACTTATTAATAGGCTACTTACTACGATTTTTATATTAATTAATTATTGTTACGAAGGTAACTTTGTTTACCTTATTATTCGCCTTATTATCAATATTACGTAAGCAAACTATATACCATATTAATCTACGATTTCTGTAGATTATTATAGGTATTGATTATGTAAGCAATACTGCTTATATAAGCTTACGTGAGCAGTGGAAAGTACTGGAAGATAACTGAATAATCTGGAATTTACTCGAGGCGGAATTACGTACTACGATTACGCATTCACTTACGTATATGCTTATTAATTATATCATAATTAATAAGCAATGGAATATTCTAGTAGGAGGTTTTTATGCCTATATGTAGGCGTGTATTTGCCTACCTAGACCTTTCGTTAAGCAAGCAACTTCTCATATAGTAATTCAACTATATTACTCTCTTTATTACAAAAACCTCTTTTATATACGCTTATTTCCCCTATATTCATATATTCTTGCTTCTATATGAATATTCACTTTTCATATTCTATATAAGAATATCCCGCATTACCTCGTTAAAGCTATACGTGCTAGAGGTTATGAGCCCAGTTATTATATAACTGAGGTTTTATTTACTTAAGTGAATATTATTCACTTATCCGAGCTCTTCTATTTTTATTTGCCTATATTATACCTATTATCATTTAGGTATATGCCTTTATCCGGTATATGCATATCCATATATCGAGATACCTTACTCCGCCCAAAATCACTTTTTCGAATTCGAAAATTCGAAATCGACCTTTATATTTAATAAAGGATTTATATATATAAAAAGGCAGACGAAGTGTAAGCCCTTTTTATACTATATACTTACTTTTATTAAATATCTATTTATAAGAAAAGGAAGTCAAAATAGACTTTTTCTTATATATATTTTTAGACTTGAAATAAGTCTATTTTCAAGCTTAAAAACAAGCTTGAATTCTAAGCTTAAAGTAAGCTTATTTATACTAGGAACAATACTAGTATATATTTATATTATATATATTCTAAAATATATATAATGGCGGATATTATTAAGGCAATTACAGGCTGCCTTATGCCTGAAAATCAACGCCTAAAAGGTAGTCAAAATTGGACTACTTGGCTTTCTACTCTTCATATTTATCTTCGACTTTTGAAATTAAATACCTATTTCGAAGTTGAAAACGAATATGAAAATATTACTGAAGAGCAAAAAACCCAATCCTTATTATTAATAAGGCAAAATATTCAACCTGAGCCTCTTTCACTTATTTTTGATCAAATTGATCCAAAAGAGGCTCTCAATACCCTTAAAGCATCCTATGAGGGTACAGGACCAGTTCTACGTCAACAATTATACCTCGAATTCCACGCTATTAGATTGGAGCATTTTAATAGCTTAAATGAGTTTATTAGCTCATTTAAAAGCTATATTTCCAAATTAAAAAGCGTAGGAGCTATTATTGAGGATATAGACCAAAAAACGGTCTTTATATCAGCCCTAACTAATATCTTTCCGATTTGGGCTGATCGTCAAAGGTCTAATTTAAGACTTAAAGAGCCCCCTACTTTAGAGGCTCTTATTACGGATATATTAGACGAAAATAGGAGAGAAATCGATACTCCTATGTCTAGTAATACTATTAAGAGTAATAAATACTCTCGAAATAAGTATAATAAGTCTAAGACTTATTATAAGCAAAATACCAACCCAAATACCAACCCAAATAAGCCCTCAAATTACCCAAATAAGCCCTCAAATAAGCCCTCATATCAACCCAAACCAAACCAACCCCGAAACCAGCCCCGAAACCAACCAAACCAGCCCAATCTTTTTACGAAAAACCAACGCCCACATGGAGATTTGAACCCTCAGCCCTTACAATCAAGGAATTATATGGTTAGTGGTTCCGACCACTATACCATAGACCCACTTGATGAAAATTATCAACCTTTTCTCCCTCATATATTACCCAACTCGACTCCAAATGATAATTTGGGCCTTTCGGGAGAAAATACCAATAATTCGGCTAATATGGGCACAAATACAACTGAAAGGTGGTTGTATGATACGGGTTCAACAGTCCATATTACTAATAGTATGGATTTATTCGAAAATTTCGATAATAGGGACAATTTACCCCCTATTCGAACCGGAGCTGGCCCAGTTTACCCACAGGGTATTGGGGACTTAATTTTACCTATCTATTTACGGGGTAAAATTATACCTATAAGGTTAAAAAATACCTTATATATTCCAGAATTCCCACTTAATATCTTTTCAGGTATATTACACTACAAAAATGGTGGATATATTGAAAAGAATTATTTAGTGGATTCTGAGGGCAATGTATTTGCTTATTTGGATTTCAAAAGGCATGGATTTTTCCTTAATATTGCTTGGAAAAATCGAAGGCCTACTACAGGGTACCAACAAAACGATTTGGACCCTAAAAATCAGTATTTGGATCTAAAAAATATTTTAGAATCCATTCAAAATTCTCTTCATAATATTACTATTAATAATAGTAATATAGAGAAAAATACTGATTATTTATCTGAAAATTCAGATAATCAGGCCTATTCAATCACCCAGGAATGGCACGAAAAATTAGGTCATCCTTCTTACCCTTATTTATTAAAAACTGCGAAAATAACTAAGGGAATTCCTTTAGACAAATTAAAGGAAAAAGACCTAAATTGCCCGAGCTGTACTACAGCTAAGTTAACTAGGCAACAGCCTAAAATTAACTATAATCGGGCATTATTTCCACTAGAAAGGGTCTGTATTGATACAGTTAAAATTACCCCTACTACTATTAGTGGAAATAATTACGCTATTCCGTTTACGGATGATTTTACTGGTTTTCGAGATGTTGAATTCTCAAAAACCAAAGAGAATATAATTAATATTCTCAAAAACAAACTGGAATTTTATTTTAACCAGTTTAATTCCTACCCTAAGTATATACGCTTAGATAATGGTACGGAATTCAATATAGGGGAATTATTACCCTATATTAACGAAAAAGGCATTATTTTAGAGCCTTCCACGCCCTATACGCCCGAGCAAAATGGTATAGCCGAAAGGACTAATAGGGCCCTTATCGAAAAGGCTAGAACTATTTTATTAGCAGAGAAATTACCCCTATATTTATGGGACGTAATTTTGAAAGAATTAACTAAATTAGTTAATTTTACCGCTAATATACGCCTTGAAAAGACCCCTATCGAGGCTTTTCTCGATTATTTCTTCCCAAAAAGAAATAATAAGCCGGATTTATCTAATCTAAGAAAAATCGGCTCTAGGGTACTTATTTATTACCCTACTCAAAAGCGAGTCACTTCGAATAAAATGTATACCTATACTCAAAATGGTATATATTTAGGAAAAGAAGGTAATAATATATATGTTATATATTGCCCTTCTAATCCTTTTCGATCTCGATTATTACGGACTTCGCATATTCGATTTATTCAAAATAATAGAATAGAGGGGGTAGAAAGCGTAAATCCTCCTTTATATTCTAAAATTTTGATAAAATCGAAGATATTCAGGAAATACCTTCTAAAATAGAGGTATTAATTCCCAAATTATCTGAGGAAGAAAAATCTAAATATAAAGATTTTACTCAGAGTATTACCCTACCTCCAGAGCCTAATACACTAAAACAGGCTCTAAATAGCTCAGAAAAATCAGAATGGTTAAAAGCTATATATTCTGAGCTAGAGGTTATTATTAAAAAGGGTACTTTATTAGCTATAGACCCAAATAAGGTCTATAAAGCTAATAAAAATCCACTATCTACTAGATGGGTCTTTAAACGAAAAATCAATATTAATACTGGTAATATTGATAAATATAAGGCCCGATTAGTAGTTAGAGGCTTCGAACAACAGTATGGAGTCGATTATTTCCAAACTTTTGCTTCTGGAAGTAATCCTACTACCTATAGGGTACTTATAGCCCTATCTGCCCCTTTAAACTGGCATATACACCAAATTGACGTTATTGGTGCCTTTTTAAATGGGGATTTATTAGAAGAGGTATATATAGACCCTTCTAATATACCTTTAACTGAATTTTTTGAAAAATACCCTAATTTAAATACTATAAATTGGGATAAATCAAAAAATCAGTTATTACAGCTTTTAAAAGCCTTATATGGGCTCAAACAAAGCCCTAGACAATGGCAACTAAAGCTGAAGTCTATTTTTAATAAAATAGGCTTTTTACCTCTAAAATCCGATGAGGCTACCTATTTCAACCAGGATTTCAAAAATCCTGCTTTTATTGTTACCCACGTCGATGATTTCCTTATATTTAATAAAAATATTAAATATATAGAGGAAATTAAGGGTAAAATATCGAAATATATCGATATTAAAGACCTAGGCGAAGCCTCGAATTTCCTAGGCGTCAAAATTACTAGAAATCGGTCTAATAAGACTATTTCTCTCTCTCAAAGTCATTATATTAAGGAAATTCTTAATAATAATGATTTTTCCAAAGCTAAAATCACTAATATACCTATAAATCCGGGTATATTAAATAGTGATTTAGGGAACGAAAAAGATGACTATTTACCTTCAAAAGAGCTATTAAAGACCTACCAGCACCTAGTAGGATCTTTAATGTACGCTATGGTTGTGACTAGGGCTGATTTAGCTTTTTCAGTCTCTTTCGTCTCCCAATACCTCCATAAGCCCACTATTTACCTACTTAAGGTAGTAAAAGGTATTTATAGATACCTTAGTGGCACTATTCACTATAATATTACCTATAATGGTAATATTGGGCCTGTAGAATTAGTAGGCTATACTGATTCTAACTGGGCCGGGTGTAAAAGTACTAGAAAATCAACTTCTGGGTACTTATTTACACTAAATGGAGGTCCGATTAGCTGGAAGTCTAAAAAACAGTCTACTATAGCACTTTCTACTACAGAGGCTGAATTTAATGGACTTCAGGAAGCTATTCGGGAAGCTATTTGGCTTCAGAATTTATTATCGGAAATAGGTTATCAAGTTAAACCTATTACTATTAAAACCGATAATAATGGGGCATTATCTCTTGCTTATAATCCTGAATATCACCAAAGGACTAAGCATACTGCCCTATATTATTATTATACTCGACAGGAAGTAGAAAAAGGGAATATTAAAGTAGAATATCTCCCTTCTACTATAATGCCTGCCGATGGGTTAACAAAACCCTTACCTCGGGTTAAACATAAGGAATTCGTTAAGCTAATAGGCTTAAACGATCCTAATAACCCTATTTAACCTATATTATACCCCTAATATAGGTATTTATTTTCCTTATATTTTTATGAATACTTTAAGGAAAATACTCTAGGGTACCAAAAGATTGTTCTAGGGTACCAAAAAACTATTCTAGGGTACTAGAAATCTACTCTAGGGTACTTGGTTAGCTATTTCAACATAGCTAATAAGGCAAAAGAGGGAGTGTTACGAAGGTAACTTTGTTTACCTTATTATTCGCCTTATTATCAATATTACGTAAGCAAACTATATACCATATTAATCTACGATTTCTGTAGATTATTATAGGTATTGATTATGTAAGCAATACTGCTTATATAAGCTTACGTGAGCAGTGGAAAGTACTGGAAGATAACTGAATAATCTGGAATTTACTCGAGGCGGAATTACGTACTACGATTACGCATTCACTTACGTATATGCTTATTAATTATATCATAATTAATAAGCAATGGAATATTCTAGTAGGAGGTTTTTATGCCTATATGTAGGCGTGTATTTGCCTACCTAGACCTTTCGTTAAGCAAGCAACTTCTCATATAGTAATTCAACTATATTACTCTCTTTATTACAAAAACCTCTTTTATATACGCTTATTTCCCCTATATTCATATATTCTTGCTTCTATATGAATATTCACTTTTCATATTCTATATAAGAATATCCCGCATTACCTCGTTAAAGCTATACGTGCTAGAATTATTAATAGTTACCTTTACGTATAACCCGTACTTATTAATTACGGAGTATAAAAGTAACTAATTTAGGATCGTTAAAATATAAACTAACGATATATTAGGCCTATTTAATATTAATTTTATAAAAAAAGAGGATAAAGAGCTCTAAAAAGCGGGCTTCGTAGCGAAGTTAAAAAAAGTCCTTATAATAAATACCCCCCTAGTATTTAACAGCGGGATTCTTATAATTAAAAAAAAAACCGTCGTTTTTTAATAAAAGGGGTAGGACGAGAAGATTAACCTCGTTAATCTAAACGTAACTAACGTTAAGAAATAATATAAAGCTAAGCTTATATAAGGGGTATATATTATAAGTATTTATTAGCTTAAAATAATTTTTAATTATATTAAGGTAGTATAAGCTATAGATCTAACTAAACGAGACGTCGAGGTACTTAATAAGTAGCTTAAGTAGTAATAAACGAATCTTAATTAAGGTCTCGTTTACTACCCGATCGACTTTATAATTAGTAAGCTTTACGTCTTTATTAATAAGTTATTTATAAATAATAACGACCTTACTTCGTAATTAGGGTATATTATTATCTTAGTTAACGAGAGTATAGGTAAGAGCGAATTTATTATATACGGTAATATAATCTATTATTCGTTAATTAAAAATAAGCGGGTAATAAGAAGTATATTAGTATTAGAGGTCTATAATATAGTTAACGGCGTTAATCTCTTTTATATAATTTTAACGACGCTAAGGAAAATTACTAATCGAATTAGCTTTTTACCTATTTTAATAGTTATTTATACTAATTCCTACTCGCTATACGAATGCCTTATTAAATTAGGAATAATAAAAGAAAAGAGGCTTATAATTAATATTATAGCCCTTAGGTAATTATATAAAAGGCGCAAGATACTTAAGATTCGTTAAATTAATAATAAAAATAACTTTATAGACGTTTTTATAAAAGTAGTACTAAATAAGGGATTTGAGTAATTCGTAAGTAGTAGAAAAGTTATTATATAAATAAAGGGATAGGTTATATAAAAAGAGTAGAGAAAAGGGGGAAAAGGAGACGACTTAGTAAACGGGCCCGAGGTTAAATTATACCTCTAACTATAATAGTTAAATTAATAAAAGAAAAAGAAAGTTAGTATTGAATTAAAAGTCTAATTCGACCGCGGTATATAGCCGATTATATAGGGGCTAATTAGGGGCCCTATTTACGATTATTATAGCTAGCTTAACCTATAGTTAGAACCTCCTTTTTATACTTACTACGTAAATATTTATATAGTTTAATTAATCTCTTCGTTAACTACGGTTCGAACTAACTACCCTGTAATAGGGATACTAACAAATTAGATATCGGCCCGGCCCTATTTCCCTTATATATGCCTATGACTAGTTTCGAAACAAAGTGGAATTTGGGAAAAGACTAAGAGATATATACTGACGCCTTTCAGCAGTTGATGCAATATGCTATCTGAACACCACGCAGTCACAGCATGTTGACACAGAGACACATAAGTGGAATAAATGACATCCTAGCTAGAAAGTTTTCGGACGTATCCATTATGTTCGATTGAAGCGCGCATATGAGTGACATACTTGTGCAGTTCATCGGAGCCTCCTCCGAACCGGTGGGCGTCTTTCCCCGCGATTCGTGTCCGGTGATCACCTTCGGATACAACGCGCAAATCACAGGCAAACCCTCGCGATTATCCTCGGGAGAAGTGATCGATATTTTGGGGCTGACTTGCTTTTATGAAGCCTCAGCCCTGCGCTGAAGATCTCACTCCATCGAACGAGTCCCGTGAGCAGATTGCTCGACTTCATGACGCGAGCTAGAACTCGGAGCCGTGCGAGACAGCGAAGTGAAATGTCAAAATGAAATTAGCGAGCAGTGATCGGCGGGACGGAGAATAAATCGCTATGGTATCCGCAACTTCCCGGTCAATGCTGAGGTGGTCTTTTACCAAGTCAATCAGTGTTGAGAAGAGAGCCTGAGCCACAAGGCCATGTGCCAAAATGGACGCCTTGAGCTTCTGTCGTCTGACGAGGTCGCAATATGCTATCGAGAGGTTTGAGCGAATCCGAGATTGTCACAAGCGATTGTAGCCGATATACTGAAAGAGTTTCGACGGCCTGGATACTCACCAAAAGATTTCCTTTTTCAGGCTGCATTTCATCATGACTTCGCAGCCCGTTGACTTGATCATCTGTTAAAACTAACCACATCAATCTCCTGCCATGGAATCATAATACCATACGCTATAGCTTGTGAATTGATGGCTTGATACGTCACATTGCTTTGATGATCCATGCTATTCCGTCACACTCATGACATCGTGATATTTGGTTACCAGAATGATTGATGGTCTGGATGAGTCAGCTTGGGTAGACGCGATGATGACTCAGATTGCCGAAGCCGGGCCAGCGGTTAATCCGGGTGACATCCCCCACCCCCGGCACTTGACGTCGCCCTATCAGAAGGCTCAACGATGAAAGCTGTTTAAGCTGACTCTGCATTTGATCCCTCAACATCGAAGCACCCAAGAGCTTGACCGCCTAGCGACTACCCCACTACCCCTCCTAAGTCGGAGTCAGTGGCAGAAATTCAATTGATTTGCGACATGACGCATCCAGGCCAAAAACTTTACTCTGTGATTTTTCAATTTTACGGCTTGGTGACCTGATTGAGTCACTGCAAACAATCTTTCCCGCTTTCAATTGACGCTTTCCAAGTCATTCACAGGTTGCCTTTCTCACACCGCGTTGAAGAACTCGAACCCCTCGAAACACCATCATGGTCGACCTCCCCGACCCCACCATCGACCTCGACTGGAGCGGCTACGTCGGCGCAATCCACGAGATATTCCACAAAAATGCCCAGTCGCATCCCGATCGACCCTGCGTGACCGAGACCAAGAGTCAGACGTAAGAAATTCTGAATTCGAGCGCTACTATACGTTGCCCTACGCTTGCTGACCTTTGGACAAGGACGCCAACGAGGACATTCACATACCGCCAAATCAGCGAGGCGTCCAACACGATTGCCAACCACTTGCACGATGCTGGAATTACCAACGGAGACGTTGTCATGATCTTTGCTCACCGCTCGGTTGAGCTGGTCTGCGCGTTCATGGGAACTCTTGTATGGCTCGCCAGTCTCCCGCTCAAGCTGCGCGCGCTGACTCACGTTGATAGGCTGCTGGAGCCACAGTAACAGTGCTTGATCCTCTCTACCCTCCTCAGAGACAACAGAGTAAGTACTCTGTCCAATGTCACAGGTGGTCTTGCTGACTTGATTAGTTTATCTGGAGGTTTCCCAACCCAAGGCTCTGATTTCCATTGGCAAGGCCGTAGACGAGAATGGGTACGTATCTGCCATTCCGCTGGCCGCCACGCAGCGTGTCTCGCTTTCATTTTGCATTTTACTGACCTATCATGTCTAGTCCTCTTGCTCCCGTAGTACAGAAATACATCGACGAGGAACTGTCCCTCAAGACACAGCTCCCGAATCTCCGCCTCAGTGACGCCGGCGTGCTGTCTAGTGGCGAGCAAAATACCGAAGATCTATTCGCCAGCGTAAGAGCCAAGGCCTCGTCTCTTCCCGACGTCATCGTCGGTCCCGACTCCAACCCCACCCTTAGTTATACGTCTGGTAGCGAAGGAAAGCCCAAGGCTGTGCTGGGACGTCATTACGGCTTGACAAGATACTTCCCCTGGATGGCAGAGCGTTTCAACCTCTCATCTGAGAGCGTCTTCGCCTGCCTGTCTGGTATCGCTCATGACCCCATTCAGCGAGGTAACAATGGACATTGGCCCCGGATCTTGACACTCATGCTGACTTGGTGGCTCAGACATCATGACGCCTCTGTTCCTTGGCGCTCAGCTTCTCATTCCTGCCAAGGAAGATATTCAGCATGAGAAGTTGAGCGAGTGGATGAACGCCTGGTCACCGACTGTAACTCATCTGACCCCTGCCATGGGACAGATTCTGGTTGGTGGAGCCACCGCCAAGTTCCCTTCCCTGAGGCACGTCTTCTTCGTTGGCGATATCCTCACCACTCGCGACTGCAAGGTGCTTCGCAAGCTGGGCCCCTCATGCGCCATCGTCAACATGTACGGCACCACCGAGACCAGCAGAGCGGTGTCTTACTTCGAGATTCCCTCCGCCGAGGCCGACCCGACAGCTCTCGACTCGCTTGGCGATGTTGTCCCCGCAGGTTGGGGAATGCACAATGTTCAAGTCCTTGTTGTTTCTCGGGATGACCACAACAAGATGTGCGGCGTCGGCGAGGTCGGCGAGCTGTACATCAGAGCGGCCGGCTTGGCAGAGGGTTATCTCGGCGAGCCAGAGAAGAACAAGGAGAAGTTCATTGATAACTGGTTCGTTGACAACGCCAAGTGGGTGGAAGCCGACAAGGCTAGCGCAAAGGGCGAGCCGTGGCGTCAATACTACAAGGGTCCCCGCGACAGATTGTATCGCACAGGAGACCTCGGTCAGTACCTCCCTTCGGGAGCTGTGCAGGTGTCTGGCCGTATCGATTCGCAAGTCAAGATCCGTGGGTTCCGTATCGAGCTGAACGAGATCGATGCCAACTTGGGAGGAAGCCCGCTCATCAGAGACTGCAAGACTCTTGTTCGCAGAGATCGTAACGAGGAGCCGAATCTTGTCAGCTACATTGTGCCTGAGATCGCGGAGTGGAAGCGCTGGTTGGAGGCTCAGAACCAGGAGGATGTCGAAGACGAGGGCGTTGAGATGGGATCGAGCGTGGTATACCTCAAGAGATTCCGCAGGATCCAGGCCGAGGTGCGAGACCACCTCAAGGCTCGTCTGCCAGTCTACGCGGTGCCCTCCACGTACATTGTGTTGCAGAAGCTCCCTCTCAACCCTAATGGTAAGGTGGATACCCCTGCTCTACCTTTCCCCGATACCACCGAGATGATGGAGGATGCCTCAGAAGAGGATCTCAAGAGCTGGGAAGCCCTGTCTGAGACGGAAAAGACTGTTGCCGCGCAGTGGGCTACTCTCATCAAGGGCCTGAACGAGAAGACGATCAAGTAAGTGGATCGAATGATCGACTACGTCGTAGAGAAAATCGAAGCTAATCCATTTCCAGGTCCGAGTCGGACTTCTTTGACTGCGGTGGGCACAGTCTTCTGGCTCAGCAGCTACTCCTCAACATCCGCAAGAACTTGGGCGTCGACATCACCATTGGTGTCCTTTATGCCAACCCTACCCTTAGCGCGTTGAGCACCCAGATTGACCGCCTCAAAAGCGGTCAGGCACCCACAGTGGACAAGGCCGCCGAAGCCGTGTACGCCAAGTCGCTTGACGAGCTTGTCAACACTCTTGATGCCAAGTACCAGAGCGCCGACCCTGCGGCCTTGAGCCCATCGGCTGGCGCGACGTTCTTCCTCACTGGTGCCACTGGTTTCTTGGGCGCGTACCTAGTCCAGGATATCCTTAGCAGACAAAATACCAAGCTCCTCGTGCACATCCGCGGCGTCAAGGATACTTCTGCCGCGAAGGAGCGCCTTACTAGATCACTCAAGGGCTACGCCTTGTGGCAGGATTCATGGGCCGACAGGATCGACTGTGTCCTTGGTGACCTGTCCAAGCCCCGTCTCGGCTTGGACGATGCCAGCTGGAAGCAAGTCGCCGATACTGCGGACGTGATTGTCCACAACGCGGCGTACGTGCACTGGATTGCGCGCTACGAGCAGATGATGCGCAGCAACGTCCTGTCTACCATTGACGCGATGAAACTTTGCAACGAAGGCAAGCCCAAGATCTTGTCCTTTGTGTCATCGACCTCGACGCTAGACACTGAGCACTACGTCAACCTTTCTGACAAGGAGACGGCAACTGGTCGCGGAGCGGTTCTTGAGGAGGATGACTTGCAGGGTAGCCGCACTGGTCTCGGTACTGGTTACGGCCAGACCAAATGGGTATGTTGATCTAACGTGATTGAATCGGCTAAATGAAGCTAACAATTCTGCAGGTCTCTGAGCAGCTGGTTCGCGAAGCTGGTAAGCGCGGCCTTCGCGGCGCTGTCATACGCCCAGGATACATCCTCGGTAGCCGCCATGGCGGTGTTTCCAACACGGATGATTTCCTCATCAGATTGTGCAAGGGTTGCGTCCAGCTTAAGGCCCGCCCTCGCATCGTCAACTCAGTCAATGCTGTGCCTGTAGACCACGTCGCCCGTGTCGTCATCGCTGCTGGACTCAACCCCCTTCCTGGCGTCAACGTCGTCCACGTGACGGCGCACCCGCGCCTCCGCATGAACGAGTTCCTCTCGACGCTGAGCTACTACGGTTACGACGTCCCCGAGGTCGACTATGAGGAGTGGAAGACGCAGCTCGAGGAGTTTGTGTCGGCTGGTGCGGTCGAGAAGGATCAGGAGCAGAGCGCGCTGATGCCGCTGTTCCACATGGCTACGTCTGACCTGCCCTCAACCACGCGCGCACCCGAGCTCGACGACAGGAATGCCGTTGCTGTGCTCAAGGCCGATGCTGAGCGCTGGACTGGGGTTGATGACAGTGCGGGTGAGGGTATTACCCGCGAGGATATTGGACGGTACCTGCGGTTCTTGGCCGAGACCAAGTTCATGCCACTGCCCACAGGCCGTGGACGCGAGCTGCCGCCGATTCCGGCGGGAGTTGCAGAGGCTCAGGCACAGTTTGGCGTTGGCGGTCGCGGCGGTGCGGCATAAGGGAGATTTGTAGAAGGATGCAGCTTAATTAAAATAGAGCAAAAGAAGTTCAGGTGCTCAACTGCCCATGATAGGATCTAGAACTGTGCTGGTCTTCCTGTCATCTCAACATTGCACTGTCGAGATACATAGTTCTGGAGTGCGGCCAAGGTTACAAGACAACATGCAGTTGAGAATCAAGCGTACCTACCGGATATCCGAGACAAACCAGACCCTGTTGTTCTTTGCGTCAAATCAGATCTGTCGTGTGCTCCCTTCTCACCACAGGCAAGGACTTGGCGTAGAGATTGGCAGGGGATAGGGCAGTATGCTGGGAGCTGCTTACAGAATCCAATGTCTGCTGCATCGCGGGCATCTCTAATCTATCTGAAGGGTACTTGCAGTATATTGTCCGGCCTCCAACTCACTGTACCTATCTGAGTACTTCTGATGGATGGACTGTGTATGTAGAACCACCTTCAAAGGATCTCATCGTGCGTAATAGCGTCGTTGCAGTTGTGGGCTTCGGGGCTTCGGGGCTTTGGGACAAAATCCAATTAGCGTAACGGCGGAGTCAAAGCGCCAATCAGCAGTGGGCGCGCAGATGTCTCGGTGCCATCCGAAGACCCCTAATGCTTGCTTCCCGCCCGTTGTGGGCATCTGGAGAAGGGAACACTTAAAGTTGGGTTTCTGTTCCTTTCTCGGTGAAGCTCGAGAGGTACCTGTTGCATCGTCTTCATGTAGAAAAGTCACCTCATTCACGTGCAGTATCATCATCCTGCCTGGAGCGCCATGTACACCGGATGACATGTAATGCTCTAGCTTCGCCGAGAGAGGTCGGGCTAAGGAGTCATGTGCCGAAAATCCGAGGTTCTGGCCGAGCTGACATTTTAGCGGGGCATCATGACGAATGACGAGTGAGTCTCAGCAGAGAAAGTGATACCCATTGCCCTGCTTTTGAGAGACACCGGTTTACTATCTGCAATGAGATACCACAGACATGGCGTTATCAAGTACTGATCTTTATAGAGACAACAAACACTCTTCGACTTTGACTTTGCGCCACTGTATGTTGTGTTCCAAGAATGCAGAAGGCCGCGGATTAAATCGGCGCTTACGGCGGGCAGCGGACGATCCCGAATTGCGTGATTGGCCACGGTGCTGGTGGGGCGCCTTCTTTATCAGATGATCTAATCTGATCGGTCACCTCAGGAAGGCACCAAAAGGTAAGGTAGGTAGGTGCAGCAGGTACCTAAAACCTGGAAGGAAGGAAGGAGGGACTTGTGTGTTGTCGCTTTTCCCGTCCACTTCAGGCTCCGGTCCTCGCCTGCCGTGCTGCCCACCCGCGACTGCCACGCCTGCATAGCCTGCTGACAGAGCATTCGTTGGTCCCCTGATCATGAGGCCCAGGGTGTCAGAATGCCAGCTGTGGGTGGTTGACTGAAATCCTTCCTGTTTGCCTGCACATCTTTTCACATCATGGCCGCCGGGTAGGGTTGCTGCCAAACGTCGCTTCTGCATCATTTCTCATGGACCTCTGCGGCCGAGTTGCCCATCTAGCTGCGAATCTCTGAACTCGCAAAGGTACGAAGACCTCGAACAACACGCACCTTTCTGAACTTACCTGTGTACTACCTACGCAAATAACCCCTGCTGACTGGACCCCCCCTGAGCAGGCGCTCGATACGGATACACAGCCGAGAAGAATCTTTCCTCCTATTCCCGCCGATGACTGCGTATGCTACGGTCGCGAGCTTCCATCCATCGTTGAACTCGGTGTGCTGCACGGGGACGTTTCGTTAACGAGACATCACGAAAAGAGGTTGCCCAGACCTCTAGTCCCTTACCTCATCTCCGCCCACGGCGCGCGTTCCAGAAGTACCGAGACATAAGGTTTTCGCCAAAAAAACGAAAAACGCAAGGGAGAACAAGAAGCGGCAGAGATATGTCGAAACTATGGTCGAAGCGCCGCCCTTCCCCGGGCGGCGAGACCTCGCCGCTCCTCGAGTCCGACCTCACCGTCGGAGCACCGAGCCAAGCCGACGCAACCCTCCACTCTCATGATGCGCCCTCAGGCGGCGTCGCACACTCCGATACCGTCGCGAACCAGATCAGCAGTGCCGAGCGCGTCTGGCTTTTTGTTGGGATCTTCCTGGTCGGCTACGCCTATGGCCTCGACAGCCAGGTGCGGGGAACATACCAGCCCTACGCCACGTCAAGCCTCAACCTACACTCATCCCACTCAACCATCAACGTGCTGCGGAGTGTTATCGCCGTGGCATCGCAGCCCACTGCGGCCAAGGTCGCCGATATTTACGGCCGCTTCGAAACCATCGCCGCCTCCATCCTCTTCTATGTTGTCGGTACCGCACTCGAGGCTAGTGCGTCTTCGGTGGAAGTCTTCTGCCTCGGTGCCGTTCTGTACCAGATTGGCTGGACATGCATCGTCCTCCTTCTAGAGGTCCTCGTGGCCGACTTCTCGTCGATGCGATCTCGAGTCTTCTTCAGTTATATCCCCGCTATCCCCTTCGTATTCAACACCTGGATCAGCGGCAACGTCACCTCGGCCGTCTTGCGAGTCACATCATGGCGTTGGGGCATTGGAATGTGGGCCATCATCCTGCCCATCTGTTCCATCCCGCTCCTCACTAGCCTCTACACCTTTGGCCAGCGCTCGGGAAAGGCTGATCGTCATGCCGAATCGAAGAAGGCCACCATTGACCTCTTCCATCAACTCGATGCCGTCGGCCTTGCTATTCTCATTGCCGCCTTCTCCTTCACCCTGGCACCTCTGACTCTGGCGGGAGGAACTGTGAGCCACTGGAAGAGCCCGGGAATCGTCGTTCCGCTCGCCTTTGGGCTGCTTTGCATTCCGGCCTTCATCTTCTGGGAGCGCCGCTACGCCCAAGTTCCACTCATCCCCTTCCGCCTCCTCAAAGATCGTGGTGTCTGGTCAGCCCTGGCCGTCCGCAGTCTTCTCAACTTTGCTTGGTCGACGCAAGGGAACTATCTATACACCGTTCTTGTCGTGGCCTTCGACTTTCCTATCGAGACGGCCACTCGCATCTTGTCATTCTTCTCCTTCTTTGGCGTTTTTAGCGGTGTCTTGATGGGCGTCGTCATTTATAGGATTCGAAGACTTAAGGGCATCATCATCACTGGCGCTTGCATTTTCACGGCCTCCTTTGGTCTTCTCATATTATACCCCGGAGGAGCTTCTTCTGCTTCACAGTCTGGTCTTATTGCCGGCCAAATCATTATGGGTCTGGCGGGTGGTCTGTTCGCGTACCCAACACAGGCCTCCATCCAAGCGTCGTCCGATCGGGAGCACGTTGCCGTCGTTACGAGTCTCTACCTCGCCATCTTCAACGTCGGAAGCGCCCTCGGAAACTGTCTGTCGGGAGCCATGTGGACGCAACTTCTCTACCCCTCTCTCGAGTCTAACCTCGAGTTCCAGCCGAACAAAACCCTGGCGGCGTTGGTCTACAACTCGCCATTCTCCACCATCGAAGATTACCCGGTCGGCGGAGAGATCAGAGACGCTATCATTGACAGCTATCGCGGTGTGCAAAGGCTTCTGTGCATTGCCGGACTGTGCATCTGCGTGCCTATGGTTGGCTTTGCTTTTGCGTTGAGAAACCCGAAGCTGTCGGAGGAGCGGGTCCAGCCAGAGGCTTCGGCCGAGTCGGACTGATCCATATGACTACAAGAAAGACGACATAGTGTCTGTCGTTACTGACTTCCTTTTGAGACTGATCCCATTTATCGAATGGGTTACGATACATACCTCAGGTATCAGGATTGTTGCTGCACAAAGAAATCGATAGAGCAAGCGTTGGATTTCTCCATTAGATCACTTTTCGGTTTACCACTTCATATTAAAGCGTAGCCTGCCAACGCCAAAGATTGGCACAAATATTATCTTTATCTATCATTGCTGCATCAAAGTTTTGGCTCAATATTATCACTCATATCCGCTGCTACGTAGTAGCCAATCCCCTGGTCACCCCCTGTAGTGTCCCACCTACATCCCTACTTAGACGGAGCCTTGAAAAGCCCGGATTATCGAGACACAATCTCTCGGGAGTGGCATATCCATGTTGCTTTCAATTAATCTTCTTCATAGAGTTTTGATGGTTTTCTCGGCAGTCAGGGGGTTCTACATAGCGTCCGCGGGACGCGTGGGGTATTTCTCGAGTCCGTCCTCACTCTACCCACGTCCTTCTATATCGAGCGAACTACAAAAGACAGCTTCATCGGCTACCTAATCTACAACGGGCTCTGCCTCTCTTCGTATTGTCTCAGTCACTCGTTCCGAATATGAGGTTCTTGGTCATCTTGCTTCACCTCGCGGTGGCCTTTGCGCTGGCCATCGTTGAGCAGACTACTATTACCAACGAGGTCCCGAGGATCGTTCTGGTAGAACTGACTGAACGCGCGCAACAGGTAAGATATCAAATGTATAATGCATCAACTTCCTTGTCTCACGAGACTCACCTGCCCTTCCAGAATCCAGACATTGTTTTCAACATCATAGAACAACGCTTATTCGAGCACGAATGCATATTTACACGCCGTCACACATTTAGCTCCTCATTCTTTCGCGGCTTCTCGTTCGGCTTGTCATGTGAGGGAGATAGAGAAATGATCCGGAGCGAAATACTGCCTATGATTCAATCCCTAGACGTTGTAAAGAAGGCTTCTTTCGCCTCGCGGAGTCATCAAACGCCTCAACGCGGACAGCAACGTCCCCAACAACAACATGGAGCTCTCCCAGGAGAAACATCACACATAGTCAAACGACAGGCCACCACAACCGCCAACAGCAGGTTGTACGAATCACCCACCCTCCCAACACACAACGGCACAGGTGTATCCCGCCTCCACGCCGAAGGCACCCTCGGGAACGGCATAAACATCGCAGTAATCGACACGGGCTTCGATCTTGCATCCCCCGGGCTCTCTCAGACACGAGTTACATATAACTACAACTACGTCGAGGATGCCTTCAACTTTACAGGTGATAATTGCATCAACTTCTTGCACGGGACGCATGTTCTGGGTATCATTGCCGCCGAGAGCGAGGAAAGAAAGTTTGGGGTCGTAGGCGTGGCGCCGAATGTGACGGTTGAACTGTATGGACTTGATCCGTGTGAAGGTGCTGCGCCGGGTGGGTTGGATGATTTGATGGCTGCCATTGAGAGTGCTAGTAGCAAGGGGGTTGATCTTATCATGATTGGGTATGGGATCGGGCTTGCTTTTGAAGAGGGTGAGTGCGCAGTGTTACACGGGAATCTGCCCAGATTCTGAGTGATGCCGAAGCTGACATTGTTCGGTTAATCTACTAGAACCCGTTGCTCGTTTGGTCAGCCAGGCTGTTGCAAATGGGACGGCGGTGACGGTTGCGTCTGGGAATGCCGGGCCGGGCTTGTTCACGGGCGGATCACCCGCCAACGCCCGTGGTGCTGCGGCGATCGGGTCGGCGGATAATTCTGCGACGCCGTATTACACGTGGCGAGCCAACTTCACATCTGGCGATGATGCCGGTTTTGTTCGTTACGCGCCACAGTTTCCTGCCAACTTTCCTGCTGGGAATAACCTCACTCTATGGAGTCCAGGCCCTGCGGAAGGGTTGCCAGAGGGGTGTAACCCCGCGCCGGGGGGCTTTGTTCCTCCCGCCGACCCTGCGCATACCATTATGCTCATTGAGGAAG
The DNA here is from genome assembly GCF_023278565.1 of Colletotrichum lupini. Taxonomy (NCBI): domain Eukaryota; kingdom Fungi; phylum Ascomycota; class Sordariomycetes; order Glomerellales; family Glomerellaceae; genus Colletotrichum; species Colletotrichum lupini. The sequence continues at coordinate 138,825 of NC_064676.1, forward strand.
ATCATTGCTGGTTAAGTCCGGGGAATACGTCAACTCGGCTCGCGCTTGGGTTGGGGATTCCGTACGTGTTGCGGTATCAACCTGCGTCGGCTTCAGTCGTTGATGGAATGCAGTGGCGGCCTGGGTTTGCGGAGTATTCCAGGGATTACAAGGGCATTGCTCGGATCTCCAACGAGGATGGACTTTTCCTTGCAAGCCTACTTTCAAACGGCTCCTCTGTACGGATCTCCGTCCCCTCAAATATCTCCGAGGCGCATGAGGAGGTATTTTACAGAGACAATGATATTTCGGGTGGTTTCGTCTCCGGGTTCTCTAGCTGGGGTCCGACGCCCGAGGGCAAGAGTTACCCGTCCTTCATCGCGCCGGGGGAGAATATCCTCAGTACGTTCCTGCCGAGGTATGGCGGTGTAGCTGTTGTCAGCGGGACGAGCATGTCGAATCCGTTTGCCGTGGGCGTGTACGCCCTGGTGAAGGAACGGCACCCAGACTACGATCCGCAGCAAATCCTCGCGGTGGTGGCGTCGACTGCGAAGCCGGTGCGGTTCATTGATGATGCGAGGCAGAGGAAGGAGTTTCTGGCGCCGGTTTTTAGTCAGGGTGGTGGACTTGTTGATGCGTGGGATGCTGTTCACACCGCTTCGTTGGTAAATGTTTCGAGTTTAGACTTCAATGACACAGCGCATCGGCCCGAAGCCCTGACGTTGAGTTTGAAGAATACGGGGACGGAGACGTTGAAGTACGAGTTGAGACACCTGGGTGCGGCGTCGGGGTATATCCTGAGCGAGACGGATCCGTACGGCTTGTCTGGTGCGGAAGGGCATCCGGTGTATGCGGACGTGGATATCTCGCCGGCAGAGGTGGAGCTTGCCCCGGGCAGATCTATATCCATCTCTGTTTCTGTCCGGTCCAACCCATCGCTTCCAGCGACGTCTAGGGGTATCTTCTTTGGAGGCTACATAGAGATCGTGTCCTCTGCATCTGAGGCGAACACGCTCACGGTTCCATACACCGGCTTCGGCACGGCCTTGGTCGATATCCCAATGATCAACCCCAACGCATCGCATCTCGTCAAAGTCAATACCGACACACGAGTCGACACGGAAGTACCGCCCGATACCCTCTTCACATGCCTCTTCAACGGAACCATCCCGAAGCCAGCGTGGCCGGTCACCTGCGACCTCGGCTTCCCCGGGTTCCGGAAGGTGTTTGTCACGGCGAGCCGGGAGTATACCTACGACCTAGTCAGCGCCGAGACGGGCGAGGATGTATTGGCTGGGACGTTTAGGGGTAGTGCGGGGAATTGGGCTGCGCTGTCGAGTTGGTGGGTTTGGGATGGGTCAGAGGAGAATAGGAAGTATGTGCCGCCTGGTTGGTATTTTTGGAGGGTAACGGCTTTGAGGTTGAATGGGGATGCTGGGAGGGCGGGGGATTGGGATGTTTGGGAGAGTGGGCGGTGGAGGTTGGCTTATGATGGGCGGAGTGTTGGGCTTCCTGAGAACGCGACTGAATTGCCGTAGTAGGTTCAAGATACTTGAGATAGGCTAACGCCGTTTCGTGAGTTCACCATCCCGGTCCGAGGTCAGGAAGCACTGGTTTTTGTGTTGATGAACGATGTTGTCTGACAAGTCGAGATGGAAAGTGTCGGATTGGAAGTCCAATTCGACCGCGGCATACGGCCGACTGCGCAGGGGCCAATTGGGTGCCCTATTTACGATTATCGTAGCCAGCCCAACCTACGGTTGGAACCTCCTTTTTACACCAAGTACGCAGAAATTCATATAGTTCAATTGATCTCTTCGTCAAATACGGTTCGAACCAACTACCCTGTAATAGGGATACCAACAGAAAGACATCGCTTTGCGATGACAAGAGATCACTGTAATTTCACAGGCTTGACCATTCGTCGCGTGGGCAATCTACAACTACGTTCTAGCTAGAGATGGACCGACGGCAGTGTATACGAGCAGACCACATCTGTTGTCTCTCTCTTTCATTCAACTCGGAGAACCTAGCAAGGCACGTCGTTACAGCAAGTTCCAACATCAGTGTCGGTGCACCAATAGCCATTGCAGCAGGTGCCGTCGCAATGGCAGCGAGCCTCAATCTGTACCAGGTATAAATTAGCATTCATTGAGTTGGATTGTTCTATGGAGATGGGTATGCTTACGAGTGCTCTTTCGGCGTGCTGGTTCTCACTCATGGCAACGGCGTTGACGCCAGCGATGAGGGTAGCAAAAGCGGAGAGGATGATGGCGGCTTTCATTTTATTACTGCTATGGGCAGAATGTTGGCGGATGAGGCTACGTTTGGTCGATGAACGGAAGCGAGGGATTGGGTAGGCGATGTTGTGATTGACATCAATCAGCTCGGTGAGGTGAACAGCACATGGTTTTATATGAATCCCAGAACCTGCTTTCCTCAGACGCATCCTAGCTGTTGAAACTTGCGCCCATGCCAAGGAGTTCAACTTCATCCAGGCCCCCTATCTTTTCTCATCCTTCAAATCCTCCGCCAGAGCAGAATCAGAAGGACCCAAGGCCGTGGCTTGAATCCATCAAACCGTTTTGAAGAGAGGTTAAAGAGGAAGAAGGATCCGTAGAATCTTGGCTGTAAGCTGGCGACCAGACTAAGTCGGGATGGGGAAGGTGGCTACCCCGGCAGCGATCCGAAGGATCGGGAGACCCTGGTAGAGAGGTTGTCGGAGGATCGAGGAGGCAACATGAGGAATGTGATACGTGAGATCTCGGTGTGTAAGAGCTAAAGCCGAAAAGGCTTTTACGAACTTCCTGGGAACACGGGGGATGAATTCGGTAACGCTACCTCAAAGACGATTACCGAAGCTCATATACATCACTGCATGGGAGAATATCTCCCTGGGAGTGGTAAGAGAGTAGAGGGGACCCAAACAAGAGACGGCAGTGTCTTATGCTCGGTCATGCAATGGATTTCAACGAATACCTACAATCTCTTCTCAATCTTCTCCATTGCTGTGTAAGCATCGCCAGCATCCCTCCGCGCCCCCTCATCAAGCCCCTCAGCATCCCGAATAACCGCAAACCTCTCCTTCCACAGCTGCCACCGCTCGGCACAAAGCCCATCAGTCCCCTTGAACTTGCGCCTCAACTTCACAGCTTCCTTCTTATCGAGCTTCCACAGGGGTCCAGCTGTTGCCCCGCTCACCACCTCATCGCGCCCGTGTAAGAGGTGGCCGGCGTGGATCATCCAGGCTGCGGCGATACGTGTCTTGCGTGTGATATCCTCTACGGCGGCTGGATCCGAGTCGATCTCGTCTGGAGCGCCGCGAACGGGCTTGACGGTGCCTTCGAGAGCGTCTACGAGCGCCCAGATTGCGTTTGTTTCTAGGGGGACGAGGCCTAGGCCTGCGACGCGGGCTGCGTATGCTTGCAGGTTCACCTGGCGGTCTTTTCTTGCTTCTTCACTGGGAGCTCTTGAATCACCTGGCGGTCTCATTTCAGCAAGTGATCTATGGAGGGAGGGAATCTCAAGGGGCGTCGCGAGACCGGAATCGGGGGCGTGATCTTACCGTCGCTGAGCGTCTCGTTGAAGGTATTCGCGAAGATGGGTAGGCTCTTCCACACATCGACCGAGCTGTCACCTGCACCTCCCCATTCTTCGCCCAGAATGACGTTTTTGGTTGGAAGACCGGTGAGCGCCTTGATGACTGCTGCCAGCTGATCTTGCTCACGCCGGTCGTAGGGGATCTGGCGGGCTAGATCGTGCATGAGGTCCCAGAACCACCAGAGGAAAGAACCTGCTGTGCCATGTTCTTCGTAATCTGAAATGAAGAGTGAGTTTATTGCCGCCGCGGCCTTTTCCGCTGAGGTAGTATTATTCGAGTCGAAGACCGAATTGAGTATCTCGACGACTCTGGCGGCGAAGGGAGGCGCACCGGGGTCTTCTAGTTGGACATGCACTGTCGACATTGTTGGTTGTGAGATAGGATGACTTTGCAATTGACCGTTTGTTACTTTCTGGATTGAAGTGCAGCTGTAAAGAAAGGTTTCTTCTTCCAGATATCGTTGAATCTACTGCTTGACAACGTGTCAACTGGGGCGTCGGGGTGACAGACAGTTGCATCGACTTTTGGTAGTTCAAGTAAAGCTGCCGTCATCCGGCGAACACTTTCAATTAGAGTTCACCCCCTAGCCCATAAATAAAAGCCCGGCTTCTGGAAAGAGAAAGTCGCCAGGCCTCTTCAGGCCCCAGGGATGGCGCCTCCAGGCCGCAGTGCGTGCCAGGATGGGCGACCGTGTTTCGGGGCCCGGCGTCCCCGTCGGCGCCCTGCACAGCCCTACAAGGGGGTCCCCGCCTTTTCCCCTCAAACGGCGCCATGCCGTCAACCCGTGCCGGGGCGCCGGTGCACCATGAACTTCAGACGCCCAGAGCTCGTTTTCTGCTAGGCAACCAAAGTTTAGCAAAGTCTAAAGACGTGATTTGTTTGGGGTATGTTAGCTATACTTGGTCGTCCTATGAACCTTGCTGTCAATAAAAGGGGTGATGGCAATGCCCGGTCCCGTGCCAAGCATGATGTTCGAATCGTCTGAAGGAGGAGATATCTAGGCAGAAGAATGAGGTCGTTCGATTTTTCTGCCTTTCTTAGAATCATGATCTACAGATACCCCGGCTTTCTAGTCTATCTGGAGTTTGTTACCAAGCTGGCGTTGAAGTTTGAGCTATTTGACATGCTATTACGTTGGCAACATACCTAGAAGCAATATCAACACTTAGACTTCCGCTCGTTCCGGATTTCAGGCGAGCCCTGGAGTGCTCTATTACGGCTGATGAGATGATGACTTGTAGCTTGGCATACTTGGATAACAGAGACGGTGTTTGTTGTTTTAGACTCAGAGAACGCATCTTCCAGGCCGGCTATGGAGGCATGAACCCGCTCGCTGCAAGGTTACATTTTGTGGAGATAGCCATGAACACTCGGCGAACATACAGTTCCATGATTGGCAATGTCAAAGTCTCATAAAAATGGACCTGGTGCTGACCGGCGGAGTCATCACACACGCTCGTTCGGCACGTCTAGCCGATGTATTATGGCGAAGGATTAGGGTAACTCACTTTTCAGTCATTCAGGATCTGTCACGAATGACCTTGTTGTATTTCACTCACATATTGATGCTTTGAAGGTGTAAGTCGGCTCGTCAGGGAATATGTAGGCCCGAATTGAGATGGCTGAATGCTACTTTGGGATCCTTCACTCCTTCGATGTTGCAAAAGAACTTCGGCCCCACTGCATGCCGGCATCTAGCCATCAAAGATTGAGATGCACGCAAGTATCAACTTGTCTTCAATGCCAGCATATATTTGAGCAATTTCCTAACACCGTATGGAGAGTTTATGACTTATCATGTATGTCTGGTAACAAGAGATGCGAAGAGTCGTGTTCATGTCTAGTTGTGAAAGTAATTTGGCATAGTCTGTTGAAGAGTTGAGTATATTAAGCCTAGGCAATAACGTGATAGAGTTCATGGTCTACATGATACATCGAAGCTCATCTTATTCTGTCCCGACTGTAGCCAAAGTTGGGTAAGAATATAATTAGGTCTCTGAGACATACCTAAGCAGATCATATTGGCGGCCGTACATTGATGCGTCACTGACTCGCAACGAAGTGTATGTTCACTCGGCTAGACCGGGAACATGGCCGACAAGTTCCCTCGAGACATCTTGGAGGCCTAGAAGAGAAGAAACAACAAGTGCTCAACTTCATGGGATAAATAGCGTCGTCTTGCACCGTCAAAATGATGAAATCTCAAGCTCGCTCCTCATCCAACGGTACTTCAAAGCCTCTTACACTCTTTTACAACTTGAAAACATTCAACCGTTTCTCACACTCACTTCGCAAATCACTTTCAGTAACATCAATCCGTCAAGATGGTTTCCTACACTTACATCCTCACTCTTCTTGCTGCCACCGCCAGCATCGCCAGCCCGACCCCCCTCTTGGGCGAAGACGGCACCATCGAGACTCGTCAGTCCGGCCAGGAAATTACTCCATAGTCTTCCTGCCAACCATCTCTAAATCGCATCAAAACTAATCATCTCTCAATAGTCCTACACCTGCAAGGCAGGAGCCAAGAACGACGGCGCCCTGTACGGAACAGTCAAATACGACACATCCATCGGATACCTCCGCGAAGCCAAGACCACCGCAGGCTCCAGCGGATACCCCAAGCCGTTTGACAACAGGGGCAATGTGATGACATTTGCCTCGGGATGCTCCGGCACCGTCTACGAGCTCCCTGTCCTGGCAGACGGCAAGCGCTACGACTTCAACGCCAAGAAGGGGACTACCAACCGCCCTGGTCCCATGCGTGTGTACTACACCAAGGATCTCAAGTTCTGCGGTATTGGAGCCAAGGAGAAGGCTGACGGTACTGGCAACCCTCACAACTGCGCCGCCAACTAAGGAGCTCTTTTTTTTTTTGGCTTGGGGTATTGGTTTGATAGATGTTTCTTCTATGGTGGAAGAAAGCGACTCATGTTGTTTATGTATAAAGATTGAAACAGATGGCACATAGACAAATATCCAAGTACAATCTTTGAACTTGTCGCACAGGCATCGATATGACAGCTGGTCCCCTCTGAACTGTTCGATTTCAGCCAATGCAGCGCGCTGTAACGAGAATGGCTTCGCCCACGTTTTGGTCGATCAGAGGACTAGGGATGGCATAGAAAGCTCATGGATTCCGAATTGCGGAATCACCTCTAGGTGCTTAGTATTAGGCCGTACATCCAACGAGCTCTGAGTCGCTGGATTCCTAACTTGCTATCCCCCGAGAACGATCGCTGGATGCATGATACAGCTCTATATCACTGACAACCGGGAACGATGCATACCGTACGATGTGGAAAAAAACATGAAGTGATTGAGGTGCTCGGGGCTCCAGGCCGTACAAACGCCTCCTCCCTTTCTTAGCATGCCCTGGATGAGGAGACAGGGGCACGTGGGTAAAAGGTGGCTTGAATGCGTGATGACGGCAGCCACAAGCGAGAGACAATATCGGTTCCCTTCCCCTTTCCTTCCCGCCCGGACGAACCCCTCCGCTCTAGGTATCCTCCTTCCTGTGGCAGGTATGGTGCGCGGAGTACGTATCTGCTCCTGCTGCCCAATTGTTACTGGTGAGAATGGCACGAATGGGAAGGTGCGTGGCTGGAACAACGTTGTGTGATTGCCTGTGTGGCTGGTGACGTCACGATGCCGACGTCACGGGCGACAATTCTCACCACACATGGCAGTCACTGGCGTCGGCTCCTGCCTGCGCCAACCCGCCGCTTTGGTTCGCTTGGGGTTAGCCAAGTCTCAGGCGGCAGCGCCCATCGCGTCACAAGGACGTTGTTTGTCGTCCGCGTGGGCTCCTTTCTTAAAGCTAACGGTGCGGCCAGTTTTCAATCGACCTCTTGAGCTGTTGGAGCTAAATCTGAAGCTCCCATTTATTCACCTTTGCCCATCGCATCCAGACTTCCAACCTCGTTCCCAAATCAGACACTCCAACAATACCAAAACCACAACACTATCACAACCGTCATCATGGCCGTCTCCAACGCAATCCAGGATCTGTTTAGTAGCATCTACGAGCTCCTCTCCTCCATCTTCAACGCCTTTTATCACGTTCTGCAGACCATCTTCAACACCATCATCGGCTTCTTCACCGGTCTCGTCAACCTCATTACCGACGTATTCCAAGGCGCAATCGATGTCGTTGGCGGACTCGGAAAGTTTGTCTTGAGTAAGTCCCACGTCACCAATACAGCTGTTCGTCGTCTTGTTGCTGATCTCCTTTGCCAACAGGCAACTTCGTCATCATTGGCGTCATCGCGGCCGGCGGCTATGCCTACGTCCGGTACACCTCGCAAGGTCGACAGGTCGCTACCGGCAAGAAGACTGCCTAAGCGGGTCGGTTGTACGCAACTCCTCGACATAGGTCCTACACACAAGTCCAATAAGGATAATACGGGAAGTTAAGCTTGGTGGGAGACACACGGGATGAACGTACAGGGATGGGCGTTGACGCAATATCGGAGGATCCGATGATACCACCATTCTAGCCGGTTTTGATTTCAACCAAGATACCTTTTAGCAACGCAATTCATTCGCTCTGTTTTCTCGAGTACTCGTCGTTTGCTCCCTTGTGCACTGCTAGTCACTGCTTACGGAGTCAGCTCCGCCGCGTCGTCTTGAGACCCTCTGGTCGGGCCCCACTCCGCAGCGGGTCCCAACCCGCTCCCGCAATTTGCTTCATGGCAAGATGGCCGAGCGGTCTAAGGCGCCAGCTTCAGGTTAAATCTGATCCTGCTGGTGTGGAAACACGCGCGAGTTCGAATCTCGTTCTTGTCATAATCCTTTTGTTTCGGGACGGACTTGTTGGTTTTTGTCCAATGAAAGTTTGGTCGAGTCGAACTACGGTCCATGGCGATGAGATGGGCGGCTTCGTGATGCGGATGGCGCCCACTTTGAACAGAGATGAGAACGCGATGCATGCTCAGCGAGGCAAAGCAGCCATACATGATGCATTTCTTGGCTACATCGAATGCTGCCTTGGCGTCCTCACATATGATCGAGGACGAAATGAACGGCACCTGGCGCGCACCGGTTGTCCGTTCAACACAATTTGCCCGGAGCCGATTGCGTGCGTTATTACGCCGCTTCTGTTGTACGTGAAGAAGATCTGGAGAGCTCCGTCTAGTAAGCTGTGCATCCACCTTGGGGCTCTGGCACGGAGGACAGCTAATTCTCGACCTTCTCTTTTCCTCGTCCTCGACTTGGTTTTCGTGTCCGGTCTCCATTTCCAACCTGAAAGAGAACATGACAGAGAAGACGATGCGGCTAGCCGCTTTCCTGACACGCCGTCACTGGCACTATCCTTGGGGGAAGGAGACCTAGGGTAAGCCCAGCACCAGCTCCACCCTCAGCACACAGAATACTCAAGCCTCAATCTTTGATCATCTAACATCAATATCCGATATGGTGTAGTGGCCAACATGATGCCCTCTCATTCTCTTGAGAGGTTAGGCATAGCCCCGAGGTCGATTCTCGGTTTCGGAACTTTTGCCTTTTGTTTAGACTAGTTGATGTCTTTTGATGGCTTACGAGTCTAAAGTTTTCGATTTCACATGGAACGTTGAGATTACGTAAGCAAGTACCTTATGTAATTGGGGTTTCACGGTAAATAGCTGACGTTTTGCCGTCAGTTACTAATGCATGAAGCAAGGTACCTACTTATCTACCAGGCTACCAACACAGTATTCACATGCGCCAGCCTGTTCCATCAGTGGAAATGCTCAACTTTGTTGGTGCTGTCAAGATCGTAGCCGCCCTGCCGCTGCCCTAGAAAGCTTAGCATCTGCTGAAGAAGCAGGGGTTCGTCTGAAGTGGTATTTTTTTCTCTTCTTCTTCTTCCCCATCTCAGCCCCTCCTCGCGCACCGAGTACGCATTCGCTTTTACTCCTCTGTGGGTCGCCCAAAGTTCATGCTGCAAGCAGCCAGAATCGCAAAAGATCGCTTTACAGTCGCGGGAAGATGCCGATGTTGGCCTACTTACTCTGTACGAAAATCTCGAATTGCTATGCATAGTAAGCGGTACAACTACTGAACTACAGCATGCATTCATTGGCTTTGAAGCTCGTGTTGACCCCCCGCTGACTCCCCGTCGCGATGGAGAAGACGCAATTCAGCAGCCCAGCCAAGGCCCTGTGGACCTATCCCACCGGCGGGATGTGGATTATGTGGTGGTGGATTGTCTCTGAGAGTGAGGTTCACAGAATTCTCCGTCATTGAGTCTGGCATCTAGCTTCATTGCCAGGCATTGAAGCTTCGGCACTCTTGAGTCTCAGTTGCGGTCGGATTTGAAAAGCTCCCTCCGTGAGGCCAGGAAGAAACCTGACCACGATACTTCAAGGAGGTTGATGAAAGCTAGGCGCACCATCTCACGGTCGAACCTTTTTCGAATCCTTGAAGGTTCCTCGGTCATCGGCCACGCATCGGCGGACTCCCACCCACATTCCGCCTAGCTCTCTGCACGCAAAAACATAATGGATACAACGTACCATTCAGCCAGCGTCAACATTAGTAACTGGCCGCGGAAGTGCAAAATCCAGCAACCGTAAAAGTCGATGAAGAAATCTTTTGCAGTGCTCTCGACATGGGCATATCATCACACGCATCTAGCAGCTTCAGGTGGCTGTATGAAGAGACGAAGCAACGCCGCATCGTCACTGAATCTCAGTGCCGATGAGCGGACCGGACCGTTGACAAAACAAAACTGAATCCTCCGCACGTTGACTGGTCGAGTCCGCCGCGAAAAGCTTGCAAACCCGCGCTAAACAACTTGAAGCCATTGAAACTGGGGCACACGGCGTTTCTGACCACCATCCACGCCCCCTCATTCATCACGACATGGAACCAATTCCGGGAACTTCCTGTAGTTCCTGAGTGGCCTTTTTACTCATCTCACGCCCTCCCCTTCCCACCCATGTCGGCCGTTCTGAATTCATCCAATCCGGGATCACTGATCTCTTTCAATCATCTTATCAGATCATCTAATCTGATCCTCTCGACCCCACCGTTCAACGTAGGATGCAACCATCTTCACGCATCGCACACCCCCTCCCCCCAGCAAGACGCGCTGGCGGGAGGACGATCACATCAAAAAGGACCAAACTTACAGACCCCCCCTTGCTGAAGAAAAAAAAAAGTCAGAGTGAGAGAGAGAGAGAGAGAGAGGCATTTTTCCTCTGGTTATTCTGCCCCGAATGTGACATTACGTAGAGCCTAGGATTGGTAGGTCGTAGATGAGAATTGACCCTAATACCCCGCCATCTCCTTCACTACGTAGGTTTTTTCTCTTCTTTTGTACTGCGCGTGTGGGCAGCAAGAGTTCTTTCGTCCCTTTTTTGTTTCGTTTTCTTCCCCTCCCTTTTGTCATCTTCTCGGGAAATAGCTTGGCGATACCCCCCAAGCTTTGAGGCTCACGATGTTTGGCGTTTCCAACTGGCTCATCGCGGCCAGCGTGGCTCTCGCCACGGCCGTGTACTGGGCTTTCAAGGCCGTGTACATGAGAACCAGATTCAGAGGATTGGTAAGAGCTTCATTCTCAACTCACTCCGTCACGTCCTGCGCCAGCGACCATGCAGACAGGCGCAAAGCATGCAGCTCACGAAAGCCACAATGCTGACTCTGTTGGTGTCTTCTCACGATAGCCTCAACCGCCAAAGCACTCATGGATCTGGGCGCACACAATCATCTGGGAAGAGCTGGCAGCCACCCTCCCGCTCTTCACCCACCCCCAGCACATCTATACCATCATGGCGCAAAAGTACAACCTCGGCGGAATCTTCTACGTCGACATGTGGCCCTTTGTCGAGTCCCAGGTCATCATCACCGACCCGGACGCCGCCCAGCTCGTCCTCACCACGAATCCCTACCCCAAGCACCCCACCATCGAGCAGTTCCTCCGCCCCTTCACCGGCAAGGACAGCATCGCCGCCTCCAACGGCGACCGCTGGAAGTACAACCACCGCATGGTCGGCTCCGGCTTCACGCCCACCTACGTCAAGCCCATGGCCGGCATGATTGCCGAGCAGGTCCTCATCTTCCACGAGCGCCTCCGCGCGTTTGCTGCCAAGGGCGAGTCGTTCAACATGGAGGAGGAGTCGGCTAAGACTATCTTTGACGTTGTCGGTAAGATTGTGTTTGGTGTCTCTCTCGAGGCCCAGAGGTCTGGTTCGCCACTGCTTGAGGATTTGCGAAACTCGATTAACCCCGCCACCACCTTCATCGGCACCCGCAACCCATGGAAGAAGCGTAAGGCGCAGCAGAAGTTGCAGGCGCTCAAGGATCGCGTTAGGGATACCTTGGCTAAGGAGATGAAGGGGAGGTTGCGCATCCTGCAGGACGAGAAGGAGTTGCCTTCGCGACGACAGGTCAAGAGTGTCTTGGACCGTATCGTCCTGGACAGAATCCAGAGCGGACCGGGCATGGGCCTCGACGACGAATTCATCGACACCGCTGTTACCAAGTTAGTCGATTCTTTTCTCACGCATCAGACGTTCATTCTTGCTAATAAACCAAACCAGCCTCAAGGCCCTCCTCCTCGGAGGCCACGGCACCACCACCGATACCTTCACCTGGGTCACAATGTTCCTCTCCCTCTACCCAGACGTCGTCGCCCGCCTCCGCGCCGAGCACGACGAGCACTTCTCCCCGGACCTCGACACCACCGTCGAGATGCTCACCGCGAACCCGCAAAAGACAAACGACATGGACTTCACCAACGCCGTCATCAAGGAGACGCTCCGCTTCTTCCCCATCGGCTTCACCATCCGCCAAGCCCCGCCCGGAACCACGCACCTCGAGTGGAACGGCCGCCGCTGGCCCGTCAAGAACCTCATGGTCATCCCCTGCGCCCACTCGACGCACATGGACCCGAAAGTCTGGGGCGAGGACAGCAAGAGCTTCCGGCCCGATCGGTTCCTAGGCGAGGACGCCAAGGATATGCACCGCTTTGCGTGGCGGCCGTTTGAGCGCGGGCCCAGGGCGTGTATTGCGCAGGATTTGGCCATGGATGAGCTGCGCATCATGTTGTTGCTCACGGTGCGGTGGTTCGATTTCGAGACGATTGTGAATGGGACTACGCAGAGGGTCGATTATATGGATATCGATCACAAGGTGGGCGATTTGGCTTTCCAGATGGTTGGTATGGAGGCTAGGCCGAGGCACGATATGAAGATGAAGGTGCACGTCAGGGAGAGGAAATGAGCGGCCGTCTCGGGCATGCCAGCCCCGACTAAGACGTGGTCTCTTGGAGCGAAATCTCTGTAGGCTCTGCGCTTGGGACCGCCGGCTGAGCGATCTGGGTGTTGAGGTGGTTTCGAGGTCAGCAATGATGCCTTCACCAGGAGAATAGTGTAGTGAGTCGAGGGCACCCAGTGGAGATCATGGTGTTGTACATAATTTGGACCATTGTCACACATTAATGTCATTGTCTCAGAGCTTAGCGGAAGCACCTTGAGGAAGCTTCAAGGTGATGGGCGATGACTGGATTTCTCTGCATACTGGGTTTGAGGGTTGACTAAAGCTAGGACAGCCTTTCAGCTGTGCCTCAGCTAAGTAATCTTACTTGAATCGGTGACAACATGAAGTCACTACCAGTATTGTTGGTATCGCGTGCCAAATGACTACTAATGGTAGGATGGGCGCTGTCCAGGCTGCGTTCGCCCTTGTCGTCTGTAAGCTCGCTTGTTGAGAGGAACACTCAATCTTACCCAAGTTCCCGCGAAGATTGTTATTAGGTAAAGACTTAATGCTAAGGTAGATGGTTTGAGGCAATTGATCATCCAAATACTTTTGCCAATGTGAGAACAGGAAATTTTCTTAAAGTTTGTCCTCTGTCGGAGTCCATTCCGAGCCAGCCGGTCCGTCACCATCGTATGAGAAGGCTACTAGATAAATCTCGTATCAGACATCCTCCCTTGACTCCTGACCACGACCTGTGACATTCAAGCGGGGGCGCATGCCATATGAAAAGTGTCAAGAGACACGGACGGTGACTCGCTAGCATGGATAAAACATTCCGGCCCGAGATGAACTCTGGGGTGAGACCAAAGTCCGATTGACGCACGATTGACGTTGTTGATTTGATAGCCATAGCCGAGATGGCGTACATTCCACTACCGTGGCGCCGACACTCACCCCCTTTCCCTCGCCTCTTCCCCAGGAAAATGGCTAAGACTTTGGCGTTTTAAGATTAAAATAGGCGCGGCAGGATGAAAGAACGCAGAAGAGCGTTAGTCGGTCGGCAGGCATGACGGGAAGAACGCTAGCAGAGATACGAGGGACTAGGAGCGAAGTTCCTGGGAAGAGAATACGAGACGCGACTAAGTGAATTCTTGCTGGAGAGCGAGGCACGACAAACACAACAGCACCGGAATGTAAAATGTCGTCCAGACCGGATCTGATCCGAGTTTTGCCAACAAACTACCCCTTGGCCATCGACGCTAGCTGAAATGTTTACGTTTAATTCGCCGTCTTGGCTTCAACTCGATGTCCTATAAATCATGATCAGAGTTCTCCTACAGACTCAACTTTCTTTCCATCTCAACCCACACACTCATTCACCACTTTGACATCAAGTCATACCACACTCTTTTACACCACACGGTCTTCACCACCCAAACCCCAACAACATGTCTTCTCACGTGGCTCCCCTCCTGGCCGGCCTGATCATCAGCGCCGCCCAGCTCACATCCGGCTCCCCCGTGGCCGACGCCCCCGTCGTCGCCGCCCCGGTCGCCGCCCTCCTCACCAACGGCACCTACACCCAGGTCGTCACCGCCATCACCACCTACTGCCCCGAGCCCACTGTCATCTACCACGGCAAGTTCACCTACACCATCAAGGAGCCCACCACCTTCACCATCACCGACTGCCCCTGCACCATCACCCACACCGGCCCCGTCTCCACCGGCGTCGCCCCTGGCCCCGAGTGCGCCGCAACCTGCGCCGCTGCCTACGACAAGTGCCGCGGCGCCCCCGACGCCAACCGCGCCACCTGCGCCGCAAACTACGCAGGCTGCCTCGGTTACAGCCCCTTCGGCCCCGACGGCTCCCTCGTGACTCCCACCGCCTGCTCCGGCACCGCCGTGGTCCCCACCGCCACTGCCGTCCCCCCCATCACTACCGGCATTGTCCCCCCCACCGGCCCCGAGTGCGCCGCCACCTGCGCCGCCGCCTACGACAAGTGCCGTTCTGCCCCCGACGCCAACCGCGCCACCTGCGCCGCAAACTACGCAGGCTGCCTCGGCTACAGCCCCTTCGGCCCCGACGGCTCCCTCGTCACCCCGACCGCCTGCTCCGGCACCGCTACCGCCGTCCCTCCCATCACCACCGTCGCCCCTCCCACCGGCACCGCCGTCCCTCCCATCGCCACCGGCGTCCTCCCCCCCGCGACCACCGGCGCCGGCTGCGTCGCCGGCTGCAACGACGCCTACAACAAGTGCCGCAGCGCGCCCGGCGCCAACATGTCTACCTGCGCTGCTCAGTACGCCGGATGCCTCGGCTACAGCCCCTTCGGACCTGACGGTTCGCTTGTTACGCCCACCGCTTGCTCTGGTTCTGCTACCGGTGCGGCGCCTACTGCTACTGCGAAGCCTTTGCCTTCTGTTGTGCAGGTTGCGTCTGCTGGGCGTGCGTCTTTCGGTGTCGCTGTCGCGGCTGTGTGTGGTCTTGCTGCCCTTGCGATGTTCTAAGATATGAAGGGGGTGGGAGTGTGTTGAGATTGCATCTCGGGGTTTGTGTATTGGATTCTGTGTATATAGTTGGCTTTAATATATTGTATTCATGAGACCGACCTTTAGACCACCTGACACCTACATGTCGTGAGGTAGAAGTTGCTCCATGATGAACAATATCTCGACGCTCAAGCATGGGCTTGAAAGTTATGGCTTCATTTCTGGTGCCTGGCCTGTTTGCAGTATGTCTCCAAGATAAGAGGTCGATTAAGAATGATGTTTGGGAGCGATTTCTGCTGCACTCCATGTTGCATGATTTACCTTAGTCTAGGTCCTGGTAAAGTACGCATCTATGTCTTATCAGCCACGAGCATCAGGTTCCGTGGCGATATTGCATAATCAAATATCGGCACAACATCGACATGTTGCCCCCCGTTCTCCGTCAGGAACAAATACCGATCTAGAGCAATTACGCTCTCGACAACCTTGCAGCACAGAACACTGAGCGTCCAAAGGATCGCCACTCTGCCTTCATATCCTCGATACCTTTCCTCGTAAGCTAAGAGATCAGCATCGCTGATTTTGCTCTCGTCAACGTTCAGGCATCCCATTGCTCTGCGTGCGAACGCATTAAAGCTGTCCATGTCTCCCTTTCGCACGCCCCACACTGGTCTATCCTCCTTATCGAGTTCTACCCCTTTATCGTGGAAAATCTTCTCCAATAAGGCTCGGTAGAAGCGACGTTTGGAGTACGTCGACTCTGCTTTGCTCGGATCCGCCCGTTCCCAGTTGTTCGGCGCCTGGCAGCCCGTCATGAGCGCCGTGGCACTCAGCGTGACGTTTCTGTCTCGCATCTTTGCACTGATGGGGAATCCATCAGGACAACTGGCGGAACGCGGGACGATGTGGTTGTAGCAGCATCCGACGGCGCCCAGACACACGATGAACGGGACCGTGGTGAAGTACCTCAGCATGTGCTCAGAGAGATTCCCGCACGCGTGGAGGCCGACCAGCATGCACTTCTCGTCTTCAGCCCAGGCCGCCATCTCGTCCGCCAAAGGTGGCGTGCCGTCGATGTAGCGCCGCATATGCTGGATTCTGCTTTCGGGAATACCGAGACTGGCTGCGCAGGCCTCTGAGGCCGCGATTTGGGACTCGCTGCCGTCGATAGCTAGTACGCGGAGCTCTGGGAAGAGGTAGGCTAGTGCGATGGAGAGGTACCCTTGGCCTGAGCCCATGTCGATGATGTGGGTTATGTTGTTTGTTTGGCAGACGTTGTGGATGTATGCGGCGGCGGTGGAGACCTCTGCAATCTTTTTGGTCTTCATGCGGCTTGTTAGGATCTCTGGGAGGGCGATAGTCTTGCCGGGGCGTTGGTCTCGTGGAAGAGCGAGCGACCGGATGCTCTCGAGCCACTTAGACAGCGAATCTGGCCTGTCTGGCAATTGTTGGTGTCGTTGGCTTTCATTTGCTTCCTCATTTGCCAGCGAGGAGGGTCCCAACTCTTCGATGCTGTCGATCAAGTCTTGTTGGGCTATGCGATGATCTGGGAATGATTTCCACCAGGATGTCCATTCCACGGGTAGAGCGTCCCAGGCATTGTAGATGAGTGAGTCGTTGACGTGGATGTCCCCAGTAATCTGGCGGACTAGGGGCGCTCCCATGAATTCGCTGAGATCTTTCGCGTATTCATCGATGCTATTATATGAATTCGGCAACGCAATCATACTTTGGTAAGTATGCGTTGCTTTGTTGATATTGTGTTGCGGAAGGGTGGACTGTCGTGTGAGAAGTAAACCGCGCGTGCTCTCCTTTCTTACGTGAAAGCGGTATGGGACGGCAGAATCCGAGGGTAGTTGGTTTTGAACAGGTCGGTTATAGTTTATGTATGATGAAATCATATACCAATTTCAAATTCTTCCAGGTAATCAACGTGAAAGATTAGAAATGGCAGGATTGGATCTTTGTTGTCATACCAGAAAACCACATGGATGTTTTAGTTGGCCCAGTTGTCCAAAGTCGTGATGGTACACTTCAAACCAGCAGCTTGCAAATGAGTCCAATGAATGATTTCTTTCGCTTTAGCGATATTGCAGTAGACTGTAGTAGCTAACATGATCATTTCAGTACCTTTTATGTGGCAGTACATGATCCTCATCAGAACGGAAATGGCTAGTCATTCTCCCCTTTTACCGCCTTGCCTTGACTCAATTTCAGCGTCTCTATCTCCCAAAACTTCCTGTAACGATCCACAGCGCCCTTCCCATCTTCACTGCCAATACTTTCCAGCCATTCCTCGTCGGGTTCGGAAAGATGATAAAAGTCTGGCTTGGCTCCAGCATCCAGCAGTATCTCGACCAGATCCCAATACCCTTTGAAGATGGCCGCATTGAGTGCGCTTCTGTACTTTCCGCCACGAATGTTGGTGTCGGCGCCCTTCTGAAGTAGCAGCTCAACGCCTTTTGTCTTGCCTTGGGACGTTGCTGCCTGTAAAGCCGTGCCAAATAATCCTCCTGTCATGTTGACGTTGATTTCGGGGCAGTTTTCGAGGAGGTAGATGAGGCCGTAGATGCTCACCTCATATCCATAAATACTAGGCGCTACGCACGCCGACTGCAACGGAAATCCATATTGACCGCTTCCTAAGTTGACATCAGCGCCGCGTTCGAGAAGAAGCCGGAGCCTGGGAACGAGGCTGTCGTGATGCCCCAAGATCTCAAGGGCAGCTTGCAGAGCAGTGCCATGTGGTCGGCCTATGCTGTCAATATCGATACCATGGTCGAGAAGGAGCCTCATCGTTTTGGTGTTATCACTCCAACCAGGATCTGTAGCAGCAGCATGCCAGGCGCTCCCGAAAAGGCCGCCTTGAACATGTACGTTGGCCCCATGTTCTATCAGTAGGCGCGCCATGCCGTAATAGTCCTTTCCCCAGAGCTGACCCGCGCAAGCCGCCTGAAGCGCAGTTCCGTATTTTCCGCCCTCAACATTTACATCTGCACCATGGGAAAGCAACAAGCGAATCGCTCCCATCTTGCCTCGGTCGCAAGCGCCTTGAAGTGCTGTGCCATAGATCCCTCCCTGCATGTTGACTTCTGCGCCTTTGCTGAGCAAAAAGGTTTCGACATCCTCACGCCCGCCCTTGAAAGAGTTTGAGCCGTCGTCTGAAGCTGCCGCTTGCAGCACGCTTCCGAATTTGCCACCGACAGCATTGATATCGACGCCCTGTTCGACCAGTTTCTTCACAATACCTAGCCGGTAGTCTAGGTTGTAGTTGGAACATGCCGCCTGCAAGACGCTTCCAAACTCCCCACCCTCTACCGCAGGGTCAGCACCTTTATCAAGCAAGAAGTTAACCAGCTCTGGGCCCGCTTTCGAGCAGGCGGCGTGTAATGCTGTCCCATAGCGTCCTCCCAGCTGGTTGATTTCCGCGCCTCTGTCGAGAAGCAGACTAATCACACTAGTGTGGCGATATCGTCCACAACATGCCACTTGTAATGCGTTACCGCACTCCCCACCCTGGCCATTCACGTCGGCCCCCATGTCTAGCAGGGCCTCAATCACTGCAATGCTTCGAGACGCGTTACCAGCACGTCTGCCCGTCAGTTTCGTGGGTGGGAGGCATGCCGCTTGGAGCGGGGTGCCATCTCGCCCATCATCCAATGTAATGTCGGCGCCGTGCCCTACAACAAAGTCAAAAAAGCTACGCGTTTTCTGACTTAACCACCTCTTGATTGCCTGATTCAGTGGGCTTCCGTGTCTTGCACACTTGCTGTTGATATCAGCACCGCCGTCGAGAAGAAGCTGCAAAACTTCAGTATTTTCCGGGACATTAATATAGTTCTCGTCATAAGCCGATATCCAGCACGACAAAAGACAACCTGCCGTGCGGACGTCAGCCCCGCGGCTCAGGAGTAACTGTAGTGCTGTCGACTGATTGCCCATGGCCGCGGCCTTCAAAGCCGACCCGAATTCGTCATCGTACGCATTGATATCTGCGCCACTGTCCAGCAAGAGGCTTATGATGGCCAAATGTCCTTGGTATGCCGCAGCCTGGAGCGGCCCGACAGTGATCGCGTCTCGTGCTTTGTCACCTGCACATAGGGCAAGAATAAATTGTACAATATCATGATAACCTGCCTTGGCAGCGACTCGGAGGGTCAAGTTGAGATCCTCCTGAACCGAGTACATGCTGGCTCTCGAAGCTCCACGAAGCAGGAGTTTGGTGAGATTCAGAGAGCCGAGCCCGGCGGTGTAGCAGTACGGCCGCTGCTGCATGTTGATCTGTTCCTTCCAGGTGCACCAATATGCCAGCTTCGTATCATAGGATAGTGGCATTTTCCATATAAGCAGGTTTAAGCTGTTACTGCAGGTGGACAGGGCACGCTCAGCGAGCCGGACAACCTCAGATGACCATTCATGGCGCGGAACTAGGTCTAAGTGCCGTACCCAATTATCGATTGCGTACCTTTTCAGAAGTAGCCCATCGTGATGCTCCTCGGCCTCGGCACTTTGGCTGACGTGATAAGACAGGCAGCAATGAGCGATGTGCAGGTGAGCATTCCTCTCCGTAAACCAGAACTGCTTTGCAGGGCTTTGTTCGATGCGATTGGATATCAAATACTCCTTGACTGTGAAGTGAGCGAGGCGGACACCTGTGGTTGTTTTCCGTCTTCCATTGTGATACCGCTCCTCTGGCTCGGTAGTGACGAGGCTTGAAAAATATCTCAAAACCCCTTCTGGGGCAAAAAGTCGCTCTTCCTTCAGGTCGATGACAGCCCCAGGACGGAAAATGAATATTTCGGCAAGTTCGGCGAGACACAGTGGTCTGCTTGAAAAAGCTAGCCACTTCAGCGAGTCTAGGATCTGAGGTTGAAAATTGGGGTCTAGGTCGAGAAGGAGCCTATTATATGTTGCGTCAAGTCCTGATGGCAAATTCCGAAGTTCTGAACGTATTTTCTCTCTCGAATTCAACTTTTGGAGAACTTCGAACTGGCTGACAAGGTATTGAAACCTAAATCCGTGTTAGTTGCAGTCTTTCGCCATGAAGTCGAGTGGTTCACTCCACTATCTTAACCTACATTCCATCCGCTTTCGCGAGCAATGATTCCTTGGCTTCGGTCTTGATCTCGGGAGGCCAAAGTTTATACGTTCCAGTAGCTAAGGTGGCGTCGATGTACAGACTTAGATCTGTCAGATTAGAAGTCCAATTCGACCGTGGCGTACGGCCGACTGCGCAGGGGCTAATTAGGGGCCCTATTTACGATTATCGTAGCCAGCCTAACCTATAGTTAGAACCTCCTTTTTATACCTACGCAGATATTTATATAGTTTAATTAATCTCTTTATTAACTACGGTTCGAACTAACTACTCTATAATAGGGATACTAATACTAATTAGTAGTTAAATTCTATTATTATAAATTAGTAAAGTATTTTATTACGTAGAAAAAACGACCTTTTAATACCGCACGGGATAGGAGATTCGTACTAATTAACTTTACGAAAGTAAACGAAAAAGGAGGCGATTTTTAAATACCGCACAGAATTAAGTAATTATAGCCCTTTACTACCTACGAGAGGTCGACGTTTATTACGTTAAACTATATTAATTAACGGAACTACTTAAGTAACTAGCCTTTTACTATTACCCCGAGCAGCTTTTTTACTAAACGACTTTTCTATAGCCGGCCCGTAATTAAAAATTAACTAGTTAAATTAGTAAAAAGAAATACTTACGTAACGACTACCTACTTAATTAATTAGTACGATAAACGAGCTTAATAATATAATATAAAAGAGTACTGCGCGATTAAAAAAAGGGATCTTTAAACGTAGACATTCTTACTTAGTAGCGAAGGTAACCTTATAGGAGTTATTAAGCTAAGAAATCTACGGTATATAGAAAAGTCTATTACTACGAGGATCTCACGGGTATAATATTAAGCCCGCGATCTAAACGACCTCCTCGTAGCTCCCTTAACTACCCCCCGGGTATTACTTAGGAATATAGTATAGGGGACGGTCTAACGAGGGAGGAGGGGATTTAGAGGTTATAAAGAGCACGAGGCTTAAGAGGCTAGAAGTATACGGGACAGCGGAAATTAGTAATTAGTAAAGATCCCGAGACTAATTACTATATCTTCTTACGGTAATATAAACGTCTGCCGCTACTATTATAAAAAGGAACTACTAAAACTTACTTTTTTATACTAAATAAAAAGGAGGATCTTAGTAAGTACGATAGCTAGCGATTTAGAAAGGTAGTAATAATCGTTAGAAATAGTAAAAACGAAAGTAGTAGCGAGACGGTAAGAAGAAACGGGAATCTCCTAAACTTTAATAAATTCGTTAAGTAGTAAAAGCACGGATTTATTATAACTAGCGCGCGAATTAAATATATCCCTATTAAGATTAAATACGCTAGTAACTACTAATATAGGCATAAGCTAGAGTACGACCCTTAGTAAGTTAGGGTAAGGAAGAAAAGGACGAAACCCGATCCTAAACGGAATCCTAATCCTTTATAAATAAGTAAATATTAACCCGGACTATTAGGGGACGTAGATATATAGAATCGCAGATTAGCTTAATAATAAATAAATTAACGCGGTATTAATCTATTTAACTAAGGTCTATAAAAAAAAGGGGCTATAGGGGCAACCCCTATTCTATAAGATCGTAAACGACCTTAGTTACTAACTAAATAAATAGTTCGCGAGCGCAAGCCTAAGAATTATAAAAGTAATTAATAAATTCCTCTACGGGCGAGGGGTATTACTAACGTAATTATAATCGTAAGAGCTATATAAAATACTAGTAGCGATAATTATAGAGGAGGAATTTATATTATAAAACTAGGTATAGGGCAATAGAGCGTATAATCGTTTTAATAAATTTAAAAAAAGGGTAAACGACCTAGATTTCCTCCTTATAATTACTAATAGAAATCTATCGTTATAAAAGGATATACTAGGGTAAAATATAGTACTAGAAGTACGATAATTAATAATTCTGCTTATTTCGATTTATAACTTATTATTATTATTAACGCAAAATTCGGCGCCGATCGGTTAATAAAAAAAGAGATAAACGACCCGAAGTTATTAATAATACGCAGCGACGTAGGGATCGTATATAGATACTAAAAATCTAGTAGCGAATACGAGGTAATTTATAAACCTTAAAAAGATCTTTTTAAAAGAGAAATTATACTCTAGGGGGAAGTATAAGGTCTTATAAAAAACCCTAACGATATTTTATAATTATTATAAAAAAGTCGGAATTAGGGAATACTAGTACTATTTAGTAATTAATATTGTACTTATAAGTAAAGCCTCTAATTATTATTACGAAGCGGTACGTAATTTTAATTAAAACGACTTTTTTAGTATAATTAATATAATCCGAAGCCGCTTCGAGACCTACGATAAGAACCTAGAGCTCCTATCTAAGCTACGAGCGATTTTTTTATATTTATAGCTAGGATAATAGAGGGTAAATTACGAGTAGAGATCCTTAAAGAGCTTATTAATTAAATTAATAAGCTAGTAAAAACCTAGCTAAATAAGGGGATAAATAAGCGGAAAGTCGGATATTTTTATACCGCAGTCTAGCGTATATTAGAAGTAAAAATAACCCTATACTAAGTACCCGAAGACTACGAGACGCTCTACTTAAGGCTAAGATCTAGCTTTAATATTAAAATAAAAATGCCGTACTAAACCTATTTTTAAGCGTACGACGGCCCTTATTAGTAATATTAGGTTAATTAAACGTATAATAAGAAAGGAAAAGAGGTTAAATACGGTAATTATTAACAAAGAGGCCTAGATTTGTTAAATAGGTAGAGATTTAACTTATAGGTAGGGTAATAAAAGAGGTAATACTATATTTATAAAAAAGATAGATATTAGTTAAGTAACTACTCTGAGGAAGAGCGTATTAAATCGTACGAATAATATAAAAAGTCGAGGGTAGTAAATAGTAAAACTAACCCTCGTTAATTTAACTAATTCCTCGTTATATATAAAGGCAGATCCGGGGGCACGGAACCTAGCGACGGTAGCTAAAGTAGCGGCCTAAAGTATATACCCCCTATAAGAGATTCAGAAAATAAAGAAGATCTTACTCCCTATACTAACGAATTAGATTATAATAAAATCGATAATATTAATTACTCCTTTTTTACCCCGTTAGCCTCTAGAAGATATACGAAGCTAAACGAATAGAGGGTAGCAAAAGCTCTTAATAAGTAGGCTTTTATTTATAAATAATAAGAGAAGGTCCCTTAGATAACGGATATAAAGGAGGCTAAAAAGGTAAATCTAATAGGGCTAAAGCCTATTTTCTTAATAATTAAAGAGAAGACGTTATCTCTCTTAATATCTAAAAAAAAGGAATATAATACTAAGCAAATCTAGGGGTAGCTAAAGGGGTCCTTTTTATATTACTTAGATCCTTTAAATACTAAGCTTATATAAATATTTTATACGAGTAAAAGGTACGGCCTAGATAATTTTTATAAGATTATCCTAAATATTAGGGTATCGTAATAGTTAACTAGAAAAAAAGGGTAGTTCTAAGCGCTATAAAAAATTGCGCTAGTAACGCTTAATATATTAATAATAAGTATTACGAGGATTAGTTTTAGCCTAGGTAAAGAAATCGTCGCCCTAGGTATAATAAAAATAGAGACGTACTTTAGAACAATAACTTTTTATATTTTACCTATTAATACCCCATTTCTCCTATATTTAAAAAATATAGATCGACTAGGTATTATATTCGATAATACGAGGAACAGAATCTCTAGTAATAAGTACTTCGAGATAGTTAAATAATAATAGGGGCATGCGTTTATAAAGCTTATTAATAATATAAAGTCGATTAATTACCTAACGAAAAGTAAGCTTAGAAAACTATACTAGAGATTCGGGTACCCGTTAATTACGAGGCTATATAACCTCCTAAAATAATTAGGTAATAATAATATTAAAATAGGGGCGCTAGAGTAGTTAACGAAAGTATATTACTAATACTAAATAAATACGCAGAGCCCACGTAGATTTAAATTTAAATTACGTAATAAGCTTAACTTTAACTAAGAAATCGTCGTTAATATTTTCTATTTAAATAGTCGGCTAGTACTATATATAATCGACGTAGCTATATCCTTCTAAGCAGGGCAATTTTTCTAGGATCTATAAGTAAAGATAGTATAGGTAGCCCTACGAAAAAGCTAGATTAATATATACTAAGGACCGCTAGACGGTATTAAAACCGACGCTAGTACTAGCTTTAAATCGGTAAAATTTAGGGATAATATAACGGCTTACGGTATATAGCTAAAAGTCGTACCCGTTAAAGCGTATTATAGTATTAAAAAAGTAAAGAGGGCATACTAGTAATTAAAAAGGGCGTTTAGAATTATTAAAGAGGAAAATCCGGATTCTACTAATAACGAATGCTTCTAAATAGTACTTAAATATTATAACGATATTATAGGGCCTAACGGACTTATACTAACGCTATTAGTATTTAGAGTATATTTAAGAACGACCTTAGCCTCGCTACCGTTACTAAGTATAAGCTAACGAGCCTAAGTAGTTAAAAAAGTAATATAAGTACTACGCGAGGTAAGTATAAAAAAGTAAGTTAATAAAGTAATTACTACGCGTAATAGGCCCGATATAGGGGATAATCTAAATATACTACTAAATTCGGATATATAAGTATAGTACGAAATTACTTAATAATAAGCTAGGCTATATAAGTTAATTTTTATTAACGAGCGCTCTTATATAATCGCAAGAGATCGCGACTAGCTACTTAAAGTATTAATTATAGTAGTTAGA
Source organism: Colletotrichum lupini (assembly GCF_023278565.1). NCBI lineage: Eukaryota > Fungi > Ascomycota > Sordariomycetes > Glomerellales > Glomerellaceae > Colletotrichum > Colletotrichum lupini. Next base: position 163,937 of record NC_064676.1, read on the forward strand.
CCGTACTATATAGATCCTAACGAAGTAATTTCTAACTTATAAAAAAAAGAAGAGCCAGGGGAAACTATATAACCTGCGGCAGAGGTATAGGAAATTATTTTTAACAAAATCGTCGTAGTAGTATTAATAAACGATAAGGAAGAGGAAATTACTAAAAGGGTACTAATACTACTAGCGAGACGTTATAAAAGACTATAACGGCAAGCCCTAACGCGGTAATTTATTACTAATAACGAGGTAATTAATACTTTTTATATAGTAAAAGAGAAAGCCGATTTCGAACTAGTAGTTAAACTACGTAAGGAAGGCGTAATTATAACTATTAAAAAGCTATATAAGGGATTAGATCTTATCGAAGTAAATACTCTTTGCGATTAAGGGGTCTATCGATTTATCCTATATAACTTAGAAAAATATATAAACCTCTATATATTTAAATTACGAATAGTTCGTAAAATTAAAAAGAAAAGAATACCCTAGCCGTACGAGAAGTCTAAATACGTAATTTAGGGGTACGGCGACGTTAAAAAGGCGACGCTACTTATATAATTGCTTACTATATAGCGCTATAGCTAACGATTAATAATAGTATTAATAGTATCGTTATAGAAAAAGAGATACGAGATTTAGAGCTATAATATTACCTAGGCCTATACTTAATCGGCCACAGGGCTCATAAGGAAAATCCTAGCCTATTTACCGAAGGAAATAGTTAGTAAGTACTTAGAAAGCACGATTATTAAAGTGCTTAAGCTACTATATAAGCTCGCAGAATCGAGTACTTATTAATAAGCTATATACTACGATTTTTATATTAATTAATTATTAATAATTACCTCTACGTACGACCCGTGCTTATTAATTATAGAGTACGAAGGTAACTAATTTAGGATCGTTAGAATATAAACCGACGATATATTAGGCCTATCCGATATTAACTTTATAAAAAAAGAGGATAAGGAGCTTTAAAAAGCGGGCTTCGTAGCAAAGCTAAAAGAGGTCCTTATAATAAATACCCCCTTAGTATTTAATAGCGGGATTCTTATAATTAAAGGGGAAACCGTCGTTATTTAATAAAAGGGGTAGGGCGAGAAGATTAACCTCGTCAATCTAAACGTAACTAACGTTAAGAAGTAATATAAGGCTAAGCTCGTGCGAGGGGTATATATTACGAGTATTTATTAGCTTAAAATAACTTTTAATTATATTAGGGTAGCGTAGGCTATAGATCTAACTAAATAAGACGTCGAGGTACTTAATAAGCGGCTTAAGTAGTAATAGATAAATCTCGATCGAGGTCTTATTTACTACCCGATCGACCTTATAATTAGTAAGCTCTACGTCTTTATTAATAAGTTATTTATAAATAATAACGACCTTACTTCGTAATTAGGGTATATTATTATCCTAGCTAATAAGAGTATAGGCAAGAGCGAATTTACTATATATAGTAATATAATTTACTACTCGTTAACTAAAAATAAGTAAGTAACGAGAAGTATACTAGTATTAGAGGTCTATAGTATAGTTAATAATATTAACCTCTCTTATATAATTTTAATAACGCTAAGGAAGATTATTAATCGAATTAGCCTTTTACTTATTCTAATAGTTATTTATACTGATTCTTATTCGCTATATAAATACCTCGTTAAATTAGGAACGACGAAGGAAAAGAGGCTTATAATCGATATTATAACCCTTAGGTAATTATATAAAAAGCGTAAGATACTCGAGATTTATTAGATTAATAGTAAAGATAACCTCGTAAACGCTTTTATAAAAGTAGTACTAAATAAGGGATTAGAATAATTTATAAGTAATAAAAAAGTCATTATATAAATAGAGGGATAGGTTATATAAAAAGAGTAGAAAAAAAGGGGAAAAGGAGACGACTTAATAAACGGGCCCGAGGTCGAATTATACCTCTAACTATAATAGTTAAATCGATAAAAAAAAGAGAAAGTTAGTATTAAATTAGAAGTCTAATTCGACCGCGGCATACGGCTAACTACGTAGGGGCTAATTAGGGGCCCTATTTACGATTATCGTAGCTAGCCTAACCTATAGTTAGAACCTCCTTTTTATACCTACGCAGATATTTATATAGTTTAATTAATCTCTTTATTAACTACGGTTCGAACTAACTACCCTATAATAGGGATATTAACAAGATCACTATTTAAGCCCGCCTGACTTTTCATGAGACTGATGGTGTTTTTTGTTAGTAAAGACGGCATCTCTTCGAACTTAGTACGAATGTCCGGCTCGGCCCTGCTCGTACAAAAGATATGGAGATTATCCGGCATTTTGGAAATGATCTTACTGAGGCAGTCCATAAGCCTCGTTCGCTCCCCGTCAAGAATCGGGCACTCATCGAGAGCGTCTACAACAATGTATGCCGCTGAAAACCCACGAACGGCAGCTCTAAGTGCATTCTCAAGTGTCTCCGTATCTGGACGCTCTCTTTTGATGATGAAACTCTCTAATTCTTTGATCGGCTGTGGCGTATCGGGACGCCTCGCGCAAAACTGGCCAATAAGCGAAGATAACATAACGGTTACCTTTTGTTGCTCCAAGTTCCCAAAGCTGAAGAAATAGTACGCAAGAGCAACTTGAGGATTCTCTTCTGACTTTTCTTTCAAGTTTTTGATGACCGATGAGCTCAGAATCGATTTGCCGGAGCCAGCTAGATGTTGTCAGCGGTATGAAAAGAATATCACCTATCACACGACTATTGCGTGTCATACCTTTGCCGTTGAGCCACAAGAAAGACTTTGGAGCTGTTTCCCACGTCTTGAAATCTTCGTTATCTTGAATTAGCCATTCGCAAGTGCCACTGCGGTGTTTACTACGCGCGGCATTGTACTGCACAGAAGGGTCAACGGTACAAAGCCAGTTGAGCAATTCTTTGCGCTTCTCATCGTTCTGGATTTCCTCAATCCTTCTTCTCAGATCGGAAACATCTGTACCAATCCTTTCCCATTGGTTCATGGCTTTTTGATGCCGCGCCTCTGCGATTTCCCATTCGTCCGTATACGCCTGGTCCCGCACATGATTGCTTACTTTGTCGAATTCGGTCTCGTGATATTTGATCTGTTCAAGCAGCTCTTCCCAGTCATGATGCTTCACAGAATCAAGCGCCATGCGAGAGGCAGTTTTATGGTTGTGGTAGCGATAGCAAACAATCTGAAACTTGAGGATCTCTCTGTACAGTCTTTCCAAGACGAGTCTGTAAGCAGCATGCGGCTCCGGCGAAGCCTCGCTGGTCTTAGACTCGTAACGCCGGACATAGAGATCTTCCCACATAGAGCTTCGTACTATGAGGGACGATATGTGCTCAAGCCCCTTGGCCAGAGCGGCGGCTTGATCCAAGGGATTCAGAAGCAGCTGTGCAGATCATCCAAGATACGTCAGTCTCCCAGACCAGGTAGCGAATGTGAAAGGTAGTAGCTTACCGGCAGTAACAAGCTCACACCACTCCAGGCAATCGACGCGTATGGATTTGAGACCAGAGCTTTGGCAACGAAATCATTGGCCCAGTCGACCACGGCTAGGACGGGCTTTACAACATCCTGGACTTCCACCTCGGAGCTGCCAAATTTCAACTTCCAAGACTCCCGGTTGACTTGGTCCATCTTGTGCTTGAGGATAGTTGCCAACCAGTCTTTCGTTCCGGCATGTGAACGTACGCCGACACCAAGGCCAGCAGCCAAGTTGCCGCATATCTGGTCCTCGAACTCTTGGACGAGGCTCTCTTCTTGATTTCGCAGGTTTTGATATGCCACGTCCCACAACTGCCGAATAGACCCTTCACTGTTTTGGGAAGGCATTAACTTCGCGGTCGGCTCGTCTCGTGTATCTTCTTGGAGCGTATTTGATGGTTCGCTGGCTGAAATTGATTGCGCTGTCCCCGAAGAATCGGTCGTGCAGGAGCTGGGTGCCTTCTCCGCGAGCGCACCCGCCTGCTGCCGTGGACTCGGGTGGGCGTGAAGTGGTTCTTTGGGTGCGTCATCTTTCTTCGGACCACGGATGAAGTCCTTCAACTTCTTCTTCAGACTCAAACCCATTGTTTCGGATCCACTGATTCAGAAATGATGTGAGAATGGCAAGAAAATGCTGCCAACTGTGGCGGCAAGATTTCGATGAGGGGGAAATGCGGCTGGACTGCCCAATGCCCTTTTGAGTCTTCTTGTTGGCCAATAGAAACAATAAATTCGATTCGAGGTCGCTTGTATGCGGCCAACCGCCGCCCCTTACCAGTGCAGATGGCATGGTCCAACTGGGTCCAACACGCCGAGGAGAGATCAGCCAGCCAGCGTGATTGCTTCAGTAGGGTAGAATCAGTTAATGTCTCATTTCTCAAATGTACAGCGAGAAGAAGGCGTTTTGAACTTCTGGATGCGTATGAAGCGAGCGACTTGTCTCATGACACACTAAATAATGTGCAGTGAACTCAAGAAATATGCTCCTGATTGATTTCGTCCAAGTTGGGTGCTGTTTATCACCACGGTCCAAATAGCATGCCACGTGATCACGGGACACAGCCAAGCCCGGCTCTCCGCAGTTGATGCGATTGATTGCGGAGCCCACTGCCAAATAAAAGGCATATTTAGATCTGAAGGCTTCGTCTGCCTGCATGATATTGACCTAGTCCCTCTCTCGCTCCATCCAATATTGAGTTAATATCGGTCATGTCCTAAGTTTGACCAGCTTTGCGTTGTGTTCAGTCAATACTGAAACATTTATCCGAGACTTAATCAGGCGTATGGATTTTTTTTTCAATTTAAACAGCCGAAAATAGTCTCCCAATGGGGTCGGAAGATGTCTTCGCCGTGGACTATGTCCAGCCAGAGAACACTTCTTAGACAGGCAAGTACACTAACCCAGCTTTTCACTTGGGCCAGTGCCACAAAATCTCTTGCCAAGCCAGTCAACCAGGTGTAGTGCTGGGTTCCCTGCGAGGCAACCATGCCTACAGTCAGAAGCCAAACGAAGAGACTGTTGCTGGAGTGAGCGTATGGTACGAGCTCCGCCAGGCTTTCCATCAGCCGATTGACAATCGTGTTGAATATGACGGCGTGTGAGTAATACGTCGGACCCTGGATGATGAAGATGTAGAGTATAGTCGCCAGTCGGATAGTTTCACTAGATGCCGAATGTGGCTCTACCACTTCTGGGGTTGACAACAGAAGTCGGTGTATGACAAAACATGATAGGTCATGTAGTCTTGTTGGTTGTAGCGGTGCTTTCTGCGCGCGGCGAAAAATACTCCGAAGCCGTATTAAAACATTTTCGACCTCGTTTTCGATCTCAACATCGCCGAGATGAGATAGATCACTGTCCAAAATAGTTGGATCTATCTGCCATTCAGGAGGCGTAGGGACACCGTCGCCAATGCCTACGTCGTTCTGCGTTTCAAACTGAGGCAGTCCGGTAACAATCATCGACACCCTTCGAGGTCAGCCAACGTCAGTACGCAAATGTTGTGCTATAGAGCTTGTATTCAACGTACCAGCTGACCATCCTTGCAGTTAGTGGACTGGTTTGTCTCACCGAGTTAATGCCTCCTCGCATATTGACAAGTCTCTTCACTCCATCAACGTGCATTTTGCTAACTTGGATATTTCCTTTGCCAAACTGGTTTGCATGAAGAGAGTAAGTAAGCATGTGACAGCATCGAATCGTCATGAGGTTCTGGCTGAAATGGACAAGGCCAAGCTCACCTCGATAGCTGCTAGAGTGATGACTGAGTTCATGGTTCCATCTTGAATGGCCATTGAGTCGTCTTGAACCTTCCGGCGAAGTAGAGCAACTGAATCCGCCATCAGAATTTCTGATGACTGAAATCCTTTTTGAGCCAGCAACTCTTCGTCGAGACATGCTGTTTGTAAAGAAACGTGAAATAATGCTGGATCACCGAGAGCTAATGGCCACCATGAGACAAGGAATGGATTTGACGTCGCGTTTAGATCTAGAGGGTAGTATTCGAACGCGATCTTGTGGAGAACTACATGGGTTAATGAGCTAGACGTGGATCGACAGGTTTAGTCGTAATAGGCATACAGCTATGAATAAGACGTTGAACTTGCTGCCGCGGCAGTCTAGTTTGAGGATAAGAGTCAAAAGGATCAAGAGATCCAAATCGATAGTTGGTCAAAGCACCGGATCCGTCCAGCGGAGGTCCCGGCGACGATGTTGCGCTACCCCCCGGTGCGGACCCGGAAGCAGCCGGAGCAGCCGTCAGGGGTTCGTTGGCGTAGGCGCACAGGACCTTGCGCTTGATGCAGCGGGAGCACCGCGGCGTGCGGAGGTCGCAGCTGTGTTTAGACTTTGCACACGCAGCACAGGACCGGCGGAGGGTTTGGCGCATGTTTGTGCGAGATCGACTGGACTGGGGGCGATGAGGACATGGAAGAATTGGACTGGAGTGAGTCGATGGTCCCTCCGTGAGGTCGAAAGGAGAGAGAGAGAGAGATGAAAGTGATCCAATGGTGGAGACAATGGTCTGAGAGCTTCGCCCGCGTATCCGCGAAAGACTGAAGAGCTGCTCCCGCTTGACAGTTCGTTTCTTGCGGTGTCCTGACCGAAAGGGGTTTAGTCGCCGCAGTTTCAATCGTTAGGGATCTCGCTGCTCAGTTCCCTCCCTTGTCAAACTCCAGTTTTGTTTGCTGACAAACATCGAGTTGATTACCGAAAGAGGTTTAGTCTCCGCAGGTCGATGAGATGCCAAGACTTCACAGGGCTGGCTTGTTCCGCGGTTTGGGAAGAGAAACGAACGATGTTCTGCATGTGGTTCAACCAGACAGAGACCAGTTGAAATGAGATTGTGCTTGATGGTGTTTACAGGATACGAATACGCAAGACGAAACCCCCTTTGACGTTTTGATGGGTCTACTGGCTTCCTTTAAAGAGGTGCCGAGATGTCCCTTAGATGCTCTCCTGGCGGGAAAAACGGTCCAGCAACACCGTTGTAGACTTTAACATGGCTTCAGCAATCGTCGACACGCCTATCGTACAGCCTGGAGTAAGGCAAACATGGTCTAATGAGACGGTTCTGTCGCCTAGCACGCTGCCGGCTTTCTTTTCGGGCTGGTCAACATGGCAGTACATCGTCACCTTCCTTCTTGGCGTCGTCGTGTACGATCAGGGTACGAGCAGACCTTGAGCTCCTCGAAGATAACAAGAAAAAGACTGACATATTGCTAGTGATGTATCTCAAGAGGAAAGGCTCAATTGCTGGACCTGCGTACAAGATCCCCCTCATGGGACCCTTCATCCAGGCTTTACACCCCAAATTCGAGGAGTACCTTGCCCAATGGGCGAGCGGTCCCCTCAGCTGCGTGTCAGTCTTCCACAAGTAAGTACTTTAGCTCAGTCAAAGAAGCAAGTCCTCAAGGTCACTTAGGTGCATGCCCTGATCATTGATATCTCAGGTTCGTTGTTCTTGCTTCTGATCGCGACATCGCCCACAAAGTCTTCAAGTCTCCAGCCTACGCCGAGCCATGTATCGTCCCCATCGCCAAAGATATCCTCGGCCACAAAGCCTGGGTCTTCCTCCAAGGCAGAGAACATGCCGAGTACCGGAGAGGCCTGATGCCCCTGTTCACCAACAAGGCAATGGCAACATACCTCCCAGTTCACGAGAAGGTGCTGGGCGAGTACTTTGACAAGTTCGTTGCCGCAAGTGAGGCAAACAACGGAAATCCCATGGCTTACATGGCTCTCTTCCGCGAGAACAACTGCGCGCTCTCGTGCCGTACCTTCTTCGGCGACTACATTTCTCAAGGCGCCGTCAAGAAGATTGCCGACGACTTCTACCTCGTCACCGCAGCACTCGAGCTTGTCAACGTTCCTCTCTCTATGTACATTCCCGGAACAAAAGTCTGGCTCGGAAAGCGCGTGGCTGACCAGGTCCACGCTGAGTTTGCAAAGTGCGCGGCCGCGTGTAAAGCCAACATGGCCAAGGGCGCGACTCCGGCATCCATTGTTGACCACTGGGTTCTGCACATGATGGAGTCCAATAAGTATCGCGAGAAGGTTGCTGCTGGCGACACCGATGCTGTGAGACCTTCAAACATGATCAGGGAATTCACCAACGAGGAAATCTCAGAGACGCTCTTCACCTTCCTCTTCGCATCCCAGGATGCGTCTAGCAGTGCTACGACATGGCTCTTCCAAGTCCTGGCGCAAAGACCAGACGTTGTTGAGCGCCTTCGCGAAGAGAACCTTGCCGCGAGGGGTGGTGACAGCACCAAGCCCTTTGACCTCCCCATGCTGGAATCGCTCACCTTCACCAACGCCGTCATCAAGGAGCTCCTCCGTCTCCGTCCACCCGTCATCTTCGTTCCCTATCTTGCAACCAAGAACTTCCCTGTTACGCCGAACTATACCGTTCCCAAGGGATCCATGATCATTCCGTCTTGCTACCCGGCCCTGCACGACCCCAATGTCTACCCCAACCCCGAATTCTTCGACCCTGACCGATGGATCACTGGAGACGCCGAGTCCAAGACCAAGAATTGGCTCGTTTTCGGTGCTGGACCACATGATTGCCTTGCGAGGAGGTATGTGCCACTGACGATGGCTGCCATGATTGGCAAGGCGGCGTTGGAGATTGATTGGAAGCATCATGCTACGGAGAAGTCGGAGGAGATTAGGGTGTTTGCTACATTATTTCCAATGGTAAGTGTCTGGTCATGTCTCAGTCTCTAACTTCGCAGATGCTGACTCTTTTCTCAAGGATGAGTGCCAGTTGAGCTTTACCAAGCGACAGTGAGACTCGCTTGCTGAGTTGCTACGCTAGCTTTTGCCTGTTTCTTCTATAGAACACGCGGATCTGTCTCTAAGCATGATGACAATGGGGGACTTCAGAACCTCACACGACTATCTTATTTTTAATAACGAAAATATTCCATATGAAGGTCGTCCTGGTAACCTTCTTCACAGTTCCTAATTCCAAACACAGACTCCCTTGCCTTGTAAACGACAACATCTCAAACGCCCAAGTGATCTGATAGCACCATATCCCTCATTTCAGTGATCAACCGCGAGAATTCCACATACCAATAACGTCATCTGCAGTAGCCTCCAGGGCCTGCTGCTCTTCCGGGCTGGAGGTCCAGCTTTCAGTCCCGGCAATGTGCACCAGCCCGGGGTACTGTGGCGGAGGAGTTATCGGGGACACGGAGAGTCGCTGGGAACTGTTGGTTACACTGCTGATCTCTGGATACACCTGCATCGAGGGGACTGCAGCTACATGCACCCTGTCCCGATGAAACATCTCCATCCGTCGCGAGCGAAGAGATGCCGGGGACGGCTCGCTGTGGAACCCAAATCGTCGGCGGGATGGTTCCCAGCCAAGCGTCGGACTGTTCGCAAAGCACGGACGGCCTCGCATAGACTCTCGAGGTGACATGGTTGATCTGTTGGAGGGGTAATGGGTAGGACGACTGATCAAGGAGGGTACCAGAGAGCCTGCATCCGACGAGGTCGCGCTAGTGTTGTTGGTACGAGTCGGACGCAAAGGCGTAATGACGAAATGGCCATCTACCTCACACTCGATCGACATTGAACCTTGACCCAGATAGCACTCTAGGTCAGGAAGTCTGATGACGGTGCCGGTGGTTGCGATCGACTCGGAGTCGTTGATGCCACTGTCTCCTACCGAACTCGCTGCATCGAGGGCAATGCCTTGGATGGACACTCTCAAGGAAAAGTTACCAGGCCGACGACGTAAACGCCGACTACCCGGAAGCGTGCGGTTGGTTGAGGAGGATGGTACTTCTGATCGACTGCGCTCAGAGTCAAACGGCATCGTGGGCTAATCAACGACTGAGCTTGCTATAGCGTAGGGTGCTGTTCAATGTTATTGAAAGACAAGTGTGAACTGGAGTTTACTAAAGCTGTTGTGACCAAGTTTATTGTAGACATACGAGGTCTCTCGAGTTTATCTATATAAGAATCAAACATCTTTCTTTGCTATTCTACCGCGTGGATTCAAAGAGTTGTTGATTCTGACTTGAAGTTGTGAGAGGATTCGAGATAAGCCCAAACAGAAGCGGGTTCTTTGCTGTATGTTCAACCCTTAACTTCTAGACTACTCTGGTAGAGTAGAATCTTTGCTAACTATCGAACCACATATTCATGAAGAAAGATGGAAAAGACATGAAGAACTCGTCAAAGAAGCGCATTTCAGCGAGACATATTGCTGCAGCTTTGTCTCGACTGTGGCTCCTTGCTCTATTTCTGGGATCAACAAGCTGGTTGGTTGTCCTTGTGGAGCCGAGGAGCTCCTCCATTCATAGTTACAATTGAGCACCCTACCGTCAACTCGGAAAAGGGTCGGTTAGCTCAGTTGGTTAGAGCGTGGTACTAATATTTCACCTGAAATGTTGTGTAATGCCAAGGCCGGGAGTTCAAGCCTCCCACTGATCACGAACCTTTTGCCACGAGCGCTATTTACTATTTTGCTGAAATAGCTAGTGTCCATGAGAGTTCCACGAGAGCCATTTGGCGATAGACAATTGTGGTGCGCAAATTTGTGTTGAAGTTTTGTGTGATGTGGGGAACATGTTGGAGACAGACCACCTGAAAGAGTTGGAGAAAAATCGCGGTTACTTCGACTTCCGTCGCGAGAATCTATATGTCTTCTAATTACCATGAGGCCTGTTCATGATGGACATAATGCGCACAAATTTGCTCAGATAGCCGTGACGGGGCTTCCTATCGTTGCGTACTTAGGTTGTTCGCTCCTCATCGCATCCCCCGATCTCTACATTCAGGCAGTAGTGGCCGGCGTTGGCCGTGAATCTCCATTCACGACTTCACACGCGCATATCCGCCTTTCAAATTGGCTGTCCTGCCAAGCACTAGACGCCTGCTGCGATGTAACTCCAGCGGGAAGGCGAAGAAAAAGATATTCAGGCTAATATGGGAATCCGGCATTGGGTCAACCCTTGACTCTCCCGTAGCCACGGTTCTCTAAATATCGACGCGTTCATTAAGGACCCTCGATCTTGGACCTCATTATTGCAGCGTGGGTGGCTACTGGTGGAATTTTCTCAGATCCCGATTTCTGGGCCCGGAACTTGAAATGAGCTTGTCGACGCCAACCACTTGCACATTACGGACAACTTTCCTCTTCTCTGTCAACCTTTTCTTCTGGTTCCCTCCGTCTGCACAACAACCCCGCGCTCACACGCGCCAAAAAAGAAATCTTGGAAATGGGCCTACGGCGCAGGCGGGATGCCCACTTTCTCCCCCTCGCGCTAGCCCAGGCACAGGAATTCTCGGAGCACCCTCCGAGCGCCAAGTCAGTTTGCCAGACATGGCCACGGCACTGCTGCTGTTGCTCCGTCTGACTTGCGCGGCCAGTATGCCTATCTGGTGCAATGAGACATATGATAGTTCTCAGCGAGTTTGCACATGACGCGATCGAGCTGGGAGAGGTTCACTCCGGGTAAAAAGGATGAATGCCTCTGCAGGAGATCTGAGGGTCCTTCCTGCTTGACGCTGAACCACCACGATAATTTCCCCAATATTTGCGTGGGTGGTTAGCAGCGGGAAGCACATCCTTCGGGCCGGCGATGCCACACCCCACGTGGGAAAGTCGAGAATCCAGGAATATTCCAAAGTCATGTTCGATGGCCAGCCAACCTAGTGAGAGCCAAGAGACAAAGGGTGAAAGCAGCATGCAATGTGACCCCAGGTCAGACCTCCCTCGCGATGGAGTTTGTTCAGGATCATGTATAAGTCTACGGTACCCACCCCAGGGAAGATGTCGATAAGAGATGATGCTCTAGTTGTCAGACGTGTGCGCATCGCTCAGCTCATCGACCATCAATCAGAATCAGAGAGTCGAACATCATGTACGCCAAGGCTGTTCTCGCGGTTCTGTTGGGCTCCGGCCTCGTTTCGGCTCAGCTCAACACCCTTGCCGTCCGCGCCGGTCTGAAGTACTTCGGCACGGCCGTCGATGAGCGCCGCACAACTACGGATGCCGCCTACATGGCAATTGTGAACAACACTGCCGAATTTGGTTCCCTGGTACCTGAGAACGGACAAAAATGGGCGTATACCGAGCCTACTCAGAACACCTTCTCTTACACCTCGGGAGACATTGTACGTGATGCGCCAGGGCATGGGGGCTTGGCTAGATCCATTAGACTGAGCGCGGGCTGACTCGATGATTTCGCCTAGATTCCGAATATTGCAAAGGCGAACGGCCAGATCCTGAGATGCCACACCTTGACATGGTAAACTTCCCTTTGGTATGAGCATTGGTGGTGCACAACTCTGACCAGGAACCAGGCACTCTCAACTCCCCAACTGGGTCTCGAGCGGATCATGGACAGCAGCAACCCTGACTGCCGTCATCAACACGCATATTTCCAACGTTCTAAAGCACTATCTCGGCCAGTGCTACGCCTGGGATGTCGTCAATGAAGCAGCAGCAGACGACGGAAGCTGGCGCACCAGCGTCTTCTACACCGTCCTCGGCACCGACTACCTTCCCATCTCCTTTAGAGCTGCCAGGGCTGCTGATCCCAATGCCAAGCTGTAAGCCAGAGAGTCCCCTGCCTCTTACCACTCAATCACTAATGGAAGAACCCAGCTACTACAACGACTACAACCTCGAGTACAACGGCGCAAAGACCAACCGCGTCTACGAAGCCGTCACCATCGTCCAGAACGCCGGCGCACCCATCGACGGTGTTGGCTTCCAGGGCCACTTGATCGTGGGCTCCACCCCGGGCCGCAGCGCCCTCGCGACCGCCCTCCGCCGCTTCACCGCCCTCGGCCTCGAAGTCGCCTACACGGAGCTCGACATCCGCCACTCCAGCCTGCCCGCCTCCAGCGCCGCCCTCGTCACACAGGGCAACGACTATGCCAACGTCGTCGGTTCCTGCTTGGACGTTGCCGGGTGCGTCGGCGTCACCATCTGGGGCTTCACCGACAAGTACAGCTGGATCCCTGAGACATTCAGCGGTGCCGGTGATGCCCTTCTGTGGGACGCCAGCTTCAACAAGAAGCCTGCGTACACGTCTGTTTCCTCTGTACTTGCTGCTGCTGCTACTGGTGCCGTTCCGACTACGACTTCGCGCGCGACGACTTTGATTACGACTACTACATCTGCTGCTGCGACTACGAGTAGTGCTGCCTCTGGCGCCGGACAGGTCCGCTGGGGCCAGTGCGGTGGTATTGGCTGGACCGGGCCTACTACTTGCCAGTCTCCTTACGTCTGTACCAAGGCGAATGACTACTACTCTCAATGTCTCTGAGAGATTACGGGATTCTTCTTTAATCGCCCGCTCTCTATCGTGAGCAACAAGCAAGGGACGGAGAGGGTACGGCACTTTCGGGGATGGCGGGGTAGAGGTGGGGGTGGGTTCAGTCTGGGTTCCATGCCCATTTGATTGAACCAGATGTAAATACTTGACCTTCATGTTCATACTTACTTAGTACTTTGATTCATGAAGAATGAATTCAACTGTTTGCTCCTGGCTAACGTATGCTCTTTCGGCAATACTTGATGTTTTGTGTAACCATTGACATCACGGTTGATGATCAAAGAGAACTGTGTTTTCTTCCACGGGGAAAACCCACTAAATCTCGCTCCCAAGCTCCTAGACCAAGTGTGTGATTGTCGCTACATCGCTCCAGTATGGGAACCAGACGTAAGCACAGAAAAACTAAAATGGTTACTAATTGAGTTTCCTGGTATTATGCTGCACCTCGGCTCGTCGTCGTAGAGTTTAGTGCTCTTAAGTCCGGGAGCATAAGAATAACTTGGTAGATGCTACGGGTAGGCACATTGGAAACGAGAGACTGGCACAAGCTTCACCGCTAAATCAATCATCCATGCAAGGTAAACGCCGATAGTAACCCTCCTCATCGCCTATCACCGATGGATATACCTAGGAATTTGTAATGATGCCGCGGAAGCGGCGCAACTCAAATGGCACAGGCTAGTTGAGGGGGAATCAAAGGCTATTCTGCAAATCTGCGATGCGATCGAATGATACGCGACGCCGTCGTCCCGGACGATCGGCAATAAGCACCTTAGTGCATACCAAGCATACTAACGCACATGTTTCCATGGGATGACAAGGGAACTAGCTAAAGCCAGCAAGCCAAGAAGAACGTCTGTCAGCGCCTCCGTCAGCAGGCTGCAGCAGAAAAGAATGGAAAAGCTCCATGCATGCTGGTGTCTGGCTCGGGAGGAAGCGTACGAAGTACGGAGTACATACGGATTTTACGCTTGGCCTGCATTGCCCCAAGTCACTGACAGGCTGTGCTACGCCGCACAACAGCATGGAATCGAACAGCTGAACCTCATCCACGGACACCGTGGGGCTTCATGCTGGAAACGTCAGCTAATTCACGTAGCTTATCTGACTCGCGCGAGCCCCCGCGGCCAAAGGAAATCCGGACTTTTGACCGTGGAGGGGCATTGGGGTTAGAACAAGTTAATCCAATTACATGTCTCAGTTGCCAAGAACAAAACCCACTGAAGATTTCCACCCCTCCTCTCTGCGTCATCATCTGAAGTGGCGGGCGAAGCTAGTCCTTTCCGGCCCAAGCACCTGCGAGTATGGAAGCTTGACACCGCCAGAAAGGCCAGACCAAAAGCTGAGTAGAACCACCAAAAAAGAAAACGAACCCATCCGCGGCATTGACGGCTGCCCCTGGGCGTCGGAAGGCTCCGTAGATATGCCGGCAAGCTCATTGAACTGCTTAAACTCGGTATAGTGCCGTCTTAACTCCAGCTAGCTCCGGTCAAGAGAGTTCTTGATGACATGATGAACGAAGGGGAATGGGCCCTAGCTCGCAGCATCTGTGGATGCCGTCATGGACCGTGGCCTCGGTGCTTTGTATTCTAAAAGTTCATACATAAACCCTGCCCCCCTCACCAAGTCGCTGATAGTTACTGCCTGATCAATTCGTGCTCTACAAGTTTTGAAGACGAAAATCGACTCCGACAGTACCATATCAACAACGCGAGTCAGCTTATCACAAACACAACACACACAATCATGTCCGACATCAAGTTTGAAGGATGGCTCGGCCACAGCCCCGACAGCGTCAACGGAAAGATGGAATGGGGCGCGTTCGAGCCCAAGAAGTGGACTGAAGACGACGTCGACATCGAGATCTCCCACTGCGGTATCTGCGGTTCTGACCTTCACATGCTCCGCTCGGGCTGGGCTGAGACCCCTTATCGTGAGTTTTCCCTCTTTACCCCGCCTCGACTCAAAACGCGGGGTTTTCAAGCAGCAATTTGTCCATTGTTCTTTGCTAACCTGTGCTCCTTTTTTTTAGCTTGCTGCGTCGGACACGAGATCGTCGGCAAGGCCGTCCGCGTCGGCAAGAACGTGAAGCACGTCTCCGTTGGTGACCGCGTAGGTGTCGGTGCGCAGGCTCGCTCCTGCATGAAGTCCGACTGCCCCGAGTGCTCCATCGGACGCGAGAACTACTGCGGCCGTGCCAACATCAGCACATACGGCTCCGTCTACCCCGATGGTGAGGGCAAGGCAATGGGTGGCTATGCCGACTACAACAGAACCAACGGACACTTCGTCATCAAGATCCCGGATGGTATTCCTTCTGAGGATGCCGCGCCCATGCTTTGCGGTGGCATCACGGTCTTCTCCCCGTTGAAGGAGAACGGCTGTGGACCTGGAAAGACTGTCGGTGTCGTTGGTGTTGGTGGTCTTGGCCACTTTGCTGTGCTCTTCGCCAAGGCCCTCGGCGCTGACAAGGTCATTGGTATCTCCAGAAAGGCCACCAAGAAGGACGAGGTCCTGAAGCTTGGAGCTGATGAGTACATTGCGACCGACGACGACAAGGACTGGTCCAAGACCAACGCCCGCAGCATCGATCTCATCATCTCTACCGTGTCCAGCGAGAAGATGCCCCTGCAACAGTACCTGAGACTGTTGAAGGTCTACGGCACATTCATCCAGGTCGGTGCCCCCGACGGTGGTAACCTGCCTCCCATCAACGCCTTTACTCTGCTCGCCAGCGGTATCAAGGTTGGTGGCAGCGGTATTGGCTCTCCCTCCGATATCAGGGAGATGCTTGAGCTCGCTGTCGAGAAGAAGGTCAAGCCTTGGGTCCAGAAGCGCCCGCTTAAGGACGCCAACAAGGCCATTGTCGACATGGAGCAAGGCCATGCTCGTTACAGATACGTTCTGGTTAACGAGAAGCACGCTAAGTTGTAAAAGTATCAAAAGGTTCGGAATGGACTATGTAGATTAGAAGATGAATGATGAAATGATGATGAGTTGAAGCTGAGTCTATGAATCTGATTGCAAACATGTGCTCGCACGAATTCTACATCGCGTTTGCTTCCACTTGTGGCTATCCGCGGTTTCTCAAGCTCGTGAGCGGTCGGGGCCATGGCTATGTCAACAATTAGGATGATTACCGTAAGCATGCTTACTCGACATGTACTTCACAACGCAATCAATGATCACTAAAACTATGGGGGCGAGGTTCCTACGCCAATACACTACTCTCGCTTCGATAATCAAGTACATCATGATGTTGTGTTATTGGTGTCCGTTTAATCACTCTTTAGTCAAGCACTCCCAAGGGTTAAGTCTTTCCTAGAATGCGAAGAGTAAATAGGGAGCATGGCTACTGCTCCAACAGCATGATTATGAATTAAGTAGGATATATATCGGCTGGTAAAGTCTTGTCGCTTATACAGAGGTGGTTCTACATTACTTGTGTATCATGGCACTCACAGACATGGATGACTATGTCAAAGGATGTTGTCAGCCATCTTCGCGCCGGGGTATTGTTCCTTGAGGCCTTCATCAAGACTCTTTCCGCCTACAGTCATATCCTTGAAGGCCGGGCAGGCCAAATTGAGGATGGCAGCGCCAACAGTGTCGGTGACAAGCTTGAGAGGCGCCTCAATGATGGTAAAGATTGTAGACAGCGAGTTTGGTGAGGCGGTCTTGAGAATCTCAAAGACAAAGCACAGCAGATTGTTGCCTTCCAACAGCTTGGTGAGGTTCAGGACACCACCGGTAAGGTCGGCGAGATTGACTCCCGCAAAGCTGTTGACCTTTCCCATGTTTCCGCCGATACTGTAGTGGGAGACTCGTGAGCATGTTGCTTGATAATCTTTTGACTTGGGTACTTAGAGTACACGTACCTTCCCAACTCAGGGTACTTGGCAATCCAGGCAAGAAGATCCAAGTTCAGCTGAACCAAGCCGTAGTCCACCGGCGTACGGTACCAGTTCTCTGGAATACGTTCCCAGCCTCTATTGTACGTGAGATTGCCCTCTTCGCCCTCTACGGCGAAGAAGCTCTTCAGAGTTGCCTTGTCTAAAGGGAATCAGTACATCAGTCCAATCTCTAACAAAGGCTGATAACTTACTTAAGAGGCCAGTTGGATTCTCCGCGGAGTGGTTCGCAAACAAGCGGCAAGCAAACAAAAAGCCCGCGTTCCGAGAAATCATGCCAGTAAAAGGACCATAGTAAAAGTTCGGGTTGGTTGCAATAGTCTCGTTGAAGCGGATAGAGGCCCTGTCAGCGAATAACTCAAAGTTGTAATCGCCCTCGCCTGACGACATGTCGTAGAAGGACTGGAACTGCTCCATGACCATGGTGGAAGCGTCTCCCGTCATGTACAAGTCGGCTCTGGTGTTGGACGAATCACCCTCGATGATGTTATGGGAGCCATTCAGTCCGCGAGGCGTACCAAGGAGACCGATCAGATTGCCCAAGATGTTGTTGGATCCGCTGGCAGCATCTCCAATGGAGAAACCTGGGTTAAGAGACAGAGGGTTTCCGACAAAAACAGTTCCCATCACTCCTAAAATCGTTGAAAGCTCCAATCCCATGCCAAACACAGTGTTGATAGCGGCCGTGACCTCGACTAAGCTCGTCACACCCTTGCGGCTGATGTAGCCATGGTTCGCCAGAGCGTTGAGCCCCGGGCAGGGACCACGCTGGGCGCCATTCTTGAAGTCGGGTGCGATGAACTTATGGTCGCCGGTTACATCGATAGGTGTTGTCAATGGGTCGAATAGAAGCCTCTTCTCATGTACCTCGTGAAAGGCGCTGGCGATGTGTCCGGAGAGCTTGGATGAGAGCTCCTCTCTGAGAGCATCAGCTGCGTATGCGGGGAACCCAAGGACGCCGCTGCCGAAACAGGGCAGAATGGAGAGAGCGTAATGCAGCTTCATTTTGAAGCGGCCAAGTCAAAAAGAGTGTGAGAATTGAATGATATGACGTGGGGTTGAAAGAGTGACGATGGATGACTGACGGTTGCCGGTGGGCTTGTGTCAATGATCTAGAGGTGGAGGATTGGAAATCGGAACATTATTCTTGGCCAGTCCCTTTTACTATGGAAGTTTGACGGGCCGCTGGTTCCGCGACGTGCGGAAACCAAACATTGGGATCAACTCGAGTTGGCCTAATCGTGGGCATCGGAAGACAGCCGGCCAGGAGAAACACATGGGTGGTCAAGTATCGTAAGCTTCATGGCAGTGGCCCCCAAATCCCACCGGCACTTCGCTTTCCTCATCATGATAGGAAAAAGATCTTCTCAGGCTTCGTAGCTGCTCAATCTCAATTCTACTTATTGGGGATCTGGTATCAATCTGTTGGAAAGGGCGACTCCCATTTCCCAGGATGTTAGTTGGGGTTGCTTGGTTGGTTGTTGTCAAGTAAACTTTACCAGTTTAGCTCGAATAACCCCTGGCCAGCATGTAACCCTTTGAAATTGAGCAATTGTCATATCGAGGCAGCCCAGAATTGATAACTCGAAGGATCTGCATTCGAATTCCCCGATAGCCCCATTTTTGAACTTTTGGGTCTCCAAAAGTTTGACGGACTCTCCGGGAACGCAGCAAACTTCCGTCAACGTCTTCTAGCGTGAGCATCAGCACTTGTGAAGTTGCACAATTTGACTGCCCACTGATCGACTGGTAGGAATTTAGACTGGAGAAGAGCCCAGGCTTACAGAGTTGCATTGAGGTGCCGACGTTCACAAGAGTGCCGATTCGGGCCTCACGCTTCCCGACTAAACCGCACACCGCTGGTCGGTGCCCCTGCACGGTGCAGTGGTTCCGGTTCCATGGCTCAACAGACGCGATGTACTGCCCATCCGCAAGACATCAGGGGCAGATTCCTACGAGCCCCAGCACTTGTGGCAGTGTCAGACGCAATTGGGCAAATTCTCGTCCCCCTTGTGTTCCTAAACCCTATTCGAGCACTTTACAACGAAGATCTCCAACAAAAACCGGGCATGGAATACAAGAAGAATTTGTGATAGAAACATCCACTACGCAGGGTCTTCGCGATTCCTTCGCGATTACTGCATCCCACCGCCCTCGCCGTCTGCTCCCGTGCTGCCTCACCAGCTCAATCCACAGTCTGTGGGCTTGAAGTCGTAATGGCAGAGTCTAGGATGACCAGCACGTGGTCCAGTCGCAGGGTCTGAAACAGATCCCTGTCTGTCATAATTCACGATGCACCCCGCTAGACATGGGATCCCGGAAGGCTGGCCGCTCCATATTTGACGTGTTTGGCAACGGTCTTTCAGGAGAAGAAGGAATGCAACATGCTCGCCTTGCCGCTTTCGAAGTCTGATGTCTAAAATGACTTTCAGAGAGGGTTACATAGATGATTAGGGGGCGTTGATTATGCCCAAGGGTAGATATACCAATCGAGCTAGTAGGGCTTGGTGATTTTCGCCAAGAAGTGGCAAAGACCAACAGGGACTCTCTCGCCATGGGAAGTCAGAAAGATCAGGGCCCGTCTGACGCAGTTGAATCAATGATTCAACGCGTCCCGTGTCTGTCGATGGGCACCCGCCCACAAATCGAAAGAAACCCTGCTGCCAGCTAACTTCCTAGAACCTGGTTTTGTCTTCGATGAAATGGAAACGATAACGTACGCCGGGATGCCGGCAGATGTGGCACAGATTTGGGGCCTCTTGGATCAAAAGATGAAAGAGCATTGAATAAGTCTTCATACCGACGGGATTCAGTCATTCATTCGTTCCTCCTTCTCCGTCTTTTCTCCTTCTTCCTTCCTTCGTCTTCTTCGAATTCCGTTTCCAGCCCTTCAAAGCTGGGACTAGAAACCATGAAATTCTTTGCCTTTATTTTGTTACTTTTGGCGTGGTGTCAAGGCGTGTGGGGTTTGTCCAAAACAGTTGATACCCCCGCGTCCACGGAGACTCCTCCGTTGTGCGGCGTAAGTCATGCATCCGGCTGACTGTTGGACGACTTCAGGAACTGACATTGGAATAGTTGCAATGCATTCAATCAGTCACTTTGGCAACGCAGCTATGCTCGCTCACTAACGCAACTTGCATATGCACCAATGTTGAGCTGAATGAGAAGATTTCACTCTGTGTGCACTCCAATTGCACTGTTCGGGAGGCACTACGTATGTTGCTACTTGCTAGTGATGACTGAAAGTTGATGAACTTACGATCTTTCCAGTGGTTCAAAGTTACTCCAAACACACTTGCGGTGCACCTTCACGAGACAGAACTGCATTAGTATGGGTCACCGGAGTGGTTTTTCTGGTTCTTGGCCTTTTGGCGTTCGTGTTGAGAGTCATGGCTCGACTTTGCCTGGGTGGCCAGTCTTGGGGGCCAGACGACTGGGTTATGTGTATTGCGGTGGTGAGTCAACTCTCTTCTGCCCTACGCAAATTATCGAGTTACTAACAGAATGGTAGGGCATGATGATACCACTCAACGCTCTATCGGTCCCAAGTAAGTCTTTCCATGTCTAGCCAATATTTTATGTTGCTGACTCGTCGCAAAGTCTCTCAAGTTGCTCTGGGCAAGGACATTTGGAACGTGCACCCTGACGACGTGACACAGTTTCTCTATGTAAGTCTTTTTCTGCAGATGTTCAGTGCCTTAACTGACTTTAGTATTAGCTCTTTTACTGGGACGAGCTTCTATACCTCGGCGCTCTGCCAGTCACCAAAATCTCAATTCTTCTCTTTTACCTCAAAATCTTTCCCAAAAGAGAAATAAGAATTGGCTGCTGGGTTCTTATCGGGCTCAACGTTGCATACTTCATCACCTTCGAACTCATCTCGATCTTCCAGTGCCGTCCGATCGATGGGGCCTGGAGAGCATGGGACAAGGAATACCCGGCAAAATGCAACAATATCAACATCCAGGGTTGGGCTGCGGCAATCATCAATATTCTTCTGGACTTGGCCACGTTGATTCTTCCGTTGAAAGAACTGTACAATCTTTCGCTTTCTACAAAGAAGAAGCTCATGGTCATTCTGATGTTCAGCGTTGGGTTCTTGTATGCTTGGCAAATTATCCATCCCGCAGAACTGTTTGCTGACAAATTCTACTTAGTGTCACTATTGTGAGTGTGGTACGGTTGCATTCGCTGGCCAGCTATGCAACTACGAGCAATGCGACGCGTAAGTTTCTACCCAACATACCAGTGGGAAAGCATTAAGCTAATGTGATACTAGAGGACTACGTCGAGGTCGGATACTGGAGCACTATTGAGGTTCCGGTAGGCGTCATCTGCGCCAGCATGCCTGCCATTCGCTCTCTATTCAGTCTGGTCTTTCCCAAGGTGTTCGGCACCACTCAAAGGGGCAAATCAAACTACGCAAATCTCTCTAGCCAACAGAAGGACCTTTCCAACTCCCAGAAGGTTTCATCCAAGGGCTCGTCAAAACCGGCTATTCGAGTGCTCAAGGAGTTCACAGTCCGGTCAAGACATCGGGATGATGTCTCCTACGTTGAGCATGAACTCACGGCAGGGCCGTTCACAGACCCCAGTTCGCGCCCGTCATCAGAAAAGAAGCCCATTACTCCACATGAATCTGTGTGAGCAAGGCATCATGAGGAATTTTACTGGCCGGCGTTTATCTGCTATTTATTACTCTCACTCATTCACCCGCTTCCTTTTTTCGGCAATATTTAGACACACAGAAGAGGATCGATCCTGCTACCATCTTTTTTAATTTAGACAGCATAAAGCTGCACTGAGATACCACATACGAACATAGAACATAAACATAATTCATACTGTCATTATGGAAGTTAACCCTGCCTTGAGACTTTGCTGCAGTCCGCATTACCCGCCAGGTCAAAGTCCGAGACCCATGTTCGACGCCATCCAAATCAAGTCATGTTTCCTTGGAAATGTTTCTCTTGGTTAGCCCTACCCCAGACCTAGCTTACGGATACGCTAAAAACCCGAACGCCACTTGACGGGATGAGAATCCTCTTAACGGCCGTTGACTATTGCGCTAGCCAGTATGAGTATTGAGCAGAAAACACGAAAGCTCGAACAGTGGAGCAAAGTTGTTGGAACAAGGGTCGTTGCCAGGGGTCTCCTCAACGCAATGCCGATCTTTGCCTCCTTTTGTCCTTGAAGGAGCTTCACGTCTCTCATTCCTATCTCGTCAAAACTTTCTCTGCAGAGCAAACCCCTCCGGTAGAGTGCCATTCTCATCTTCATCCCCTGCGAAATCAATCTTTCTCGAAGGTTTCAGTGGCATACGGTGGGGGCTATGCCATTTCCATCTTGGGACTTAATGGGGGTCTGGGCCCCCCGTTGTATCTGTCATTGCGATCGTCTGCCTTGCAGTTTTAGCCCAGCCGGGGGCTAGGAAGCGGTCCGTAGAAAGACTGCCCGCAGCAATGTCTGAGTCAACCTCCCTGCAAAGCCATTGTCAGAGCGCATATCGGCTCCCTCGCGCCCGCAACCCTTGTTAATGCTGAAGCATCACGAATAACGCCAACGTCTAAAGACAAGCTTAGCATTATGGCTGCGTTGCATCGTCAAATTCAGCTCCTTGGCAGCTTTTATGCCAATGGCCACTCTTCATCGCAAGAGGCCTGGACAAACTTTCTGCTGCGTGATCTAAGGTTTCTCGTGGCATTGATTCCTTATCCATCGTGGACTCATGGCTTTCCTCAAGTGACTAACGCTGAATGCGGAAGCCTGCTAAACCTTGTATTCTTCCAGCTCCGAATCAGTTCTCTGGACTTTTCCGCAGTCCCTGAGTTGGAGGGTGGCATTGGCAATGACAATTAACCCACTTACCTTCTGCCCTTGAGATCAAACTTGATGGAGGAGCAGGGCATGGTAAGCATGGATTTTCCTAATCCATGAGGACTTCGAAGGTTGGGATCCTGGCTTACGAAGAGGAGAAGTATAGTTTTCATCGTGGCCATGGAATAGTCCACTCAAAAAGAAGTCGTCATTGAGGACGATCAACATGAAGGGTCGGCATCTTGAAGCGGAGCAGGAACACGGCATCTCCTGAGGCCTGTCACCTCGGACAATTCCCATTCCCTAAACTGACAGTTCTCCGATGGGCCTCACTTCCAAAAGACAGGGCTTTGTTACCAGACCGCCTATCAATACCGCTTAGGTAATGGCTGACCTCTCCTTTCTTTCCGTTCAGGCTGTCTCATCAGTGCCGTTGACCAAGAATATCAAGCTTTCAAATGCGGCTCGTCTTCGATCTGACTCGATGTTCTGAGACCTCTGTATCCATCTGACCCATTGTCACTCTTTCTTCTCTTTTTAGCAGCCCGTGTTGCCAAGCGCTCAAGATGCGCGTTTCACTCTTTTTCACACTCGTTACTGTTTTGGCCGACTCAGCCTCTTCCATGTAAGTCGTTCCGAGCAGAATTCTTCTTGGAGACCTAAACAATTGACATTTTCATTAGCGTTGTCCCAAGGAAGATTGCAAGGCAACAGCCTCGCCATGAGCCCTTCATTGGTCGAAGCGCCGCCAACACCACTCTTGACAACTACGACTATGTCGTTGTTGGCTCGGGTCCTGGAGGAGGCCCTGTTGCTGCCAATCTTGCCATCGCCGGATACAAGGTGTTGCTGATTGATGCTGGAGGAGACTCAGGGGACTCATGGACGGAGAAGGTCCCGGCTCTTCACCTTATGTCAACTGAGTTCGAGGACACAAGATGGAACTACTTCGTAAGTGTTCTAAGTACGCAAAGAGCGTGACAGAAAGTGCCTTGACTAATACCATGTAGGTCAACCACTATCCCGACCTCGAGCAACAGAAGAGAGATTCCAAGATGACGTACGAGATGCCCGACGGCAGTTTCTACGTCGGGCTTGATCCTCCAGCTGGAGCAACCCCTCTTGGTGTTTGGTATCCTCGCGCCGGAACTTTGGGAGGTTGTTCTCGCCACAACGCTCTCATCACCACCAACGCTCATGACAGTGATTGGACGAACATTGCCACACTCACCGGCGATGATACCTGGAAGCCAGACAACATGCGTTCGTACTTCCAAAAGATCGAGAAGAACATGTACCTTCCATCAAGCATCATCGGGCATGGGTACAGTGGATGGCTTGGTACTTCGCTTACTTCTCTGTCACTTGTGGTTGAGGACCAGAAGCTGCTGTCGTTGATTATTTCCGCTGCTACTGCCATGGGGAAGAGCCTTCTTGGATTGGTGCTCAGCACTGTCACTGGTCTTGGCCAGGTCCTCCTTCGAGATCTCAACGCGCCTGGCCAGACTAGCAAGACTGGACTGTACCAGGTTCCGCTTTCTATGACTAATTCCATCCGTGGTGGTCCTAGAGATCTCATTTTGGATACTGCCAACGCTGTCAATGCTGATGGATCGCGCAAGTATCATCTTGATATCAAGCTCGATACTCTTGTAAGATTTCTTGAACCAGAGTTTCATAGAAGTTGATAAATCGTATCGATTACTAACCTCCTTTAGGTCACCAAGATTCGATTTGATGAGAGTGGTGACAAGCCTCGCGCGGTTGGTGTCGACTTCTTGGAGGGCTCCAGCCTTTACCGCGCCGATCCCCGCTCAGGATCTGCTTCATCGACGGGATCTGGTAGCGTTGATGCCAATCGTGAGGTCATCATCTCTGCTGGTTCTTTCAACACACCTCAGCTTCTGAAGCTCAGTGGTATCGGTCCGAAGGCAGAGCTCGACTCTTTCAAGATTCCTGTTGTCGTCGATCTCCCGGGTGTCGGAACCAACATGCAGGATCGCTACGAGGCAACCGTGATCGGCAAGACCAACAGTGACTTCGTCATCACAAGCAAGTGCACTTTCTTGGAGACGTCTCCCGACCCTTGCCTCGAGGACTACCAGAACGGCCTCGAGCCCATCACTAAGGGCGTGTACGCCACTAATGGCATCGCGATCGCCGTCATCCTCAAGTCTTCCGTTGCCGAGAATGAGCCCGACTTGCTCATCTCCGGCGCGCCGGCCAAGTTCAAGGGGTACTTCCCCGGCTACGCCTCTGACTCGCTCGCCGACGCACAGCACTGGGCATGGATCATTCTCAAGGCTCACAGCAGAAATAATGCTGGTACAGTGACCTTGAAGTCGACTGATCCCAGGGACATGCCCCTCATCAACTTCAATTACTACGACACGGGCGTCAACAGCAACGGGGAGGGCGACAAGGATCTTCAGGCTACCTATGAGGGCTTCGAGTTCACCCGAAAGGCCTTCGATAGCCTCATCCCGCTCGACGGCAGCTTCCCCGAGGTTTGGCCCGGTACCAATACCTCCACGGAAGCGGACGCCAAACAATTCCTCAAGGACGAGACGTGGGGACACCACGCTTCGTGCACTTGTCCTATCGGTGCTGATGATGACCCGATGGCTGTACTTGACACTGTTGGTATCCCTATTACAGGGTAGTTGGTTCGAACCGTAGTTAACGAAGAGATTAATTGAACTATATAAATATCTGCGTAGGTATAAAAAGGAGGTTCTAACCGTAGGTTGGGCTGGCTATAATAATTATAAATAGGGCCCCTAATTAGCCCCTGCGCAGTTAGCTATATGCCGTAGTTAAATTAGACTTTTAATCTAATACTAACTTTCTTTTTTTTTTATCGATTTAACTACTACGGTTAGAGGTATAATTCGACCTCGGGCCCGTCTACTAGGTCGTCTCCTTTTCCCTCTTTTTTTTATTCTTTTTATATAACCTATCCCTTTATTCGTACGGTGACTTTTCCGCTACTTACGAATTACTCTAATCCTTTATTTAGTACTACTTTTATAAAAGCGTCTGCGAGGTTGTTTTTATTATTAATCTAACGGATCTCGAGTATCTCGCGCTTTTTATACGATTACTTAAGGGTTATAATATCGATTATAAGCCTCTTTTCCTTCGTCGTTCCTAATTTAACGAGGTATTCGTATAGCGAGTAAGAATTAGTATAAATAACTATTAGAATGGGTAAAAAGCTAATTTAATTAGTAATCTTTTTTAGCGTCGTTAAAATCGCGTAGGAGAGGTTAACGCCGTTAACTATATTATAAACCTCCGACGTTAGTATATTTCTCGTTACCCGCTTATTTTTAGTTAACGAGTAGTGGATTATATTACTATATATAGTAAATTCGCTCTCGCCTATACTCTCGTTAGCTAGGATAATAATATACCCTAATTACGAAGTGAGGTCGTTATTATTCGTAAATAACCTATCGACGAAGACGTAAAGCTTATTAGTTATAAGGTTAATTAAGTAATAGATAAGACTTCGATCGAGATTCGTTTATTACTACTTAAGCCGCTTATTAAGTACCTCGACGTCTCGTTTAGTTAGATCTATAGCCTGCGCTACCCTAGCGTAGTTAAAAGTTACTTCGGGCTAATAAATACTCGTAATATATACCCCTTATGCAAGCTTAGCCTTATACTACTTTTTAATATCGGTTATATTTAAGTTAACGAGGTTAATCTTCTCGCCCTACCCCTTTTATTAAAAAACGACGGTTTTCTTTTTAATTATAAGAATCCCGCTATTAAATACTAAGGGGGTGTTTATTATAAGGACCTCTTTTAACTTCGTTACGAAGCCCGCTTTTTAGAGCTCCTTATCCTCTTTTTTTATAAAGTTAATATCGGATAGGCCTAATATATCGTCGGTTTATATTCTAACGATCCTAAATTAGTTACTTTCGTACTCCGCGACTAGTAGGCACGGGTCGTACGTAGAGGTAACTATTAATAGTTAATTAATATAAAAATCGTAGTAGGTGGCTTACTAATAGGTGCCCGATTCTACGAGCCTATATAGTAGCTTAAGTACTTTAATAATCGTACCTTCTGGGTACTTGCTAGCTATTTCTTTTAGTAGATAGGCTAGGATTTTCCTTATGAGCCCTGTGGCCGATTAGGTATATGCCTAGGTAATATTACGGCTCTAAATTTTATATCCCTTCTTCTGTAGTAATACTATTAGTACTATTATTAATCGTTAGCTATAGCGCTATATAGTGGGCGATTGTATAAGTAGCGTCGCTTTTTTAACGTCGCTATATTCTTAAATTACGTATCTAGACTTCTCGTACGGTTAGGGTGTTCCTTTTTTTTTAATTTTACGAACTATTTGCGATTTAAATATGCGGAGGTTTATATATTTTTTTAGATCGTAGAGGATAAATTAATAGACCCCTTAATTGCGCAAAGTATCTATTTCGATAAGATCTAATCCCTTATACGGCTTTTTAGTAGTTATAATTACGCCTTCTTTGCGTAGTTTAATTACTAGCTCGAAATCGGCTTTTTTTTTTATTATATAAAAGGTGTTAATTACCTCGTCGCTAGTAATAAATTGCTACGTTAGTGCTTACCGTTATGGTCTCCCGCGACGTATTAGTGCCCTTTTAGTAATTTCCTCTTCCTCGTTATCTATTAATATTACTATAACGATTTTATTAAGGATAATTTCCTATGCCTCTGCTACGGGTTATATAGCTTCCCCTAGCTCTTCTTCTTCTTATAGGCTAGAAATTATCTCGATAGGATCTATATAATATAGTCTAACTACCGTAATTAATATTTTAAGTAGCTAGTTACGATCTTTCGTAACTACGTAAGAACGCTCGTTAACGGAAATTAATTTATATAGCCTAGCTTATTATTAAGTAATTTTGCGCTATACTCGTATATCCGAATTTAGGGGTATATCTAAATTAACCCCTATATCGGGCCTATTGCGCGTAGTAATTACTTTATTAACTTACTTTTTTACGCTCACCTCGCGTAGTGCCCGTATTACTTTTTTAACTACTTAAGCTCGCTAGCTTATATCTAGCGATAGTAATAAGGCTAAGGTCGTTTTTAAATATGCTTTAAATACTAAAAGCGTCGGTATAAGCCCGTTGGGCCCTATAGTGTCGTTATAGTATTTAAGTACCGTTTAGAGGCATTCGTCGTCGTTAGAATCGGGATTTTCCTCTTTAATAATTTTAAACGCTCTTTTTAACTATTAGTGCGCCCTTTTTACCTTTTTAATATTATAGTACGCTTCGACGGGCACGACTTTTAATTATATACCGTAGGCCGTTATATTTTTTTTAAATTCTACTAACTTAAAACTAGTATTAGCGTCGGTTTTAATACCGTCTAGCGGTCCTTAGTATATATCGATCTAGCTTTTTTATAGAGCTACTTATACTATTTTTGCTTATAGATCCCGTAGGAATTGCCCTATTTAGAATAATATAGCCTCGTCGATTATATATAGGACCGGTCGACTGTTTAAGTAGAAAATATCGACGACGATCTCCTAATTAAAGTTAAGCTTATTACGTAATTTGAATTTAAATTTGCGTGGGCTCTGCGTATTTATTTAGTATTAATAATATACTTTTATTAACTACTTTAGCGCCCCTATTTCGATATTATTATTATCTAAATACTTTAAGAGGTTATATAGCCTCGCGACCGACGGGTAGCTAAATCTCCGGTATAGTCATCTAAGCTTACTTTCCGTTAAGTAATTAATTAACTTCGTATCGTTAATAAGCTTTATAAACGCGTGCCCCTATCGTCGTTTAACTATTTCAAAGTACTTACGGCTAGAGATTCTGTTCCTCATATTATTAAATATAATACTTAGTCAATCTATGTTTTTTAGATATAAGAGAAATAGGGTATTAACGGGTAGGATATAAAAAGTTATCGTTCCGAAGTGCGTCTCTATTTTTATCGTACCTAGGGCGACGATTTCCTTACCTAGGCCGAAGCTAATCCTCGTAATACCTACTATTAACGTATTAAGCGTTATTAGTACGATTTTTTATAGCGCTTAGAATTACCCTTTTCCTCTTATTAACTATTACGATACCCTAGTATTTAGGATAATCCTATAGAAATTATCTAGGCCGTACTTTTTATTTGCATAGAATGCTTATACGAGCTTAGTATTTAAATAATCTAAGTAGTATAAAAAGGACCCCTCTAGCTACCCCTAGAATTACTTAGTACCTTATCTCTTTTTTTTAGATATTAAAAGAGTAGAATTCTGCGCTATTAGATTCGTCCTTTTACCTACCTCTATATCCGTTATCTAAGGGACCTTCCCTTACTATTCGTAAATAAAAGCCTGCTTATTAAGGGCTTTTACTACTTTTTATTCGTTTAGCCTCGTATATCCTCCCGAGGCTAACGGGGCAAAGAAAGAGTAGTTAATATCGTCGACTTCGTTATAATCTAATTCGTCGGTATAAGGGGTAAGATCTTCTTTATTTTCTAAATTTCTTATAGAGTGCGGGTGCTTTAGGCTACTAAATTAGCTACTTTCGCTAGGTTCTGTACCCCCGGATCTGCCCTTATATATAACGAGGAATTAGTTAAATCGATGAGGGCTGGTTTTGCTATCTACTGCCCTCGATTTTTTATATTATTCGTACGATTTAGTACGCTCTTCCTTAGAGTAGTTACTTAACTAATATCTATCCTTTTTATAAATAAAACACTGCTTCTTTCGTTGCCCTACTCGCGAGTTAAATCTTTACCTATTTAACGAATCTAGGATTCCTTACTAGCGATTGCTATACCTAGCTTCTTTTCCTTTCTTATTATACGTTCGGTTAACTTAATATTACTAATAAGGGCCGTCGTATACTTAGAGGTAGGTTTAGTACGGTATTCTTACCTTAATATTAAAGCTAGATCTTAGCCTTAAGTAGAGCGTCTCGTAGTCTTCGGGTACTTAGTATAGAGTTATTTTTGTTTTTAGAACGCGCTAGACTGCGGTATAGAAATATCCGACTTTCCGTTCGTTAGTCCCCTTATTTAGCTAGGTTTTCGCTAGCTTATTAATTTAATTAATAAGCTCTTCGAGGATTTCTATTCGCGATTTGCCCTCTATT
This sequence comes from Colletotrichum lupini, assembly GCF_023278565.1. Taxonomy (NCBI): domain Eukaryota; kingdom Fungi; phylum Ascomycota; class Sordariomycetes; order Glomerellales; family Glomerellaceae; genus Colletotrichum; species Colletotrichum lupini. Next base: position 194,096 of record NC_064676.1, read on the forward strand.
ATCCTAGCTATAGATACGAAAGAAATCGCTCGTAGTTTAGATAGGAGCTTTAGGTTCTTATTATAGGTCTCGAAGCGGCTTCGGATTGCGTTAATTATGCTAAGAAAGTCGTTTCGATCGAGATTACGTACTGCTTCGTAATAGTAATTAAAGGCTTTGCTTACGAGTATAATATTAACTACCGAATAGTACTAGTGTTCCCTAATTCCGACTTTTTCGTAGTAATCGTAAAACATCGTTAGGGTTTTTTATAAGACCTTATACTTCCCCCTAGAGTATAATTTCTCTTTTAGGAAGATCTTTTTAAGGTCTATAAACTACCTCGTATTTATTACTAGATTTTTAATATCTATATGCGATCCCTACGTCGCTGCGTACTATTAGTAACTTCGGGTAGTCTGCCTCTTTTTTTACTAGCCGATTAGTACCGAATTTCGTATTAGTAGCGGCGACGAGCTATAGATCGAAATAGGCAGAATTATCGATTATCGTACTTTTAGTACTATATTTTACCTCTATATATCCTTTTACGACGATAGATTACTATTAGTAATTATAAAAAGGAAATCTGGGTCGTTTACCCTTTTTCTAAATTCGTTAAAGCGATTATACGCCCTATCGACTTATACCTAGGTCTATATTACGAATTCCTCCTCCGTAATCGTCGCTACTAGGATTTCGTAAGGTTCTTACAATTATAATTGCGCTAGTAATACCCCTCGCTTATAGAGGAATCTATTAACCGCTTTTATAATTCCTAAGCTTACGCTTACGAACTATTTATCTAGCTAATAGCTAAGGTCGTCTATAATCTCGTAGAATAGGGGTTACTCCTATAGCCCCTTTTTTTCATAAATCTTAGTTAAATAGATTAATACCGCGTTAATTTACTCGCCGTTAGGCTAATCTACGATTCTATATATCTACGTCCCCTAATAATCCGGGTTAATATTTACCTACTTATAAGGGATAGGGATTCTATCTAGGATCGGGTTTCGCCCTCTCTTTCTTTGCCCTAACTTACTAAGGGTCGTGCCCTAGCTTATGCCCGTATTAGTAATTATTAGCATGTTTAATCTTAACGGGGATATATTTAATCCGCGCGCTAGTTATAGCAAATCCGTACTTTTACTACCTAACGAATTTATTAAGGTTTAGGAGATTCCTACTTCCTCTTACCGTCTCGCTACTACTCTCGTTTCTACCCTCTCTAGCGATTACTACTACCCTTTTAGATCGCTAGCTATTATACTTATTAAGATCCTCTTTTTCGTTTAGTATAAAAGGGTAGGTTTTAGTAGTTCCTTTTTTTAATAGTAGTAGTAGACGTTTATATTACCGTAGGACGATATAGTAATTAGTCTCGGGATCTTTACTAGTTACCGATTTCCGCTTTTCTATATACTTCTAGCTTCCTAAGCCTCGTGCTCTCCGTAATCTCTAAATCCCCTCCTCCCTCGTTAAACCGTCCCCTATACTATATTCCTAAGTAACACTCGGGGGGTAATTAAGGGAGCTACGGGGAGGTTATTTAAATTACGGGCTTAAGGTCGTACCCGTAAGATCTTAGTAATAATAGACTTTTTCTATATACCATAAATCTCTTAGCTTAATAACTCCTATACGCTTTTTATTACGCTAACTAAGAATATTTACGTTTAGAGATCCCTTTTTTTAATCGCGCGGTGCTCTTTTATATTATATTATTAAGCTCGCCCGTTGTGCTAATTAACTAAGTAAATAGTCGCCGCGTAGGTATTTTCTTTTACTAATTTAACTAGTTAATTTCTAATCGCGGGCCGGCTATAGAAAAGTTATTTAGTAAAAAGGCTACTTAAGGCGACGGTAAAAAACTAGTTACTTAAGCGGTTTTATTAATTAACGTAGTTTAACGTAGTAAACGTCGACCTCTCGTAAGTAGTAAAGGGCTACGATTACTTAATTCCGTGCGGTATTCGAGAATCGCTCCCTTTTTTATCTACTTCCGTAAGGTTAATTAGTACGAATCTCTTATCCCGTGCGGTATTAAGAGGTCGTCTCTTTTACATAATAAGATACCTTACCGATCTATAATAATAGAATTTAATTACTAATTAGTATTAGTATCCCTATTATAGGGTAATTAGTTCGAACCGTAGTTAATAAAGAGATTAATTAAACTATATAAATATTTATATAGGTGTAAAAAGGAGGTTCTAACCGTAAGTTGGGCTGGCTATGATAATCGTAAATAGGGCCCCTAATTGGCCCCTGCGCAGTCGGCTGTATGCCGCGGTCGAATTGGACTTCCAATCCGATAGACACTAACTTTAAGGTCCGTGGTACCGAGGGCCTTAGAGTTGTTGATGCCAGTGTCTTCCCCAAGATCCCTGGATTCTATATTGCGCTGCCGTTATATGTGGTGTCGGAGAAGGCTAGCGATGTGATTATTTAGGAGGCCAAGGCGTTATCATCTTGAGAACTCAGCACCCATTCAACACTAGCAGGAGTTTCCTGTGCAAATCACACAACCTTCGTTCCAGCGCGCGTAAAGGTCTTAGCTTTGGGTAGAGTACTATTCTAGATTAATAATACAGAGATACCATATTCCTTTCAAAAGCTATTGTGACACTGTGATGCGACTTGAGTTGACGTGAACACGAACTGACATGAAAGAAAGCTATACGATGTTTACATGTAAGAGTGAACTGAGAACCCGGCTGACAGTTGGATGATGTTCCTCGAAAAGAGCAGAATTGAATGATCGGGGCCGAAATCATCGCCGATTATGACGCTTAGAATAAAATGGTATTCTGCAGAGAGCCCCTGGCCTATGTTCATCGTATTGACTAAGAAGTTGAGAATGATATACTGTCCATGTGCTCAATTAAAGTCTTGAGTAAAACAATTCTATGTCGGCTATAATAGTGCATACATGACTTAAGTCAAAGCACCCACTTTTGGGCACCCCCCCCTTTTGGGCACCCTAACAAAACATAGCATCCAAACATCAACACTAACTATAATTAATTAATTAACTACCTTCTACTACTATAATAATACAATTAAAATTCTCCCTAGGTAATTCGACCCCTATGAGTCGATTAGGACTAACTAGACGGTCGCTAGAGTCCTCCTAAGCTTTCTATACGTTCTAAATATCTACGAACTTAGTATTTAGGTCTAGATATATAGTCTTCTTTTTCCTAAGCTTTATACGCTTAATCCTAGCCTTAAAAACTCGAACTTAGTACCGAGATATAGCTAATTAATAGGCCTACTCCCTAAAAGCTTTTTTTACTTTTTAAAATAGTAATTATCGAGTATTATTATCTAAACTAAGCTTTATAAATAGCTTTAAATAATCGCAGAGCTCGCTAGCCTTCTTAGGAGTTAACTAGTTAATAATAGAGGTTATTAATACTTAATTAAGTAGTTTACTAATATTACTAATTATCTACCTAGCTTCTATACCCCTTTTAAATAGTATAACTTATATAAGTAGGACTATTAAGTTAAGAAGTAGCTTAGTTATATTAGGTAGCTATAATCTAATTACTTTCTACTTATTTCGTATATTTAATAACGTTAAACTAGCTAAACGAGCAAGCTAGTAGTAGCTTAAGAAGTACTGCTTTTTAATAATAATAGAATTATTTACTATATCCTCCTTACTAAGCTCCTTTTTATATATAAATTTAATAAGCCTAAAGATAGCTATATTTAATAACTAGAGGATATAAGAAGCGTATAGTAATAAAAATAATAAATAAACGGTATTTTTATAATACTCCTATATAAATTCTATTATTATATAACTCCTATACCTATTTAATACTAATAGTCGAGGCTAGTTTAGCTTACTAAGCCCCTTAATAGGGGGGGTCTTAGTCTATAGTAAGAACACTTCCTTTAGTTAATAAAGGGCAGTCTCGTCGGTCGTCTAGTTATTATTTATTATTATAAACTTCTAACTATTATAAGTAGTAAGTTAAAGAGGGAACTATTATTATTAAACCGACTTTCCTTTATAAATAACTAGTAGTTTAATAGCTCTACTATTAGTAAAAATATACTTAATAATCGTTATCTAAGTACGCGAACTAAGCTCTTTTTTTCGTACTACTATAGCCTCTACTATACCTAAGACTAGCCTATTAGCTCCTTTACCCTTTATTATACTAATCTTATTTATATTATACTTATTAGCTTATTTAATACTACTAATCTCTAGTATATTAAGTAATCTAAACTATTATTTAATTATATTAGTAATAGCTCTATTAATATAGCGCGAATCGATTAAATAACTTTTCTAAACCTTTATTAATAAATTCCTTTTAATAAAAGTATTAATCTATCTCTTACTAAGTAGTTTATTATCCCCCTAGGACCTTAGAACTTGCTTAACGAATTCCCTAACCTATTTATAAATTAATATAATACCTAAGTAATATTATATATAAATTTACTAAGCTAGCTAGTCTTTTTATTATAAAAGAAGCCTTTAAAGCTCTATAAATACCCTCGCCCTTATTTAATAGCCTCTCTTTCGACCCTAAAGTATTATCCTAGGAACCCCGAACTTAATCGAGGCCCTTTTAATAAAGAGACCGTTTTTAATAATATTAAGTACTTATTAGAGCTTATTTTTAATATACGATATTATTACTTATTAATTAGTAAGTATGCTAAAAAGGAATGCATTTAGACGATTTTTGTAATTATTATGTTAAATTAAAATAATAGGTAGGGTTTTAATGTGGTGGCTGGGAGGGATTTTTGGGGGTACCCAAAAGGGGGGGGTGCCCAAAAGTGGGTGCTTTGACTTATTAGTAGGATGTGCCTTAAAGCTCAAGAGCATCCATACCACACTAGATATCAAGGCTAAAATGGGACATCAGTACGTTAATCAAGAATTATCCACCGACAAAAATATCTGGGGGCATAGGACCAAGTCAAAGTTCCGAAATTATGTGTTTTTTTTATTCAAGGTATGTAAACCGCTGGTGATGATTCAAGCACTTTGAGTTACAAATAAGGTTGACTGAACAGAGTCAATGTTTGAACCCGCACGGGTGGGTCTGGGCATCTGTAAAGGCTTAAGGGATGTTGTCAGTGAAGAACCTCACGTCATATTCGGGAAACTTACTCTTCACTTACAGTTGAGCGTAAACCAGCTAAGTTCACTGAGATTAGCAGACTGATATCAGATCCAGGCTCATGCACAATCCGCTGTCACTGGAAGTACTATGACTGAAGGTCCACCTTCTGTGAAATAGGTCGACTAAGCCTTGGTACGGAGATAGAGGCAGACGTATATCCAAGCGGCGGGACCTCGTTAGTGACTGCGCACGTGACGGGATAGTTACTTTCACCAATCGTACCAACATGAGTCAACATCTGCTTTGCCCGTGCTGTTCAAGCATGACCGAAGTACAGGCTGGTAACCTTTCGCTTCATCTCAGCTTTGTAATGACACCTAGATTGGACCCAGTTGTGGATAGTTGTGCTGGTCACCAAGTGCTTGTTACGAGAGCTAAACAATGGGAATATTTCCACGCTCATGTGTCTTCAATCACTCAAGCGTCTCAACGTCTCGTCGCAGAAGCCTGGCAGGCTTCCGAGTACGATATAGTAGCATTCAAAGTGCCGTGGCCTTGAACGCTTGATGCTCGTTGATCTCACACATTGTTGTGGGCGAGGAAATCAGACCTGGGCCCTACAGAGATCAAAGGGCTTACGCTCAGTGACTTGAGTAGAACTGCTCACATGATTGGAACGATTCCTCCTCAGCCACTCCGCTGCTCACACGACCACACACTTACCCAAGCGGGGATAGATCGGAATACTGGCAGCTGGTTTAAGGAGAGCCGCAAACGATCGACGCCAGTGGAAGTCTGCAAGCAGGGTCCACGGAATTGGATTCCTGGCATCTTGCCGATGTCCCATGACGACAATAGAGTCAGGAACATCTCGATGAGTTGAGCCTCAGCGGGGCACTCGTATGTCACATCACACGACGTTGCCCTGCGTTTGCACTCATATGTATGTTCTACTGCTTGATACATCCCGGCATCATGGCACTCATATGGTCGCTCACTAGACTCTTAGTGATAAGTAGTCACGTTTCACCCAGTTTGATAGGTGAAGACTTCTGACTCACGAACATTGAACGGACTGGCGATCGAACTCGTCTCCAAAAACCCCCAATTCTGCTCATTTTGTGATAGAAGTTGGACGTCCAAATCATAGAGTACCCAGATGTAGGACTGCCGCGCAAGTGAGTGGTGACGATCAACTATGGGCCTACAAGGCGTTACCAGACATCATTCAAGAAACATATGTAGTTGCTGAAGATCGGACTCAGTCGACAGTCCTGTCAACACCCATCGTCAGATCGAAAAGAAGGAGAAAAAAATACAGATGTCTTTTCGATTCAATTGCGCAAGTAACGGATCATTCACTCTTGATTCCCCACTTCAGGCTCGCGATGTCGGAACCCGGAAACAGGGCTACTGCCGAGGTTGACCTCGGCTATGAAATGAACACCAAGGAACCTCGATGGCTCTGTATCCGGAAATCACCATTGTATGATTGAATCTGTGCTATGGTATGATATGACCTTAACCCCGGAACATGAGGTTATGGTTAAAAGCTGCGCGTCCAATTTCCAATGCGTGATGAAAAGGGCCGAATAGATCGACGCTTGAGCACTTCGCGCTCCGACCCCTGTATGAAAAGAAGAACCCCAAAACTCCACAATAACCATCATGGGAACAGCATCGGATTCCGAAGGAGCCTCACGAACATGGAGGAGTGCGTGACAGGCAAACATCAGTCAAGGTACCCGCATGGCAACCCAGGCTCCAGCTGAGGGCTGACAAACCCTGAGAGGCGGTACAGGTCTAGTTCTCCAATACTTGCATGGGCAACTCCACAAAACTCAACTGTTTCCCCATGGGTGTGGTCTGCTGGGGAGGAGTGGCACGGTGATTTGATGGGGCCTGGATATCCCACAAATTGCTTTATCCAGCAGTCTACTAGCATCGAATGCCGGCATTCTGCCCGGGCGTGGAATTATCATGACGTAGGCGCCGCTCACGAGACCTCTCACACCGGGACACTGGGGATATCGGGAGGATGAAGTCGCGTACGCAACTATTTTACCATCATCGGCATCGTGAACGGCTTTTCTGCCATGGATCAAGACGGACTCTTGGCGTTAAGACCGGACTCCGCGCTAATCGGCCGATCTACAGTTCAGCGTTACTAAATAACCGTTGTTTTACCGGCGGCAGGCTCCTCGACCTTCTCAATGACATGTTCCAAGGAGCACGAGGCTCGGTTTTCAGCGTAAATCATGACCCGAGGGCGAAGAACAGGGCCGATTAGATGTGCGGGGAAGCCGGGGGCACTGGGACAGAGTATTCTTTCTCTCCGATTTGGGACGACCAGTTCCACGGCCTTGGCCCCCAGAGTCCCCTCAATTTCTGAGTGTTCGTGAAGAGATTCCCCCAAAGAGCTACCTACTCCAACCGCCATCACGAAGAAATTTCAAAGAAAAAACCTGCGTCTAGAGTCCTCTAGTGTCGGCGCAATGTCGGACTTCCACACAAAGTCGTGTGTCCCAGTGGTCCACTCACCTTAACGGCGGGGGCGGGGGTGGCTGGGATTAGGCCGGGGGCGGTCTTCTGCTCTTTGAAAAGCCGGTACGGAGCAAGCTCTGAGTGAGGTGAGAGAGTGTTCGGACCGGGGGTTCGCTCAGGAAAACACAGGCTTGGAGTCTCCAGGTTTTCCAGCTGTCACCCGATCCGCATCCCCCACATATTGGCTCGTGTTCCTTGTCCCGCCCACAGCGGCAGTTCTCCGGAAGTTAACTTTGAATGCTACGGCGCAAACACCGACAGTCAGGCGCGCCATTTGTGATTATTACTCCATTCTACTCCGTACTCTGGAGACTCTGCCCGTCGTCGGTAAAGCGACCCCATGTTGACATCCAGCAGTCGGCCTGATGCGGAGTTGTCGCTGGTAGTTTTGGAAGCCGGGCGGTGAAGGATGCTGAGATCTGATGAAAGAGTCTATTGTTCTAGAGGCCCAATGACTCGATCTTCCCGCTTAACAGCTGTTCCAGCGATTCTATGACTAGTCATACCCGCCGTTAAGAGAATTACACCCCACAACCCATTTGACGATTTGTGGCCACCTCTAGTCAGACTGGAGACTCGGCAAGATTCCGCCTCCCCACGTGTATAGCAGAGCCTTTTCCGGACCTTGCCGTCGTTTTGGCAACCATCTAGAGACTAAGCCTAGTGTAGTCATCGCGTGCGTCGCTGGAAAATCTACGGCTGATTACCCTGCCCAATATCCCACCACTTCGCCCCTTGGTGAGCATCTTTCGGGTGTCAACCGGTGCGGGGCCGACTTCCGGACCATGACGATGTGCATTACCATCATGATCAAGTTTTCCTCGACTTTGTCGTTGCCCGCGCGGAGGTTACGGGGAAGAGGAGGGGTCTAACCAGGCCACCGGCGAGCAGAGTGCGAGGGCGACGAGGATATGGTGGACTGACGTTGCTGCCGACGATGAACAGGTAACATATAAAGAACGGCATGTAACCCCCAATCGATGGAATTTTAGGATCTTCAGCACAAGCCGCAAGTCAACAGCTCAAGGATCTCAAAATGTCCGCAGCTCTGTCTCTCTTCCTATCCGGTCTTCTGTTGGCACCCTCAGTCAACGCTCAGGCGTATGACTCTGGTGACCGATCTGAAGATGCCTTCAGCTGGATTCAGCCGGTGAACACCACCATCCTCGGTCCCTACGGGGACTCTGAGCCAGTCTATCCTTCCCGTAAGTTTCTCGGTTCTCTAAGTTTGGTAACAGATTAACTAACTCAACGATGAAGCCAACATCACTGGTACCGGTTGGGAGGATGCCCTCGCCAAGGCAAGGGAGTTCGTCTCTCAACTGACCATCGAGGAGAAGGCCGACATGGTCACTGGCCAACCCGGTCCCTGCGTCGGAAACATCGTCGCTATCCCTCGTCTTGGTTTCCAGGGCCTCTGCCTTCAGGATGGTCCCCTGTCCATCCGTGTTGCCGACTACGCCAGTGTCTTCTCCGCCGGTGTCTCTGCTGCAGCCACCTGGGATAAAGATATCCTCTACGAGAGAGGTCTTGCCATGGGCAAGGAGTTCAAGGCCAAGGGCGCCCACATTGCTCTCAGGTTTGTCCATCTCCGTACACTCATTATGGCTAACACTTACTGACTACTCAAAGCCCCGTCGCTGGCCCCCTCGGTCGCAGTGCCTACTCCGGCAGAAACTGGGAGGGCTTCAGTCCCGACCCTTACCTGACTGGTGTCGCCATGGAAAAAACTATCACCGGTCACCAGGATGCTGGTGTCCAGGCTACTGCCAAGCACTGGATCCTCAACGAGCAGGAGACCATGCGCAACCCGACTTTCGACCCCAATGGTACCGCTACAGACATCGAGGAGCAGGCCCTCTCCTCCAACGTTGACGACAGAACCGCCCACGAGCTCTACATCTGGCCTTTCGCCAACGCTGTCAAGGCCAAGGCTTCTTCCTTCATGTGCTCTTACCAGCGTATCAACGGTTCCTATGGATGCCAGAACTCCAAGTCTCTGAACGGTCTTCTGAAGACTGAGCTTGGATTTGATGGCTACGTTATGTCCGACTGGGGTGCCACCCACACCGGTGTTGCTGCCATTGAGGCCGGTCTCGATATGGATATGCCTGGCGGCATTGGCAGGTACGGCATGGACTGGAAGTCTGGATCTTTCTTCGGCGGCAACGTCACTACTGCTGTCAACAACGGTACTCTCAACGTCGCCCGCGTTGATGACATGATCGTTCGCATTATGACTCCTTACTACTGGCTCAACCAGGACAAGGACTACCCCACCGTCGACCCCTCCTCTGGCGACCTCAACACCTTCTCCCCCAGATCCACCTGGGTTCGCGAGTTTAATCTCACCGGCGAGCGCAGCCGTGATGTTCGTGAGAACCACGGTGAGCTGATCCGCAAGCACGGCGCCGCCGCCGCCGTCCTCCTCAAGAATGAGAACAAGGCTCTTCCCCTCAAGGCTCCCAAGTCCATCGCTGTCTTTGGCAACGATGCTGGCGAGGACACTCAGGGATTCTACAACCAGGCTGACTTCGAGTACGGCACTCTCGTCGCTGGTGGTGGCTCCGGCACCGGTCGCCTGACCTACCTTGTCACCCCCCTTGAAGCCATCAAGGCTCGCGCTTCCAAGGATGGTGCCCTCGTCCAGCAGTGGCTCAACAACACCCTCATCATCAACTCCAATGTCACCGACCTCTGGGTTCCCAAGGCCCCCGAGGTCTGCCTCGTCTTCCTCAAGACCTGGGCCGAGGAGGCCGCTGACCGCCAGCACTTGAGCGTCGACTGGGACGGCAACGACGTCGTCGAGAGCGTCGCCAAGGACTGCAACAACACCATTGTCGTCACCCACTCTTCCGGCATCAACGACCTCCCCTGGGCCGACCACCCCAACGTCACCGCCATCCTCGCCGCCCACTTCCCTGGCCAGGAGTCCGGTAACTCCCTCGTCGACGTCCTCTACGGCGATGTCAACCCCTCCGCCAGACTCCCCTACACCATTGCCCTGAACGGCACCGACTACAACGCCCCTCCCACCACTGGCATCAACACCACCGGCTGGTACGATTGGCAGAGTTGGTTCGACGAGAAGCTCGAGATTGACTACCGCTACTTCGACGCCCACAATATCTCTGTCCGCTACGAGTTCGGCTTCGGTCTCAGCTACACCACCTTCGAGGTCGCCGACTTCGAGGCCAGCCCCGTCGAGCAGGACATCACCTCCGCCCCTGAGCAGCGCCCTGTCGAGCCCGGTGGAAATCCCGCCCTCTGGGAGACCATCTACAACGCCACCGTCTCCATCACCAACTCTGGCGATGTCGAGGGTGCCGCCGTTCCCCAGCTTTACGTCACCTTCCCCGACTCCACGCCCGCCGGCACTCCTCCCAAGCAGCTTCGCGGCTTCGAGAAGGTTCCCCTTGCCGTCGGTGAGACCAAGAAGGTCGGTTTCGAGCTGATGCGTCGTGATCTCAGCTACTGGGACGTTGTCTCGCAGCAGTGGCTCATTCCCGAGGGCGAGTTCACTCTCAGCCTGGGATGGAGCAGCAGAGACTTAAAGGCTACCGCCCAGATTACCCCTGTGCAGGCGTAAGTCTTTGGTTGTTTAGTAAATATTTAAGTGGAGGATTGATACGATGGACGAATTATGACTCTGGATAATATTAGTAATGTCTGGATAACAGTAAAATAAATCTTTTTCACGTTCAAACAAGTCTGAATACCGACAGTGAGCATCCCATGACCATACCTTAGGTCGTAGCACCTGATAACCTGGAATGCGCGAACACCAATTTGGATGGTGTAACAGGCTGTGCTCAATAGACTTGATCTCAACATTGACTATACCATCTGAGACAACAAAATCGACCCCTCGTGCGAAGTTCTTTCTGTGTATGCCCCATCTCGAAGGACCAAAGCCTTGTTGTGCCTTGCGACTCAGCCATCCGCTGGTATTCTGCGACGGACACATCCAAGGACGAGTAATTTCCAAGAGCAGCCTGCATCTAGCGTGCTTTTGTAACTTTGCTGAGGAAATAAGTCTAGGACATTCGAGACTTGCCACTCGTACAGCCAATCTTTTTTCTTGAGCATCTCCTCTTCACGCGAGTAGCAAATGAGCTTCGCTGATTACCACGGCTGAGACGCAGCCAAGCTAGGAGGTGCTTCCAGCTGAACAACCTAGTGAGATTTGGGTGAGACAGAGTCCAATCCTACTGGCTGTGAACGCCCTACCAATCCTCTAGAGCCTGATAAAGATGTCGTCGACCCTTTTCCCCATTTGCGTAGCACCCGTCTCGAGGTCAATTTCGCATCTCTCATTCTGTTACTGTCCATCCTTCCGGAGTAGACCCTCCATTTTTCTGGATTGACCGACATCATTCTAGAGAGTCATCTTGTACCAGGAATGGCAGCAAATGTTGATGAAGTCAGAAGCCCTGGCGACGTGAGCATTAACGAAACTAGGGCAGTGCCGACTACGGATGAGCAAGATGATCATGATAGTATCAACGGACAATCGCTAAATAACGGGCCACAGAGACAAATATCCCTAGGCAAGCGAGCGCCGACGGAACCAATACCGGAACGGACGTGGAAGTTCTACCTAGATGCCTCTTGGGCACTGTATTCGTACGAGAACATTCTTAGTCAACAAAATCAGTGCATCCGTTCACGACGAGGACACACAAAAACCCAATTTGAGGGTCGCGATGTACTTTCTACTTCTTTCGAGATCTCGTGCGAAGGCAGATTTCCGTATCCAGCCGAATTTCGACAAGTGGCAAAGTTGGATGGAGGGCATGATGTCGAGACAGGGGGTGCTGGTCCATCAGCCGAACGTTTGCCTGAAGGAACTGCGGACTTGAGAACCAAAGGAATGATATTCAATACTCGTATGTTTGGTATATCTCGGACGTCTTTCACAGCTTCGATAGCCCGAGGCTTGCCGGTCTATGTGGTTTTGGGCATCTTTCGCCGCGGCCAACCCAACCCAATCGAAAGAGTCATGTTCTGCCATCAGCCAAAAGGTTTATTCAGAGAGCTCAGTCGAGAGATATTCCGCTTACGCGGTTTCTGGAAAACGTTCTTATCTCTCAGACACGTGAAAGGATTCCGGCTTTATAAGGTAAGTCACTTAGAACCTGAAGCTCTTTCTTGGTTCCTAATCGACGACATCTACGCTGTAATGGACATTTCGCTAATCTCTTCTGTAGTGCAATGCGAAAGAAGGGACTCATGAACGTGTCGACCTTGACAACAACGGTGCTGCAGATCTGCAATTGCTCCTGCATACGTACAAGCAATGGCGAGTCCCTGAGCACATCGCACTTGCCTGGGGTGACTGGATGCACCAGGAACTCAACAACGACTCGCATGACGTACTCAACGGGAAGTACTCACTTGAAATCGTGTTGGGCTGGTCCGTCGCTAGGATTGCCGTCGTGATTCTTATACCAGTGGTGCTCAGCCTCGTCATCGGACTGTGGTTCAACTCAAAGGACTGGACGGACCTGACCACCATTCAGACCGCGTGGTCTATCGCATCCTACATTGTGACAGCAGGAGGTTGTAAGTATCCCATGTTCCGTATTGAAGGAGGTTCAAACAGAGCGCGCTGACTGACCGCTTCTAGTCGTTGCTGCTTTACTTGGTATTATGAGCAGTCTTGCCGATAAATAAGCTTCAATTGCACACCACATCATGACCGATAAATTGCGAAAGACATCATCCCAGCTTACAGGATCTATATCAATAGCACACCTGTATGGCTTTGATCATACCAAGGTACTGGAATTCGATACTATTGCTTGCTCCCCTTGCTTGTGGAATGTGATCGAATGCCTTTCATCTAGCCGAGATATCGAATTTCAAACATCGATGGTGGGCCCGGAGTGCATTCCATCAGTCTCGTTTTCTCAATCTCATCAAGTACACCAGGGTGATGCATGTCTTGACTGTTTAGTACTCTAGCGGTGAACATGTTGATATGTTGTGTGGCGCAGGGCTAGACCAAACGAGACTGTGGCGTCGAACTTGAAAGCTGAAGCTTATCACCGTACTAAGGATGCTCGCTATCTGATGCGAGGCCGCGAACTTTTCAGCTCTCCACAATTTAGGTTAGGAACGTGTTCGAAATATGTAACACGGCCCAATTCGACTCAAGAGGGAAATACTGCGGCGGTGCGGCCAGCCCGAGACAAGCTGCGTTTGCTAGTTCGACCTTCACGCTTAGCTACGAGGCAGCTAGAGTTCAGCTTCCCGAAATCTTATACCGGGATTAGACTTAGTTAAAAGAGTTATCCTCAGCAAATGTCCCCGACTGGACTCTCCTTTGGAAATTCGTCCCGCAGCTTCGGGTAACCCGGCCTGCTTCACGGAAACCCTCCAATCGTCTCTTGCCAGGATACAGTTCTCAATGTTGCGAGGCGCGCAGACACGGAAACATCAGACGATGTCGTCACATCCACAATTTTTGGACTTTCCGGCCAAGCAAACTGCCATCTTCGGCGCGGACTTCCCCACGCCCTTGGTAGTCTGGCGACTGATTGAAATAGCAGGTTGATTTCCACCTTCCAGCCAGCATCAGGAGCATTGACAGTTCATATCCTTAGCGACATTTTGGTTTGGTAGGAAAGATCTGTCATACGACCGACAAAATGACAGTTGTTGAGAACAACATCTTGGCAGAAAAGCCTTCGGGCGCTCCCGCTCCGGAACTTTACAGATCTGTGCCTAAGCGCAGAACTTTGGTAAGAAAACATCTCCGCTTGGACGTTGCGCAAAGCTCCCGTAAGCATTGTATTGATCCTTCTCAGGCACAAACCGCATCCTTTCATCTCAAGACTCTCTATCTATTCACTAAAAGCGATATCAAGACCGTACTAGCGCCTCAAATCATCTTCATCACAGCAGCTGTGTTCAGTCGGGAATCACTCACGACAGCAATCGATCAAACGAAATACTCCAATATTCAGAGACTACCCCTGGCAGTCCTATGGATATGGCTCAACTTGATCGTGTGCGGTATCTCAAACCAGCGACTCGCGGACTCCATCGTCGAAGATGAGCATAACAAACCCTGGCGGCCACTGGCTGCGAAGCGGTTGACGCCCGCACAGGCCCAACGACTTCTTCTCGGCATGATACCTCTCGTGGTTACAGTAAGCGCGTTTATGGGTGGATTCAAACCAACGATATCGATGATGACGCTTCTATGGATGTACAACGATCTCGACGGGAGCAGTATCAATATCTGGGCGCGCAACGCGATCAACACGGGCGGCATCATGTGTTTCAGTGCTGGGGCTTTAGAGGTCATCTCTGGCGGTGATCTCCTTCCGAAGGCGTGGGCTTGGATCGGGGTGACCGGGGCCGTCATCGCCACTACAGTCCAAGCGTTGGACTTCCCAGATATGGAGGGAGATCAAGCTAGGGGTCGCAAGACCATTCCGCTGCTCTATGGCGAGGGTATTGCTCGGGGCGGGCTGGCTGTGATGGTCTTGCTGTGGTCTACTGCGTGTCCACTGTTCTGGAACCTCCAACCGGCGGCCTGGGCGGCTCCTATTGGAGTGGGAGCCTTAATGGCTGCATTGACTATGGTGAGGCGGAATGAGAAGTCTGACGGTATTGTAGCGAAGCTATGGTGTCTGTGGCTGGCTGTCTTATATGTCCTCCCTCTTTTCGCAGCGTAGATACAAGTGCTCAGCACAAGAGCATGTGTGTGTAGGAGAAGATATCGTAACCTCGACTTACATAAACAGAGAATTATAAGCACCGGGCAGGATCGACTGGATAAAGTATGAGAGAAATGGCAACATGATGAGCCAAGGCGAGCAATACGAAGACCTCCTAAATGTTTGGGAAGCATATGTCGCTGAGTGCGTAGGAATATCACCTCAATAGACTGTCCTCATTCAACATCAACGAAGCGCATTGTGCGTACAGGCTATATCCAAGCTTATAGGACAGAGATTGATTCCTTTGTCATGGTAATATTTATTGGTATTCATGGTATAGCGCGAAACTTGTCGTTCTGAGACTTGATCTTTCCTTGTGAATCTTAATCCCGAACTTGACTGCTCCTGATGCACACCCAAGATACCGAGTCTGTCATGCTTTCCAATGATCAATCATCCCTGTGGCTTCCATGCTCAATACTCCTAAGCCTTCTCCGTCTCCTTCACAGACTCAATGCCAGGAACACGCCAGTCGCAGCCGCAGGTACAGCCCCAGGAGGCATTCTCACAGTCAGTATGGCGCTGATCGTAGCGAAGCTTGCCGGAGCTGTCGCAGCGGTAGTTATAAGGGCGGTACTCGCACCAGAGCTTGCTGATAGGGCAGACGATGTCGCATTCGCGAGTCTGGAGGACAGTATCCTGGGCCTTGATATTGATGGTGTCGACTCCATCTCTGTCGTTGAGGTCCTGACGGATCTTGTGGGGGTTCATGCTGGGGCCGGCAGCGACGCCAATGGCAAGGGCGGTAGCACCAGTGAGAAGAACTGTGATTTACTGTCAGGCTTTCTTCATGATGGATACTTGAGTGGATTTGAACAAACTTACCTTGAAATCTCATTTTAGAGGCTGTGCTATCTGTTTCTTGGTTGTGATTGATGATGTGAATAGTGGAAGGAGATCTCGTCAACAGGCAATGGCGGTGGGAGGTGAGAGAGATATCGAAGAAAGGTAGGGAGGTCTGAGAGCTACTGATTCAACGTATAAATACTCAAAGAGTATTCTGTGAAGGCGTTCGAATGCAAAAGAGTGTCTTGTATCTCCAACTGACCGCCTTCGCTGCCTGAAAAGTTGTGTTGACTGAGTAACGACATAGGTGGAAGGAGCAAACGGCGGCCATCAAGTCCATATGCCTTTGTTCTTTCCTTGAAAAAGTCCACTATGAGATGACCAAAAAAATCTCATTAAGGCATATATGCGATGATGATCATGCTAGCTCAGCTACAATACTTTGTCCACGTGTATATCACTTGTGTAACCATCGAGAACCCCTTGCAATCAATCATCAGCACGAACTGAACTTTGGTACTAATTACCCAAGGGGAGTGTAGGAGAAGCACAGTGCCAAGTTGAAGTAGGTATAGAGATAACTTTTGGCAGCTTGAAACTATTTTACTTAGGTAGTGACCGTTCGTTGGTTTGGCCAAATCAAGACAGTTTTCATGTGAGTTCTATGTCACGAGCGTCTTGAGGCACCTACCGATTTTGAACGGTGGATGAAATGATGGCATCTGAATCTGTCACACCAGCAAGAGATCTCAGCATTCTCTCTTTATCTGTGTTAGTAATAGATTGATGTTGGGCAGTGTTTGCCAGGTACATGCGGAGCCACATTAAACAAACACCCGCCATGGTGTACTACAAACAGTGACGCAGCTAGGACACCCGCACAATACTTCAACATGATCACCGTCCATACCTCTTCTACACCCTGCCTCAATAGTGTAGTTCGAAGCTTCAACACCTAAGCGTACTTCAAGTTGCTGATTCGCTGTTGCACGTGCAAAGACAGTATCTCCGATCAACTAAGATACAATTGTCGTGTTCAATTTCTTCAAGTTATGTTCTGTCCGTTTCAATGCTAGATACTTTTTGCACCTCAAATAATGTTACAAGTGCCAGAAACAAATACACGCTATGTCCACTCTAATGCCCCGGTAGACCTATGTTCCACAAAACAAACCATCAACGCCTTTCGCCTCCAGACTTTTGTCTCTCAGCCTGACCAAGCCATGCAGTTTGCTCGTCTAACCGGCTGTAATGCGCATCAATCACCTCCTGGTTCAAGTAATTCAGCCTGTGACCACACCTCGTCCACTTGACGTCATGCGCCGTTGCTGAATCATCGCAGCATCCTCCCCAGCAGTCTCCGATACGGTCAATGACCGACTGGAACTTGGCCTTCTCACTCCTCCGGCTCCGGTCGATAATGTTGAGCATCGTCGGAATTGCGACCTCGTGGAACAGGTCCGCGCAACCGTAGACCGATGACAGAAAAATAAAGTCGGCAAAGAAATGTCGAGGAATGTAGAAAATGTCCGACCAGCCTACGCAAAACTCCTTTTCCTCGATCGTGTAGCCGCGGTTCATCCGGATAATTTCGCCGTTGACGGTGACGGCCTTCTCGTTCCACTTGTGGTACCAACCCCACCATTGCGGAAACTTCTGCCAGTCCGTCATACACATGTACCGCGGGCCGTCGCCCTCGAACTGCCGTGTGTTGTGAGATGTCGGGAACCAGATGGACTCGCGGTTCTCATCGACCCAAGCCATCGGGTCGATCCAGGAGTCGAAGTGGAAGTACATCAACCCTTCGATATCGGGTTGCTCGTCGAGTATGAGCTTCATTGTCCTGGCGACTTGCATGTAAATTGTTTCGTGGTGTGGGTACTGCGAGTGCGTGAGATTGTGCCAGTCTTCGGGCTTATCCTCGACCATCTCCGGCATGGAGATGTGGACGGTGTGGTAAAAGGGCTTGTATTTCATGAGGAGAGGCACGCGCTCCATGCGCTTCGCATTCCAGCGAATCATTGCGAGCGTGTTGCTAAAGGGTGAGGCAGTGAGGTTGCCAGGACCTGTCGAGATCTTGTACGGTTCTTGCTTGTCCGTGAAGGGTGTGATGATTTCGGCCGGGGGTGTCGAGCAGTGTCCGTCGGTGTCATCTCTCATCACGAGTCGGTACTCGGGGGTATGCGGGAGTTCGGAAAGTGTTGCATAGGGGATGATGCCTGCGCCGAGAAAGCTGGCAAGGGTAAGAAGACCGAACTTTGCTTTCTGCAATAGCGTTAGTATGCCTCGATCACAGTACTTCATTAAGATGACCGACCTTGTAGGATGGAGGCGGCGCAAAAGAGTTCGGCACGTCATCCACTGGAGACGAACTAATATACTCTTTCAGGGGAGCATACTTCATGTATGCCAGCGAAGCGATGAAAATGAGCACTGTGCCGGGTATGAGGAACATGCTGTATCGAGACAAGAAGAAGTGCGCGGACACAAGCATCAACACAATACTTGTGGTGTCGTTGATGAACCATCTCACCCATGAGTCGACCCCTGTATAACGTCAGCAATCTTCTTCGAGAACCCCCAAGTGGGACGGTGTCTAAAACGTACTTTTCTGTGCAACCGTAGTAATCAGAGCTACAAGTGTGGTCATGAACACCACTGACAAGCCCTTGCTGTCGTAGCCGCCGAAGAAAGTGGGTTCGAAGGAGCTGTATAGTCGCACAAGTGCATGCACGAGCAGGTTGAGCATCGCACCGAATGCTCCCAAGACAATGTTTGCGCCGTTTGAGCTCAACTCGGTAGCCTTCAAAAGCTTCTCGCTGTGGATGTCGGATAAGGCACTGAAGCTGGCCTGGCCGACAATGCTGACGTAGAGGGGAAGCTGGTATGTCGATGCCCTCGTGCGATGTTGTGGGTAGAACTGGGAGAGTACCAGACCCGACGTCTACTCCTGTTTAGCAGCTGAATTGGAATATCAGAAGCTACGTGAATGACCTACCTGGATCAAGAAAGCCATCCATCGGGTCTTGGGGCCCTTCAGTCCAAGAGCGGGCGTCGTGACTAGAGCTGCTGCGACCATGATGCCGCTCTTCGTGATGGAGACGGTGCCTGGATCGCTGACCAAATAGTTGAGAAACAACTTGAGAAAGAAATGTTAGCTTTTGCCTCATCTAATCTTGCGCCAGCGCCAAGTGCCAAGCGCTTTGACATCGCATACCAAGTTGTTGCTGAGCATTTGCAGTAAAGCAATCCTCATCAGTCCGAATCTCAAGTCCGCGTCTCCCCAGACATAAGACCAGAGTGCCCTCGCGCCTTCAATGCGGGGAGCTTGTCGCGATAGCTTCTCCGCAGCGTACTCGCCAGACGACCGTCCGTCCTCATCAGCGCCAAGATCCAAGTCCTCCGATCCGTTGCCCAGCGAAGAGTACTCGGTGTTGGTATTTCGTCGGCGAATCTCGCGTTTCAAAAGCAAAGTCGCAATCAAGAACCTTAGAAATTCGGATATCGTTAAACTCGAAGATGGCGAAAAGTTGAACTGCCCTCGCTCGCGGGAATTCCAGAGATTGACCGCCGCGCCGACCTGGAGGAGCACCAGCCCGAGCGCGGCGAGACACGGGACCAGCCCGGCGCCACCGGATCCGGCTACCGCCAGCATTCGGCGGAAGATGGACCGGTTTACGGCCATGGCGAAAGAAGAAAGAAAAAAGGAGTGTAAGGCGGCGGCGCGAGTTCGTCTCGATCGCTTTCCGTTGTGTTTTCTACCAGTTTTGACGAGAAATCATGATTTCGCAACCACCGCGAGTCGAAAAGAAGAGGACAGAACGCTTGGCCCTTTTTCCTCGCTGCGAAAATACGAGTCGTGGCGGGGGCGATCAGCGTCGCAAAAAAGGTCCCCTCGGCCTCCAGACAATAGCAGGGCTGTTCGCACGGAATCTGCTGGGGGCCAGGTTAAAACCGGGGACTTGATAGGGGACGAGAATCGAAATCGAGCTTGAATTCCCCAATCTGACCACGCCGCGGACGCCCCAGTACGAGATCGTCAGCGTTCAGCTTCGGTTGCGTGGAGCGAGTACGGATGTGGACGGCTCTCGAAAAAGGGGGGGTGGTGTTCGTCAGTCAGCGCGGGTGACTTCGATGTCGCGAATAGTATCATTGAAGAACACGAAAGCTGGCAAGATGGGAGGCACAATGGTTTTGTCTGTCCTTGAGCTCCATACTCGAAGCTTAATTTGCTGCTAATAAAAAGTATTTTAAGGATCTGAGGCAAAGCAGACCCAGGCAAAGGCATCCCCCTAACATTGCAGTTACAATTCTGGCAGCGAATTAATTAGCACGGCTGTCGCCTGTTTGCATGATCCCCGTCAATCTGGGTGTTGGACTGAACGCCAAGTGGACCGATGAGCTTTGGGAACATTTGGAAGTATCCGTTTGTTAAACCTTCCGGTGTGGGCGCCCGGCAGTGCTTGATTGCAGCTTTGCCCGATCAGTTAGGTGATCACGAAAGAGGAGATTCGACCGCAGTACATAAGGTACGGCGCAGCGCCAGGCTTGCGAAGTTGTGGCAGCGTGAAGGTCGATCCGGCGTTTAAAGAGCAAAGAATCTCTGCGCAAGGCACCAAGTTTCCAAAAGGCCAAAGTTGGCGCGCCGCGCGTCCTGTAACATCTTCTCCTCAACAAAGGCCAGTCATGCGGAGTAAACTTCAAGTTGACAACCACACACACCAGGAAACCATCCGAGGCTACAGCTACTTGTTTCTTAACAGCTGTCTGGCCTTATGAGTGTGTGGAAGAGATGGGGCACGTGTTCGGCCCAAAGAACTAGCTTTTAACATGAGTCGCAACGGCTGTCACGGAACTGCGCATCTTCAAGGACACAGCCTGCGCCAGAAGAAGTGAGACCGGCTATCGAAATGTGGCCTGGCCGTGAGGGGCCACTCTCTTATTGGACCGTCTTATCACTCGGCGCCAGGATTGAGTTCCCAATTTAGGTCGTTTGGAGGGGCCTCCCGGTTCCCCTTGTTAAGCACGGTTCAGCAATGTCGTAGCCGTGACGGCACGCAACGCTGAGAGGGCACTGCTAACAGAAACTGGCACACTGGTTAGGGGCCGATGGATAGACTGAAAATAAGGCGGTGGGCGTTGGTCCGTCCACCTTCAGTCGTTCGGCTGAACTGTATGGTGCTGACAGTGACGGAATCAAGTGAGATGCTCAGCTGGGTCGATACGGGGAAACTCCGCCCGCTTGCCTTGAGATCACGACACATTTGTCCTGCCTTCCACCATGTCGGGAGGCGGTGATCAGGCAGGTTCTAGACCAAGAGAAGGGGAGGGTGGGTTGGAAGGAAACAAGAGTTTACATGTGGCAAGCCGAACATTCCAATCAGGGTCCGACTTGAAACACATGTGCATGTTGACCCCTACTGCGCCGTCCGCGCCCAAGTTTGCTACGAATCGGAGGTCGCTTCACTTGTAAGGCGCATGGCTAGTGTGTTATCCTTCAAGCACTTCCAGGGGCGGCTATTCAAGATCTACCACATTCGACAGCGCCATTTAGGGAAGCTGAGAGGCCTGCAGGATCTCTTGTCTTGACTGCGTGATACTGCATAGGGGAACCAGATGGAGAAGGACTTTCCGATGGTCTGGACACAATGCCATGAGCTTGACTTGACGTACAATCGGTTGAGGTTCCTTCCCCGCCTCACTATGCAACAAGCGACATCATATTCAAGGCTCGCTAACTTCGCATGACCATGGAGGCGAATGCTAGAAGCACCAGAATACTCGGCCACGGCTGCAGATGTGACTTGTGCAAACCAGTCTCCTATGCCAATACAGGCCTCTGTGATTCAGCTGGATTATTGATGAGATGCCGAAGACAGCGGCTCTATGTCAGGCCTCCCCATCTGTCATCCTATATCAAGACTATTGGATTGAAAGGTTTAACTGGTGCAAAGTCTTCCACGCGTCCGACCACGTCACTGGCAGCAACTAGGAGGTGCCATCACCTGCGTTAGCTGCGACGGCAGCGCTAGAAGTTTTCCGCCCGTCTCACTACCTAGTTCAACCGTCAAACACACTCAGCATAGCTCACAAATCCAGACCAGAGCGACGGGTAGACTACTCCGATTCGAGAAGACAGCAAAATCCACGGTCAAACTTTCGAGTCCGGCCGCGAACGCCATTGTTACGGGCTCGGAGCCATGCCCCGAAGCCCCCACTTGCCGCAGAGCGCGTCCGTTTCCCTTTAGTCATCGTCGATCTCACGGTCTCAAACGTAAATGGCGGTTGAGGTTGATATCGGAACAGCAAAATTTGGGATGATGAAAAGCCCAGCTTTTGAGTAGAATCAAGATGCCTCCATTTCAAATTCACTTACGCTGAGCTTAGTGCGTTGCACATGAACACAACTAATTTGCAGCTCCTGAGTCCACATTCATGTTACCCTGAAGACGGGCACAGCTGGGGGAACTTTGCGTCTTTCTGATCCACATCCAAAGAGTCCTGGAACAGTGGCTCAGCCCACGGGCCCTGGTGCCGTTCAACGGACCGTACCGTCTTCCGAAGCCCCGCTCAAACACTGACTTCCTCTCACTCTGTAAGATCGTGAATATGTGTACGATGCCTCGAAGCTGAGCTACTCCAGGAGTTACGGTGTCTGGGATGTAGTTTCTTTCGTGACTTGCACTACTTGGCTATTCTTTCCAAAGTGAACACAACCAGAGTCTTGACAGAGCTCCTGATCGACCATTGAGACGCGAGATGCCAGAAACAACGTCGGAGGATTGTGAACATCGTGAGAGATACATCCCGAGTCCCATCTGTCATGACTGGGAAGGAGTTCGATCGTCCGCTCCAAGTTTCGACGAGAGGACGCCGAAGATACTAGACGAACCTTGGTGAAGCCTCAGTTTTCAGAAAAAGCATATGCCTTCATGCTAGACTTGCCAGTTCAATAGCCGTCGTATCCATCATCCGTCCGACGGTCAAACTATCTGACTCTACCATTCTGATTCATGTACCTAATCGTCAATAAGGTTGTGGCGGAAAATCCACAAGCAGATATTATGCCCGTCTTGGCCATCTTGTTTACCTCAAGGTCCAGATTCGACAGGGTCTAGACGAGATCTGACGCCTCAAGCTCATGCGGAGGCCAAACCCCCGCCTGATCGCGTAAGTCATCACATAAGAATGCCGTGATGGAGGGAACAAGTTTGGGTAAGGCTGCATCGTCTTTTTAAAGTTCGACGTCAACGCCGAGCTTGAAGCGGTTTGAGATGTTGCCAAGAGAACACCTTTCCGTACAGAGGAGGTGAGTGCTCTCATTCGAGACAGCATCTGATGCTCTGCACAGATGTCGCAGTAGCTGACGCAGATCTATGTCCGAGCACTATTTGGATTTTCTCTTCACAGCAAGATAGTGTGCGTCTCGAATTCTCATGGAAGTAAATGAGTGGTCGGTGTGTTCGGCCCAATCTCACCAGCGTTGGAGACGCGGCTCGCTAAAAAGTTTGATTTGTACCGAACTTCGTGTTGATGTTGCGATCAACTCGAACTGCAGTCAGCGGCGACAATCGAGGCCGATACAGATGCATTCCTGGCTCAGATGATCTTGACAAGAGGGGTTTAAAGGGGGATTTGGGGAATACATGGATACAAGTAATGGCCAACTCAAGCCCGACGCCGCATGCAACGCTTGGAGTACTTCAATGTTTCATGGACCAAGAGCTGGTGTGTGATTTGCTCTCGTAAAACTGACTCACTTCCCACTGGCTCATCCTGGATAATCACAAGCCCCTACCAAGCTGGAGCTTTGCCCGGTCTCGCTACCCAATGGCATAAGCCTCTCACATTCCAACTTTGATTTAAGCTCCTGGTAGAATTGATACTGTTCCCGCCATCGGCTCATCCCCCGAGTCCTCCAACCTTGCCTTGTGGTCTGGAACAATGTTTGGATCGACCCGTTACAGCACTGTCACCGAGGACCGCCCGAGGGTCGTCTGATATGTACATCCCCAAGTGGACAACCCCGACAACGGTCTCCCCGTTCGCCGCGATGAAGGTGTCCTCCAGAAGACGGAAAAGCAGTGACTTTTGCCTCAGCCCGAGGAGGATATGTTGATAACCCGCCACCGTTCGCCGCAAGAAGAACTTTAAACAGAGAGGTTTACCCGTGACGGCTGGGGGCGAGGCGCGCCTCCGGCTTTTGCATCCCGCACTGGACAAGTGAGAGCCTCTGTCGGCCCAGTTTGTTTCGATATTTAGAACGAACACACCCGCGAACGCTCACCAATCTCTTTCTCACCACGTCATGGCTCGAGTCATATCCGCTGAAGTATTCCGAAGAGTCTGCATCGGAGTGAACGACCTAGGCATGTGTACGTTACATCGCATTCACGCTAGCATTACACGCCTTACTGAGACCTATCCAATCTCACCCCGACTTCCCCATCCCTAAATCATCAAAAGCTGAACTAGTAACGATCAATGTCTGACCATCTCTTCGCAGCGGCGTTTCCGCCGACCAACCAATAAAGGGTCCCGGCAATTCGGTTCTGGGCCTTGGTCTCTCCTGGGCAGAATTATCACCATATCCTCCGACTACCAGCTTCCAACTCGACTTGCTCGCGTTCGGGGCCGTACCTCTTCTCATCCAAATGCGGCCACGATGACTTCTATTGAGAGCAACGGACCTCTGATAGCGGGCATCACATGTTTTCTCTGCTTCTTCTGTGGCGCCTTCCTGGCGTTACGAGTGTACGCGAAGTTAAGCAGGGGACAGAAGCTGTGGTGGGATGACTACATCTTTCTTTTCTCGTGGGTACGTATATAAATTCTTGACGAGGTATCTGTTTGTCTGACTATCTGACATCTAAACTGACGGTGGCTTGCAGACTTGTCTCTTTGTCGAATCGATCATCACCCAAATGGGCGTCAACTTGGGTTTCGGCCGTCACTATTACGACATCATTCCCCAGGCCAATCTCCTAACGATCGCCATGTATACTTCAGTAGGCGCATCAATATCGTGCTTTGCTTCGACTGGTAGCAAAGTTGGGTTTGGTGTAACCCTCCTTCGGCTCACGACGGGCTGGTTCAGGATATTTGTGTGGTTCGCCGTCGTGACATTGGCGGTGGTCATGCTTCCCAGCGCGACCTTGACATGGCTGAAGTGCACCCCGGTGCAAAAGAACTTCAACAGACAGATGCCAGGGACCTGCTGGGATGAGTCTGTGACGCTCAACTACGGCATCTTTAACGCGGCTTGGTGCGCGTTCATGGACTTTGTGTTGGCGATAATCCCCTGGAAGCTCATATGGGGGATGCGGTTGAGAAAACACGAGAAGCTAGGCGTTTGCTTTGCGATGAGCCTAGGCTGGTTGTATGTTTTTGTTCTCAAGTCGTCGTACTATCTTACCTCATGCTGACTTATCATCACAGGGCAGGCGTATGCGCCATCATCAAGGGCATATATCTTGTTCAACTAGAACAAGGTGACTTTTTCTGTGAGTTGACTAGTTGCTATTGCATTTGGCTTTTGTCATCTTTCTAACATTTGCACCCAAGTCAACGGAAAGGACGTAACTATCTGGACCGCTGTGGAAACGGCCACAGCAATAATTGGATCATCGATTCCGGTCTTACGAGTCTTTATCAAAGAAAAGGCATCTACCCTTGGCTACGACAACAAAGTCAACCACGATGATAGCAACGAAAATTCAAACAACATGGAGCTCAACACGTATCGGAGCGTGATTACCTCTACAACGCGGAAGGGTACCCTATCGACGACGGAAGAGACCGATTTGGATGGCGCACGGAATCTCCCACGGAGCGGAAGCTGTCTTTTGGTGGACATACCAGACTTCAAGCTTGAGGGAATTGTGCGAGCTCGGAGCGTGGATGGAGAAAGTCAAGGCGGGTCAGACGATGATCAGAAGTTTATTAATCATGATCGGGTCGACCACAATGTCCATAGCCAGGAACAAATCAGGTATGTTGGCCCTATATGGCGTGTATACTTTTGCTAACCCTTTCCAGGGACGAGCGGGAGTTTTATGGAAGAGCGCTCTGATCAAGTCGTTCTATTGAGAATGGGAGCCAGAAGCATTACGCGTAAGAAGACAATTACGCGAAGGGGGGAATTACTGACTCTTCTGTACTAATGTTTTTGAATGAGAGCAAAGACCTCTGATGTCGAAGGCTTGATGATACGTGGAGTATTTTCACTCCGCTATAAAGTAATGACAGTAATGAGAATCATGAAGTAATCTTACGAGTTGATACCATCGTTCTCTAAATTGACCATGCTGTTTTGTAAGAATTTAGCCACAAAGAGTTTAGATGTGCCAAAGAGTAAATTGTAAGATACTTTATGCACCGGCATTCTAAGATTACTATGGTCACCGGTATATGGCGTCATATGCCGCTGACGATTTTTCCGGAACGGTCATGAAAGGATCTGCAACAACCGCCTTCTTGATCTCATCCTCCGAGACCTCCTGCTTGAGAAGCCATCCGAGGCCTCTGAAAATGTCAAGGTTTGCCTTGAACGCGGACTTGACACCAGGGAATATGAAATGTCCATGCGGAGCGCCGGGATACACATCTAACCGGGTTTCAACCCCGTGTGCTCTGAGAGCTTTCTCGTAAACCAGCCCGTCATCCCGGAGGAAGTCCAGACCTCCAACCTGCACAACTGTTCGTGGCATTCCGACATGGGGATTCTTCGAGTTGAAAGGCGAATAATCCACTGATTTGATGTCTGCCTTGTAATTGGCAGCAAGATAACCCCAGGCTGCTTTACTGAAGATCGGAGCCTCGGCGTTCTGCTCTCTTGCGAGGAAGATATCTTTGTACTTTGGAGGCACTATATCGTCCTCGAGGAAGAGCGGAGCCAGGAGCCAGACACCGGTGAGAGGAGCTCCGAGCTTCGTCGCGCCATCAACCATCTTCTGTGCCATGACGGCCGCAAGGTTTGCGCCAGCAGATGGGCCTCCGATAACGAAGCCTGCGCTCAAGTCGCCACCTAGGGTGTGCGCATTCTCAGAAACCCACTTGAGCCCATCTTCAACATCATTGGGGGCCGCGGGGAAAGGGTGTGTGGGTGCCAGACGATAGGAAAGGTTGATGACAGTGGCATTGAAGAGCTTTCTGGCGATTCTGGCCCAGGGGCTCATTTGGTGACAGTCACCCATTGTGAAGGCGCCTCCATAGATGAGAACGATGACTGGGGACTTTGCGCCTGTTGACGTGGAGGGCTTGTGGACGCGGGCTTCTTGTTGGCGGCCCCCATCGCGCATTGGGATTTGGATAGTGTACTCGAATTCCGTGTCTGGGGCTGGGGGAGCTGACTCTGGCAAGGGATGCCCACCTGCCAGGTACTGGAGTATGGTTAGTGGCCGAGTCAGTTCATGCCAACGAGCCTTGACTAACCTCTGCGATCTCTGGACTTCAACGAGGGTCAGTCCCTTTGTTCCAGACTTTTGAAATTTTGCTTGCGGTTGATACTCACTCGATGACGCTCAAGGCAGCGAGCTTCTCTTTTGTGTCATACTCCATCTTGTCCACAGACGTCTTGTTCTCAAGAGAGCCCATTGATACAGTCTATTGCCTGAGCAAAAGTGCAAGTGTTGGAAATATGTGGGATAGCGGTGCGCACGAGGGAAAAAAAATTGGATTAAGAAAATCTTCCAACAGCGAGCGGCCACTGTCAATTTAAAGCAAAGCCGCATTCGTTATCTGATGTGACGGAATCTGGTTCCAACAGAGCTAAAAGATTACATGTTTGTCTAGTCCCAACGGCAGCGCTACTATCGGACATGGTCTCCGCACCCCGATTGTCCGAGGGACCACAATGTGTTCGCTTCGATGGTCATTATTGATCTGCTCATGGGTAAAAAGCAAATCCAGCAAATGAAACGAATCCCCCCGCGGAAAACCCCTCTTCTAGTGCAACGAGGCATCCCACGTCAGCACAATAACCATGCGAATTTTCGGTGTTTGGCCAACGAAAAGTCCCTTTTGGCAAACCCAGCCCGACGGTCTGGCTGCAAATGATGTTACATTGAAGATGCGCGTGCGAGGCCCAGTTCGGAGAAAGCAAGTCTTGGCGATGTTTGTGTCCCACAAATACCATTCATACCGAGCAAACGCTCCTCTTCGAGATCATACCTCCCAACATTTGACCAAGTCGAGCCTCTTATCTGTGATACTCTCGGATGCGAAATTTCAAGCACAGTCTTTTCTACCTTATAATAACTTACTGCATGTGTTAAATTAAGTATGCCGTGTGGACATTTCCTTAGCTGAGGAGAACCTTGGCCCGATTTAAAATTTCCTTCATCAGGATACCTTGTCTGCGGTGAAGCCCTCCTTTGTCATGTTCTTTGACCCGAGAACACAGAAATTATCCTAAAAAGATTTTTAAAACAGGTTTGAAGGAGACAACTCGGAAAGACTGATTCAGCCTAGGTGCTCTAGGTCACTGTCCTGTTTCAGAAGAGACAGTTGACAATGGCTTAGTCTAAGGTGTCAGACTGATCCATGGAACAAGACTTCTTCGCACCCATGAGTGCTGGTAAAAGACGACAGGCAACATCAACTTGCCGACTGAAAACGATAAAAGTGCCACTATGGACTAGCTCTTGAAGCTTCCTGCAACCATTCTCGACTCATCATTTCAACGCAACACTCTCAACTTTTAACTCAACGCTCCACAAAGATTCTTCATCTGACATTAGCAGCTTCAAGCATCGATCGAACTAACAGACTCACAACTCAGTTTACATCGCAGCCATGTGCAACTACATCCTCAACGTCACCAAGTGCCGCCAGTGCGGCCGCACTATCAGCTCGTCCCAGTCCGACTTCGTCTACTGCCCGTCATACAGAAACGGCATTAGATGCCAGACCATTCAGCGCGACTGCCGCACTCAACTGGTCTGCTGCTCTAGTTGCCAGAGGGCCTACCACCTTGAACCTACTGTCAATGGCTCTAATATATTCGCTGATAAGGAGTATGGTTCCGACTCTGAGGATGGCTTTGCTCCATCTCAGTAGTGGAAATAGGTTGCGACGGTAAGTAGACTGATCTACGGTTTTCGAGAACTCTTTTCATAAGTTGTTGGCAAGCGGGTGCGATTTTACTTTCCAAGTTTAGTATCAGCCTTCTGCGCAGCTAGAATTCAACTTCTCTTCGCGAACTCAATCAGCAGATGTGAACTTGTAGGTCCCAATTCACCATCTATGTTTCCAATCATGCAGCCAGTGATAAGTGTATAGTGATACCTCTTGCATGTACAGGGGATTTACTGCATTATTTATGTAACTGGCCCTTAGTCTACTTCGAAACTTCACAGATCCCAAATTTCTTATCAATCGAGTTGTTCGTCTTTTGGCTGATCAACTTTCATAAGTGGTAAATGTGATCGTTTGTAGTTTGGCACCACTCTGCCATCAGAAACCAGATGTGAACATAAACCTTCTCTTATGGGTTCTATGGGATATTAAATGGGCAGCGTCGCATTAACCTGGAGGCAAGTTCCCAGTCTACCCCCCTCCAGTCTCGATGTCGCATTAACAACATACTCCTGCAGCGGCGACGTGCCGCACTTGAGGCCCAACACGAAAGCCCCAGCAAACGAATCCGCCAGCTTCGGCGACATGTGCACGGCATCCATGGGATAACCCTCGACAGCCGCCTGCTGGCCCTGCACCTGAAGGGCCTGGGCGCTGTAGTTGCCATGCGGAACGTAGTAGATACCGGCTGCGGGTCCGCCGAGGGATTCGACGACGTACCACGAGTACCACGCGTAGATGGTCGGCGTCCAAGAGAATGTGCCGGTCGAGTAAGGGTTTATGGGGGTTGAGGTTGAGATCACCACGCGGGCGCCGAGGGAGAGGAAAGTTGAGGAGGCGTTGCGAAGGTAGGTAGTGTATGTCTGCACTACTTCCGTTTGGTTGCTAAAGACACATAGTTAGATCGTCATCATTAGGGGGAAACATGACGTTCTCAATATCTATGGACGTACTTAAAAAGCACAGGACAGACATTGTCTCCAATGCCGGGACAGTCGACTCGGTTCTTGACTGTGTCATTGATCGGGTTGCCAGCTAGAATTCTGTCAGAGTTTTTCATACTTGGAGAGTTAGGATCGATGCAGTTCAGATACGTACGTCCATCGTTGTGACCAAACTCAATCACAACCCAGTCCCCAGCCTTGACTTCGTCAATGATCCGCTGGAACCGGCCCTCCCTTGTAAAAGTGCGCGCGCTTCTCCCAGCATACGCAGAGTTATTGACTCGGATCTTTGACGAGTCGAGAGAATAATGCAGGTACTCTCCCCATCCCTGGGTCCCGTTGTGTCCACCGCCCGGTGCCATCGTGCTGTCGCCAGCAAGCCAGAGTACCTGTCGGTCGTCGATATCGGAACGCTCCGTGGGTGCTGCGAGCGCTGAACCAGCTCCCAGCAGGAGGGAAACTGCAGAAAACTTCATGATCGACTTATTCTCGTCCAGACGGAGAGGGCTATATTGGTAGAGACAGGCGCGAGGTCTTTCGAGCTGTCTCCCCAAGCAAGGTCACGAAGGCGTAGCTTCATTTTATTATTCCTCTTCCCATGGCGAGGGTGTCATTGACAGCGGATCTCGGCACCTAGAGCTATCCAGCGTGCCAGGGATGCCATCCTGTCTCCCCGCACCAGACTGAACTGACAAGCCCAAAAGCTGGGCATTTCCCCGCGTGAACCAGGGGTCATTTCGAGGCAAAGG
This sequence comes from Colletotrichum lupini, assembly GCF_023278565.1. Taxonomy (NCBI): domain Eukaryota; kingdom Fungi; phylum Ascomycota; class Sordariomycetes; order Glomerellales; family Glomerellaceae; genus Colletotrichum; species Colletotrichum lupini. Next base: position 225,013 of record NC_064676.1, read on the forward strand.
ACAAAACGGCGGGACCGCTAAGCTAGATGAATACTGAAAACCCGCTGCTCAATTTGCGCACAAGTGGGAAAGCGATTGAATAGCGTCTGTTGAAGCGCTCCTTATTCGTGGGAAGAAGGTGAGTGGTTTTTGATTCGGGCCAACAGGGGCCGAGTCTACCATTGAGTAGGCTTTCGGTTGACCGTTTGCCGAGTGAACCCGGGCAGATGGATCTTGACTCCGTGGGGAGATGATCGGGTTAAGGGTCCGTCTGATCCGGGGTTAATTAGTTCCGCTGCACCCGGAGCTGCTTAGACTGTTTGTGCTTCATTTGATAAGAGGCGCTTCATACTCATTCATCTAAATGTTTCGTGAGCTCATCTCACTCAGATCTCACACTGAGTGAGATGAGCTCAGAGCGACCACTACTGGTGTAGGATGCAGAGTCTGAACGTGCGATTAATTACCTTGCGAAATACATCGTGATAAATCACTGCCAAACATAAGGACCCAGAGTACATGTATCATAGCCTCCGAGGCAATCCAGAAAATACAAGCTGATGACAAAGTATTGAACTGCTTAGAGTATCGCGGGGTCGGATCCGGTCCTGCTGCTTTGACCTCAATTGAAGCGCCCTCGGATCCATTTGACAGCTTCAGTGTGACGCGGCCCGATCTTGAAAGATGAGCTGCTTGACAGATTGCGACATGCGGAAAGCGGATAGCTATCGAGTTCAGTGCCGTCCGATTGCGAGTCCGACTATCGATTCCAAATGGTTGATTATCGTCTCTTAAGATGGGCTGGAGCATATCGCGATCTCCAGTCCTTACTATTACCACAGGCTTTTTCATGAGGCAATATTACCCTATTAGTACCTTGACATCATGCTACCTTCCGAGTGAAAATCTTTATCAACGACGACGTCAAACCCGAATCTTTGGGTCTAGACGCACAAAGTGAAGTCGTACGGGACTGGCCGTCATAGGAAAGACCGAGGATCCTGGAATGGCATTGGTACGATTACCTGTTTGGGCATTGAGCTCGTGCTTTGACTCGGGTGCCCCTCGGACGTGTTCCCGGTGTGGGGGGCAAACATTGACTTTTGCCATGACAGGATTGAAACCCGGCGCATTCGGTTGCGGGGGTCTTTGAGGGTCGCATTTATGCCGGGGGAAGATGCCGGCCGGGGAACCGAACACGAGGTGAATATTTATTTTGAAGTGGGTAATAAACACGAACATGAGATTGAGCCCATGAGCGCACCGAGCCGGACTCGAGTCTGTGACTGAAAATGGTGTAGAATGAGATCATCTAGCATGTTCGGATAGACGAGAAGGCATCGTCCGTTGAGCTTTTTGCTAGAGATGTGGAATAGCTTCTAATCCTCGCACTGCAGAAGAAGCTTAGCTAAAGTGAGTTTACTCAGCCACAATAGGTTAGTTTCCCCAGCCAAGGCCAGTAGTTTTCCACAGTCTAAGGGAGCTGGATGTGATGAGGCATCCAATCATTTCAGATAACGGACGAAACTTGTGTGAGAAGGCATTGAATGACACGTACTCTGCTTGATACATGCAAGTAATGGGAAGCTGATGTGGGCTGAGCTGAGCCTGCATATGCTCTGCTATGCCTCGGGAATACCACTAGCGCACATGCCATACATGACAATAGGAAGAGAGCCGTGGCAGGAGGCAATGCAGTATTCGTAAAATCAGATGCTTGGAAAGAGTCAAGTCAGATCTGGGAATCTGCACTGATGCAAGGTGCTGCAGATTGCCGAATAAGAAAGGAGGGTCGCCCAGACAAAGCCGACAGGGGCAGGGCAGAGACACTGGAGACACTGACACTTGACACGGCGACTCCCGCGGTCTGTTCACTGTTTCTATTCACAGAATTGACGTATGAAAGAGGACGTTGTTAAGATCTTTAAGTGGTGAATATTCCCCGCCCCTCCCCTACCTCTGCACGAATTCCGAAGAAAAACGAACCAGTGACATACTGTTAAGTCTCGTGACGTCACGTACCCGTGATCCACAATTCAACTGGAGCACCGGTGACCGAACACGATCGTGGGGACCTTCCAGAAACGCAACATCTTTTTGACCTCAGCTAGAAGCCGCGACCACTTGGCTCCTGCCTCCGTACGGAAATAATTCACATCGTCAACTTGGATTGTCGACCAAATATCTTCAACAATTCTTCCGTTGCTGCTTCAACTCACCACATTATCGACATCTTCAGGAGCACACAAGAGTCGGAGGAAGCTCCAGCGATAGACAGCCCTGGGCATATCGCCATTGTGAATTCCCGTCATGGCGACCCAACAGCCCTCAGGCCTCACTGCCGAGCAGATCAAGGCTCTGTTCAATATCCTCACCCATTTCGAGACCTACCACGAGATCGAAGACTTCAAGAAGCCAGAGACCATTTCCGACTATGGCTACCCTTTTGCGCAGAGCTCCAAGCCCAGCAAGGCCGTTACCTATGCTCCAGAGTCCTCGGCACCCCTCCTACAGTCTCTCTTCACCAGATTTATCCTGAAGCTACCGGGCGTCTCCTCCTTTGTTCCCGAGTTTTGGAACGTCCGAGTTCAGGGAATCCTTAAGAACTTTGCCGAGGCCGAGCTGTCCGAGAGCTACGAGAAGGGCGCGCTGGGTACTAGAAAGACCCTGGCGACCGCCTCATCCACTGTCATCGAGACAGTCGCGCGTGGCATGATTGGTGGCGGACCCTATAGCGACCCCTCGACGCGGCTTGAGCAGTACGATCTGAACAGAGCGGAAGACCTGGCGCAGGCCTGGGATGATGCTATGCATGACCTCGTTTACGGGGACCTCTGCGACAGCTTACTTGACCACCTTGCCGAGACGGACGACTTCGAATCACACTCTCCAATGACCCAGGCGGCGAACGAGTACATCATTTTCCAGTGAGTATTGCTCTGTGCGAAGGCGACTTGGAGAAGTTAGAGTGACTAACACGGACTTACAGCTTGGCTGGACTTGCCCACCAAGTGCTGGTTGTCTCACCTGAGGGCCAGTACCTCGTCAAGCTTATGGAGCAAGTTCACAAGATGGTGCCATACAACATGGTACGGCAGACACTCAAGGTCGGTAATGCTGCGACAATGATCGCTGGCATGATGAAAATCTTTCTGGCCAAACTCAGTGTCGGTTCGGTTTCGAACTGGTTTGGCATAACAAAGGATGCTGCAGATGGCATGAATCTTATGCAGAGGTTCGAATTCCTTGAGCTGAGGCCCTCCTACCTAGATAAACATTAAGACTAACAAAGCTGCAGGATCATCTCCGTCATCCTCGGCTGGGACTGCGCAGATTTCAAGAAGACGATCGACAGAATCGCCAAAGACAAGAACAGGCCAAGTAAAGGCGCTCTAGATGCCATCAAGGCTCACACTCAATCCCCTCCGACCGAACGCGAAGTGATCCGAGCCATGAGCGCGCAACAAGACAAGTCCATCATCGCCGTCATCCTCGAGACCGCAAACCCCATCCTACTTTCCGACCTCAGCGAGGACGAGCACACAATGTGCTTAGAATACTACGCAGCACTACTGGCTATGCGCGATCGGGAGGAAATCATCAGCATTCTTTGCAGGCAGAGCCCGGACTACCTCACCCAGGCAGTCCGCGAGGCAGTAGCCGGGATGGATCCCATTATCCGCGCCGTACACAACAAGGTCGACCTCTCAGACCATGTCAGGGACTACCACATGTTCCTCGACCAGCTGATCGCCTGCAGCAAACCAAGGAAGGGGAAGAACAAGGATGATACGGAGACTATGCCCACGGTGGAGGACTACGTCAAGCTGTGCAAGGACAATAAGCATCTCTTGTACAAGTGGCTGCACGCTGTGGGCGGCAAATGCCCAGAAGTCATGGATCAGTTCAGGGAGTGGGCAAAGAACTCCCTGGTTGCATTCCATAAGACTAAGAATGGCGGCGCGAGCATCGAGGAGCAGCTGGGTGACATGTTCAACCAGGTTCCCGATAACAGCAGAGCGGCCCTCCTTCCCATCATCGACGCTCACGCTGCATACCTACGGGACCTAGAAAAACTGTCCTTGACTCGCATGCAGACTATCATCGAGGGCAACTCGACGAGTATGGCTGGCCCGGGTGTCTATTTGGTACGGTGGCAGAACCTGATGGATGACACCCTCATTACGCCTGTGAGGCCCGTCGGTCCGGTGCGGTTGGGCAAAGACGTCAAGGGGCTGGCGCCGACACAAGGCAAGCGGGGTTCTGCTTCAAGTGATGCTGGCGAGATCATTGCGGCCGTCCGCGACATGAATCTGTCTTCCTTACCCGAAGCGCCAGATGTGCAGGCGGTTATCCAGGCGCTGGGGCCTAGGTTCAAGCAGATGCTCACCATAGCATCCAGAGCCAATGGTCCTCCGACGAACGGCACGGCCAACGGACATGCTTCGCCTATTTGAAGTTGGATGGACTGTCGACCAGTATTATGACATGTTTCCTAGGATTTCTTTTTCGGGCTTTGGGGGTGGATTAGCATGGTATCACATGGTGACTACTACAAACGACTTGCATGAGAACATGGATCGATGGCTTCTAGGGATTGGCCTGGCGTTTGGAAGGAATGAGGATTGGTTTGGCCTTGGACAAAGGCTGCATCGAAAGACAGGCGGGATACCTGCTGTAGAGCCGAGCATAGACATTGATCAGAGATGTCGTAAAGTAAACCGCGTATCGCAGTGCTCCGTGAGATTTGCCGGACTGGGAAGTACGTTCAACAGATCAAGAGCTTTGGCATATGCGGTCGAAGCTTATCCCAGTGCTTAATGAAGGTGTGAACAAGTGCCCGCATCTCGGCATTAGTCGAACTTCAATTTGTCCATAGGTCTGGGACTGCGTCATTATGCCGGTCTCTGGGATGGCCTCTCTTCCCACCTATGTTTCTCCTCGCACTTGCCGTGCACCCACACATAGTTGACAACGTACAGGCAGATCATCTTGGCAAGTACGTTGCGGCAATCAACGGCGAGCAAATGTCAGCAAACAAGCATCCCGTCATCCCCAAGGCGCAGCGGCAAAAGTTTGCCGCCAGGCCATACCAAGTCAGGTAGCTCGTCGAGATCATCTTGCGTAGCTAACCGATTTCGCCCCAAGCTCATCCCTGTCTAGCGCCGAAGGGACAGAGCACGAGGGGATGTTTAGACGAATGATGCGCCGTCAGCTCGCTTCAAATATCCCTCACTCATTTCGCTTTCGTCAAAAGTTGCCCTAGTGTAGGTTACCTCCCTGGTCGGGCCCGACTGGACTTTCCCTCCCTTTGAAGCTTACCCGCCTCAACTTTCCCTGCCTTATTATCCCACATCCTCGTCTTAATTCTTTTTGATATTCCAGGACAACTCTCATAGTTCAGAACACTCAACGCAGCATCGGACGCTCGCGGAGATAGTTCATACCTCCAGTTCATCAAGATACTTCATCTCATAATGTCTACAACCACTACCACAACCCACCGTGCCCCAAGCACAGGCATCGACCTCGCCAACCTCTCCCCCAGCAACGACCCAGAATCCCGCTCCTTCTCCTCCTCCGAGATCAACGACCCCTACAACCTTGGCACACACATCAAGTCCGACGCCGACATAGTCCAACTAAAATCTGCATACAACACAGACAAGCCTCGAAACAATAGCAACACCACGCGAAGACGCTTCATCCACCATAGCTTCACCCGCGGCGGCGCCAAAGACGCAAAGCTGCAAGATTTTTATCGCGCCCAAAACGACAAGATCCGCTCCTATCTCAAGAGCGTAGACGACCACGAGCGCGAGGCAAAGGAGACGCAGGGTGATAATAACCTCAAGTATCAGATCGCTGTGAAGGGTAGCTTGGCGGCCAATGTCGTTCTCTCGGCGCTGCAGCTTTATGCTGCGATAACATCTGGCTCGCTGTCACTCTTCACCACCATGGCTGACTCTGTCTTTGATCCGCTGTCGGGAGTCCTGTTGCTGCTTTCTCATCGCGCGGTGAAGAAGGTTGATACGCAAAAGTACCCCTCTGGCAAATCTCGCATCTCTACGGCGGGAAATATCGTCTTCTCGTTCATCATGTTCTCCGTCTCGCTGGTGTTGATTGTCATGTCGGCGCGGGACTTGGCTGCTGGATCTGAGGAGGAGACGAACGAGTTCCACTTCACTTCCGTCATCGCCGTCGCAATTGCATTTGGCACGAAGTTTTGTCTGTGGCTGTACTGCTGGTCCATCAAGGATATTTACTCCCAGGTCGAGATTCTGTGGCGCGACCACCGTAACGATCTCTTCATCAACGGATTCGGTATCTTTACCTTTTCGGCTGGAAGCAAGATCAAGTGGTGGATCGATCCTATGGGCGCCATTCTGTTGTCTTTTTTGATTGCGGGATTGTGGTTGAGGACTGCGTATGAGGAGTTTCAGTTGTTGATTGGGGTGTCTGCTGAGCCCGAGTTCTTGCAGCTCATTACTTACATCGGTAAGTTGATCTCAACTTCTAGTCAATGAGATTTGAGAATGAGAACTGACAGAATGTTAGCTATGACTCATTCGCCCGAGGTCAAGCAGATTGACACCGTTCGCGCGTATCACAGCGGCCCGCGATACATCGTTGAGATTGACGTCGTCATGGACCGTCATGAAAGGCTCGAAATCGCACATGATGTGGCCGAGGCTCTCCAAATCAAGATTGAGAAGTTGCCCGGAGTAGAGAGAGCATTTGTTCACGTTGACTATGAGACGGATCATAAACCTGTAAGTCTTTTTGGCCCTTCTTCGTTGTTGTTGACTCAATCAACGCAGGCTTCAGGCGATATCACTGTCCTAGGCTGTCACGGTTCTTAATTGCTGACGATGAAAACAACAGGAACACGACTTGAAGAAGGATCTGTGACAGCTTGCTACATAGTACTTCTATTGCCTTTAGAAGCCCCGCTACTGTGCACGTACAAGTTGGGATTCCCATGTTTGATGAATCTGGACTTGTACACAGTACTAAACAATACCAATTCAACTGAGATATCCCAACGAATAGGAATTCTGAATAAGCCATTCATATGAATGCTCTAAACTTTTCGAATAAAGATGATATACTGCCTAATTACATCTACGTTTATTCTAGTACTTGAAATACGTACAATGAGGGAAAGACCATGGATTTCGGTCTCGCTAGCAGAATCAGCGTAGAACTGGATTGTTGTAACCCGAGCTCAATCAACTATGTTTACCAACTTTATTCTATACTTTAGCTACTCATTACTCAGTTGTACCAGATCGTACGCTGGTATCATCGACACATATCCAGCTGTCCGAGCTGGCAGAAGATTGATGAGCAAAGGCCACCCGCCGTCCAGTGATGCCGTTGGAAGCCTCTCCTCGTTTCGGAGATCCTTGTCGGAATGATGGTAAAGGTGGCCTCCAGTAAGGATCATCTGACCGGCTTTCGCCGGCTCTGGAAGCGAACTTTTCCAGTTCCATTACCAGCCTTTCGCAGCTGATTCTGTTGTCTCTCTCGCACACGAGGACCTTATGCCCTAGTAGGTCTAGAAAGTCTGTGAGGAAGTTTGGTTCCTCGGTCTTTAATTCTTGATAGAGTTCATCAAGCCACTATGTTGATCCCGGTCAGCGGGCCTTGAGAAAGTAGTTACCTTGACACTGTCGATTCTAGATGAGCAATAGAGAAATCAGAACTTACATTGTCCACGGCAAGTTTCAGAGAAGTTCGAACCGCTCCAGGAACTCCGCCATCATTATAAGTTGCCACAAAGAACTTGTCTTCTGCCCATCGGAACCGCTCCTTAGAGTCGTCCCAATCTCTTTCCATAGCACGGGCTTGTCCAAATTCCCCTACAGCCAAGTGCCCACGAACAACCCAAGTCAAGAACTCAGAGAAGACGCAGCCCAGGCCCCACACATCAGCCTTCCTGGAGTACACTTCCCCAAGCTGCACAAGCTCGGGCGCTTCATAGGTAGGTGCAGGCTGTCGAGCATCGGAACCATGATTGAACGACCGCGTTCGCGATGTGAGCCTATGAAACTCTGTGAGGCCAAAGTCGGCAATCTTCAACGTGCCGATACCCAGTGGTTTGTCCAGGTGATTAAACAACAGAATGTTCTCGGGCTTGATATCGCCGTGGATTCCGTAGATGTCTCTGTCAGTGTCTTCATTTTCGTGTATTCGGTTTGCTCGTTTGAGTGCTTTCACACGAACCTCGTGGATGCTTTGTAGAGCCGCTACTAGCGCATGGCATTGCTCGGCCACCCAACGCAGGAGTATATTAGTATTAGTATCCCTATTATAGGGTATTTAGTTCGAACCGTAGTTAATAAAGAGATTAATTAAACTATATAAATATCTACGTAATAAGTATAAAAAGGAGGTTCTAACCGTAGGTTAAACTAGTTACGATAATCCTAAATAGGGCCTTCTAATTAGCCCTTACGTAGTTAGCTATATATTATAATTAAATTAAACTTCTAATTTAATACTAACTTTCTCTTTTTTTTATTAATTTACTTATTATAGTTAGAGGTATAATTTAACTTTAAGTCCGTTTATTAAGTCGTTTCTTTTTATTTCTTTTTTTTATTCTTTTTATATAACCTATCTTTTTATTTATATATTAACTTTTCTATTACTTACGAATTATTCTAACCCCTTATTAAGGGTTATTTTTATAAAAGCGTCGGCGAGGTTATTGTTATTATTAATCTAATAAAACTTAAGTATTTTATACTTTTTATATAATTACTTAAGGGCTATAAAATTAATTATAAGCCTCTTTTTTTTTATTATCCCTAATTTAATAAAGTATTCGTATAATAAATAAGAATCCGTATAAATAACCATTAAGATTAGTAAAAAGCTAAGTCGATTAGTAATCTTCCTTAGCGTTATTAAAATTATATAAAAAAGGTTAACGCTATTAACTATGCTATAGATTTTTAATACTAATATACTTCTCGTTACCCGCTTATTTTTAATTAATAAATAATAAATTATATTACTATATATAATAAATTCGCTCTTACTTATACTCTTATTAACTAAGATAATAATATACCCTAATTACGAAGTAAGGTCGTTATTATTTATAAATAATCTATTAATAAAGACGTAGAATTTATTAATTATAAGGTTAATTAGGTAATAAACGAGGCCTCGATTAAGATTTAGTTATTATTACTTAAGCTACTTATTAAGTACCTTAACGTCTCGTTTAGTTAGATTTATAATTTATATTACCTTAATATAATTAAACGTTACTTTAAGTTAATAAATACTTATAATATTATAAGAGATTAGGCTATAAGCACTTAACTAGCGAGGCTATAATATAAGTATAAGTATATTATAAAACTAAAGCTTATAGAGTCCTTTATAAGGGCTCTGCTTTTTAAAAAGTTCTTTTATAATACGATCCGTATACTAGTTACTAAGTTATTAGCGTTTTATTACCGGCTATATCCCGAATTTATTATAATTACTCCCCCCTTACGTAACTTTAATCCCTAAAGTTATTACGTAATATCTTTTTTTAATATTAATAATAAAGCTATTAACGTCGTTATTCGTAATAAATTCCGTAAGGCGTTAATAATATCCTTTTTTATTTAAGAATAAGGCATTACTCCTATCTCCTTATTTAATAAATATTTTATTATTATTATTTAGTAATAGCGCGCCGACTAGTTACTAAGTTAGTAATATATATTTATAATAAAGTATTCTAACTATTATAATATATAAAAGCCCGCTTAACCTCGCGGTTATTATTATTACCAAGCTATTAAGTATAATAAAAGATTTTCCCCCCGTTATTAGTTACGTATTTACTTTTTCTTCCCTCTTTTTATTTAGTAACCGTTCTGCGAATTCTTTTTTATATAACTATACTTCTTTTTTTACAATATTCTAATTCCGTATTATTTTTTAATTACGACTCTCTCGCTATACTATTGCTAAGTATTTACCAAAATATCTATTATTTTACGTATTTAAAATATACTTAATATAGAGTATAATTTTAAAAAGAGCTTCTATAGTCTCCGCAGTAGTACTCTTTATATACGCTACTTAGCTAGCCTATATTATAATATTAACGAGCTCGTTTATATTACTAATACTTATATTATTAAGTATATTATTTATTAAATTAATAAGAAGAAGTGTTCTATTATAAGTCGTTAAGTCTTTACTAATTCGTTACTAAAATATTAGCTAATAATATCTTTTAAGTTCTTAAAGAGCTATATAGCGCCGCTTAGTTTATTTAGAATACTCTTATAAAGTTCCGTAATACTAAGGAGTAAGGTAACCTTAACTTTTATAAACGTAGCTACGTTCTCTATATTTTTAGTTATATTATTAGTATATAAAAAAAAGTCGCTATTTATATTACTAACCCGTTAGTAAGTAATAAGGTAAAGAAAGTTTACTTTAAATAAGCTACTTTTTAAGAGCTTATTATTAACTACGAATATCTAAACTTATTAATCTCGATTATAATAAGTCGTTAATAATTATTTAATAAATTTTCTTTTTATTAATTTAGATTTCTCTTCTTAAGTTAGTATCCTTAATATTAATAATAAAACTAAAATTATATCCTATTTTAATTGCCTCTAGCTAGCTTATTTTTATAATAATAGCTGTATAACCGCTCTATAAAATAACCTTAACGCTCTAACTTAGTATTATAAAAAGACTTTTAAAAGCGTTATTATTACGTATATTTAGGAGTTTCTTATTTTCCCTACTTTTCGTAAATACGTTACTAAGTTCTTAATAAATAAAGTACTTATTTATACCGTTACTATATATAGCACTACCCCTATTTCCTATAATCCCGAGACTCGGACTTTTATTAAAAAGCGTGCTCTTATTATTAACTATATTCTTAATAATAATAATAAGTAAAATAACTTTAGGTTTAAGTTTAATAAGTCCTAGTACGAGGATACCGAATTTAAAGAGCTCGGTAATAATTTAAAAAATTCTCTTTTTTAGTATTATAATAAGCGCCGCTATTTTAATATTAATAATTTATTAACCCCTACCTATAACACTCTCTTTAGTATAAATAAGGGTACCCTAGCCCTTAGTTATATTACTTTAGATCTTAATAAGGCTAGTATTACGCTCTTCTCGCTCTAAATAAAAGCTTTATAATAGCTTAACGAGGCTATTACTTATACTAAAATTAAAGCCGTAGGTTATAATAAGTAGTTCGACGTTAATAAGTTCTTTATAAATATTAATATTACTAAGGTCCCTTAGCTTAACTAAGACTACGAGAGTGTTACTTTAAATAACGTCCCCTATCCCCGACCTATTATTAATAATAATAGCGTTACGCCCCTTATTTTACCTCTTATTCCGCTTCTTATTATAGCTCCTATTATACTTCTTATTATAGCTCCCGTTATACTTCTTATTATAACTCCCGTTATGCCTCCTATTATAGCCTTTAATAATAACTAAGTAATAAATACTTTACGAACCGCTATTATTAATATATATAATACTCTATATAACTTCGACTACCTCTCTTTTACTTATCGTAATATTAATAAAGTTAACGGCTTTATTTTAAGTAATTAGCTAAGTACGCATATAAAGCCTCCCCGCTTCTTACTTACTAAGTAAATTACTATTACTAATTATTAAGCTTTAAAAGTATACGCTAAAGCCGCTATTACTACCACTAGTATTATATAAATTACTCCCCTTATATAGCTAGATTTTAATAATCTCTTAATAACGTATTACTAAGGGTTATAATACTATATCTTTTTTTTAAAAATTATACTAAGCTAAATAAAAAGGGTTTATAATATATTATTAATTAACTTATTTTTAATAATCTTTTATTACGAACTTAACGTTTATTATCCTATTTTATATATACCCTTTTCTTATAGCGTTCGAATTTATTAACTATTTCTACTACCCTTTTAAAATACTTAATAAGCTCTTACGTATTATACTTAATAAGCTACTTAGCTTATTTAACGAGATATTATAAGTTTCCTCCCTCGCTTTATATCGTAACGATTTTTTTAACTTTTTAAACGTTTTACTTATTCTCTAACTCCGAGAGATTTACTATTTAATTACTAACCGTTCGGTAATTTCCCTATAGCTTAAACTAAAAAACTAAAAAAATATTATATATTTTTTAATATTACTTTAATAAATATACTTAGTAAGCCTATTTCCCTACCCTTTTAGTTATTACTATTTTAATATATCTTAGTACTAGTTTATTATTTTTAAATCGTATATTCTTCGTTAATAAGCCGACGACCTCTTTATAATTAAACTCCTTTAGGGTAAATGTTTTATTATAATAAGCTACTTAGCTCTTAGAAGCTTATGCCTATACTTGCGTAGCTTAGGCCCTAATTTCCCTAATTTTTTAAACCCTTTTTTAAACCCCCTAAACTATAGCCTTATAATTAGGTATATATTTAATATACCTAGGGTAATAGCTATATAATACTATATACGGGGATACTTTTATAATAGAGTATTAGCTATTATTATATATAAACTCGGCCTTTTTTAATTATGCTACTTACTTATTTAGCGAGCCCTTAGTATAAATCCTTAAATACTTTTTTAATATTTAATAAGTTCGTTCCGTTTAGCTATCCGTTTATAAATAATACGTAATAAATAATTAGTAATATATTACCCGTTCTTTAGCAAACTCTTCTTAAAATATACTTATAAAGAGCTTATTTCTATTTATAATAATATTTTTAAGCGTACTAAACTTATATTTAACCTCCTAGTATAAAATATTTACTATTTATATTATATTAAGTATTTTAATAATAAGTAAGAACTTTATAAACTTTATTATGTAATAAATAATAACTAAGATATTATTATACTTTATATTATTATTATAAGCGCTTAGTAATAGCCCCGTAATAAAGTTTATAAATATTTTTTAAAATAGGTATAAGGGTAGTAGTAATAATTATAGCTACCCGTACGGCTTATATCTTAAGGTTATAACTCCTAAATAATACTTATAGTTCTTAACGTATTCTTAAATATCTCGTTAAATATTTTCTTAATAGAACTTCCTCTAAATTAGCTCGAGAGTTTTCGTAGCTCTTATATAACCTACCCTATAGTCGTTATAATATTAATAAAGGATTTCTATTTAAAAAGACTTTACTTAAGGAATAACGAGTCTTTTTTTAAAAAATAGTATACCCTATTTATTAAGTAAATATACTCTTAGCTTATTAATTATAGCGTAAACTCTTATTAATTATAATATATAAAACTTATTTTTAACTTATAGTCCTCTAACGAGCTCCTTAGTCTTTAATAAAAAATAAAAAGCGAATACTATTTCGCCCCTTATAAGCTCCTTTATAATAGGGCATAAAATATACTATTTTAATATAATAACCCTAGCTCTATCTAACTCTTCTTTATCCTTACCGGACTATTAACGAGCGTTTATTAATAACTCTCTTACTTTTTTACCTCGAGTTATTATAGTAATAACTATTACTATTTTATTAGTGCGCCCTATAATACGTTATTAATATACGAAAAAGAATTCCCTATCCCTAGAGCTAGCCGATATCTAGCCGGGATTATAAAAAGAGGCTTTAACTACTTAAATATATACTTTAATAATATTATTTTATCTTTTTAAACTAATTATCTTTTACTAAACGTTGGGTAGTAGTTTACTAATAAGACGTAGGTTTTAAGCTAGTATAAAGAGGACGTCCTTATAAAGTACTTTCCCTTTCATATAGTTTAGCTTTTTAAATAGACCGTCCGCCGGGTTCGTTTTCTTTAGTTAGTATTCTAAATTAAAGTTAAATATTAATAATTTATATACTTATTTTATAAGCCTTTTCTAAAAGTCCCGCGCTAGTATACTAATTACTCCCTTAAGTACTTAGTAATCCGTTAAAACTATAAACTTTTATAAAAGGCCCTAGAAATAATAAGCTTAGTACTCTAGCCCTTTTACTATAATAAGTAGTTTTTATTAGCCTATAGCCTATTACTACTCCGTATCTATAAGCTTCTATAACTAATAAATAATAAGTCGCTATTTTTTATTAACTTATTACAATAAGATTACTATAATAGCTTTAATTAAAACGTCGGTTTTTACTTATATAATACGTTATAAGTTCTAATATATAAGTATAATTATTAAAATAAAAGCGACCTTTAGCTAATTAAACGCCTCGTCTACTTCTTTAGTTTATTAAAAGTCCCTTATCTACCCCTTTTCTATTTTTAATAATATTATTATTAATATAACGATACCTAAGTATTTAGTAATAAACTTCTAATAGAAGTTATAAAACCCTAAAAATACTTAAATATCCCTAATAGACTCTAGCGCTTTTTAATTAGTAATCGTTCGTACTTATAACGAGTTAATCTCGATTCTTTTTAATATAATAATATAACCTAAAAACTCGACCCTCTTTTAATAAAACGAGCACTTTAATAGTTTAGTAAAAAGCCCGTATAAACATAAATATTAAAGGACCTTTTTAATATCCTCCGTATACTACTCCTTTATTATTAAGTAGATTATTAAATCGTCTATATATACTATATAATAAGTATTTAATAAGTTAGCGAGCGCTTAGTAAATATATACCTAGAACGTTGCGGGTGCGTTCGTTAGCCCGAAAGGTATAATAATATACCTAAAGTAACTATATTAGCTCTAGAACGCTATTTTTTATCGGTCTTTTTTTTTAATTTAGATATAGTAATAAGTATCCCTAATATCTATTTTTAAAATTTATTTTGCTTTGCGAAGCTTATTTAAGAGCTCGCTAGTAAGTAGTAATAAGTATCGATTTTTTATAATTACTTTATTTAGCCCGTAGTAGTTTATATAAAAGCATAGCGTACTATCCTTTTTTAATATAAAAAGGATCGGTACCCTAGCCTTATTAATTAAAAGTATAATATAACTATTTACTAAGTTCTTAGTAATATATATATAAAGCTTATCGAGTTATTTCTTATTTAATAAATAAATAGGACTATATAATAGTTTAGTACTTAGAACTAAGTTAATAAAATATTCTACCCCGCTATATAACTACGGTCCTTTTACTAACTACTCGTTAAACGTCTTTATTTTTAATTAAAGTTTTAGTAATAGACCCCCTCGTAATTTAGTCTCTATTACCCCCGCAATACTTCTTATAATAATAATATATAATATATACGCCCTCTCGCAATTCTTAATAATATTACGAGCTATTACCTCTAGTTTAGTAACCGAAATAGGCTTATATAACTATATATTCGTTACTATATTAATACGAATACCTTCTTAGCTTATTAATAATTATAATAATAAGAGGTTTACTATTCTTTTATCCTTATTAATTATAATAAATAGTTATTAAATCTTTTTTAACTACTTATAGTAGTTAATAAAAAAGAGTATTAACTAATAAGCTTTCCCGTAGCCTACGGCTTTACCCTAAAAATCCCTTAATAAAAGAGCTATAGTAATAGCCGGGGTTAACCCTAAATAGGTTATAAGCTTAGTATTAATAATATTTATCTCGGAGTATATATTTATATTAATTTTTACTAGCCTTTGAGTAATACCTCGTAGAACTATTACCCTACCCTTTATAATTATTCTTATTAATACTTTTTTAATACTTAGTATAAGCATATTAGGTATATTACTTATACTTACTCGTTTTTTAACGAGTCGACCTCTTTAAGTCTTAGCTTAGTAATAACTTATTAAATAGTTATTAACGTTAGCTTTAATTAGGGGTACGTTGGCTTATTATTACCCCTACTTCCCGACTTATTTTTCTAGTACTTATTAAATATATAGCCTATTTTATTATATATAAAGTACTTAATATTATTACTACGACGCTTCTATAATAGCTCGGCGCGAGTACTCTTATTATATAGCTTTTATAATATTATTCTTAATAAGTCCTTAGAGCCTAGCCCCTTAGAGCTCTCCCTACTCTTTTTTTTATAAAAAAGGGATATTTAATATAGTTACTTTAATAACGAATATAGCCTTTTTTTATTATCCTTTTATAACTAGTTGCCGCCCTTTTATTAATTTAATAACTATAGTTTATTAGCCTCGTAAATTATATTACGTACTCTCTTAATTAAGACCTTATAATAAATTAGATCGTCCTATAGCTAAGATAATAGTTTAAAAAAGAACTAATATACCTCTACTTTCGAATTCTCTATATTTTTTATATTAAGGTTATAATAAATCGCTAATTACTTAGTAAGGAACTAAGTAGGGGTCTAGCCCTCTTTTAGCCTCTTTATTCTTAGCTCTTTATAATATTCCCGTTTTTAAATCTCGGGGTTTACGTATTATTAATAAATAAACGCTAAAAAGTCGCCCTAAGAGAGGGGATCCTAGAGGCTCTTCTCGTAATTATATTATTACGTTTATAATAATAAGGATATTTTAAATAGGGCCTATTTAATATACTATTCTATAGTACTTTTTATACAAAGCTTATTACCTACTTTTATAATAATAATCTAGTCTACTACCTAAGTACTTATAAACTCTTTTCTAATTAGTTTATAATTATAAAAAAGAGGCTTTTCGTATTCTTATTAACTTAAATACGTCGCTAGCCGCTTAGTAAGTTATTAAACGAGCTCCTCGTATCGACGCCGTTCTTAGTTTTAATTTTTAATTATTATTTCTATCGTTTTATAAAAATAGGTTATTATTAAGCTTATAAGGTTTACTAAACTAGCTATTTTAATACTACCCGCGCCTTTATATATATTTTAACTTTATATATTTAGTAATTAGTTATTAATAAACGCCCCGTTTATAATAAATAGGGTTTTTAGAGTATTAACGGGGTAACTAACTTATAAAAGTAATTTACTCCGATTATCTTCTTCGTCTAGCTCTTTTATAAATATTAATATTTAAATAGGACTCGCCCTATAATAAGCTCGTTCTCCCGGATAGAATAGGGTTAAATAATCGACTTTAAATAGCTATAGCTCGTTAATACTAACGGCTTTTTATTAATAGCTAAGCGTCGTTTTATTAACGTTCCGTTCGTTTCCGTAATTTATTATTACTTATACTAATTATTCTATGAAAATAGAAGCTTTAGAATTATAAAAGATTAGGCTATAAATACTTAACTAGCGAGGCTATAATATAAATATAAGTATATTATAAAACTAAAGCTTATAGAGTCCTTTATAAAGGCTCTATTCTTTAAAAAGTTTTTTTATAATACGATCCGTATACTGGTTACTAAGTTATTAGCGTCCTATTACTAGCCGCATCCCGAATTTATTATAAATATATACTCCTTATATAAGCTTAGCTTTATACTACTTCTTAATATTAATTATATTTAAATTAATAAAGTTAATCTTCTTACCCTACCCCTTTTATTAAAAAATAACGGGTTCCTTTTTAATAATAAACATCTTATTATTAAATACTAAGGGGGTATTTATTATAAAGACTTTTTTTAGTTTTATTATAAAGCCCGCTTTTTAAAGCTCTTTATCCTCCTTTTTTATAAAGTTAATATTAAATAAGCTTAATATATCGTTAGTTTATACTCTAATAATCTTAAATTAATTACTTTTATACTCTAAGATTAATAAGTACGGGTCGTATATAAATATAATTATTAATAATTAATTAATATAAAAATCGTAATATATAGCTTATTAATAAGTACCCGATTTTACGAGCTTATATAATAGCTTAAGTACTTTAATAATTATACTTTCTAAGTATTTATTAACTATTTCTTTTAATAAATAAGCTAGGATTTTCTTTATAAGCCCTATAACTAATTAAGTATAGGCCTAGGTAATATCACGGCTCTAAATCTTATATCCCTTTTTCTATAATAATACTATTAATATGATTATTAGCCGTTAGCTATAATATTATATAATAAGTAATTATATAAGTAGCGTCGCCTTTTTAATATTACTATACCCTTAGATTATATACCTAAACTTCTCGTATAGTTAGGGTATTCTTTTTTTTTTAATCTTATAAATTATTCATAATTTAAATATATAAAGGTTTATATACTTTTCTAAGTTATAAAGAATAAATTAATAAACCCCTCGATTATAAAAAGTATTTATTTCGATAAGATCTAATCCCTTAAATAGCTTTTTATTAATTATAATTACGCCTTTTTTACGTAATTTAACTACTAGCTCGAAATCGGTTTTTTTTTTACTATATAAAAAGTATTAATTACTTTATTATTAATAATAAATTATTATATTAGGGCTTATTATTATATTCTTCTATAACGTCTTATTAATAATATTAGTACTTTTTTAATAATTTCTTTTTTTTTATTATTTATTAATATTATTATAACGATCTCGTTAAGGATAATATCTTATACCTCTACTACGGGTTATATAGTTTCCCCTAGCTCTTCTTCTTTTTATAAATTAAAAATTACTTTATTAAGATTTATATAATATAGTTTAACTATTATAATTAATATTTTAAGGGGCTAATTACGATCCTTTATAACTACGTAAAATCGCTCGTTAATAGAAATTAATTTATATAACTTAGTTTATTATTAAGTAATTTTACGCTATATTTATATATCCGAATTTAATAATATATCTAAATTACCCCCTATATTAGGCCTATTATATATAATAATTACCTCGTTAACTTACTTTTTTATACTTATTTTACGTAATACCCTTATTACTTTTTTAACTACTTAGGCTCGTTAGCTTATATTTAATAATAGTAGCGAGGCTAAGGTTATTCTTAAATATATTTTAAATACTAATAGTATTAGTATAAGCCCGTCAAGCCCTATAGTATTATTATAATATTTAAGTACTATTTAAAGATATTCGTTATTAATAAAATCGGGATTTTCTTTTTTAATAATTCTAAACGCCCTTTTTAACTATTAATATACCCTTTTTACTTTTTTAATATTATAATATGCTTTAACGGGTACGACTTTTAACTATATACTATAGGCCGTCGTATTTCTTTTAAATTTTACTAATTTAAAATTAGTATTAATATTAGTTTTAATACTATTTAGCGGTCCTTAGTATATATTAATTTATCCTTTTTATAAGGCTATTTACACTATTTTTATTTATAAATCCTAAAGGAATTACTTTATTTAAAAAGATATAGTTATATTAATTATATATAGGACTAGCTAACTATTTAAATAGAAAATATCGCCGACGATTTCTTAATTAAAGTTAAGCTTATTACGTAATTTAAATTTAAATTTATATAGGCTTTGCGTATTTATTTAGTATTAGTAGTATACTTTTATTAACTACTCTAGCGCCCCTATTTTAATATTATTATTATTTAATTACTTTAAGAGGTTATATAGCCTTATAACTAACGGGTACTTAAATCTTTAGTATAATTATCTAAGTTTACTTTTCGTTAAGTAATTAATAAATTTCGTATTATTAATAAGCCTTATAAACGTATACCCCTATTATTATTTAATTATTTTAAAATATTTATTATTAAAAATTCTATTCCTCGTATTATGAAATATAATACCTAGTTAATTTATATTTTTTAGATATAAAAGAAATGGGGTATTAATAAATAAAATATAAAAAGTTATTATTTTAAAATACGTCTTTACTTTTACTATACCTAGGGTAATAATTTCCTTACTTAGGCCAAAGCTAATTTTTATAATACTTATTGTTAACGTATTAAGCGTTATTAATATAATCTTTTATAGCGCTTAGAATTACCTTTTTCTTTTTATTAACTATTATAATACCTTAGTATTTAAAATAATCCTATAGAAATTATCTAGGCCGTACTTTTTACTTATATAAAATACTTATACGAGCTTATTATTTAAGGGATTTGAGTAGTATAAAAAGAAACCCTCTAGCTACCCCTAGATTTACTTAGTACTATATTCTTTTTTTTTAAATATTAAGAAAAGTAGCGTCTTTTCTTTTAGTATTAAAAAAATAGGCTTTTATTTTAAAAAATTCGCCCTTTTAGCCGCTTTTATATTTATTATTTAAGGGACCTTTTTTTATTATTTATAAATAAAAGCCTACTTATTAAGAGCTTTTATTACCCTTTATTCGTTTAGTTTTATATATTTTTTAAAAGCTAATAAAGTAAAAAAAGAGTAATTAACGTCGTTAATTTTGTTATAATCTAATTTATTAATATAAGGGGCGAGATTTTTTTATTTTCTAAATTTCTTATAGGGGGTAAATACTCTTAGCTATTATTTTAACTACTATTATTAAGTTTATACCCCTAGATCTACTTTTATATATAATAAAGAATTAGTTAAACTAACGAGGGTTAGTTTTATTATTTACTACCCTTAACTTTATATACTATTCATATAATTTCGTACGCTCTTTTTTAAAATAATTACTTAATTAATATTTATCCTTTTTATAAATATAATATTACTTTTTTATTACCTTATTTACGAGTTAAATCTCTACTTATTTAATAAATCTAGGCCTCTTTATTAATAATTACCGTATTTAGCCTCTTTTCTTTTCTTATTATACGTCCGATCGACTTAATATTATTAATAAGGGCTATTATACGCTTAGAAATAGGTTTAGCGTAGTATTTTTATTTTAATATTAAAGCTAGATCTTAGCCTTAAATAGAGCGTTTCGTAATTTTCGGGTACTTGGTATAGGGTTATTTTTATTTTTAATATATACTAAACTACGGTATAAAAATATTTAACTTGTTATTTATTAATTCTTTTATTTAGCTAGGTTTTTACTAGCTTATTAATTTAATTAATAAGCTCTTTAAGGATTTTTACTCGTAATTTACCCTCTATTATCCTAGCTATAAATATAAAAAGAATTACTTATAGCTTAAATAAGAGCTTTAAGTTTTTATTATAAGTCTCGAAGCGGCTTTAAATTATATTAATAATATTAAGAAAGTCGTTTTAATTAAAATTACGTACTACTTCGTAATAATAATTAGAGCCTTTATTTATAAAGACGATATTAATTACTAAATAGTATTAGTATTCCCTAATCCCGACCTTTTTATAATAATTATAAAATATCGTTAGGGTTTTTTATAAAACCTTATATTTCCCCCTAAAATATAATTTCTTTTTGAAAAAGATTTTTTTAAAGTTTATAAATTATTTCGTATTTATTACTATATTTTTAATATTTATATACGATCCCTATATTATTACGTATTATTAATAATTCTAAGTTGTTTATTTCTTTTTATATTAGCCGATCGGCGCTAAATTTCGTATTAATAATAGCGACGAGCTATAAATTAAAATAAATAAAATCGTTAATTATTATATTTTTAATACTATATCTTATTTTTATATATCCTTTTATAATAATAGATTACTATTAGTAATTATAAAGAAGAAATCTATATTATTTACCTTTTTCTTAAATTTATTAACGCGATTATACGCCCTATCGACTTATACTTAGTTTTATAATACGAACTCCTCTTTTATAATTATTATTATTAAGATTTTATATAATTCTTATAACTATAACTACGTTAATAATACCCCTCGTACGTAGAGGAATTTATTAATTATTTTTATAATTCCTAGGCTTATACTTACGAACTATTTATTTAGTTAGTAACTAAGGTCGTTTATAATTTTATAAAATAGGGGTTATCCCTATAGCCCCTTTTTTTTATAAACCTTAGTTAAATAGATTAATATTATGTTAATTTACTTATTATTAAACTAATTTATAATTCTATATATTTACGTCTCTTAATACTTTAAGTTAATATTTATTTATTTATAAAGGATTAAGATCTTATTTAAAATTAAGTTCCTCCCTTTTTTCTTTTACCCTAACTTATTAAAGATCGTACTTTAGCTCGTACTTATATTAATAATTATTAACGTATTTAATTTTAATAAGGATATATTTAATTTATATATTAGCTATAATAAATTCGTACTTTTATTACTTAACGAATTTATTAAAGTTTAAGAGATTTCTTTTGTTTTTATTATCTTATTACTACTCTCGCTTTTATTATTTTTAATAATTATTATTATTTTTTTAAATCGCTAGTTATTATATTTATTAAAATCCTCTTTTTTATTTAGTATAAAAAGGTTAGTTCTAGTAGTTCCTTTTTTTAATAATAGTAATAGACGTTTATATTATTATAAAAAGATATAATAATTAGTCTCGGGATCTTTATTAATTATTAATTTCTACTACTCCGTATATTTTTAGCTTCTTAAGCCTCGTACTTTTTATAATTTCTAAATAGCTTCTTTTTTTAACTTATTTTTTCTTTAGAGTAGTATTTTATAAAAATAATTAAAAATAGATATTAAGTAGCTTTTAAATAAGCTAAATAAGCTATTAAATATAATTAGCGAAGTTAAGCCCTTTTTCTTATAAAATTATAAACGTTAAGGACTTATCGAAGATACTTACTTATTACTTATATTTAATAAGGGTAAATATTTTAAAAAATCTTTTCTCTTACGGCTTCTTAATATCTTATTTTATATTTTTAAGCCCTTTTTATAACTTAATTACGGTTAAGTACTTATTACTTATTAATAATCCTTTTTATTACTTAGTTAATTTTTTAAAATTAGTAATTTCGCGCTAGGAGCTAGTATAAAAAAGAAGCCCTTAGTAATATTCTAGGGAATTCCTTTTTTTCCTCCTTAAATCCTCGTCCTCTTATTCTTTTTTTAGGCTAATAATAGTTATAATAAAAAGTTATAAGACTACTTTAAGGTAGCTACTTTCTTTTTAAGTTAATTTTTAAAATTTATAATACTCTTAATTCAATATTATTAAAACCTTTAAATCCCCTCCTCCCTTATTAAACTGTCCCTTATATTATATTTTTAAATAATACTCGGGGAGTAGTTAAAAAGGCTATAAAAAGATCGTTTAAATTATAAGTTTTAAAGTTATATTTATAAGATCTTCGTAATAATAAACCTTTTTATATATTATAAATCTCTTAGTTTTATAACTCTTATATAAGTTCTTATTACGCTTATTAAGAATATTTATATTTAAAAATCCTTTTTTTTAATTACGTAGTACTTTTTTATATTATATTAATAAGCTCGTTTATTATACTAATTAATTAAATAAGTAGTTATTTTATAAGTATTTTTTTTATTAATTTAACTAGTTAAGTTTTAATTATAAGCTAGTTATAAAAAAGTTATTTAATAAAAAAGCTATTTAAAATAATAATAAAAAGCTAATTACTTGAGCGATTTTATTAATTAATATAAGTTAATATAATAAATATTAACCTCTCGTAAATAGTAAAAAGCTATAATTACTTAATTCTATATAGTATTTAAAAATTACCCCTTTTTATCTATTTTTATAAAATTAATTAGTAAGAATCTCTTATTTTATATAGTATTAAGAGGTTATCTCTTTTATATAGCGAGATACCTTACCGATTTATAATAATGAAATTTAATTATTAATAAGTATTAATATCCCTATTATAAAGTATTTAGTTCGAATTATAATTAACAAAGAGATTAATTAAACTATATAAATATTTACGTAGTAGGTATAAAAAGGAGGTTCTAATTATAGGTTAGGCTAGTTATAATAATCCTAAATAGGGCCCCCTAATTAGCCCCTGCGCAGTCGGCTATATACCGCGGTTAAATTAGACTTCTAATCCGATAGTTAGGCTAGCGGGCGCCCTTTTGCACCTGTGTAGGGCACTTGTTCTAAAAGTGCTTTAAGTTGCCCCCCTCTGCCTAGGGAAACAAGAAGGAGTACTTGTCTCCAATCTTGAAAGTAGCGCAAAGATCAAGAATGTGGTCTCCCGGTTCCATTTTGGTAAAGGCCTTGAGCTCTTGCTCGAATTCATCCTCTGCTTGGTCAGGGTCTGTTTGAAGCAGGGTTTTCAGGGCGAATGCTTTGTGATTGTGCTGCAATTCACCCAGGTTAGTAAAGTCTGAAATAATTGCGAGGGCTCCAGATATGAGGTAGGTTGAGGGCAATACTCACAAAAGAATGATGATCTTGATGTATCTCAACTTTGCGGACCATAGAGAAACTTCCCTCCTTTCTCTCATCCCCAATGAAAGTCCAGGGCATGATGACCTCTTCAGCCAAGTGAAACGTCGTCACTTCTCCGTTTTTATCGCGATCAATAATAGGAGCAAGTATCTTCCAATGATTTTCATAGAACTCTCTCAGTAATCCTTTTCCTCTTCTTTCGAAGCAAGAAAGAGCCTTGTTCGCAAATTGAGACTTTGGACTAATGAGTTGATCCCGGGATACAGGGTTGAGCCACTCAAAAGGTAGGTCACGATCGCGTAAACCATCCTTCATGAGCGCCGGTAACGTTTCAATTCTGCGGATCAGAACCAGGATGACGAAGATCCTTTGACTTGTGTCACCTCCCTTGTGTGCGCCCGTTTCAGTGCCGCAGACGTAATCAGTAAGGCGACCCAGCGTTGGCTCGGAGAAGTGTTGTCGAAGTACGGCACTGACACGGTTCCGGTGGCTGATAGCGTGCAAGTCACCAGAGGGAAGCCATGGTCTCGAGTGTGTAGGCCCGGTGGACTGCATCGCTTCGTGAATCTGTTCGCACATGGCTTCTGCCGCCCCCATTCCGATTTCGTTCTCTAGCTGTAGATCTGCTTCGGTATTGCTCGGCTCGCCGTGTGGCTCAAATGCGCCGCCCACAAAGCCAGGGAACATAGTATCTGGCTGTGAATAGAGTAGTGCAGTGTTGTTTTCTTCGACTAGGTCTATACCGTAGTTGTAATTATTAGACTTTGTCGTAATCGAAACATCTGATTGTTCGCGGACGACATTTGGAGGACGACGGCCTTCGGGGTAGAATTCCAAGCTCCTCTCAGGAGTGAAGGCATTGAGAAACTCCTTTGATCGTTACATTAGTTTCAGAGTCTTTGTAAGAGATAGTGATAGATATATTTGCTGTCGACTTACTCGTCCATCGTCGAAATGAGACATCCTGGCAGGCTTTCGTCGAGGGATCAGGAATGATTGGGCACTACCCGCTATGACTGGTAGGTGCGATAGGCACCGATGGCTAAGGTAGTTGGAGCATGTGTTCCAGACAGGTGACTCTGACTCAATGTTTTGGCCTACGCGTGCTTGTATGCGGCAAATGACGAACAAGAGGCAAAAGGGCCTGAACAGTGAGGTTGCCGAGTCCTGGATGGCCGCTCAATGGGTGGGAGGTACTGATAACATGACACACGTATCAGGCCCCGAAATCCCCGGAGCCTGGTCACTTTTATCAGCGCATGGGAGTCCGGCGAGGCATTCTTTCCACTGGCACTAATGATACATTGTCGAGGCATTGCCGGGATCGACTCGATGTGCCAACTCTTACCCTGCACCCCCTGGCATGTCTTTGAGCGGCAAGTGATAGCCTGCAGAATGTGAATGCGCACATTGGTTGGGGGTGGCTTGGCGGGTTGCCTGGCTGCCTTCTGATGCATGAAGTTGCATTTTGTTGTGGTTCGCCCCGCGCGCCTTCGCACATTCTCGGCCAGTTTCAAAAAGATACATCAGGCTACAGATTCTGCATCCTATAAGTAGTATCTGGACACGGCATTTCCACCTCTCCCAGGGGGCTTCCGCTCAAGTAATAATCATCCTTAGCCGTCTCGAGCGATTGAAGTCGATTCTAATATTATGCCCAGTCCGAGAGCATACTCATTATCATCGGCAATGAGGTCTTCGCCGACATCTATCACGTAACAGGGATAGTAATCGCACCTTATAAAGTGCCCGTTACGTATTAAATCACGTATCTATTTTAAATATCGTATATATAGACCTTTTTTTTTTATCTATTTCTACTTTAATAATTAAGCTATTTTTATTATACTTTATATACCTATTACTACGTACTATAACTTATAATAATTATAAGCTTAGTTCTTAGTCAAGACCTTATATTATAATAACGTACTTATTAATACGATTTTTACGATCTTTTTAAAATAATTAACTTATTTATACTTACTTTAGCTTAAACTAAATTAACTAGTTACGATAGTTAAATTAAATAGTTTAATATATTTTATACTATAAATAAGGACATTGGGGTTTAGAAATACGTTAATTTAAACGCTCTAAATTTTAATATATTCCTCGACCCCTTTATAGTACTTACTTTGCTCTTAGAATTTAAATAATTAGTTATAACTTATAATAAAAAAGAATTATAAGCTTACTAAGCCCGTTATAAAGCGTTTAAAAACGACTAAAAAAACTAAGAAATCCTTTATTAATAGCTTCTAAATATAACTTTTAATACGAACTTTTTAACTTTTTTAAATATAAGTAATTTATAAAACTAAGCCGGGTTTCTTTTTATAAAGCTAGTTATATTATTTACTTTATATAAATAAATCTATTCTTATACCGTACTTATAAAAAAGATCTATATATTTAGAAATATTTAAAAATAATAGGAGCTCGATACTAAATACGAATAACTTATAGCTTATAAACGTAATATTATTAATATATATATTAAAGTCCTTATTTAATAATTAATAAAATTAGTTAATACCATATTATACGAATATATATTTTAAAAAGCTATTAAGAACGGTACTAAGTTTAGTATATAGCGAATCGTTAAATATTTAAAATAAGAATTTATACCCCTTAAATTAGTAATAAAGAATGCGGTTTAAGAGGAGTATTAATAAGCCCTAAATAAAGCAAGGACTAGAATTAACCCCTAATACTAATATAAAAAGTAATAATTTACTTATTTTTAAATTAAAACGTATAATATTTTAAAAATTAGTAAAGAGATCGCCGTACTTAACTTCTTAGTTATAATTAAGTCTAAACTTAACTTTATATAAGACTAATATATATATAAGACCTTTAATAAATTAATAGCTTTCGGAACGTATACGAGGACCCTTAAGGAGATTACGTATATATTTAGCTTAGTAACTTAGGACGTATATACTAAACGATTTTTAAATTAAAAAAGGGCTTATTCTATTTTTGTTAAACGTTTTAACTTAGTTAACGATATAAATAATAAAAATAATATTATATACCCTTATAATTATATATACTCATAGCGCCTTATAGCGTATTAAAAATTAAAATAAGTACTTATAAGCCGAAACGTTGATAAGTTATTAATGCGAATACTAAGGAGCTATATAAAAAAAGTCCTTATTATTATTAAATTAAATAAGTAGAAATTATTTTATAATAAGCTTAAGAAAGCTAGTTAGTTAAGGAATAATAGAACCCTTAAGAAACCTAAGTTTTTAAAAAGATTTTCTAACTAACTTATAGCGAGCTTATTAATAAACTAAGATAAGGGCTACGTAGTTACTATACTTATAAAGAGTTAGGACTTAAAAATAAATATAATTTTTAGTACCCTTATAAGTAATACTTACCCCCTTATTTAGAGTACGGTAATAAATAGTTATAAAGTAATATATTTAGTTAATAATAAGAGCTTATTTAAACCCGAGAGTTACGTATTATTAAATAATAAAGATTATATTAAATTAAGAATTACTATACTACTTATTATTATACGTAGTACTTATATTATAAAGGGTATTTTAGATAGACTTAAGGGAAAAGGAACTTATAATTTAAAGCTTTAAAACGTCGCTTATATTAAGGGATTTTATATTAATATAGTCTTAAAGACTTTACTAAATAGAAATATACTCTAGTATTACGGTCTAGATTATACTTTATAATAGGGAACGTTTTATAAAAATATTATTAAAAAGTAGCTTATTTAAAAGAATAATCTAGTCTTTTTTAAATATAAGCTTTTCTAATCCTATTTTTTTTTATAAACTTTAAGTATATCTTATAGAGCCTAGTTAGTATTATATTATTAGTTAGTTATAAAAAGTTCCGTCGCTTATATTAACGTACCCGTAAGAGGTTTAATAATACGCTTTTTTAGTACTTTAAAATAAGTTATTTTAGACTTAATACTTTTTATTAATTACTATATAAGACTTAAGGTATATATATTAAACCTCTATTATAAGTTAAGTATAAAGTATATATATTATTTAAAGCTAAAATAGTAGTTTTAAAAGGACTACTTTTAAAAAGAGCCTTATAGCTATAGTACCGTATATACTAAAATCTCTTTTATTTCGAACTATTTCTTAGTAAATAATAATATATATTTATAATTTTTAACGAATATAGTAAGTAGCTTAGGGGGTTCTTTTTAAGGACTAAAATAAAAAAAGAAGTACTTTTTATATTATAGAGTTTCGAAGTAGCGATTTATTATTAAAAAGGGATTTTAATTTACTTTTTTAGAAATAATAATAAGACTGCTTTTTTAATTATAAACGTTAAATACGTATATAAAATATAGTATAATAAGCTAAGAATTAAAATAAAACTTCTATTTTTATATATAAAAGAACTTATAAGTAACGCTAAAAGAATAAGTTAATTTATAATTACTAAAGCTCGTAAAATATGCTTTTTTATAAACCTCTTTATAAGTTTATAGGACGAAATAGTATTAGTAATAATCTTTATTTATAATATTACCCTATGGGAAGCTAATAAAGGAGATTTACTTATTATAATAAAACTTAATTAATAAAAGCGGTATTAATATTAATAATAAACGGGTTACTAAGTATAGGATTCTAAACTAGTTACCTTATATTTTAATAACTTCTATATATATAGCTACTAAGTATACTCTTTTTATAAAAATCGTAAGAGGGGTATATATTAAAAAGAGTTTAAAATACTTCCCTACGGGTATATAGGATACTTAGTTAGATATATATTAAAAACGCATAACCTATATAGGGTCTAAGTACCCGCGCTTAAGTAAGTATTTATTATAAAAGATATTAAGTTTAATAAAGAAGTTTTTTATAATCTTATATACGAGGAGTAAGCTATTATAAATAAGTAAATAAATTTAATAATCTAAAAAATACAAGAACTCTTTAATATTAATAATAAGTTAGTTCGAGTACTTAGAGAAGTAGATTTAAACTTTAAAAATACTAATATTTAAAATAACTCTATAGTTAAGGATAGTATTATTATTAAATTTTTAACTATTTAAAATACTAAGTAACTAATAAACGTACTCTAGGGTATAATAAATAGGGCTAAAAAGGCTAATATAGTTTTATTATTATTATTAATTCTTAAAATAACCCCCTTATATAAGCTTAGGAGTAGGGGTAAAAAAAGGGATATAATAACTAAGTTATAAATAGCTTTATATAGTTTATAATCCTTTTTATAAGCGTTTATATATATTATAAAAGTTCTTAAGTTTTTAATTTTTAATAGTTCTTAGTAAAATACTAAAGTACGTAGTAAACGAGGTACTAATTATAAAAAAGTAATTTTTAATATTAAAGTCGACGTTAGTAGGGAACTTTTATAATAAACTTTTATTATTATATAAGAATAGAGCTTATAAGAACTATTTTATTAAGTACTAAGTAAAGCTTTATTAGGTCCTAAACATTTAAACTAGGCCTATAAACTTTTATAACGCTTTAATAATAGTATTTTTATAACGCTCTTATATTTAAATATAAGAAACGGCAATTATTATAACTATTTATAGGACTACTTTTTTTTTTTTTTATACTTAAGTAGTAAAAAGTTATAAAAAAAAGTAATATAAAATATATAATACTTTATTAAGTAATAAAAAAGTAGTTTATAGGACTTATTTAGAGCGCTCTAAAGGAGTTTAAAAACTATGACTTATTAAAGTTAATTTCTAGAGCTTATTAAAGAAGTTTAGTAATATTAAATATCTCCTATTATAACTATAAAAACTACTTAGGGATATTATAAATATAAAAATAAAAAAGCTAAGGGATATTAGTATATAAGAAGAGATTAACTATAATCCTAAATAAAAGATCTTATTTTTATTAAAGTAGGTATATATTTATAAGTATAACGTTAATAACGAGGTTAGCGAGGTAAAAGTACGTATATATATAAAGGGGGATATATAATTACTTAACCTCTTATAAAATACGTATGCTTTAACGCTCGCTATAAAGGCCTTTAGGCTTATAATAATAATAACTACCTAATTTAACTTTAAAATAGACTAATATAATATTATTAACGTATTCCTTAACGCGCCTCTTAAGAATAATAAGTTAATAATTATTAAACTCTTAAAAGAATATAAAGTTATTAATAAAATAAATAAGCTTTAACGTACTTTATATAGCCTCTAAGACTTACTAATTCTTTAGTTCTAAACTTTTACTTTTATATTTTATAATATAAATATAATATATAGCTATAAAGAGATCTATATTTACTAAACCGTAAATAGGAAGGTAATATTAGTATTTTATATTAACGATTTTATTATTTTATACTATCGAGACGACTAAAAAGTAGCTTAGGGAATCGTTAATAGTATAAAAAAATATATTAATTTTTAAAAAAATAAACTAATTAATTACTTCCTCAGACTACGGATTTTATAAAACTATATTACTTATAAAGTTTATTTTATTTATAATATATATATTAAGTAAGTTACTAAGCGCTTTAACTTTATAAATTTACTATATTTAGCTACCCCTCTTTTTTAAAAAGAGTTTAAACTAAACGAGAGGTAAGTAATAAAAGAGGAAATAAAGAGCTATTAAGAAAAAGTTAGGAATATATTTTATATAGCTATTATAATTAAACTAAACGTCGCTTTTACTTACTTATAATTATTATAGTTCCTAACTAACCTAAGCATAACCTATATTAAAATAATTAACTACTATATTTAATATTTCTATATAACGAGATATTTTATACTCTATTATAGTAGTATACTAAGTATATAATTATTATTTCTAGCTAAAGATATTAGCTTTATAAATAATAAAGTAATACGACGATTATTTTAAGGATATATAATGTTCCTTTTTAATAACTTAATTTAATAGAAATTAGTATACTAAGTAACGGTTATAACGTTAATTACTAAAGCTAAGCTTTTTTATTTTAAAAAAACTATAAAAGAGATTATAGTTTTAAAGCGCCTTTTTAAGGATATTTTCTTTAACCTAAGAAAAGTATAGTTAGTTAACTATAATAATTAGTAAACGATTTAACTTGTCGTAAGAAAAAGAGAAAGAATAGTTACTTAACTTCGCTATATTAATATATAAAATATATAATTAAAATAAGAGTATACTAAAAGTAGCTTCGAGGTTATTTATATATTAATAAAAGATATACTAATAAATAGACTTATTAAAAACCTTTTATAAGCTAAGTTCGAATATTTTTATATACTTCTTAACCTCTATAATACGTAAAAAGCTATTATAAATAGCTAAAATAGTTAAAAATAATTAATTTAAGCTACGCTTAGAAAAACTTAATACCTAAAAGTAGACGATAAATAGAACTTAGAGTGCGGCCCGGAGGCTTAAAATAAATAAAATAAAAACCTCTTATAACTTAAAGGCCTAAACTCTTAAAGTAGCCTTACTTTATAAAGTATATATATATAAAAATAAAACCTAAGTTTATATTTACTATTTAAACTCTTAGTTTATAAAGTACGTAATTACTAGGAGTATAGCGTTATTAAAAAAGAGGGTTAATATATATATTAAAAAACGCATTTTATATATTTTAAAATTTATAAAGCTAGGAATAATAAGGGTAGCGGGGGGCATAAAAATTAAAATAATTATTAAGTTAATAACTTAGGGTATAAAAGCGGGCGCCGTAATAAAAAATTAATTATAAATAATTATAATAAGTATAAAAGAGGATTAGGGCTATATATTAAAAAAGTCCTCTATATAAAAACTAATATAGTTCTTATTTATCCTCTAGTTATTATATATTTAGTAAACGATATTACGGAGCTTAATAATATTTTATTAAAACTATAATTAGAAGTATATTTCTTAACGATAGAAAAAAATAATATACTTATAAAAAAAGAAGCACTATTTATAATAGCCTCAGTAAGGGCCTAGGCTATTAATTATAAAACGACTAGTATATTAATATACCCTTTAACTAAACGGTTATTAAAATAGCGCATATACTAGCTATTACTTTTTATAAAATAATAACTATTATTTTTAAAGTTAGTATATTAGAGGGCTATTTTAAAATAGGGTAAGTATTAGATTTCTTATTTTTTAAGAGCCTTTTTTTTAAGCTTTTTAAGGATTAAATATGCGTTAAATAAGCTTAGAATAATAAAAAGAACTATATTTATTATAGGGGGTACTTTAACCTCTTAGCGTTCTTTTTTATTTTTTATTACTTTTTTAAAAAGAGCTAGCTTTACGTTTTTTAAACTTTAAAATAATATTAAATATAAATTTTTAAAATAATAAGTATATAATATACTTTTTTTTAAAAGGCTTATTATCCGAACTAGTTTTATTTTTATTTTTGAATTTTAAGGGGGGGATGAGTAAAAGCCCGTTAGAGCTCTTATTATTATTATTTATTTTATTATTATTTTTATTATAGTTATTAAAAAGAGCTTTAAACTTAATAAAATCCTTAGCGTCTTAATTAATAGCTTCGATATTCTCTTAGCTAAGGAGGGAGAGCTTAGTAGCCGGGCTTTAATAAATAAATAAGAGGTTATAAGGGGGGGTAACGATTTAAAAAGGCTCGTTAATATTATTACTTATTTAAACTCTTTATAAACTATATAATACGTATATAAAAGGTATTATAAAAATTGCGCAAAACTTATTATTATTTTTAAATATATTAGATATTTATATTTAAAATAAAATTAATAAACGATTTAATAATATAAGTATACGCACGTAATAAATAAGGGTATTTATAATAATTATAAAAAGTTAAAAAGCGGAAAAAAATTAATAATTAAGCAATATTATAAAAATTTAAATATATATAAAGTAGCTAAATAGCCTTACCCTTAGTAATTTTTATATTAAAAATAATAAGATATACGCTATTTTAAGTTAGGATTTTATTTATTTTAAATAAAGGGATATATTTATAATAAACGCAGTTTAAAAGACGTATATCCCTTATACTTATTTTCTTTTTATTTATATTTAACTAAATTAGGCCTTTATAAGGGTATTTAGAGATTCTATTTTAAGTATAATAGCTCCTTAGCAATAGCAATTAGGGGGTATATTACGTAATAAGGATAGTAATCGTATTTTATAAAGTGCCCGTTACGTACTAAATTACGTATTTATCTTAAATATTATATATATAGACCTTTTCTTTTTATTTATTTTTATTTTAATAGTTAAGCTACTTTTATTATACTCCGTATACCTATTGCTACGTGCTATAACTCGTAATAACATCCTATTAATCCTAGTTAGGAGCTCGCTTTATAATAAAAATCCTAGGACGCTTTATAAATCTAGCTAAACTAGAGAGCTTTCTTAATCAGAAGTTTAACGACTACTATACTATAGAGGTATTCCTATAGTCTAATCTTAATTTCCCGTGGGCGAGCCTTGATAATGAGCAGATGCGCAATAATTTTTATAGCGTCACTACGCCGTATTATCTTACGACGGAAGAGATTAAACGAAACTATTAAAGCCACTCGCGTTTAGCTCAGGAGCCTTGTATTAATATCTCAGGCGTGGAAGGGACCTTATCGGTTCTTTAGGCAGGCTCGGGAAGCCCCCCTCCATTCTAAGTAGTCGCAGTAGGTATCTGCTTTTGTCGAGATTGGACACATTCATTATGACTTCTCATGAAGATAATATCACCATCGGCCTTTAGGTACTCTCGTATCAACTCTTTTAAGACATACCGTACGCCTCTTAATAACTCTCCTCTTAAAGAATAAGGCTGTCTTATGCTCGTTGCTCTCAAACGGAGACTGTATGCATTAGCAGATTACTTAATATATCTAATCAATACAGCGTCACTGATGACATAGACATTATGGAGTTCAACTTTTACTATTATACTAAGAGAAAAGATGTGCTCAAGGCCCGACGATGTATATATGTAGGTGTATGACAAGATAAAATACTGAGCATCCGGAAAACGAAGAGGCAGGTTACTAGCCCGATAATAATTATTTACGTTACCTATAAATCAATCTATTAGTATCCCTATTATAGAGTATTTAGTTCGAACCGTAGTTAACAAAGAGATTAATTAAACTATATAAATATTTACGTCATAAGTATAAAAAGGAGGTTTTAATTATAAGTTAGGCTAGTTATAATAATCCTAAATAGGGCCCCTAATTAGCCCCTATATAGTCGGCTATATACTATAGTTAAATTAGATTTTTAATCTAATACTAACTTTTTTTTTTATTAATTTATTTATTATAGTTAGAAGTATAATTCGACCTCGGGTCCGTTTACTAAGTCGTCTCTTTTTACTTTTTTTTTTTATTTTTTTTATATAACGTATATAATAAGCGAGCTACCTAGATAAGCGAGCTACCTACCCGATCGTAACTATATTATATTCGTAACTAAAAAGTAATACTTAGAAAAGTAATTTAATTAAAACTATTTAATATCCTTTTTTTTAGACATTCTTTTAGTAATTTAATATATTTGCGTATTATAATTAGTATTTTTATAAACGGTATATCGTTATTAACTCGTTTTAGTTCTTAGTTAATAATTACTATTTTAACGCGTTTCCTTTTCGATTTAAATTATTACTTTTTTTTATAACTAAAAGTCTTTTTTATTAGTTATTATAAGACTTCCTCCTTATTTAAGACGTGTTTTCTTAGCCCTTTTACGTTAACTAAATAGGTTATTTTCTTTTTAAAAGATCTAGTACTATAATTTTAATAAAGTAATTTAGTATATAAATCCTCGTGCCCCTTTTAATAAATACTTAATAGCTTCGATAATTAAAATTAAAGAGCTATTTTAATAATAAGTAATTCGACTTTTACTAAGTTATAATTATAATAATACTTTTATTAGGTTATTTAGTATTTAAAAAGTCTAAGCTAGTAGTATTATTAAGAGGGATTTTAGAAGTATTAGAGTATATAACTTTACGTTAAGCTTAGATAGTATACTTTTTATATTTAAAAGTATAAGCCTAGCTCTTTTAAATCCTCTTTAAATATTTTTTTTATAATCGCTTACGTAAATACTTTATAAAACGTAAAGAAGAAGTCTTTTTTTATAATATAAGTATTACCTTATTATATTTTTTTCTTAATTTCTTAGTTATATACCGTTTTTAAAGGCTTAAAATATCTAATATCTAAGGGCTATAGTAAATAAAACGAATAAGCCGGTATATAAAGGGTAATAATATTATTCTCTTTATAATATAACTTAAAATCCGTAAAATAATAACTTTCGTATCCGTGAATAATAAAGAGGTAATATTAACCTTTTATATATAGTTTTATATACTTTTTAAAGTATTTTACCTAATCTAGGTCTTTTTTATTTATTATTTAGCCGTTTTTAGACGTTACGATGACCTAATTACGTAGTAAACCGGATTTTATATACTAAGTAAAGAGGTAATATTTACTTATAATAATAATATATAGCGGGATACTATATCCCGACGAGCTAATAACCTAAATAATTATAACTTATTTACGATTACTAAGCTATATTATTTTCGTATTTAAATGCCTTTTTATACTCGTAACGACTATTCTAAATATAATCTAGCTTATTATAAAGCTAGTCTCGTTAAAATTATAAATATCGGACTTTATAATATTGTATTTTATAATTATATTTATTACGAGGTAAAACTACGTATTTATTATATTTAGGTCTTTATATTAAGCCCTTTTATAGTTATACTTATAAAAAAATCGTATTTAGAGCTATAATTAGCGCTTAATAAAGTTAAAAGCCTAGCGCTTCTTAACGGGCAGCGCGTCGTAGTTAGTAAGTAGTTAATTAATTATATTTTCTATATTACTAATACGGGGAGGAAACGATTAGGAATCTAAGTTAAGAATATACTTAACTAGTTTCTCTTTTTTAAATATAGTTAATTTTTATAAGTTTAGTATAATATCTTATTATATAAGTATACTTTTTAAACGAGTACTTAAGGTCCTAAAAAGGACTAAGTAAATCTTAGCTACTACTTAAATACTTAGTTTTAGGGTTTTTTTAATAACTTAGATTACTAAGTTTAACTAAGTTTCTTTAGTTTATAATATTATAATTATATTATAGCGTTATATAAGGTAAAAAGTAAAAAATAAAATAGTCGTAGTTAGGTAAGTAGCTCGCTTATTTAAGTAGCTCGCTTATTATATACGCTAACCTATTTTTCTATTTATATATTAATTTTTTTATTACTTATAAATTACTTTAACCCCTTATTAAGGGTTATTTTTATAAAAGCGTTAGCGAGGTTATTGTTATTATTAATTTAACGGATTTTAAGTATCTCGCGCTTTTTATACGATTACCTAAGGGCTATAATATTAATTATAAGCCTCTTTTCTTTTATTATCCTTAATTTAACGAGGTATTTATATAAATAACCGTTAGGATTAATAAAAAGCTAAGTTAATTAGTAATTTCTTTTAGTATTATTAAAATCGTATAAAAGAGGTTAATACCGTTAATTATACTATAAACTTTTAATACTAATATATTTTTTATTATTTACTTATTTTTAGTTAAGAAATAGTAGATTATATTACTATATATAGTAAATTCGCTCTTACTTATACTCTCGTTAGCTAGGATAATAATATACCTTAATTACGAAGTAAGGTCGTTATTATTTATAAATAACTTATTAATAAAGATATAAAGCTTATTAATTATAAAGTTAATTAAATAGTAAACGAGGCCTCGATCGAGATTCGTTTATTACTACTTAAATTACTTATTAAGTATTTTAACGTCTTATTTAGTTAGATTTATAATTTATATTATTTTAGTATAATTAAAAGTTATTTTAAGTTAATATATACTCGTAATATATACTCCTTATATAAGCTTAGCTTTATACTACTTTTTAACGTTAATTATATTTAGATTAACGAAGTTAATTTTCTTACCTTATCTTTTTTATTAAAAAACGACGGTTTTTTTTTTAATAATAAGAATCTTATTATTAAATACTAAGGGGGCGTTCGTTATAAGGACCTCTTTTAGTTTTATTATAAAGCCCGCTTTTTAAAGCTTCTTATCCTTTTTCTTTATAAAGTTAATATTAAATAAGCTTAATATATCGTTAGTTTATATTCTAACGATCCTAAATTAGTTACTTTTATATTTAAAAATTAGTAAGTACGAGTCGTATATAAATATAATTATTAATAATTAATTAATATAAAAATTATAATATATAGCTTATTAATAAGTGCCCGATTTTGCGAGCTTATATAGTAGCTTAAGTACTTTAATAATCGTACTTTCTAAGTACTTATTAACTATTTCCTTTAGTAAATAGGCTAAGATTTTCTTTATAAGCCTTATAGTTAATTAAATATAAGCTTAGGTAATATTATCGCTCTAAATCTCGTATTCCTTTTTTTATAATAATATTATTAATATTATTATTAACTATTAACTATAGCGCTATATAGTAAGTAATTATATAAATAGCATTACTTTTTTAATATTACCGTACTCTTATATTATATACTTAGACTTCTCGTATAATTAGAGTATTTTTTTCTTTTTAATTTTATAAACTATTCGTAATTTAAATATATAAAGGTTTATATACTTTTCTAAATTATAAAAAATAAATCGATAAACCCCTCGATT
The DNA here is from genome assembly GCF_023278565.1 of Colletotrichum lupini. Lineage (NCBI taxonomy): Eukaryota > Fungi > Ascomycota > Sordariomycetes > Glomerellales > Glomerellaceae > Colletotrichum > Colletotrichum lupini. The sequence continues at coordinate 262,830 of NC_064676.1, forward strand.
ATAAAAAGTATTTATTTCGATAAGATCTAATCCCTTAAATAGCTTTTTAATAATTATAATTACGCTTTTTTTACGTAATTTAATTATTAGCTCGAAATTAGCTTTTTTCTCTTTTATATAAAAGGTATTAATTACCTTATTATTAATAATAAATTATTACGTTAGGGCTTATTATTATATCCTTTCATAACGTCTCGTTAATAATATTAGTACTTTTTTGTAATTTCCTCTTTCTCGTTATTTATTGATATTACTATAACGATTTTATTAAATATAATTTCCTATACCTCTATTATAAATTATATAGTTTCCCTTAGCTCTTTTATCTTTTATAAATTAGAAATTACCTCGCTAAGATTTATATAATATAGTTTAATTATTATAATTAATACCTCGAGGGGCTAATTATAATCCCTTATAACTATATAAAATCGCTCGTTAACGGAAATTAATTTATATAACCTAGCTTATTATTAAGTAATTTCGTATTATACTTATATATCCGAATTTAATAGTATATTTAAATTACCCCTTATATTAGGCTTATTATACGTAGTAATTATCTCGTTAATTTACTTTTTTATATTTATTTTACATAATACCCGTATTACTTTTTTAATTACTTAGGCTTATTAACTTACGTTTAATAATAATAATAAGGCTAAGGTCGTTTTTAAATATACTCTAAATGTTAATAATATTAATATAAGCCCGTTAGGCCCTATAATATTATTATAGTATTTAAGTACTATTTAGAAGTATTTATCGCTAGTAAAATCGGGATTTTCCTTTTTAATAATTCTAAACGCCCTTTTTAGTTATTAATATACCCTTTCTACTTTTTTAATATTATAGTACGCTTTAACGGGCACGACTTTTAGTTATATACTATAAGCCGTTATATTTTTTTTAAATTTTACTAATTTAAAACTAATATTAGCGTCGGTTTTAATACTATTTAGCGGTCCTTAGTATATATCGATCTATCTTTTTTATAAAGCTATTTATATTATTTTTATTTATAAATCTTAAAGGAATTGTCTTATTTAAAAGGATATAGCTATGTTAATTATATATAAAACTAGCCGACTATTTAAATAGAAAATATCGACGACGATTTCCTAATTAAAATTAAGCTTATTACGTAATTTAAATTTAAATTTATATAGGCTTTGCGTATTTATTTAGTATTAATAATATACTCTTATTAACTACTCTAGCGCCCCTATTTTAATATTATTATTACTTAATTACTTTAAAAAGTTATATAGCTTCGTAACTAACGGGTACTCGAATTTTTAATATAGCTATCTAAGCTTATTTTCCGTTAAGTAATTAATCGACTTTATATTATTAATAAGCTTTATAAATATATACCCCTATTATTATTTAACTATTTTAAAATATTTACTACTAGAGATTCTATTCTTTATATTATTAAATATAATACTTACTTAATTTATATTTTTTAAATATAAGAGAAATAGGGTATTAATAAGTAAAATATAAAAGGTTATTATTCCGAAGTACGTCTCTATTTTTACTATACTTAGGGCGACGATTTCTTTACTTAAGCCGAAGCTAATCCTCGTAATACCCGCCGTTAACGTATTAAGTATTATTAATACGATAAAATTACCCTTTTCTTTTTATTAATTATTATAATACCCTAGTACTTAAGATAACTTTATAAAAATTATCTAGGCCGTATTTTTTATTTACGTAAAATACTTATACGAGCTTAGTATTTAATAAATTTAAGTAGTATAAAAAGGACCCCTTTAGTTATTTTTAAATTTACTTAGTACTATATTCTTTTTTTTTAAATATCGAGAGAGGTAGCGTCTTTTTTTTAAGTATTAACAAAATAGGCTTTTATTTTATTAAATTCGCCCTTTTAGCTACCTCTATATCTATTATTTAAAGAACTATTCTCTATTATTTATAAATAAAAGCCTATTTATTAAGAGCTTTTATTACCCTTTATTCGTTTAACCTCGTATACTTTTTAAAAATTAACGGGGTAAAAAAAGAGTAGTTAATATTATTAATTTTACTATAATCTAATTTATTAATATAAAAAGTAAGATCTTTTTTATTTTTTAAATTTCTTATAGGGGGCGGATGCTCTAAGCTACTATTTTAATTACTATTATTAAGTTTTATACCTCTAGATCTACCCTTATATATAATAAAAAATTAGTTAAATTAATAAGGGTTAGTTTTATTATTTACTACCCTCGACTTTTTATATTATTTATATAATTTCGTACGCTCTTTTTTAAAGTAGTTACTTAACTAATATCTATCCTTTTTATAAATATAATATTACTTTTTTTATTACCCTATTTACGAGTTAAATCTTTACTTATTTAACGAATCTAGGCCTTTTTATTAGCGATTACTATATCTAGCCTCTTTTCTTTTCTTATTATACGTTTAATTAACTTAATATTATTAATAAGGGCCGTTATATATTTAAAAATAGGTTTAGTACGGTATTTTTATTTTAATATTAAAGCTAGATCTTAGCCTTAAATAAAGCGTTTTATAGTTTTTAAGTACTTAGTATACGGTTATTTTGAATTTTTAATACGTACTAAACTACGGTATAAAAATATTTAACTTTTTATTTATTAATTCCCTTATTTAGCTAGGTTTTTATTAGCTTATTAATTTAATTAATAAGCTTTTTAAAAATCTTTATTTATAATTTACCCTCTATTATCCTAATTATAAATATAAAAGAAATTACTTATAATTTAAATAAGAGCTTTAGGTTCTTATTATAAGTTTTAAAGCGGTTTCGGATTATATTAATTATATTAAAAAAGTTATTTTAATTAAGATTACGTACTACTTTATAATAATAATTAAAGGCTTAATTTATAAAGACAATATTAATTACCGAATAGTACTAATATTCCCTAATCCTTACCTTTTTATAATAATTATAAAATATTATTAAGGTTTTTTATAAAACCTTATACTTCCCCCTAGAGTATAATTTCTTTTTTAAAAAGATCTTTTTAAAGTTTATAAATTACTTCGTATTTATTATTATATTTTTAGTATTTATATACGATCCCTGCGTTATTACGTATTATTAATAACTTTAAATTATTTATTTCTTTTTATATTAACTAATTAATACCGAATTTCGTATTAATAATAGTAACGAACTAAAAATTAAAATAAGTAAAATCGTTAATTATCGTATTTTTAGTATTATATTTTACTTTTATATATCTTTTTATAATAATAGATTACCATTAATAATTATAAAAAGGAAATTTACGTTATTTACTCTTTTTTTAAATTCGTTAAAACGATTATACGCCCTATCGACTTATACTTAGTTTTATAATATAAATTCCTCTTTTATAATCGTTATTACTAAGATTTCGTATAATTTTTATAATTATAATTATATTAATAATACTCCTCGTCCGTAAAGGAATTTATTAACTATTTTTATAATTCCTAAGCTTATATTTATAAACTATTTATCTAATTAATAACTAAAGTTATTCATAATTTTATAAAATAGGGGTTACCCCTATAACCCCTTTTTTTTATAAACTTTAGTTAAATAGATTAATACTACGTTAATTTACTTATTATTAAGCTAATTTATAACTTTATATATTTACGTCCCCTAATAATCCGGGTTAATATTTACTTATTTATAAGGGATTAGGATTCTATTTAAAATCGGGTTTTTCCTTTTTTTCCCTTACCCTAATTTATTAAGAGTCGTATTTTAGCTCGTATTTATATTAATAATCGTTAGCGTATTTAATTTTAATAAGAATATATTTAATCTATATACTAGTTATAATAAATCTATATTTTTATTACTTAACGAATTTATTAAGGTCTAAGAAATTCTTATTTCTTTTTACTATCTCGCTACTACTCTCGTTTTTACTATTTTTAATAATTATTATTACCTTTTTAAACTACTAACTATTATACTTATTAAGATCCTCTTTTTTATTTAATATAAAGAAATAAGTTTTAATAGTTCCTTTTTTTAATAATAATAATAAACGTTTATATTATTATAAAAAAATATAATAATTAGTTTTAGGATTTTTATTAATTATTAATTTTTTATTATTCTATATACTTTTAGTTTTTTAAGCCTCGTACTTTTTATAATTTTTAAATAACTTCTTTCTTTAACTTATTTTTTTAAAAATAGTATTTTATAAAAATAGTTAAAAATAAACGCTAAGTAACTTATAAAAGAGCTATATAAGCTATTAAGTATAATTAGTAAAGCTAAGCCCTCTTTTTTATAAAATTATAAACGTTAAGGACTTATTAAAAATACCCCCTTATTACTTATACTTAATTAGGCTAAATACTTTAAAAGTCTTTTCTCTTACTACTTCTCTATACCCTATTTTATATTTTTTAAATAGTTTTTTTCGTATTCTAATTATAATTAAATAATTATTATTCATTAATAATCCCTTTTATTACTTAGTTAATTTTTTAAAATTAATAATTTCGTACTAGGAACTAATATAAAAAGAAGCCTTTTAATAATATTCTAAAAAAGTCTTTTTTTTTTTAAATCCTCGTCTTCTTAGCCTTTTTTTAAGTTAATAATAATTATAATAAAAGGTTATAGGATTACTTTAAAATAGCCGCCTTTTTTTTAAATTAATTTTTAAAATCCGTAATACTTTTAACTTAATATTATTAAGACTTTTAAATCCCCTCCTCTTTTATTAAACCGTCCCTTATATTATATTCTTAAATAATACTTAGAGAGTAATTAAAAGGGCTACGAAGAAATTATTTAAATTATAAATTTAAAGTCGTATTTATAAGATCTTTATAATAATAGACCTTTTTATATATTATAAATTTCTTAGCTTTATAACTCCTATATAGTTTCTTATCATATTTATTAAAAATATTTATATTTAAAGATCTCTTTTTTTAATTATATAATACTTTTTTATATTATATTAACGAGCTCGTCCGTTATACTAATTAATTAAATAAGTAGTTATTTTATAAGTATTTCTTTTTACTAATTTAACTAGTTAATTTTTAATTACGGGCCGGTTATAAAAAAGTTATTTAATAAAAAAGCTACTTAAGGCGATAGTAAAAGGCTAATTACTTAAGTAATCCTATCAATTAACGTAGTTTAATATAATAAACGTCGACCTCTTATAAATAATAAAGGGCTACGATTACTTAATTCCGTATAGTATTTAAAAATCGCCCCTTTTTATTTATTTTTATAAAGTTAATTAGTATAAATCTCCTATCCCGTATAATATTAAAAGGTTATCTTTTTTATATAATAAGATATTTTATTAATTTATAATAATAAAATTTAATTATTAATTAGTATTAATATCCTTATTATAAAATATTTAGTTCGAACTATAGTTAATAAAGAGATTAATTAAATTATATAAATATTTATATAATAAGTATAAAAAGGAGGTTCTAACTATAGGTTAGGCTAGTTATAATAATCCTAAATAGGGCCCCTAATTAGCCCCTGTGTAGTCGGCTATATGCCGCGGTCGAATTAGACTTCTAATTCGATATAATCTATTCTACCTTTATCTCCTCCTACTTGCATGACCCTTTATCTTAACTTTTACTACTGCGATTTCAGCCTATATTATAGTTATTATTTGGAACATCTCAAACGATTCATTGTTAACTCACGGAACTCAATAACCTCGAGGTCTGGAAGTACCATTGGTTATCAACATACTATGTGTTTGTTAGTATATTATGAAAGGAAGGCATGCGAAGGTTGAGAGAACTAACCCCATGGATTGCAAAGTTGCCGTCTCCAACAATTTGCGCCAGAGCTTTGTTCAAACGGCTCTGACTACCATACTGTATAGGCAAAGTTTGAGTGCACATACTGCCTACAAAACATTGACCTCAGACGAGGCGTTTTGATCTCAAAGTGGAAAAGCCACTGGGACTGGACATAACAGACCTAACTACGTGGACTGACAATACGCGTGATCCTCTCACTATTAAATAAGTACATATGCGAACCTCAAGAGGCTGAAAACTTACCGAACGATATTTTTGCCAGTGAAGCATGGGTGATAATCACGCTACTGTTCAAGGCGAACCTCCCAGCCAGGATGTGCCCACCGATGCCTAAGTTGCATGCATGCACTCAGTGCATATGCAGACCCACGCACAGCCCCGAATGTAGGCATGATGTTCCATTCTACCACGTTGGGCGTTCTGCTTGGCTGATTTGGTATCAAGAAAGAGCTGCACAACGGTGGCAGCCATTTTCCCAAATCCAAACCAGAACGGCCCGCACTTCTCGGGAGATGGGGAACGAGCCTGCCGACGCACACCGTTCCTCGCCAACCGGAGCATCCCGACAATGCTCAACGCGAGGCGCCTTTCGAGCGGGGTAAACCTTTGGAAATTTTGCCGGATTATTGAAACCAGATCATGCTGACGGTGAACTTAGCTCTTCCCGAGGTAGGTACTCAGACTTGGCCTGATGGGATGTAGTCCGGGGAATCTTACTGCTCATCTCAGGGTTCGAGGTTAAAACTGATCTCTGTGACCTAATTACCTCACATGCACCTTCTACTTGATGTCTCTCGTGATCTCAACCATCAGTCTATTTCTCATGAACTACCCGAAAGCTCGCTTAAGTTTGATTCAATACTTGAAGCTTCGTCCGACCCAACTTACCAGTCGCCATGTCATGGCTATGCCGTGATCCGAAAATATTCGAGGAAGATCTTGAGGTGCTTGACTTTGAACCGACAGAAAGTCAGCTGATCTCAACCGAACGACAAGATAATGTGGGATGAATTCTCCATGAGCCGACTTTTGATGAGCAAATAGTTCACGTTCTGACATCAAGAAGGCTCTTGACCATGCAGAGTCCTGGACAATGAAGACGTGTGCACACTGGAAACAATGGTTAGAGACGGTAAAACTTCCCGATCATATTCTCACTGCCTTACGGTAGCCAGACAGAACTAATATCGTTGATTTATAGGATCGGTCGGGGCGACGGTTCCCCGAATCTAGCAGACTGAATCTAATATTAGGGGGTCGGGCGGAATTTCCTTGGGAACATGATCCGTCCGCTCTTTCGACACTACCCTGGTCATACCAAATCTTTTCAAAGGTTCAGCGACGCTTCCTCGTGCACAGTGGTATCGTGAGGACGATCAATCGTAACACGAGCTGCATGTTTTCTCAGATGAATTTTGGATGGAACTTGAATGATTCCAAGCAGAAATCGCTCGGTACGTGCCAATCTGAACGATGAGATAGCCGGTATTAGGTAACTCACCAAAGATAGTATACCTCTGCAGGACGACAGCATCGTGGCCAGGAGACATGGCTTTATCCGTGACTTTTATGCCCAGCACTTTGACTACGAATGCTGTCTTGTTCGGATGTGATCTCAAGAAGCCAGACATGTACGACGATCGCATGACCTTGGCCGATATTATCACTAGTCGACTAAGAAACTCAGATACCCCGGTGTTTCATCCAATGATGTTACCGACCATCTTTGCAGATGTCGAACGAGACAGACAAATCGAGCTCGTCCGAGAAAAGCTGGAGCAACTAGGACGACGGATCGATCGCATTACCTTCATGAAGCCCGCTGTGAAAACTTCAGCGAGCGTCCGTAATGAGATGGAAACACTCAATGATGATGAGAAAGCCATGTCCAGTCCATTCGGTGCCCATCACCTTCAGCAGGGCATGTCAACTTCGTCTGGTTCAACCACCCTCACTGAGGATAAGGGTCTCGTTTCACCTTGTACTTTTCCAGACGAAGAAAGTCTTCCGACCGCCAAGCTCTGGCAGCAAATAAGTCGTCTCAGAGTTGGCCTGAGCAATTGGAGAAGACAGCTACTCAAAATGATTTCTCACGTCGAAGATCTCAACCGTGTCGAGTTTGCACCTCGTGGTCCTTTCAACAGCACATACAGAGAAGAGCAAAGACTACAGTTCTTTCTCACAGGAGAGCGAATCAGAAACAGGCTGCAAGAGCTAGTTGATGAGTATGATGAATACATCAGAGAATGTTCACACATAATGGATGGGTTCAGCTTGGCAACTCAGCTTGTAAGTTGATCACAGTCTGTAGTTCTTCACTGCGACGGACTATTCGCTCATCTCTTTCGAGTAGGAAATCAGCCAAATTGGTCGTAGCGATGCGAAGACGAACCAAGAGATATCGCGAGTCAACCTAGATGTTGCCAAAATGACCCGACGGGACGGCAGCATCATGAAATCAATCGCGGTGCTAGGGATGATCTTCCTACCTGCTTCTTTCGCAACGGTGCGTGATTCGATTTCCCAAATGAATATGAATGTCGGGTTGATCTCTGTCAGGCATTTTTCTCTATGGACTTCTTCGACCTTCCCAAGCAAGGAAAAGGTGGAATACTGTCAAGTCTTTTTTGGATTTACGTACTCGCCGCGGTTTTGTTGACATTGGGCACGATGGCTATATTCTATTTCTGCATCTTGAAGAAGAGGGACAAAGAGGTTGAAAGCGACAGGAGCTCAACAGCAGTATCGTTGGTCTGAGGTGTTGTCTTCAGCCTTAGTCTCGAATGTGTCGACAATTACATAAGAGCGGCTTCAAATTCCTCATCGAGTGACCAAGCTAGAACGCAGTGGGCAAGTAAGCTGACATCAGATCAACCCATTGAGTAGCTCTGGACCTTTTCCCAACAACTCATGTGACACAGTAATCAGACACTCGTTAGTGCAGAAGGAAATGATTCGACGCATATAGCGGCTATTCGGTAGCTTTGTACCCATGTCGGTTCAGCCGCAATTTGATGTGGTAGCTCGTACTCGACTGAAAACCCTTGTATGGTAAAGTAATCACCCTACGGCAGACTGCAAGAGGCACTCCGCCAAAACACTTTTTTCATGTGTCAAAGCAGAAATCGTATTTTACGGTCACCCCACTACCCAGGATAGGGTCTAGACTAGTGTAGTAACCTATAAATAGGAGTTATAGAGATTTACGGCTTAAGAAATACTTTAATTTTATAATATATTAGACCGTACGGCAGTATATAAAATCGCGCAATATCGTACCCCGATATAAAAGTTTTTCTTCTCTTTATAACTTTATTATAAAAGTAACTACTGCTTTTTGCCCTCTTATAGGTAAAAATCACTCTTTACGTAAGTTATTAAACTAATAGCTCGCTTATAGACATTATAGTATAGATCTATAATAACTTCTAGTCTCTATATAAAACGTTACTAAACTAATCGACTTTATAATACCTCCTCGTAAAGCTATTCCGAAACGACCGATCGATAATAATACTCGTATAAGCTCTGCCCTTTTTATATAATAAGAACGTATAAACGTACAAGCCTTAATATTAATAAAATCTCTTTTTATAGGCTTAAAGGAGCGGGAACGAAGTGTTTAGTAAACGAAAAAGGAGCTAAAGTAATCGCTAATAATTAATATCTCTATTATATTATATAACGTATCCTTTTTTAAGAACGAACTTAATAGTTTCTAAATAACGACTTATACTAACGTCTAAGTTATTAAGAAGTTTATTAAGAAAGTTTAGTTTAATTACTTCTCGACGTTTACTTTATATTAAGATATAATACGATCTATTATTTAATATTTTATAATAAACTAATAAATTCTTTTAATAGAGTAGATAGTATTTCTAATTAATATAAAAAATCCTTGCGATATCTTAGAGTACTATAAAGTAGCGTACGAAGCTATAAGTTTAGAGAGATTCCTCTCTAAAGCTACGATCTTATATAAAAAAGATAATTACTAACTTTCTATTATTTCTTAAACTAGAATTAAGTCGCTAGTTATTAAACCTTAGCTAGTAAAGAAGGGAAAAGGTTATATAAAGCTAATTATAACTAAAACTTTAGGCAAAATAACGTATAGAAATGTTCCGAAAACACGGCTTTTAATAAGTATTAGTATTAAACTAATAATAAAGATTAAGGAGGAATTATTAGTTAAGTAAAAAAAGAAGATCGTTAAGAAGGAGGTAAAGGCTAAAAAAAAGGTTAAAAACGATAAAAACGATAAGAAAGACGAGATTATAGTAGTTCAATAAGAAAATAAAGTTCACGATAGTAAATAACCTAGTACATTACAAGGATAGAAACGAGCATTCTCGTTAGTAAATAGTTTAGAGTAAACTATAATTATATTTATAATTCCTCTTCGTCCTTAGTATCGCTCGTAATTACGAAGCTATCCAATGCTCTAAGATCAATTCTAAAGTCTTCTAATCTCTACTTAACCTATATAATACTACCCTATAGTTTACTAAGTAAAATAACTTCTAGTTAGAGCTTATTACGTATATATTACTTTAAACGAATACGAAGATATTAATACGCTTTAAAATAAGGATAATTAGCCTCGCTAAACTTCGTACTTTTAGCTAATATAGTTAAGGAGCCCTTAATAATTAAGGTACAAATCTATAAGGTAGCTTAAGGAAAATATGCGTCTAGATTATTACTATTCTAAATAGCGTTTAATAGTTATTGAACTTAGTCTTAGTTAATCGGCTATATAAAGTCTTATACGGTTCGTAACATAAGTTAATAGTATAGTTACTATAGCTAACTAGAAATAACGTGAGGGCGACCTTTTTAACGACGAATTCGATAAGAGTTCCAAATTTATACGAAGTTAATAAAATCAGAACGAATCAGTAGTATATACGTAAATAGAAGTACAATCTAGTTAGAGAGTATATTTATATAGAATAGCCCTTAGAACTTAAGTAGTTAGAAGTATTCCTATAAACGTAAGTATACTTATATATACTAAGATATATATTACTTACCCGCTAATATACTAATCTATTTTAATAAAGACGATTCTACTAACTCTTAATCTTAACGTTATGGATACTTTTGCTAAAGATCTAGTAATTACGGAATATAATTAGACTTTTTGCTATTAAACGGTGTTATAAAAAGTAGTAATAAACACTAGACGTAAGAACGGTTTCTTTCCCTCGGTCTAAACGAACTCGTAATAACGTAAATCCCCGTTATTAAATAACGGTAAGATATTATATAAGTATATTCCGGGACGTATAGGTAAAAACCCCTATATAAAACTATATAATAAACTGCGAATAAGTATTAATACTAATATAGATCTTAAATCTAAATGGTAGAAGCTTATCTTACGTATCTAAAGACTAAATATAATTTAGTCTAGGAGTCGTAAACCCTTTATAACGGTACCTTATTTTACTTAACCGATCTTAAACTTATTATAGAAAGGTTTTGCGATATATAAGGTATAGTTTATCTCGGCTAATAATATAAGCTTATTAGCGAACCTATATATAAAAATACTCTTTACTGTACCCTTTAGTACGGCGAGTAACCTCTAGTATACTAAAAAAGAACTCTTCTAATCGTTATCGTATAATTACGAGCTATTTTAGTATTTATTATTACTAAAGCTAATTCTATCGACGAAGTATTAATAATCCTATAGCCGTAATTATAAATCCTTTAGACTAGAGTTAAAAAAGGATATCTTTATCGTTTAAGCATTATTAAAAGAATAATTCTTAAATACGAATCAATAGATCCTTAGAAAAAACCGTACGCTCTTCTCGTTATAAGTCCTATTTCGTAAGTTAACGTTCGAAAGTTCGCTTTATAATTCTAGTACTAGAAACTATAAAAATATATATAATAATTATATTATAGGTCTAATTACTCTCTAACTTTATAATAATTATCGTTCGATATAGTAAAAAATTAATACGCGGTCGTACTATTCTAAGAAAGTAGTAATATATAAAATAAGAAACTAAGAAAGAAATTTTAAGTAAGGGGTAAATATTTATATATAATTATAACGATATATAGGGGTATCCTTTTGTTTATAAGGTCTTATAAGTATATATATAGAAATATAGACGCTTACGGGGATCTATAACGCTAAAAAGGATAGAAAAGTATATAACGATAATATACGATAAATAAAAGTTCTATAATTTTACTAAAAACGTTAAACTTTAGGGAGAGCCTTTATACGGTTAGTTACGGCCTCTTACGGGCTAAACTAAGCGCGTATACTCTAGCTTATAGCTAGTAAGTACCTTACGACTCCGTAAGGGCCTTATTACCCGGGTATTAAGCCTAATTATACTATATCCTAATATATACCTATATAAACTCCTATACTATGCCGTATAAAAATATTAAATTAATTACTCCTTACTTAGAGTCTATATAAGTTAATAACGCTCCTTATAATCCTATATACTATTATATATACCCTCTTTATTATCTTTAGCCTACTTAGCTACCTATTTAAGAGCTTCTACTATCGTACGGAGGTATATAGCGGGGATAGTACCTAAAGACTTAAATAGAGCGCCGATACGGACTTTATTATAGCCCTTATAGTTACGACCGCGCTTAACGACCTTAGTAAGCGTATTACGAGCTAGTACGAACCGTTAATAAACTATAAATAGATATAAAGTAGTATAGGGTAACGTACGAGTAATAACGGGAGGCGTAACGAGCATATACTTATATATAGTAAATATATAGTTATAACTAGAGCAGCCCTTACTTATAAAAATAATATAATTAGCGAAAATACCTTTACTAGCTTTATAACGGGCGCACGACTCGGCACTAGTCTTAGCGTTACCGTATATAGTCGTTTAAATAGTATTAGTAGCCTAAGTACGAGTTATAGTAATATCCGGGGGCATATAACGGCCATTCTTAGTAATCTTAGGGTTAAGCTTAATCTAACGCTAGGGCTAGATTATATAGGTTAGTATAATAATATTAAATAGTATAGGGTAGTATATACTAACTTATATAATACTAAGGTTATAGATCTAGTAGAAAGTCTTTAAAAAGGAAGACAAAGAGCCTATAAATAACGTAAGAATCCGTATAATAAAAAAGCTGTTATATAGAAATATACGTATTAGTAAAGAAGTAAGAGGTTATTTTATAAGATATAAGGTCGTTAGGGTACTACGTAGGTTAGTATACGGGGACCGTCGGGAGCTATATACCCTTAATACGGGCCGAAACGCTATATTAAGCGCTTATTATAAGTATTATACGGCATACGCGATTATTAAGAAAGGGAGTGTCCTATACGAAATTATTAGTATATATACGTAAATAGTTAATACTAAAGAAAAAAGTAAATAAAAAGAATTGAATTATAAATAGGTATATACGCGTAATTATACTTATAATTGCGCGTATATTAGCCTAAGAAGAAGCATAATTACTAATTAATAAAAATTGCACTAGTAATTGCGCATAAAATTGCCTAATTATACCTAATTAATATTTCTAATTAGTAAATCGCGAATATTGCACTTATAATTACGTATATAATTAGGTAATAATAATAAAAGTAAAGTAGAAAAGGGTATAAAGTATAATAAGGCGAAATACAATCGCTAATAAGTAACTATAAGGGCGTAAGCGGATTACTTACCTTACTTAAGGAATATTAGGTTAGTTAAGAAGAAAGGGAAATTGATTAGTAGTGGAAATTGGTAGGGAGGATATGCCCCCTAGCTGCCCCACTTTTGCTGGGCGGCATAACTGCCCTTACGTAACTACTGCTGCCTATAGTCATAAGCAATTCCTTGTAATAATATACGGGATTTATTATAATATTTATTTATACGTACGAGAAAGTCGCGCTATTAATGCTTAAAATTTACGGTGGCCGTAGGTCTATTGGAAAGAACGGTTTTGGCGGAGTGCCTCTTGCAGTCTGCCGTACACCCCACCATTAGCTGCGAAGACGAGGCAAATGGTGCTGCCTGTAACGTCGGATCAGGCTGCAGGATCGCTAGCGAGAATTGTTGCTGAGTTCTCCGCCCACGCGCTCATAACATCTGCCCGACCGCAATATTGTTTACATAAGTACTGAAGTACTATAGTAATCAGAATTGGCACGGATATTTTGTCTTCTTGACTCGTTTTGGAGGTATTCACGCCAGCATCAACAGTCGTGTAAGCACCAGTGCTTTCGGAGACACCGCCAGAGTAAAGCTATCTGGCGGGGCAAGTTTCTTCATTCATCGCTGCTTCATTATCTTCTTCTCAAGTATTGTCTTCAAAGAGTCGCGCCACGATGAGGGAACAAGAAGCATCAGATTCGTCGGGCAAGAAAATCGCCAATGGAGACAGGTCCATGGATGAGATCTGGGCAGCCGCAGCCGAGCATTTCCGGGAAATATGCGGCGAGTCGCTTAACAAGGGCGAGCTGAAGAGCTTCGAAGACGTGCAGAAGCAGATTGAGAACAGCGGCAAAGTCAATACGAGCCCGAGTCCGGAAGACAGCTGGGAAACAGCTAAGAGTGTCGGCCTAAGTTCTCTCAAGTACCTCAAAATGCTCGTGGGAGCTGCCTCACAGGCCTCTTCATTTGTGAGTCTCAGCGAGTTTCATTTTTGCCCGACTTGACCGCTGATGCAACCAGATCCCGATCCCGGCCGTGGCAAGCAATATCACAGCCAGTGCGCTCTCATTCGTGTTCGACATCCCTCAGGCTATCAAAGGCTACAACGATGCCGTCGATCAAGTCTTTAGCGAAGTGTCGTCGGCGCTGTCTCAGTTCCAGATCTATCAGTCCATGGACAGCGTCGATCGCTTGCTGATCAACCAGATCAATCTGGTTCTGATACGCTTTGTTGAGGTTTGCGCTCATGTCGTCAAGCATCGCCAGGGCCGCAGACGTGACCGAGTCTTCCAACGGGTCAAGTCCATTTTCGACAGCGATACAGACTTGGCTAGTGCCATGGCAGCATTTAAAGGGGCTCTGCAGGGACAGCGCGATGTTGAAGGAACTGTCACGCTTGCGGTGGTTGTAGAAACGCAAAGGGCTGCGCAAGAGACCCACAAGGGCGTCCAGTCTCTGACAGACGACGCTGATCGCACGAAGACACTGACCAAGATTCGCGATAATCTTGGCGTGCCGTCAACTGTCCGGCTCGACACCAACACCACGCAGACAGTTACCACAATCTCGGACAAATGTTTCAACGGCACAGGTTCGTGGATCTGGACTCATGAAGCGTACACCTCATGGACAGCATCAAACGATAAAGATGTATTGGTTGTGTCCGGTCCTGAATCATCCGGAAAGACATCTGTCACTGCTCTCATCACCAAACGCCTCGAAGAGCAAAAGGGCCGCATCTATGTTGCCCACTACTTCTTCCCAGTCAGCACGAAGAAGTCCGAAAATGACAAAAACCCCGTACAGACAGCGCTGAAGTACATGGCTTTCCAAATTGCTCGCGTCGATGCCACGGTACGAAAAGCCTTGAACAAGGCGTGTGACGCTGGGCCTGCCGCATTCCGTCGCTCATCGAGCACCGAGAACTTGGAGAAGCTGTGGTCAGACCTCAAAATTGGAGCACCTGGATCAGGAGCTACATACTACCTGGTGTTCGATGGAATTGAGAATCTTCATCAAGATCAGTTGAAGATGCTCCTTGAGTTTATCTTCGGTTCTCGGTCGAAAGAGAAGCCGGCTCGGCGAGTGCGCATCTTGGTGAGCGGCACAGACGCCAAGCTGAAGACTGCGTACCAACCAAACTTCGACGATGCGTTGAAAATTCAAATGGAGAAGGAGAACGAGCAGGATATGCGGCTCGTCATCATTGAGTCTTTGAACAAGCAGGGTGTGCTTCCAAACGCCGGGACCAATTCGCAACAGCAAAAGGCTAGAGA
The DNA here is from genome assembly GCF_023278565.1 of Colletotrichum lupini. Classification (NCBI taxonomy): domain Eukaryota; kingdom Fungi; phylum Ascomycota; class Sordariomycetes; order Glomerellales; family Glomerellaceae; genus Colletotrichum; species Colletotrichum lupini. The sequence continues at coordinate 278,608 of NC_064676.1, forward strand.
CAAGATTCTTGAGAAGCTTCCACAGAATGTGAACGGAAGATACTCGACATTCCAGCCTCAGCTAGACGGAGTCATACGTCTCCTGAGCACACGTATGGCTACTGTTGAAGAGTTAGACCGTATGCTTGATCAGTCAATGAGCAGTTTCGAGGCGGCGATCAACGATCTCCAGCGGTCATTGACAGCTGATGAAATCATCGAGCTAAACGAAATGCTTAAATGGGCCTTGTACAGCCACTACTATCTTACCTTGGAACAACTTGAGTCCGCCATGGTAAGCACCCTAAGGTATGCTCTTGGCTAGTATGCAGAAACTGACATCAGGCGTAATAAAGAGGCTATTTTCAGGCATAGAATCTCTCACGTCTCTCGAGTACGTTATCAAGAATAAGTACTCCGCTGTCTTGATGATCGAAGATGGTAGTGTCTTCCCTCAAGACGGTGTTGTAGAGTATTTGCAGAAGCAGAGAGAACTTTCGAACCGCTCGGCCAACTCCAAAGACCGCCCTACGATCAGCATGACCATCACTATCAACAATGTCGATCAAGAGCTTTGTGGGCACTTTCTCTGGGATCTTGCAGATATGGCGATCCGGGACAAGTTCAAATTTGATTTCAACAACTCAAACGCTCTGCACAACAGCAGTCAGCGTATTATTTCAGTGGACGAGTTTGAGGCTAACCAGACGATTGTGACTCGGGCATTCAACTACCTGAAAGGCAATCCCCAGGAGGAGACGAAAACCATTGGAGAGTACCTCGTCTGTTGGCTTCCCTACCACCTGGGCCAACTTCGACTACTCGAAGACGAGGGCAAGGGAGAATTGACAACAAACGAAAGGGCCGAGATGGGAAGTAATCTGTATAACCTTTTCAAAGACGACGCGGTCTTCAAACGGCATCGAGCATCTCTCGGAGAGGTTTATTGGTGGGCAGACGAGATGACAGACGTTCAGAAGTGGTTAACCGATCCAACAGTCGTTCGGAAGCTCGATAAGCCATGGCGTGCCAAGATGGAGCGTGCACGATACCCCGCAAGAGGATATCTCAAAGAGTTCGTTCATATGGTGGTACGAGGGTTCCTAAGAGAAAGGAGCTGGAATGTACCAAGCGCTTGCCGGTGGCTGAAGGAGTTCATGGCCGCGGTAAGTCTGCCTGGGAAATGTGGCATGAAGCCTTTGAGCATGGGATACTGACAGGAGTATTGAACAGGACAAGGACAAGATTGAGAAGCTTCCAGATGTCCCAGACCCCGATGGAGATGACGCGAATCAAGAGGGCTCATCATCTCCATCTTCATCCGCTGGCTCTAGCGACGAGATCGACTGGGACGTTGCCAGCAAATGGTGCCAAGATATCCTCGGACTGTCAGACGCAGACCTTGATTCACTTTGGTATGAAAGACTCGCTGAGGCATCCTCTTGGGTGGGGAACAATCCCGATCAAGCTCTATCGCTTTATCAGAAAGCCGCTCAACTTGAAAACCCAAGCTGGCGGTGTTACCACGGCCTAGGCATGACCTACTATAATCGGGAGCAGTTGGAGCAGGCCATCGAACAAGTCGAGCTTGCTCTGAAGGAAGCCGAATCGGAGAAGACTACGCCAAAGCCAGATTCAAAGGAGATCGTCGGCTTGCACTTATTGCTGGGCAGGTACAACTATGAGACGCAGAAGATGGCCACTGCGGCAAAGCACTACTTGGTGGCGTCTCAAAGCGATGACACTGAACAGGCAATCGCCGGACAACTGGGACTTCTGAAGGCAAAACTCATGTCCCCAGATGTAACCGAGGCTGCACAATTGCTGAAGACCATGATTGCTGCAGAAGGCGGTGAAAGTAGGATGATTGAAATCCTGAAGAAGATAGCGAGGGACTTTGAACACGACGCTCTCGCTTCAAGCATGTTCAAAACCACGAAAAGCGATCCAGAGCTTCTAAAGAAGATGGTCGACACGATGTACGCCGCCACGCAGAAGTCCACCACGCAAGAAGAACGCCATGCCGAGTCTTCTAATTTAGATGCGCAATACGAGGAAGAAGAAGCCCGAGGAGTGCTCCTCTTCGACCTTGGCCTCGCCGCGTATAAGTTCGGAATCACACTGGATGAAAAAGAGCCCGTGAGCGAAGCCCTACGTCTTTGGACTGAGAGTCGAGACCAACTCGCCAACGTGGGTGGCCGCAACGCCTACGTTGCGCGGTCTAACGCCACCTCGGCTCTTGCGAACCATTATTTCTCGAACCAAGGAAAGGGAAAAGACGAAGAAAACCTCGAAGCATTGGCCAAACTCGTCCAAGAGGAATCAAATAATTTCGACGACTCTTTAACGGCACTCCTAGCCGCACTCCATGCGTTACGTGGAGAGAAGGATAAGGCCAGATCGGTGCTCAGGCCTCGGGTAGTACAGGCTCTTCAGATACTTTCTGACGAGATGCCCGATAATGATAACTATGGCTTCTTCCTCCTCCAGCAAGTGTTGAAGAGCTATCAACAAGAAGACTTCAAGGGCGTGTTCATCGCCCATTCCTTGCGGGGCCAGCCAGATCTTGTGACGGGCGGTCTGAACTTTATAGCCGAGGATATCAAGGATGAAGTTACAGACAAAGAAAAGGTTCTCGAAGTTCTTACGGTACTAGCGAAGGGAACTACCCAGCTCGTGAGAACTCAAGTGCCAGATAGTGCGTCACAACTAGAGCGCATCCAGGCCGCCAAAGCACACATTGACTCACTTGCCCTCGCAAGTCAATCGAACCTCGCCTCCGAAGGTGACACAAGTCATCAAGACAAGCCAACGATTCCAGACAATACTGGTTCTCCAACTAATGTTGCACATCGCCTACTCCAGTCGCGCATCTCGGACTTGCTGAAGCAGCACACACCTACGGTTGAAGTTGAGACGCAGTGGTTCTGTGATGGTTATACCTCAAGCTTCAGTGAGGGAAACTCGGCCTCCAACTAAAGGTTCTTGATTGTTCAGGTATGCTTTATGCATCAATCATCCGTCCCATGGTTGTTGCTAATCGTTCACCCGAAGTTCGATATCCACAACATCTCAAAGATAAGCGGCCCTTGCTTACTTCAAACAAACGGCTGTGCGTCTAGCAAAGTTCTAAGCCCATTAACGTTAAACAGACCCCACCAACACTGGCTCCAATCGTACGAATTGCGTCAACCCAATAAATGAACCGTCCCTGAAATTTGACAGGCGCCGCATCTGCCGTGCCGATGTGCGCTCGCGTCCGGGATCCCTTCGGGTTGCCCCCAGTTCAGCCCCTTTCATCGGGCTGGACCATCAGATGACACATTGACAGCTACCGCCAACAACGCTGCTGCTCCCTGTCAAAATCGTTGATCCGCAACTAGGCTAGCCATGCCGAGGCGCTGTTGAAATGAACCAAGCAATTACATGTCGGAGTAGGATCGAAAGGGGACGGCATGCCGCTGTGGAATAGTCGCTGGCTCAAAAACAAAACGATCGGCCCAGCCGCCAATCTTCGATGCATCTGTAACTTGTCGGTCGTTACCAAATCGAAACCATGATGAAAGCTCTCTTCCTCACGGCATTGGCTGCTGGCTCAGCTGGTAGGTTGCTCTGTTGAACCCCCCCTTGCATCTACGAATACGACCCCTAACCAACAATCCGTTCCCGCAGCCGCGGCGAACCTCAAGTACCATGGAATCGACTGGTCATCCACCATCGTGGAGGAGCGTGACAAGGGCGTCACCTACAAGAACGCCCAAGGCGTCGCGAAACCCCTGGAGGAGATCCTCGTCGACGCCGGCGTGAACATGGTCCGCCAGCGAGTCTGGACCGTCGAAGGCGACTACGGCATCTCGTACAACCTCGAGCTCGCCAAGAGGGCCAACGCATCGGGGCTCATGTTCGGCCTCAACCTGCACTACAGCGACGGCTTCACGAACCCGGGTCTCCAGGACATCCCGACCGGCTGGCCCACGGCCATTGACGCCCTCGAGGCCCAGGTCACCAACTACACCGCCGAGGTGTGCGCGGCGTTCGCCGCCGCCGGGCTCTACCCCGAGATGATCACCATCGGTAACGAGATTGACGGAGGTATCCTCTGGCCCACGGGAAAGTACGATCAGCCCGAGAACCTCGCCCGCCTGCTGCACGCTGGTTCGGCTGCCATTCGCGCCTCTGCCTTGGGTTCGACTACGAAGATTGTCACGCACCTTGCCCACGGCTACGACGCCGACCTGCAGGACTGGTACTACGACATGCTCGTCAAGACTGGCAAGTTCACCACTGCCGACTGGGACGTAATCGCGGTGTCCTTCTACCCCTTCTGGAGCTCGAAGGCGACATTCTCTGCCCTCGAGACAGCTCTCAGTGGCCTCGCGACGCAGTACAGCAAGGAGGTTCAGGTCGTCGAGACGAACTGGCCGACCAAGTGCACGTCGCCCGATTACACGTTCCCATCGGACCAGCTTAGCATCCCGCTGAGCACGGCAGGCCAGACTGAGTACATCACCATGGTTGCGGATACCCTCAAGAAGATTCCCTCTGCAACCGGTCTAAATTACTGGGAGGCTGCGTGGATTTCCAACGCCGTCCTGGGTTCCTCTTGCGAGAGCAACGTCATATTTGATGGTACTGGAAAGGCTTACGATAGTCTTGCTGTTTTTGGCACCATTTGAGATGGTCTTCTAGTGTTATTCCTTTTCGATAGAGAAATATCGCGTATTCATGTACATATTTCTCCGAGGTAATCCTGTTCATCAGGTAGAGATCAACTGCTTCAGTACATAAATTAGACTTGATCGCACTGTTGGATGCACTCTATCTCAGGTGGTTTACTGGAGGAATTCAGTGAGCATCAAATCTCACGTAATGATGGAGCTTGTAAGATGATTTCTCCCGGCACGACAAAGAACGTCCCGTAAAATTTCATTAACGACACGGAGCAGATCGAGACCCTGTTTGCTCCAAAAAAGTCAAATCATTGAATCTTATCTTCAGAATCATGTGATGCTTTATTGTATAGAAAGATGAATTATATAGTTTCCCCCTCCTTGACACGCCTGTGCAAAATAACTTCTCTAATCCGCCCAGAAAGTATGTACATAGAATAGAAATTACGACCCGGAAGGCCTAGGTAGCGCAGTTCGCTGTTTAAACACCAACGCAGACGTAGGTCTTGGCCCACATGTTTTGACAGGTCGCGCCCACGCCCGTGTTCCACTTGACGAAGTTGGCGAGAGTGATGCCGTTGTAGCTGATGATCTGATCGCACGTGTTGCCCTCGGACACATAGTGGAACTTCTTGCAGTTGGTCACCATTCCCGGCTGCGTAGGCTGGGGCGTAGTCACGCCGTTGCCGGGGGCCGTGGTGGTGACCGGAGGCTTCGTCGTGGTGGTCGGCGGTGTGGTGGCGCCCCCAATGACGCCGACGCACACGTTCACCTCGGCCCACATGCCGCTGCAGTCGGCGCCCACGCCCGTGTTCCACTTGGCGAAGTCGGCGAGGCTGATGCCGTTGTAGCTGAGGACCTGGCTGCAGGTGACGCCCTGGGCAATCCAGTGGAACTTGTTGCAGTTGGTCACCATGCCCGGTTGCGTCGGCTGCGGCGTCTGGATGCCGTTGCCCGGGGTGGTGGTGGTGGTAGTTACGGGTTTACTGGTGGTTGTTGGCGGCGTCGTGGGCGTGGTTCCGCCGATGACGCCGACGCAGACGTTGACTTCGGCCCACATGCCCGTACATTCGGCGCCGACGTTGGGGTTCCACTTGGCAAAGTCGGCGAGACTGATGTTCGCGTCGCTGAGGACCTTGCTGCAGGTGACCCCAGACGCGACAAAGTAGAACTTGTTGCAGTTGGACACCATGCCAGGCTGGATCGGTGTAGGAGTGGTCACGCCATTCCCGGGAGTCGTTGTGGTGGTGGAAGCTCTGGTGGTGGTTGTCAACGTCGTAGGAACACCGGGAGCGGTAGTGGAAGGGGGCGCGGGCGCCGCTCCCCAATTTTGCTCGATGCAGTACGAGTTGCCAGCGATGAAGGTACAGGAGGCAGACAGGATGGGGTTCTGGTGAGGATGAGTGTTAGCAATCGTCAAATAGCATTGATTTCCAGAAGTTCAACTTGGCTTGATCGACATAATTCTATCTCGAGACATGATGCTATATTGTAGGGAGTAGACTTACGTATGCAACAAGCTGAGCCTGAGTGATGCCGTACGTGGCAGTCACTCGCTCGCAGGTATCAGATGCGCCAGCGACAAACCACCAGGTGCAGTCCGTGATGGTGCCCGGGTCCGCGGTCGAGGGTGGTGGCTCGGCCCACTGAGCGACAGCGCCGAGGCACAGGAGCTGGGCAACAAGGCTTGACTGGAGCATGAACTTCATCTTGGAAACAGGAAGTCTGCTGTCTGGTACGAGTTTGCTCAGTCAAGTCTACTTGATCGTTAGGCTGATGACAAGGGGAAGCTCGATGGATGTAAGATAGACCATGATACGACATATAAATATACAACATCATGATAGTAAACTGATTCGGTTCGTCTTTTCAACCAAAAGTCCCCAAAGTCTGGACACCCATGCAAGACTCGATTCAGCGAACGTGACATGATTGCGGTCAATCCTGTGAGGCTCGTACCGCATAGAACTAAACGAACCCGACCAAGACTGCAATTTCCGACTCCTCTCCGGCCAAGGCACAATGCTGACTTCATCTCCGCAACGGCGTGAGATTTCTGTATCTAGCCAGTAAGCGTTGTATTAGGAGCCACAACTTCTAGACAGTTGGTCTATAGGATTCTTGCCTACATGCATATATTGGTGGCGACTCAGGGCAGCCGAGGGTCGTCCCGAGGCGAGTTCAGGCTGAAAAGATATTTTGTTCAATACGTTGCATTGCCAAGATAGACTATTTTGGTGGCCATGCGAGGGGTGCTTACGGTCGCATTAGGCTTCCTCTGCCAAGAGACAGGGATTCATGCACGTAACCGAGGGACCCATCGAACCTGATGAATCTTGGAGTCTCTGGAATGAAGGAAAATCAGACGTAACTAAGAGACTCTCAATGTATCAACTGATACGGGCCAGAAACGAGCGATAATGCTGCCGAATAGGGTACATTTCACACGCACCACGTGGGCTCGAATCAAGGTCTTTGAATATCTCATACCAGATTTAAGATCACGGAAAGCAGATTCTAACAGATTCAAGGCCAAGACATATTGATTACACAGATCTATGAATATGAAGCTAACGATTGACGTAAAATGTAAACAGAAACGGTGTTATGCGGGAGGACCACCTCTTTCCTGCCAAGTAGTAGAAAGTATAATAGCACCAAAGGCCAGAAGAAAGCTGCCCTAATCCGCCTCATGTGATCCAGTTCAGGCAGTCTGGTCAAAGTCTCTGACTGGGTGAAGACAGTACCAAAGCCCAACGCGCAAGTACTGCGAGCAGCTTTCGGCATTGCGCAAGGAGGGGTTAGCCTTCAGGAACAGGTTGATAGTCACAGCATTGCCGGCAATGATTGTCGAGCAAGTCGCACCCTCCTGGGCCTGGACGTATTGACCACATAGATCTGTGGTACCCTGAGCGACTGTGCCAGTGGTAGGCGGGTCAACCCTGGTGTCAGCGTAGCCATCGCCGGAACCACCGGGACCCCCGATGCCTCCGTTGCCCGTGTCGGTTCCGTTACCGGAACCAGGGCCACCGTCGGGAAGTCCGCCGGGCGCGCTGACACAGATTATGTTGCCCCAGTACGGAGGCGAGGTCTTGGAGGACCAGATGTTGGAGCACCGGTCGTTCAGGCCGCCGTTCCACTTGATGATGTTCTGCCATGTGGTCGCCTGGTCCACCCCGATGGCGACGCAGTCGTCTTTCTCCTTGGCCTCGTACGTGGTTTCGCAAGTCAGGGGGAGACAGAGCTCCAAGCCGGCCTGAGGAGCGTCGCAGTCTAGGAGACTTGGGTTGATGTAGTACAGACTTGCCGCAGACTGAAGTCGAAAGACTCGTTAGCATCATGCTGTCGCCCATCATCACTATTCCGTCTCGCCATGTTGCACTTACGATGGATTTTGCCTTTGCAATGCTGTTGCAAGTGTCGCCGTTTTGAACAGTGTATTTGACTCCCGTAACGCAGCTATCTGGCACAGTACCATTGGGGCTTATGACGGGTGGTTGGGGCTCTGTAGGTGTAGTAGCCCCTCCACAGTCTGTAACAGGGTCTTGGTAAGATGCTGGCAGAGAATCTCAGTCGTAAGTCGGGCTTGGGCACTTACTTTCGTTGATGTAAAGCAGCCTCTCGGCGTGCAAGCTATCGTAAGCGGAATAGGGAGACCGCTGCATGAGCCGGAGCTTCTCTCCGTAACAGAAGGAGCAAAGCTGATCCTTGGGCATATCAGCGAGGTCCTCGACGTCATCAAAGGCCTCGATCTTAGCTGCGTCATATTGTGTCAACACAAAGTCTGGTAGCGTATGGGAGGTTCTCAGAGGCCGTTTTGCCCTATCGCTCACCATTGCAGTATGCACCGTCGGTATCCTTTAAGCAAGTCTCGTTCCATCCAGAGGTGACGGAGTCGATGAGAGACAGCACCGGATATCCCTGGAACAGCTCAGGCGTGGAGGCGCAAGAGCCCGCGATGCGCCGACGAGCTGTGGACAAGGCAGTCGAACAAGTGGCAGAGCAGACCGTGTCCGTGAAGGCCTTATCTCCGGGCGTCCCGTGGTATACCTTCTCGCCGAGGTTGCGGACGTAGACATCGCAGTTGATCGTCTGGTAGAGTACCGTCTCGCAGGCGGAAGTGAGACCAAAGCCAGAGAGGGTGCCTTGAGCGGCGAGCTGGAAGCCAGTGGCAGTCTGTCTCTGCGCGAGGGACTGGGGGACACCTCTGGACTCAACGGCAACAGAGCTCAGACATAGGGCGAAGAGGGCGCTCGCGAGGCGACGTGTGTTTGAAAAAGACATGACGTCTCGCTGGTGCTGTAACGAGTGACTGTAGGTGAAGACTGGAGTGGATGAGAAAAGGACGAGAAGGCCGAACGGCTCTGAGCTGGATACGACAAGACCAAGGTCAAGTCTTCAGTTCAGATCGCAAGTTTCTAACCATGCCGCTGACGATATGACTGCAGATGATATCAACTGCTCCCTTTCCCCACTCATGTAGTATAATTTTGCGTTGACTAATTCTGTCATCTCTTGCCTCACAAGCTGGGTCAGGCTTCTATCCAATGTCCAAGAAGTTGTAAGTGCCGAGAAGGCTGGACCATCAGTCCCTTGGCGAGCCGCCCTTGGCAAATTGGACTCCTGAAGTCCGCATGGTAAGACAAGAGGCAATTTTGTGCCTGAAAGCGGCAGGTGAGTGTTGAAAATTGAGCTCTCATGATAGAGAGACGATGGTGCCTGCTTGGCGATTCAGCGAGAATGCAAGGAATCGCGTGCAGGATCGTCCCGTGGGACGGCCAGGGCCGCATCGGAAGTGGATGCGGACAGGGATCGGTGATCGGGGACCCGTTACCTTGTGCTTATGCATATTTCTAATTACCATTTTCGTCTCCGCAATTATCGGTCTTATTCCTGATCGAATGGTGAATGCGAGACCGGGTTGATGGTCCTTCGGAACCAAAACACCTTGTAGACTGCAACGTTGTCAGCCCTAGGGCCGCTTTGGGTATCCGAGAGAGACATGTCGGCGGAGTCGACGGCAAGGGACTCTCGGAGCCCACTCCCCATGCGTACATGATCTTCCATTGAGGCAATTTGAACCTGCGTTTCTGCCCCCAAGAGGCAGAGGCAGCAAGACGCGGGGGCCAGGGGCCAGGGACTAGATGTCAGATTGATTCGGGCCTGCGGTTTAATGACTCTTGGCTCTCAACCCCGAGTTTTGCCTATGAGATTTGACATGCGACGAGGTGATGGATCGACTATAGCATCAAAGAGCTTGTTTCGATAGATATCTAAAGTCTGATCGATGCGCAACTCAACCCGCCATACTTTGGTCTAGTAGATTATTCTTTACTGACACTTCTGTCATTGCTTCTAGCTTGGCTCCTTCATTATGGCCAAATTTCTGCTCATTCTCTTTTCTTTTGTTTCTTTCTTGCAGCTGTCTCTTCAGCAAGCCCCTGAATGTAGCGCCACACAGCTATGTCCCATTGGATGCTGTTCCAAGTACGGAGTCTGTGGTACGGGCCCTAATTATTGCGGGTAAGTGGGAGCCCTTTGCTGCTGGTAGAAAGCTTGCAGACGCTTTGTCAACGCAGTAACTGATGTAATTGGCGCTGTCTAGTACGGATTGTGTCAGTACATGCGACTTCAAGGCAGACTGCAACCCAGGATGGGATGACCCGAAATGGAGCAAGGCCGAAACATGCCCTCTCAACGTCTGCTGCAGCAAGTTTGGCTTCTGCGGTACTACAAAGGACTTCTGTGGTGATGAGACTGTCAAGGTGGGTTCACAACTTTTGAACTCATAGACATTGAATGAGTTCTGTCTTCGAACAACGGGCTGATCATTGTCAATTTTGCTGTATCTAGCGGCCATCATGCGCCGTCAACGATACACCTATCACCCGTGTGATCGGCTACTACGAGGCCTGGTCTACGACCAACCGTCCTTGCTACGGTATGCTGCCAGAGGAAATCCCATTCGGATATTACACCGACATCATCTTCTCTTTCGCGACGATTGACCCTAGTACCTTTGAGATCAAGGCTGGCGACTCGCAGACGGCGGATTTCATGCAAAGAATAAGCGCCATCAAACTGATCCAGCCGGATATCAAGATCTGGATCGCCGTCGGCGGGTGGGCTTTCAATGACCCCGGCCCAACGCAGTCCACCTTCAGTGACATGGCTGGCTCGACCGATGGGACCAAGAAGTTCATTGACTCTCTCATCAAGTTGATGAACAAGTATGGGTTTGATGGTATTGACATTGACTGGTAAGTCGCCAAGCCACAGCACTCCAGGATATAATGCTGACCTCTGGGTGTGTGACAGGGAGTATCCAGTTGCCGACGACCGCTTTGGAAAGGGAGCAGACTTCAAGAACTTTGTCACCTTCATGAAGTCCCTGGCCGACAGGATGCACAGCGGTGACCAAAAGAAGTCTGTGTCCCTGACTCTGCCGTCGAGTTTCTGGTACCTACAGCACTTCGATATCAAGAACCTTGAGAAGCATGTCGACTGGTTCAATATCATGAGCTACGATATCCACGGATCCTGGGATATCGACAACAAGTGGACCGGCCCTTACGCCAACTCACATACCAACATGACTGAGATCCAAGACGCGCTCGACCTGCTGTGGCGGAACGACATCAAGCCGGAAAAGGTCACCTTCGGCATGTCCTTCTACAGCCGAAGTTTCACGCTCCAGAACGCCGGGTGTAACACCCCCGGATGCGTTGTTAGCTCCGGAGGCAACGCAGGCGAGTGCTCCGGCACGACTGGCGTGCTGCTGCACCCCGAGATCGCCGACATCGTAAGCAAGAATAGCCTCACGCCCACGCTGCACCGCGAGGCTGCCGTCAAGTCCGTGACGTGGGGCGATCAGTGGACGACGTTCGACGACCTGGCGACGTGGAGGCTCAAGTCCAACATCATCCGCGGGCAGTGCATCCCTGGCGTCATGGTCTGGGCCATGAGCCAGGACGACAAGGACGGAACCAACATCAAGGCCCTGACGTCCGCCGTCGGCCGCAAGGTCATGGACCCGCCCAAGTTCGTGCCGGCCTTGCCCTCCACCGAGCCGCCCAAGGTCGCGGAGCTGTGCCGGTGGTCGGGCTGCTACCAGGACTGCCCGGCCGGCTTCAAGACGGTGCAGCGCAACGGCCACAAGGAGATCATGCTCAACGGCGAGAACTGCCTCGACGGCGGCGTCGACAAGCTCTGCTGCCCCGCCGACCAGCCGATGCCCACCTGCGAGTGGCGCGGGCACAGGAACAGCGGCGTCTGCAAGCCCGGGTGCGAGGACGGCGAGGTCAAGGTCGGCTCGCTGCGCGTCGGCTGCAACTTCTCCCACCAGGCCGCGTGCTGCACCAACGTGGCGGCCACCGCGTCCTACGGGATGTGCAAGTGGGTGGGCGAGGCGCCGACGTGCAACCAGGACTGCCCGTCCGACTACCCGAACAAGATCTTCTCGTCCAGGCTCGCCGCGGGAGGCGAGCAGCCGTGCATATCGGGCACGAAGCACTACTGCTGCCAGGAGCCCAAACCGTCAGACTTTTCAAAGTGCGACTGGGTGAAGAAGGGCAGCCCGCCGCGGTTCAGCCAGGACTTCATCTGCGAGGACAGCTGCCCGGCCGGCCAGATCAAGCTGGCGACCGAGGTGGGCGGCATGAACGCCGAGAACGGCTGCTTTGGCGGCGCGAGGGCGTACTGCTGCGAGCCGCCCAAGCCCATCGTCCCGCGCGGCGACGACGACCCCTTTGGAGGGAAGCAGAATAAGGAGTTCCAGCTTCTTCTCGAGGGGTACATGGAGAACCCGACGTGCCCGGCGACCATCCTGAACCCGTCCGAGGGCAACATGTTCGGCAACACTTTCACCAAGCGCGACCTCAAGCGCGACCTCAAGCGCGAGGCCGCTGAGTACCGGTCTCTTCACGGCAGGGCCACGGACTGCGAAGAGGATCGGTTCACGAGGATGGTCCTGTTCGGCGCTCTGCTGCTCACGGCGTCCCAGTCGATGCTGGAGCCCCTGAGCCTGGTGTACGATGAGATATTTGCCGGGGCGTACGATACGGAGCTGCAGTCTGGTAACATCAGGACGTACTACGCGAATCACGAGGGGATGGACCCGAACGCCCTGATGCGATATGTCTTTATGAACCCCATTGATGCCGGGCCCGGGTTGAGGCGGGCGGCAAGGACGGAGACCACGTTCTGTCAGCTCCTTACGGTGACCAAGCGGGAGGAGAGGGATCTGTCAAGGAAATCCAAGAACGTAAGTGAAGCTTCCTAATCTGATATCCCTCCTCGATTCCATGCTAACATCTACAGCTCTCGACGCTCGCGTCCCGCCATATAACCTGGCTCCAAAACATCGGCGCCGGCCGGCCGGACATGTCCGCGATCCTCGAGGGCATCCTAAACAACGAGCTCAGCCTGCACTACGCGCGCTGGCAGCACGTCAACGCCCAGGGCGGTCCGATGCTCGAGCTGGCCTACTGGATCGGCGACACGCCCGGCGTCCCGACGGGCTCCGAGCTGAACAGGTTCCGGGACAACTCGGAGGGCAACGAGGAGCGCTTCGTCGTGTTCCACTTCCACGTCAACGAGAGGACCAACTGGATCGCGCACGTGGACGGGCGCACGCGCGTCGGGATCCAGTCGGTGCAGGTGTTCCACGGGTACGACACGGACGCGCAGCCCGGGCAGGCGTGGCGCGTGGAGAACACGGCGTCGACGCGGGACGGGTTCGGGTGTCCCGACGAGGAGCTCTGGTACGTCGGGGCCGAGACGGACCTGCCGAGCGACCAGTTGCCGGCCGACCAGACTTTCTTCGAGAGGTTCCAGCGTTGGAGCAGGATGTTGTTTGATGATGGGTACCTCGCCACGCGGGGGCTGAACTTGATCCTGACGGTGAGTTTCTGTTTCCGAATGCCGGGTTTCGATGGTGAGAAGCTGACGTGATGATAGGGTGGCGCCACGGTCAACAACGGGGGGAATCAAGATCTTGATCCCAACAACGCGGGGATGCTACTGCGCGGCGGAATGGCTCACCCGGCATGGGGCGTCATCACGCAAACCGTCAACTTCTTGATTGACGGAAGTCAATACGACTTCACCCCTCGAGACCCCTTTGCGTGAGGGCCGAGAACCATCAGAGTTGGCTTCGAAGACATGGCGAGGAGAAGATGAAAGCTTCAAGAGGCTCAGGAGTTGTTTGACTCTTCTACCTAGGTAATTCACTATAGTACTTATGCATTCTACTTAGCGAGGTAAGCCGTCTGTTGAGGAATGGAGAGCATTTCTTTCTTCCTTAACAAATAAGGTAATGACAGGCAAGAGAGAACTTATTGTATTATATTTCACAACGCTTATATTTGAATCTGGGAGCTGTACCTCGACTATACCAGCCTTGATTTCTTTCCAAGAGGTTCTTAGGCAGACGGATGCCTACCAAGTAGCTAACATCAAGCACTCTCACCGCCAGCCGAGGCTAAGTGCGCCGACAAGACGTTTACAACATCCATCGACTTGCATCTCCTGGCCCATGCCAGCGGCGTAGTGCTATCTGCTTGGCCCAGGTCCTGTGCCGATGGAACAGCCCTCTGAACAAAGTCTCGCATGCGGAAACCCCAGACATCGTGCAGAGTGTTAGAAGTGGTACAAGGGCTCCGAATGACCCTCGACTTGACGTCAACGGGGGAGCCGCTCTCGATGAGTCTTTTTGCGAGGTTCGCTACCTCTGCCCTGAGATCTGGATCTTGCACTGCTGGCCAAGATGCCAAGGCATGAAGAGCGGTCCATCCCTCGTCCGTCACGACGCCAGCGCTGGCGCCATTCTGGAGTAGAAAGTCGCTCGTAAAGCACATATCATGCGCGGTCTTCCCCGCTGTCGGAGATAGGGCGCACAGGAGAGGCGTCCATCCGTTGCTGCTGGCCACGTTGGCGTCCAGGCCGGAGTTCAACAGGAATCCCACCGTGGTTCTCTGCCCCCCTGACGCGGCGTAGTGCAATAACGATTCACCGTGAGAGTTCCGTAGTTGTATGCTCTCCGACTTCGGCGCGCGGCAGTGCGAAAGACAGATTTCCAGCTGCGGGAAAGTTCCCGTCTTCGCGGCGGCGTGGAGCGGTGTCTCCCCAGCTTCGTCTTCGAGGTCAGGAAGCGCGCCGTGCCTAAGAAGAAACTCAAGAGCAGTAGCGTCGGGGAGCTGACGACTGAGTGGACTGAACACGTAGTGAAGAGCGGTCCTTCCGCGAGCGTCTGGTCGATTGGGGTTCGCTCCCTTCTCCAGGAGGCTGCTGAGGCCGCCGATACACTCATGTGAATGTACTGTGGCGTGGATAAGTGGTTGATGGAAACGGGGGTCTTCACCGTCTGGATCTCCGCCTGCGTCGATGAGGCGACCGACCAGCTTTTGCTGACGTGTAGCATCTGCAGTGGTTGGTGCTGGTCTTGTTTCGCGTTCGGGGAGAATCATCCCCTTGCCGACCGCCCTTGCCAGAGCATCTTGGATAACCTCGGGGCCGTATGCGGCGCCGGGATGAGCCAGAAGAAGTGGCACTGTATCATCACACCAGGCTGATGCCGCGTCAAGCAGCGCCCTGCGCATCTCTTGGTCGTCCCAACCGTCCCAGGCGCCGAGGAAGTAGGCAGTAAGATCTGCGTGGTTGTTCCTGGCAGCGATTTGTAAACAGTCGGGTCCAGGTTGGCCTCTCTTTTTTGGAATGAAGCGCCCGTCAGGGCCGACTCGTTCCCAGAATAGACGAGCCATCTCGAGTCTGCCATGCTGCGAGGCGGCCAGGAGTGGTGTGAAGCCGGGATCCTGTTTGTCTCGCGTATTGGGGTCCACGCCAGCATCTATCATCATCTGAACAGCGGCATCGTCTGCTTGAAAGATAGCCCAGTGTAGGGCCCAACCGATATCATTGTCGCGGTCGATGTCGGCGCTCCAGGATTCCAGGATATGTGTCAAGTATTGTTTGTCTCCTGTCTTATTTCCGTGTCCCAAATATGGTTCCACGGTTACGTAGTAGTTTTCTGGAGTAGACATGGTGTTTGTGAAATTGACGTAAGGAAGCCAAAAGGAACAAAACTGGCCGGAGGGTTACGTTTAAATAGCTTGACTTGGGCAGCTTAAGGTCCCTTGGGAAGAGAAAGTTGCAGACGCAGTCGCACCCCACTTCGGCTTACTGCCTAATGTAGAAGCGGGTCGTGTCCCACGCTTGGCAACTAAGTACCCTATCTCGAAATATCTTTATATCGAATTATGTCCATCTCGATGGGAAGCAGTCAGCATATTTGTGTCATAGCAAGCTTCAAAAAAGGAGATTGATTCAAGTGCTAAATACTTAAGTACTATGTTATTTTATCAAAATTATAGTCTTGTACAGATGACTCACAAAGAATTCACTTTCTTCGATGAAAAGATGTTTACTTAAAATTATATCCACCTCGAGTTGAATGAAATATATCTCTCGGGGAAAATCGATATAGTATTTCAAAGATGAGCACCAGGCTCTTTCCTGCCAGTAATACGAGTAGCCTGTTCCCAATCGGGGCGTTGATCATTGCCACTACTTACTTTTACCTCGGCAGATACTGGTAGCAGCTCAAATTTTGTTGCGTAATGTACGTTATACCCATTTAATGCTCAGGACTCAGCTGACATCTCTCAGCTGGCCGCATATTTGCTCTCGTCCACTACTTCCGTAACAAGCATCTGCCCAGACAAATGAGCAGACGGGGCATTCAGAGGACGGGGGTCCGGTCCGAGGAAGAACTATCTATATATTAGTATCCCTATTATAGGGTAGTTAGTTCGAACCGTAGTTAACGAAGAGATTAATTAAACTATCTAGATATCTACGTAGGTATAAAAAGGAGGTTCTAACTATAAGTTAGGCTAGCTACGATAATTATAAATAGGGCCCCTAATTAGCCCCTGCGTAGTCGGCTATATGCCGCAATTAAATTAGACTTCTAATCCGATACTAACTTTCTCTTTTTTTTATCGATTTAACTACTACAGTTAGAGGTATAATTCGACCTCGGGCCCGTTTACTAAGTCGTCTCCTTTTCCCCCTTTTTTTTATTCTTTTTATATAACCTATCCCTCTATTTATATAATAACTTTTCCGCTACTTACGAATTACTCTAATCCCTTATTTAGTACTACTTTTATAAAAGCGTTTACGAAGTTATCTTTACTATTAATCTAACGGATCTCAAGTATCTCGCGCCTTTCGTACGATTACCTAAGGGCTATAATATCGATTATAAGCCTCTTTTCTTTCGTCGTTCCTAATTTAACAAGGCATTCGTATAGCGAGTAAGAATCGGTATAGATAACTATTAAAATGGGTAAAAAGCTAATTCGATCGGTAATCTTCTTTAGCGTCGTTAAAATTACGTAAGAGAGGTTAACGCCGTTAATTATACTATAGACCTCTAACGCTAGTATACTTCTTATTACCCGCTTATTTTTAGTTAATGAGTAGTAGATTATATTACCGTATATAGTAAATTCGCTCTCGCCTATACTCTCGTTAGCTAGGATAATAATATACCCTAATTACGAAGTAAGGTCGTTATTATTCGTAAATAACCTATTAACGAAGACGTAGAGCTTACTAGTCGTAAGGTCGATCGGGTAGTAGACGAGACCTCGATCGAGATTCGTTTATTATTACTTAAGCCGCTTATTAAGTACCTCGACGTCTCGTTCGGTTAGATCTATAGCTTACGCTACCCTAGCGTAATTAAAAGTTATTTTAAGCTAATAAATACTTATAATATATACCCCTCGCGTAAGCTTAGCCTTATACCGCTTTTTAATATTAATTACGTTCGGGTCGACGAGGTTAATCTTCTCGCCCTACCCCTTTTACTAAAAAACGACGGTTTCCTTTTTAATTATAAGAATCCTACCGTTAAATACTAGGGGGGTGTTTATTATAAAGACCTCTTTTAGCTTTACTATAAAGCCCGCTTTTTAAAGCTCCTTATTTTCTTTCTTTATAAAGTTAATATTAAATAGGCCTAATATATCGTCGGTCTACATTCCGACAATCTTAAATTAGTTACTTTTATACTCTGCGATTAGTAAGTACGGGTCGTACGTAGAGGTAATTATTAATAGTTAATTAATATAAAAATCGTAATAGGTAGCTTACTAATAGGTGCCCGATTCTACGAGCCTATATAGTAGCTTAAGCACTTTAATAATCGTGCCTTCTAGGTACTTACTAGCTATTTCTTTCGGTAAATGGGCCAGGATTTTCCTTGTGAGCCCTGTGGCCGATTAGGTATATGCCTAGGTAATATTACGGCTCTAAATCTCGTATCCCTTCTTTTATAGCGATACTATTAGTACTATTATTAATTGTTAGTTATAGCGCTATATAGTAGGCGATTATATAAGTAGCGTCGCTTTTTTAACGTCGCCGTACCCCTAAATTACGTATCTAGACTTCTCGTACGGTTAGGGTATTCTTTTTTTTTTAATTTTACGAACTATTTGCGATTTAAATATGCAGAGGTTTATATATTTTTCTAAATTATAGAGGATAAATCGATAGACCCCTCGATCGCGCAGAGTGTCTATTTCGATAAGATCTAATCCCTTATACGGCTTTTTAATAATTATAATTATACTTTCTTTGCGTAGTTTAACTACTAGCTCGAAATCGGCTTTCTTTTTTACTATATAAAAGGTATTAATTACCTCGTCGCTAGTAATAAATTGCCGCGTTAGTGCTTACCGTCGTAATCTCCCGCGACGTATTAGTACCCTTTTAATAATTTCCTCTTCCTCGTCGTTTATTAGTACTATTATAACGATTTCGTTAAGGATAATTTCCTATGCTTCTACTGCGGGTTATATAGCTTCCCCTAGCTCTTTTTCTTTTTATAAGCTAGAAATCACCTCGATAGGATCTATATAATATAGTCTAACTACTATAATTAATACTTTAAGTAGCTAGTCGCGATCTCTTATAACTATATAAGAACGCTCGTTAACGGAAATTAATTTATATAGCCTAGCCTATTATTAAGTAATTTCGCACTATACTCGTATATCCGAATTTAGGGGTATATTTAAATTAACCCCTATATCGGGCCTATTGTGCATAGTAATTACCTTATTAACTTACCTTTTTACGCTTACCTTGCGTAGTGCCTATATTACTTTTTTAACTACTTAAGCTCGCTAGCTTATATTTAGCGACGGTAGCGAGGCTAAGGTCGTTTTTAAATATACTCTAAATACTAAAAGCGTCGGTATAAGCCCGTTAGGCCTTATAATATCGTTATAGTATTTAAGTACTGTCTAGAGGCATTCGTCGTCGTCGGAATCGGGATTTTCCTTTTTAATAATTTTAAACGCTCTTTTTAACTACTAGTGCGCCCTTTCTACCTTTCTAATACTATAGTACGCTTCGACGGGCACGACTTTTAACTATATACCGTAGGCCGTCGATTATATATAGGACCGGTCGACTATTTAAATAGAAAATATCGACGACGATCTCTTAATTAAAGTTGAGCTTATTACGCAATTTGAATTTAAATCTGCGTGGGCTCTGCGCATTTATTTAGTATTAGTAATATACTTTCGTTAACTACTCTAGCGCCCCTATTTCGATATTATTATTACCTAAATACTTTAAGAGGTTATATAGCCTCGTAACTAACGGGTAGCTAAATCTCTAGTATAGTTATTTAAGCTTACTTTTTATTAGGTAATTAATCGACTTCGTGTCGTTAGTAAGCCTTATAAACGCGTACCCCTATTATCGTTCGACTATTTCGAAGTACTTATGGCTAGAGATTTTGTTCCTCGTATTATCGAATATAATACCTAGTCGATCTATATTTTTTAAATATAGGAGAAATAGGGTATTAACGGGTAGGATATAAAAAGTTATCGTTCCGAAGTACGTTTTTACTTCTACCGTACTTAGGGCGACGATTTCCTTACCTAGGCCGAAGCTAATCCTCGTAATACCCGCTATTAACGTATTAAGCATTACTAACGCGATTTTCTATAGCGCCTAGAATTACCCTTTTCTTTTTATTAACTATTATAATACCCTAGTATCTAGGATAATCCTATAGAAATTATCTAAGCCGTACTTTTCGTTCGCGTAGAATACTTATACGAGCTTAGTATTTAAGTAATCTAAGTAATATAAAAAGGACCCTTCTAACTACCCTTAGAATTACTTAGTACCTTATCTCTTTTTTTTAGATATTAAAAGAGTAGAATTTTGCGCTATTAGATTCGTCCTTTTACCTACCTCCGTATCCGTCGTTTAAAGGACCTTCCCTTACTATTTATAAATAAAAGCCTACTTATTAAGGGCTTCTACTACTTTTTATTTATTTAGCCTCGTATATCCTCCCGAGGCTAACGGGGTAAAGAAAGAGTAGTTAATATCGTCGACTTTATTATAATTTAATTCGTTAGTATAGGGGGTAAGATCTTCTTTATTTTCCGAATCTTTTATAGGGTGCGGGTGCTTTAGGCTACTAAATTAGCTATTTTCGCTAGGTTCCGTGCCCCCGGATCTGCCCTTATATATAACGAGGAATTAGTTAAATCGATAAGGGCTAGTTTTACTATCTGCTACCCTCGATTTTCTATATTGTTCGTACGATTTAGCACGCTCTTTTTCGGAGTAGTTACTTAACTAATATTTATCCTTTTTATAAATAAAATACTGCTTTTTCCGTTACCCTGCTCGCGAGTTAAATCTCTACCTATTTAACGAATTTAGGATTCCTTACTAGCGATTGCCGTACCTAGCTTCTTTTCTTTTTTTATTATACGTTCGGTTAACCTAATACTATTAGTAAGGGCCGTCGTATATTTAGAAATAGGTTTAGCGCGGCATTCTCGTTTTAATATTAAAGCTAGATCTTAGCCTCGAGCAGAGCGTTTCGTAGTCTTCGGGTACTTAGTATAGAGTTATTTTTGCCTTTAGAACGCGCTAGACTACGGTATAAAGATATCCGACTTTTTGCTCGTTAGTCCCCTTATTTAGTTAGGTTTTCGCTAGCTTATTAATTCGATCAATAAGCTTTTTGAGGATTTTTACTTACGATTTGCCCTTTATTATCCTAGCTATAAATACGAAAAAAATCGCTCGTAGCTTAGATAGGAGCTCTAGGTTCTTATTATAGGTCTCGAAGCGGCTTCGGATTGCGTTAATTATACTAAGAAAGTCGTTTCGATTAAGATTACGTACCGCTTTATAGTAGTAATTAGAGGCTTTGCTTACGAGTACGATATTAACTACCGAATAGTACTAGTGTTCCCTAATTCTAACTTTTTTATAGTAATTATAAAATATCGTTAGGGTTTTTTATAAAACCTTATACTTCCCCCTAGAGTATAATTTCTCTTTTGGGAAGATCTTTTTGAGGTCTGTAAACTACTTCGTATTTATTATTAGATTTTTAGTATTTATATACGATCCCTACGTCGCTACGTACTATTAGTGACTTCGGGTAGTCTACTTCCTTTTTTACTAGCTAATTAGTACTAAATTTCGTATTAGTAGCGGCGACGAGCTATAGATCGAAATAGGCGGAATTATTAATTATCGTACTTTTAGTACTATATTTTGCCTCTATATATCCTTTTGCGACGATAGATTACTATTAGTAATTATAAGAAGGAAATCTAGGTCGTTTACCCTTTTTTTAAATTCGTTAAAGCGATTATACGCCCTATCGACTTATACCTAGGTTTATATTACGAATTCCTTTTCCGTAATCGTTACTACTAGGATTTCGTAAGGTTCTTACGATTATAATTACGTTAGTAATACCCCTCGCTTATAAAGGAATTTATTAACCGCTTTTGCGATTCTTAGGCTTGCGCTTGCGAACTATTCGTCTAGCTAATAGCTAAGGTCGTTTACGATCTCGTAGAATAGGGGTTGCCCCTATAGCCCCTTTTTCTTATAGACCTTAGTTAAATAGATTAATACTACGTTAATTTACTCGCCGTTAGGCTAATCCGCGATTCTATATATCTACGTCCCCTAATAGTCCGGGTTAATATTTACCTATTTATAAGGGATTAGGATTTTATTTAGGATTGGGTTTTGTCCTCTTCTTTTTTATTCTAACTCGCTAAGGATCGTACTTTAACTTATACTTATATTAATAATTACTAGCGTATTTAATCTTAACGGGGATATATCTAATCCGCGCGCTAGTTATAATAAATCCGTGCTTTTATTACCCGACGAATTTATTAAGGTTTAAGAAATTCCCACTTCTTCTCGCTATCTCGCTACTACTCTCGTTTTTATTATTTCTAGTAATTACTACTACTTTTCTAGATCGCTAGCTATCGTACTTACTAAGATCCTCCTTTTTATTTAATATAAAAAAGTAGGTTTTAGTAGTTCCTTTTAATAATAATAGCGGTAGACGTTTATATTACCGTAGTAAGATATAATAATTAGTCTCGGGATTTTTACTAATTACTAATTTTTTAAAATTAGTAATCTTGTGCCGTAAGCTAGTATAAAAAGAAGCCCTTTAGCGGCCCTCTAGAGGATTCTTTTTTTTTTCCTTAGATCCTCGTCTTTTTAGCCTTTTCTTAGGCTAATAATAACTCTAATAAGAGGTCGTAGGACTACTTTAGGGTGGCCACCTTCTTTTTAAGTTAATCTCCGAGATCTGTAATATTCTTAACTCGATACTATTAGGACCTCTAAATCCCCTCCTCCTTTATTAGACCGTCCCCTATATTATATTCCTAAGTAATACCCGGGGGGTAGTTAAGGGAGTTACGAGGAGGTTATTTAGATTGCGGGCTTAAGGGCGTACTCGTAAGATCCCTATAGTAATAGACTTTTCTATATACCGTAAATCTCTTAGCTTAATAACTCCTATAGGGTTACTTTCGTTATTAAGTAAGAATATTTATATTTAGAGATCCCCTTTTTCGATTGCGTAGTGCTCTTTTATACTATATTATTAAGCCCGTTCGTTATACTAGTTGATTAGGTAGGTAGTCGTTGTATAGGGAATTCTTTTTACTAATTTAGCTAGTTAATTTCTAATCGCGGGCCGGCCGCGGGGAAGTTATTTAGTAAAAAAGGCTACTTAAAGCGATAATAAAATACTAGTTACCTAAGCGGTTCCGTTAATTAGTATAGTTTAACGTAGTAAACGTCGACCTTTCGTAAGTAGTAAAGGGCTACGATTATTTAATTCTATACGGTATTTAAGAATTGCCTCCTTTTTTATTTACTTCTATAAGGTTAATTAGTACGAATCTCCTATCCCGTACGGTATTAAGAGGTCGTCTCTTTTACGTAGCGAGATACCTTACTAATCTACGATAATAGAATTTAACTACTAATTAGTATTAATATCCCTATTATAGAGTAGTTAGTTCGAACCGTAGTTAATAAAGAGATTAATTAAACTATTTAGATATCTGCGTAGGTATAAAAAGGAGGTTCTAACCGTAGGTTGGGCTGGCTATGATAATTGTAAATAGGGCCCCTAATTGGCCCCTGCGCAGTCGGCTGTATGCCGCGGTCGAATTAGACTTCTAATCCGACACTATACCTGTGTACACGGTCACGGCCCGCGATACGGTTCCGGTTCAGGACGAAGATTCTGGTGGGCGTGTATGGTGTTTTGATATGGTTGGCGGTTCTTGCGGGCTTTGCTGGCGCTTTGGCTGTGAGGAGGAATAGAGGGTTGAAGGGGACGAGGTTATCTAATGGTGTTGAGGCGACTAGAGGACCGGGACTGGATGGGATTGTGAGAGGAGGTCGTGGGGTGAGAGGGGGAGAGGTTGCAAGGGGATTTAAGACTCCGAGGCTTGGGTGTGGGTTGCTCAAGTCGTTGAGTGATGATGAGATCGGATGTGGATGTGTGACGGTACCGGCTGCCGACCCTTTGTTATGTAGATTTGGATTCGGTTTTGAAGGAGAGGTGGAATAGTTAAGAGATATCAAGACATATAGAGCCGCAGTTGGTAGATCACTCAAATCACATTATATTGTTTCTTACTTCTATATAATTGACTGTACTCCCTTCTATGCAATCGACTTCATGAGTTCATTTGCTCGACGTCTGTCCATAGTGACGCTATTCCCAAATTTCAGACTGCCGTTCTCTGTCCTCTTCATCCACAATACCCATAGCCAAGGTCAATCCATGTCGTAAACGATAGCTTCAAAGTAAGTACGGAGAGTCGCTGTGATTTCCAGCATTTCAGAACGATAGAAACCTCACTCTTTTAGAAATTCCTTGCAGAATCTTTTTTTCCTGGACTCATAACTCTCAGCAAAGCCTGCGAAATCCCATCGACACCCTTCGAGTCTATGTATAGCCTTCAGGATTCTCTCGACTGTCTCTCCACATTTTTATGCGTTCTCCATCCCAACACCTCACTGTTTCAAAACATTGGGTCACCGAGCAAACGGCTTCACAGTGAGTTACGAGACAGACAAACTCTGGTTGGGGTTGATGGTTCTTGAGTGATTGAGAAAAAGGGTTTCTAGAATTCTGTTCTACAGTTCTCGAAGAAAAATAGGTATCAAAAACAAAAGAATAGAAACAAAAACTTCATCTGCCAAGAGACGCCCCAATTCATCCCATTAACCACGCCCTAATCGCAACCTGATTCCCAAAAGAAGGTAATGCAAAGGAAAAAGCGCAAGTCAGGGCCATCAAACTCCGTACTCGCAATACACTGTACTGTCCAGCTTTTTTTCAACAGTGTAAACTCTGAAACGCTTCCGCCAGTGTCCGCGACCCAAGCTGCACCAAAAATAAGCAGCCGTCCGAACTGCCGGTATGAACAGGGCCCGAAAATATCATACAAGCTCTCACTCACTCACTCTCCCTCTCACCATGACGGGCTAGGATTGGCTAGCCAGTAACTCTCCGCACCCAGAGCGTCGTCGGCTCGTATTCTGCATTGCGATCCATTCTCTTGTAGGCTCTGTGCAACTTGAGGCCAATCTCGTACTCTTCACGCTGAACCTCAGCGAGCTCAACCTTGAGAGCCTCCACCTTGCGCTTCTCGGCCTCGCGTTTCCTGAGGACAGCCTCACTGGCCAGGATACTGTCGGTCGGCATGAGCTCTGTCATTTGCTTAATGGCCTGGTTGATGTTGATGCGGCGATTGCCCAACGACTCCAACCGAGCGTTGAGGTAGCCTACGCGATCGTTGACCATCGAGAGCTCGGTCGGCGGCGGAGGCAAGGCTTTGCTAGTAGACCAAACCGACTCCGGGCGGCTCGAGTTGCTGTACAGGCTGGCAGAGCTCGTTCTAGGCAGCGGCTGCTTTTGGCTGGGCAGCTGGGTTCGGGCAGGCGGCGGCGAAGTGTCCTCGGTGAAGGCGCCCGACATGTAGGGAGACGACATGGAGATGACGATGGGCTGGTCTGGGTTGATGGAAGGGCTGGTGGACTTGAGTACAGGAGGTCGTCTGCGGTTCATTACACCGTCCTTTTGCTGTTGCGGTGGCGTCGGGAGCGAAGGCACCGGAGGCCGATCCGACTCTGCGGATTCGCGAGGGGTATCGGGATCGGCGGAAGTCGCGTATGTAGTGACGCTGAATCTCGAGGGAGGCTGAGCCCAGGGGTCAGTCGGCTTGGCTGCAGCGGCAGCGGCAACTTCGCGTTGTGCTGCTGCAGGAGCGCGCGGCGGCGACTTTTCGTGAGTGCTGGCGGGTGCGTGAACAGTCTGCTCTGAGTAGACACTTGAAGAATAGGAGGGCTGCGGAGCGTGAAGCGCATGCGAGTTGGCAGGAGGAGGTTTTCTTCGTATAGCCTTGTCGAGGCCGAGATGTGCATTAGGGGCAGAAGGCAGGCCCATCAGGGATGGGGGTTGTCTCTTCGTGACATTGGCGTCATTAGTGGCCTCGGGCGTCGCATGTACGGGCGATTGGACTCCAGCGCCCGAGTTGGGAGGACTGGGATATGCCGACTGTGCGGGTGGAGGGGTGCGAGCGGCGGAGGGAGATGAGGCGGTAGAAGCAGTAGTCAGCTGGCGGGGAGCGTTGAAGACAGTTCTGATGGTGGGCGTCCTCGACCGCGGTGACGTTTCAGATCCAGAGGGGCTGACAGGGGACAGTGGTGAATTGACACCTGCGATGGGCAGCCGAGGCCCAACGGCGGCGCGTCTGGTGCTCTTGGGCGGGATGTTGAGAGGTGCTGCAGGCTTCGTGTCACGGACTGGGCTCACAATGGGTGCTCGTCCGCTTGCACCTCGCCATGGTGGGCGCTCGTCAATGACATCGGGTGTCGTTGATGACTGAGGCGGCGACTGCGGCTGCTGGGGTTGCTGTTGCTTTGGGCTTCCGCCGACGGGCCTCAACCTTCGCAGACGATCACCAAAGGTTTGCTGCGCCTGTGGTGCGTTCTGCATGGCTCTCATTGCGGCCGGGGACTTGCCGAACTGCGAATTTGAACCAAACTCCTGGGCGTACTCTTGTGGCCTGACTTGACCCGCACGGCCCGTGGTCTGGGACGTGGGTTCGCCCGTCATATCATCCCACTTGGTCTCGCGCTGGATCCGCAGCCGTTGCTGGGATTTGGTCTCTCGGAGAGTGTGAGCCGCAGCTTCTTGATTCTTGCGACGTTCTCGGCGCATCATGGGGATATTCGTCTTTTGCTGAGCCTGGTGATGCTGGTCGTTTTGGCCATGGGCGCCGTTGATATCGAGCTGCGACATGTCCGGGCTCTCGTCCATGGGCGAGACATTCCCGCAGCCCTGCGTGGGGGTTCTGAAGTAGAGGCACATGGTTAGTGGGTGGTTGGTTGACTTGCAAGTGAATCACTATCCAAAAAAGCGAGACGAGACAAGACACATTCCACGTGGGTTTTGAGAGCGAAGAATAAGACTTCTCAGACAAACCCAACGTTTTGTGTTGCTGCTCGACACTGTGCCTTTTGGTAGGAACGACTGGGCTCGACTTACCCATCTCTGTGAGCTTCCATGTCAGGAGAGCTCGGAGGGGAGATGTCCGCCACGGCGGAGGTGTAGGTGTTTCGGGCAGCCACGTTTGCGAAGTTTGGCGAGATGGGGGAGGTGTAGTTGTCGCCGTCGGAGTAGATGGAGGAAGCAGGGCGCCAGACGCCAGAGGTATCGCGGTGGTTCTTGTATAGGTTGCGCGGGGGAAGGAGGTCGTCGAGAGTGCTGCGGGAGCGCGAGATGTTAGCAAGAGCGTTTTGGAAGGCGTTTTCAAGAGTATCTTGAAGGGCAGTGAGGTTGCAAGAGAAGGAGGCCGAGATGCCAGCGACGTGGTCGAGGTTGCGGGAAAAGTCGCGATGGACGAGGAGCATGCGCGAGGACGAGGTTGCTGCCGCCATGGTGAGCCCATGGAACGACTGGCCTTGACGCCAGGAAACCTTGAAAAAGAGCTTCACCTCATCTGGCCGGGCGGAAGGCTCGAGTGGCGGGCGCGTTCGATTGCGAATAATGGAAATCTTGGGGGATTTTTGGTTTGAGCTTGAGCTTGAGCTTGGCCGCCGCTTGAGCTTCGTTGAGTTCGTTGAGTTCGTTGAGGAGGCGCGTGGGAGGAGGGCGCGAAAAAGTCAATATCGCAACGGGCAGGAACGGGTGTCCAAGCTCCAAGCTCCTTCTCCTGGTGTGGTGTGGTTGATCTTTCCATTTCTCTCGCCTTCTCCTGCTCTCTTCCGCTCTTTCCTCTTTCTTCTCGTCACATTGCATTGTGCATTTTGGGTGGAACATCGTGGATCGTACGGTGTATTCGGGGGAAGGGGGGAGGGAATGGCATGGAAATACTCACTCTTCAGCAACACCACTCTCTTCGAAGGCAAGTTTCTGAATGCCACCGGTTCGGGACTGAGTGTCGTTCCTCGGGTTTGTCGCTGTCGAATTCGATCTCGTGGTGGTTGTTTTGTTGTTGTTGTTGTTGTTGTTGTGCTCGATGCCGAGTCCGCCGCGCGGGTTGCGAAAGTTATCGGGCCAGTAGTTCTGGTGGTGCAAAGTGCTCGTGGAGCTGTGCTGGGTCTCGCGACGGAGCCTGTTGTAGTTGGCAATGGTGTCTCGACTTCGAGATGCTGCTCCCGATGTTGGAGCTGGTGGTGGTCCTCCTCCTCTTTGTCCGGGGACCTGATACTGATATGGCTGGACGGGTTGGTACT
Source organism: Colletotrichum lupini (assembly GCF_023278565.1). NCBI lineage: Eukaryota > Fungi > Ascomycota > Sordariomycetes > Glomerellales > Glomerellaceae > Colletotrichum > Colletotrichum lupini. The sequence continues at coordinate 306,402 of NC_064676.1, forward strand.
GCTGGTGATGTTGGCCGGCACTTCCTCCTCCTCGTAAATGCACCCTGATTTGTTGTGTTGTTGTCGTGGAAGTTGGCGTGTGGTGTTGGTGTCGTGGCTGCTGCTGCTGCTGGGATGTTAAAGTGGATGATTGGCGGTGGTAGGGATGAGCTCCAAGTTGTCCAAGGTGACCTTCCAGGTCGCGTTCGCGCGTGACAGAGCCAGTGACGGAAGAGAGAGAACCGGTGACGGAGACAGAACCAGACTTGAGAAGATTCCTCTCGCGTAGCTGCGGCGGCGGCGGCGTCAACTTCTTTTGAGGGCTGCCCGTCGTTTTCAGGCTGTTCGTCCGACGGCCAATCGCACCACCAGCACCGCCAACACCTGGACCAAATGCACCAGCACCAGCACCAGCACCGCCGTTGGTACCTGACCGGGACCTTGATAGGGCGTCGGTCCCCGGACCCACCCTGCCCTCTAATTGCAGGCCCGTTATAGCGGTTGGCCCCGCCCCCGCTCCACCGCGACTTTCACCTGAAGAGGCGTCCCACATCTTTTGTCGCTTTTCTCTCTCTTTTTACAGAGTACTGTACTTTGTCGCTCGTCCTTCTCGCTTGAGGTGCTGGCCTCCTTACCTAAGACGCTTCTTTCTTAGGTCAGCTTTCCAGTTCTTAGCACCAGCTGTTAAGTGCTAAGAAAGGCAAAAGTGACAGCCGACGGCGATCAAGCACCCGCAGACGCCGCAAGTGCAATTTCCCTCCAGGGGTCGCCCGTCTCTCTCCACCCGCTTCTTCTTCTCACTCAAATCCTCTTCCAGGAACCCAGCACTCACACACTGCCCGCCCGTCAAGAGATTGCAACCCCACCAATCGCGGTGCACCCAACACCACGGAGGAGTATTACCACAAAGAAGTGGCTTGAATGCGATGCGACGCGGACCAAACTCTTTCCTTTTCGCTTGGGGAATTGGCGAAACACCCTCGGCTCGATGACTTTGTCGTATGCTCGTAGTCGAGCAATGCTGCTATTGTTGCTGCTAACGCTGCCGCTTTAGTTGCACCGTTTCGAAAGACGGGAGAAAGCAAAGCAAAGCAAAGCAAAGCAAAGCAAAGCAAAGCAAAGCAAAGCAAGGCAAGGCAAGGCAAAGCGAATGCTGCTTACACCTGGCCTGGATCTTTCTCAAAAGAGGACCCCCAAGGGCTTGCAAGGGAACCGGACACAAAGATGTTAAATATCCCTTACTTCGGCGACCGAAAAGAGACTCCCGGACCTCTCTCAACTCGAGAAACTCCCACTGAGAAACACTCCAGACGCAGGAAAAAGGAACCAGACCGAGCAGTCAATGACAGCCCGCCGCGCCTCTCGTCCCTTGTCCCTCTCTTACAGCGTCGCTGTCGTCCGCGCTTCACAACTTCAGTCTGATGTTTCGGATCTGCTCCCGAATAGGATCTCCTCGAATATGCTTATCGCCTCTCTCTTCGCATGAATTTGTCTTTTGGTTTTCCTTTTCGACTCGCCGGGGACAAGAAGTGGAGGGGTCTATCTCTCCTCGTTTCGAACGCTGTGACCGGGAATGGGCTCGAGTGTGCACCACCTGGGAGTTGGCGGTATCCTGGACCTGGACCTGGACCTAGACTTGGACCTTCTTGCTTCCTTTTCGACGACAATGAATAATTCCAGGTTTCTTTCTTTCAGTCTTCCATGGGTTCCAGTGTCGATAGCATACGATTCGGATACTAACGTCAAGGTGCCGGCTCGCTCGCAAGTCGTGTTCGAATTCGGCGGAGTGGGTATGATGCAGCGGAGTCCGGCAAGATCTCTCAAAGCCAGGCCGTCGCAGAGGCCAAGTGCCGTTCCTCGTTTCGTGACTCGGGATGATGGGCGTGGTGGTGGGGAGGGAATCGGAAGCACAGGCTGGCTGGCTGGCTGAAAAGGGTAATAATTCACAAACAAAACGTTGCTGGACCCCACGAACAACGACCTCGAGAAAAGGATCAAGAAAGCAAATCTTCCTTGAAATCAAGAAATGACAACAGAAAAACAAGCGGTTGACAAAACTGAAGAACCAGACGAGAGGAAGAAACAAAACGAGAAAACAAGAAACATCCAAGGGCTTAAGAGTCGAGACGACAAAATTCAACGCAAATCCCCAAGATGAATCACAGACGAAGTGAGGGAGCTACACTACTCTCCATCATCTCCACATGGGAAAACCACATAACCCGGCACTTACCACTCGTCCCGCGGGAAGATCACCAAGGAGCGGACCTGTACCTTACATGTCCTTACATGCAAGCCTCTAGGGCCAAGTTTACCATGCACCTTGGGCGGAATAGGGTCTCATCGGGCGTCCGTCTGGCACCACACATCCCCTCTCCTCACATCCATGATCCAGCCCGGCCGCTGTCCCAGGGCCCAGACACGGACGGGGAACAGCGAACGCCAGTCACTGTCATCGGACTTTAGCAGGCTGCCCATGTGCCAGACGGACAGAGAGACTATAGACAACCAGGGAAGACATCAGTCAAGCAGAAGCTAGAGCCTTCCTCGAGTCCCCGCCCAGGGGCCCGTCCGCCACTGCTCCTGTGTACGTCTCAGCCATCAGACGACGGGCCAACGCCTCAGCCAAATGACGGGGCTTTCTCCCGAGCTTCATCCCCGACGACGTTCAGACATGGACCTCTGTTGACTGTAGCCATACTCACACAGTACTGTGACAGTAAGTATTTGCTTGGATGTGCTAAGAGAGTGCGAACCGCTGAGCCTAAACCTGGACCGCAGCATGCAGGACGCGGGAGGCAACATGCAGGCACCGCAGTGCAGCACTTCAGTCCAAGTAACCTCAGCGAATAACACCCCCAAACCAACGAATATCTCGCACAGCGTGCAAGCCGACACTAGGACATCTCCTGGAGGGGTCCAGGGCCCGGGGAGCAAGTGAGGTGCTCTCCCGGGCCAGCGACGCCAAACCAAACTGCAAAGTACCTACCCTTCCCGGCCTGCGCTTTATTGGATGGTACCGCGCCGTGTGCAGCCCCCCGTGGCCCCCTCCATTTTACCGCGTTGTATGTGGTGACTTGTAACCCAGTCGATGGTCCTGAGTGACGGATGTTCATTACGCAGTGCAGCGCCCAGCGGGCTGCATGCGAGGTGATGGGTTGGGTTTTGAGTATGGACCTGCGTCCTCTCGATGAACATGTTTGTGAAGAACTCACTACACGGGTTCGTCTCTTGGCCTGGTGACACGACGTTGATGATCCCTCCGGCGTGCACGAGTTAGTAAAGGAGAGCGTGGTTGAACAAATTCTTCGCTTCGATGGCATCTCATGCCCGTTGAAAATGTTTCATCGTTTCACGAAATAAACATCTCACTTTCATCAAATCCCACCCACAGCCCCCCCCTCCAATCCAACACCAGCGTCACACCCACTGATTCAGAGCCCACCTCCGTTCCCTCCGCCCATCAGAGCTTGTCGTTTACAGTGTACTTTCGTAGATCGGGAGGTCTCGACTCTCTCACTCGCTCATCAGCGCCGGGCGGCAGTCTCGAGTGGCGCAAACCGGCGTACCGCCCCCCCATCTCATTCAATCTCATCATCTGTACAAAACCTCGCGTGCCAACGAACCATTCCGAAGCGCCACTTTGATTCCATAATTTCCAGGGACCGTTCCTGCGTTTCACATTGACCACCTTCTCTCTCCTCCCGATGGCTCCCCTCCCACCGAATCCTTAATCCTTCATCTGACTTTACCCACCCGACTTTGAGAGAGGCTTCTCAGCCAGTGATAGGTCTCATCGCGTCGGTTGATATAACTCACAGACAGGCCGGGTCGTGCTTTCAAAGGGCACATGGCGAATGAATGTGTGAGGTGAGAGGCCAAGTCGAAAAAGGGAGATGGGATCTGGAATAAGTACAACAAGGCCAGCAAGTCATTTGCTTCTGCTCACGATTCACCTTCCCCATTCAACGCTCATAAAGAAGTCTCGTTGATGAGTGTGCACTCGGGACGCCCGGCCCTCGTTGATTACTGTTTAACTCCATCGTTTTGCATTACTAGAGGATTACCGCAGTATATATAGACGCTACCCTGCCCTCGAATTCCGTACTATTTAACCTTAACCCTTTTTATAAATTACCTATTTTTTCCTTTATTTTACCCTCTCTCTCGTTAAGGGATCGCTAAAATTATAATTTTAATAACTTATTAATAAACTAATATTACTATTTAAAAATAAATAACTTATATATATATATAAGTACTAGGAATCTTATTATTATAAAAATAATAATAAATATATTAAAGTATTTAAAAAAGCTTTTTAATAAACTTTTAATACTATTTAAAGTAATAATCCTCGAGCTATAAAAAGAAGCTAAGGTATTATATTAATACGGCCCTATTTATTTTATTAATATTAATAATACCCTTTTTAATATAAAATATATTAGTAATACTTTATAATTACGTTATTATACTTTATAAATCGTACTTAATATTAATAAGAATTTTAGTATTATTTTTTAATTTATCTCTTAGTTCTTTTATTAAAACTATTATTATAAAGTTAATTTAATTATTAATATCTTGATAAGTATTTTAACTTAACTTAGAGGTTTTTATAGTTCTTAAATAGAGGTTTTTAAGGGATTTATAATTAGATTTTTTATTTATTATAAGCGAAGTTATTATAATTAAAGCTATAGTATTATTTATAAACCTCGATAATAAGTAGTTAGTAATATAATTTTTTTTTATAATAAGCTTAAAAAAGTATTTTAATTTAAGTACTAAGTAGGTATTATATTATTTTATTAAAACTATATTCTTATACTTATAACTTAGAAAGAATTAACTTTCTTTGATAATAAGGTACTTAGGCCCTCGTTGATGGAAATGACTAACGACCCCTGGAACTCAAATCGACACGCGCAATCTCGTCCAGTGCGAGGCGAGCAGTGTGGACCCTGCACTTTGGAGGAGGGACGGAGGAGTATTCGTACGTCTCACTGATCTCAGCCGACCACGGGCGACATAGCTGACCTGACCCGACCGTGAAGTTGAGCTGACCTGATCGTGGATGATGGACCTGACCTGACGTATCCACAGTCGAATTCCTGTACAGATTCTTAGTAATACCTTGTTATCGAAGAAAGTTAATTCTTTCTGAGTCACAAGTACAAGAATACAGTTTTAATAAAACAGTATTCCTGTACAGATTCAATGGTCGGGTCAGGTCAGATCAGCTTTGATCACTACTCTCAATCGGCCACTGGCCCAATGCCTGCGCTGGCCCGTGTTCTTGAGCTGAGCTGATCTGTTGTCCTTGACCTGACCTGACGTGAGTTGAGCTGAGCATAACATCTGTTTGCACATGGAGCGTACCTCAGGTCAAACTCAGCCTCCTGTCCTCCAAGGCTCCAATGGCAGCGAGCCCTTGCCCGTCAACGAACAGCTACAGCTGGCCCGAGCCCATTATACACTGTTCTGCGTACTTGACCTGACCTGACCAGAACATCTCTCATTTTGCAGTTGGAGTATGCCTCAGGTCAGGTCGAGTTTGGCCTCAAGTCGTCCACTCGCAAGCTGCCATTGCTCGAGTGCTTGCTTGACTTGACTTGGCAAGACAGTTGACCTGCCTGACCTGACCATGAAATCCATACAGATAGCTTGATTGCGGGTACGTCAGGTCAAGTCGACCTCAACCTCGCCTCCTCCGATAATAATCAGCCATTGCCTGACACTCCTTTGACTTGACTTGACCTGACCCGACCACAAGTCCTTGAAGCTTCGACTACACACGTCAGGTCAGCTCAGGTCAGAAAGAGAACCAACGGTCGGCTGAACCACCACCTCCACCACAATACAAAGATTCGATGCGCGCCGAACCTAATCAATGACCTGAATCTATTCCAAAAACTCCATCCTGAAGCGCGAGCATCCTTCCTCTCTCCCTCACCTGGGAATCACATATTGCCCAGGCAGGCCCCTCCACGCTACGCGACGCGCGCCTCCAGTCACTCGATCCAAGAGCAACATGTACTCCGTACGCTCGGAGCCCGCAAACATCACGTATCCAAGAGAACACAAACGCAAAACCGCACCGCACTCCTCGACCCCGCAATGCGCTGCACTGCACCGCGCGCCGCAGTCAGCAGCCAGCAGGCAGCGTACGGCAGCATCTCTAGCAGCTGCCATCCTCGGTGAAGTGAAACCTCGTCCGTCCATGCATTCGGTCCAAGCTCCTATCCCCTAAACCCCTCCGTCCCGACACGAATGCCCCAATTCGCCAACTCCCGTGTCATCTCTTGAGGGGATCAAGTCTTGACAGACCATGACAACGGCACCCGTCTGTTCTCGCAAAGCACGGGGGTACGGGTTGCAGCACGCACCACCCTTCACCTGTCATCACGTCACATCACGGCCTCCTTCACCTCGGTCAAGCCAAATTGCGTCCGCAGCTCTATAGCCGTGGATGTGCTGCGTCTGCAACGCTCGAGACATGACCTGTATGCACCTCATCATAAATGGACATAACACAGCAACAGGTGATATGTTCTCGCCCTGCACCCCTGAGTGTTCTGCCATATAAACTATCAAATCGACTCCCCATGGCCTCATTTAAACTTTTCCGTTATCATCATCTGCAGCTCCTCAGAGCAATATTTCAAACAAAACAGCCACCTTCGAAGATTCACCCCAATGGCTGACCCTCCAAGTACGAGTTATCTGCATGTCTGCCAACTAAGATGTAAGGGAGCATGGACCATGAGTCGTTGCGCCCATGCGGCAGCACATGAATTACATTAAGGCAAGTCTTCAATGCCGACCATGCATGAGTGTCGATCACACGTCTCCGAGCCACATCACATTCAAAAGAGGGACAAGCATTCAAGCACACGTTTGTGATCGCTGTCTTTATTTGCAATTAACATTGATATGTCTGCCTTGCAGGGATTCAACCCCGGCCGTCTGGACCCTTGCGCTTCAATGACCCCTTCAAAGCCTTTCATAAACTTTTGCAGACCAAAGATGTTGCGACCCCAGAGCTTCCAACCACGACCCTCTTGGATGAAAGTAAAATCTTGCGCGCGATTGTCTAAAGAAATCTCAAAAATCGCATCGCTAAGACCTCAACGCCTTTTGAGTATGCCCGATGCCTGTACCGAAAATGAGAAACCTGGGGTATTCGAATGGCTGCGATCTGAGAAATAGTAGCTGAATGCTTCCATCCAGATACTGCGAACACTCCCTCTCCTTCTCTCGCTCTCGGCAATAGTTGTCTGCCGAAAATCACGAGGTTGCGGAATCGTCGCAAACAGTGCTGATATAAGAAAGACGGCAAAACTCAGAAATGCAGTATCTGGTGGCCCGGTCACTCTTCGTCATCAGAGCTAGAGTCTGATTCGGAGGAGCTCTCAACGTCGTCCAAGTCAATAGGGGCTCTGGCATCACCCCCAACTTGCTTGAGAAGCTGCAAGGCCGTCATACCGCCATTAGACGATGGCCTCGACGGCGTTGCGTCCAACGCGCTTTCGTCCGGAGGAGCAGACCCAACCTTCTTCGACGGGCTTGGGACGTGCACCTCAACTTTATAGTTGCCTTGATGATATGTTGACGGCGGCGGCCGGCTTGCCACCGGCTGTGCGGACGCAGCCGGCTGTGACATGCTCATGCTCGCCGTCGGATCCTGTGTTGCGGCCGTCGCGTTGGACCCGTTGAGGCCATTGGCCATGTCTGTTACCGCGACGGTCTGGATCGGTGTGAGGTCCCGCGGAGTCTGCGTCGCCGACGCATCACCATTTCCATTGAGGCGAGCTCGCTTGTCGGCATGGCCTTCCTTACTCGGCGTAGGAATTGCGCGAGGTACACCATCAGGCATGCCCATACGCTGGCGCTCCAGTTCCATCTCCTCGCGATTACGTCGCTGGCGCAGCTTGATGCCGTACTTCTTGCGGATCGTGGACTGCTTGCATGCGTACGAGTTCCTGAATCCCACCAGCTTCTTCTGCAATTCATCCGGGTCACCACCGGCTTTCTGCGCAGCTTCGATTTTTATCTTGAACCCTTCTTCGGCTAATTGCAACTCGGCCTTCAGCGCCTCAATTTGATGTACTGTGAGATGGGCCATGTCCTTGTGCTGAGGAGTGCCCAATGGAGCATCCGAGAGATCAACCGCCTGAGAGCTGGAAGGAGCGCGAGGTGTCTGGGTGTTCGAGTATGCCGGGCTGTTGCTACCGGAGGCGACGTACATGGGGGCGCTATCCGGAGCTGGCCGTTTGACGGGCGGGTTGAGAACTGGTAGCGGCAGAGACGCCTTCGGAATCGAGGCAATATCATCCTTGATGACTTCGTCAAAATCGCCACACACTTTGTTCAACCTGTGGTATACCAAACCAGCCATGCCGCCGAATCTTTGCGCGCAGTGAGGGCACACGTACGCCTCACTAGTCGATTTTGACAGCGGAGCCGTCTTGACACAGATCTTCTTCTTGACGTGCTGCTGACGGTCAGCTTGGCCCACGTCGCAAATGAGACCATCACTTACATGTTGGTAGGCCGATACCCCTGGGAAAGTGCGGTGACAGTAGAGGCACTGCGGGTTGGCAGGATCCGCTGGCTCCAGGGGTTGCGCAGGGAGCTCTGGCATTTGGTTGACACTTTTGAAGGAGTTCGTACGCGCAAGGGCAACTTGATGTTGTTGTTGTAACGGCTGGTGCTGCTGTTGCTGTTGTTGTTGGGCCGGAGCCGCAGGAGCATTTCCAGGCAAGGAGGGGATGACATGTTCATTCTCGACGATATCCGCAGCATCGTATCCGAGCCTCTCCGCTCGCGCTAGGGCATTAACTAGTCGACGTGCCTGGATAGTGGGCAGACGAGCTATGAGAGCTCTGTCAAGGAACGTGTCGGAGGCCTTGGCGAGAATCTTATCCGCCACCTCATCAATGTCAGCCGTAGTCATGGCATTGATAAGCTCGTGCTTGCCAGCCTCTAGGAACCTTGCGCCAAAGTCTCTGACGGCTCTCTGGAAGATTCCCACGTCGGCTTGATGCATGGTGACGTTCATCTGTAAGAGGGTCAGTCAATCGTGATTCGTCAAGAGCCTCCCGGCTTCCTTCCCATAACGTGGTGATCCCCGCGACAGATACTTACAAGAAAAGCCAGGTGATAGTGTGAGCCAAGGAGACACTTTGGGTGGTTGTCCCTAATCGCACGTCTGACTGCATCCGGGTCTGATTCTTGAATCGCAGCGGAGAGCCGAGCATAGTCGTCCTGGAATCTCTTATTTTTGTCCACCTTACCCGTATGTTGAGCTGACGCTGGCTGAGTTTCTTGCTGAATATCAGAGGTGACAACCGGAACAACAGGCGGCTTGACTCCATTCGCAGCAGCACCTGGTACAGGAAAAGGCACCGGGGTCTGCTTGGGAGCCGCAGCTGGTTGCGATGGCGGAGGGAAAGCGGGAGAATGTGATGCGGACTGGCGAATTGATCCATGGCCGTATGCGCCGGCGTTGGGCATAGGCGGCTGCTGCATCATTGGTGATGCCATCTCTGAACAGCCGCTTGCTTGATCTGTGAAAAGTGACTCTATAGCCAAGCCAAATGGAAGACGTTGTTCAAGAAGCCAAGTGCACTGGTTGAAGAAGGAACGACTCTAAGTTGAATGAGATCGTCGTCCGTGGACCCAATTTGGTCAGGTGCAACCTTTTCGAGTGTCAGTAACGGTCCAAAAGTGCGCTGAGAAGAAGCTGCTCACTATCCACGAGTTGACGCGTCAATCTTTCGTCAAACGCGTTCTTTGACGTCGATCTCGAGTTCGCGATCTTGATCGTGGGGGATGCTCGTCGTCCTCAAAGTGCCGTTCTGCGCAAACAAGTGGGCAGACGTAAGTGGAGCACGGATTGTGTTAAGTAAAGGGTGGAAAAAATAGGAAAAGTTAGGGCGGAGGAGGGGCCACGTCTTTATTAAGGTAGTAGAAAAAGTTAATTAGCGTGACTTATTTAGAAGGGGGGGGGGCCTGGGACCGCTATAAGTAATAGCTAGAGAAGGTGCTATAACTTGCTATAGCGTTTTTGGCAGGAAAGACCCGCTCTTACCCCTTAGCTCCGGTTTGATTGGCCGCGCTTTCCGTTTGCTTTATAATGACATAAGAATCTGTCACACATTCGCGACTGCCCTAAGGTGCCACATAAGACGCTTGGACTCGATGCACCCAATCAGAGCATTCGGAGCAGGAGTGGCCGTTAAATTGGAGCAATTACTGCAGAAAAAGTAACATTTTTAGCCCTTTTATTAATAAGTCGCAATACGGAGTAGATTCTCTCCATATTTTGTCACCCACGTGTAAGAAGCGCATGATTCGTATTATTTCGGCCACAGTAACGAGCAGCGAGACTGGGTCATTTGAACAACGGCAAAGCATCGCAATGTTGACAATTAGGTGGGAGCGAGTTTGTCTCGAGAAAAATCATCTGAATGCAACAGCGTCATTGGCGCCGAGAACAAAGACCGAGGCATTGTGTCACCACCCAGAGCACCTTGAAAGAACTGTTGTGTTGCAAATCCAGAACAGAGTCCAGATTGTCATTACGGTAAACTACTGATAACCATGCCGAGTACCCGTCCAATTACCTCTGCTTTTCGCGAGCTCCATCGTTATAGGCGCTTACGGCCTCCAGTCCATTCATCCATCCATCATTCCCGGCCATTATCTCATGAGAAGTCCTTCCCAGCCCAGGGTATCATTCGGTTTCGCACTCCGCGCCAGCGTTGTCGCTGCTCAAATGTTCTCGCCAATACACGCCAACATCAGCCTCTGGTAATCGCCGCTCGTCTCGCCCCGGATCCTGCTCGCCAAGCTGCGGTTGTACCTAGCTTGGTACGCACCCTTGACGTTGGCGAGGGTGTTCTTGTCCCAGTGGTATCGCACCACGCGTGCTACGAGCAGATGATCCTTGGTGCCGAGCCCAGCCATTGAGTCTTCCAGGAGCTTGGCGGCATGCATGTACTTGTCGACTGCGTTGCGGAGCTGGAAAAGAAGGGCGTCCTCCATGTGACCAGAGAATTCCTATCGCGTAAGTTAGTATCGGGTATGACGTGCGCGTCGAACTGGGCCGGCTTACCTTCTTAATGACTTCCTCAAGCTTCCTCCTAAACTTCTGCTCGTAGGCTTGGTTGATGGCGCGGATCTGATTGTCGTTGCGGGTGCTCAGGATGCTGCAAACAAGCATCTCATCCGTGCCGACCTTGCCTTCGGTAGCCTTGTACAACTCCATGACATCTGAGTCGACCTGTTGTGGCACAACGGGTGCAGAGTCTTCTGCTCTGTTGGCACCCAGAACGATGAGGAAATGCCTCTCGGTCTTCATGCTGAGGTCGCCCTTTACGTCATCCTCCAGGCGCCTCTTGAATGTTTGCTGGTATGCGCTCTTGATGGCCTGCAGATCCGCGTTTGAACGGCTGAGGAGAATGTCATTCAGAACACTCTCCTTTGTGCCAACCCCGTCCATTGCCTCGTACAAGTTATAGATATCGGAGCGGAGGGGGCCGCGGGCGATAGACACCAAGCCCTTCTGGAACCAACTACTTGTCTCCTTTTTGATATCCTGCTCGAGATCACGCCTGAAATTCCTGTTGAATGTTGTTCTGATGGCATCGATCTGCAGAGGATCCTTGGTTGCTAGACAGCGGATGAGAGTCTTCTCGTCGGTACCAAACCCCTTCATTGCGTTGCGCGCTGTCGTCGCGTCAGGAGTCGCATCCCATTGGATGATCTGAGGAGCGCCGTATCCCAAAGACGCCGGCGTCGGGGGTCCGTAGTGCTGAGGCGGAGGAGCGCCATACGACTGGTTGGGTGGCGGTGCCCCGTAGCCACCCGGCGCGGGAGAGTGTCCGCCATATGGCGAGGGAGGGATCGGGGGAGGTGCGCCGTATGCGCCGCCCTGAGGCGGATACTGGCCTGGCGGAGGCCCCTGGGGCGGGGGGTAGTGTCCGCCTTGCGGGGGGTATTGGCCCGGAGGAGGTTGTTGGTAGTAGCCGCCCTGTTGAGGAGGTGCACCATATTGACCGGGCGGAGGACCTTGAGGAGGAGGGTAATGTCCTCCTTGCGGAGGATAAGGTGATCCGCCGTAACCTCCCTGTTGAGGGGGCGGATACTGCTGGCCGTAGCCCTGGCCGTGAGGCTCTGAATTGGTGTCAGGATCTAAATAACAAGCATGAGAGGATCGCAGAAATGCGGAATGCAACTTACGCGCGCCGTAGCCGTACTGGCCTGGATAGGACATTGAAGTCTGGAATGCGACGCGCAAAGCTCGATCGGTTGACGGTGCCGGGAGAATCGGGGGCGCGCTTGCGTCAGAGGTCAAGAGGGGGCGGGGTACTGGATGTTAGGTAAATGTGAACTGCGTATTCATACGGAGTAGGTGTTGTAAAAGACTGCGGGGCAGCACAAGGTGACGAGATGCAAGAAGACGGAAAGTCGGATGAGAGAATCGTAGATGGGACTGGGCGGCGTAGCTTATTTTAAAGCTTACATGTGGCGGACGGACAAGACGGGGTCTCAAGAGGCAAGCGAGGTGACGGCGACGAGACCGGTGTGTGGCTGTGAGTCTTTTGCTAAGGCAAGAATTGCGTGTTTGGGCCCTGTGCCGGTGCTGAGAGGGGGAAGCTGGAGGTGATCCTTTCCGGCCGTCACCTGCTTTCTGTTGGTGGGAAGAGCTTGAGCTAAGGTGGAAGATCGAACCCGACGAATCGATCCGTACGCGGAGCTTCTCCCAGCAGTCAGCAGCAGAAAAGCCAAAGTCATTGGGCTGCGAGACGGTCTGCCCAGACTGGTGTGGTGGCTTAGTAGGCACGCGCCCAGCAAAGAAACTCAACGTCATCCACCTGGAAGATTAAACACGACTTCTGGGCGGCGCGGGCAGTGCGATGAGGTCCACAGAAAGCGACCAGAAGGTCCAAATGTTTCCATCCTCCAAGGCGCCAACCCTGTTGAGCTGCTGTCAGCGCCACAGAGATGCGTAATCGAGGTAGCACTGCCAAATGTCTCGCGTTCCTGTGCACCATTGCTGCAGCCCGATGCGGTGGGGTATGTTCGCTGTTCAACTCATGATGAATGAGGCATTGAGTCGAGGTAGAAAGGGATTGTTCTAGATGCTGTAGACCTTGAATTAGTTAGTACGGATATCCGAAGCTGAAGAGTAATGATAGAGCAAACAAACGTGCAAGGTGTGATCGACGGCGACCCTGCTGCCCTACGAGATGACATGCACGCTGGGGGCCAGAGCTCCCTTGCCCTTGCACGACTTTGGCGACTGTTTCTTGTGAAGAAGCTTAGGAAGTGGACCGGGCAGACAGAAGCGCCTGTGGTGCAGAGATGGGAGCGGAGCGGAGAGTCGAGGGGAAGGGTTCGTCTGGAGGAGGAAGAGGAGGACGCAGGGGCAAGCCACAGGCCAAGGCTCCGATGCACGAGCCACCGGCGAGCTATGGTTCCGGCTGCACCGCCACTTGCTGACAGATCTCGGCCTTTCCGGCTCTACGTGGCTCATGTCATTCGTGGCTGGTGGCTTCTCCATGGTGGCTTGTGACACTGAATTACATAACAATACTAAGATACCTCGCACCTCGAAAAACCAGCCAGCACTGAACAGGCGCATGACAGGATGTGGTTCGACAAAGTGTATCCCCAGCCTGCGATCCGAATGACAGTACCGTCACTAGTAGCTGTTTGCCTTTGAAGCTTCGCTAGCACGTCTCCCATTTTTCATCAAATGATGGTAGCTTCCTGCGAGGTCTAGATGCAGCAGTGTTAAAAACTCCGCCAGCTGAGTTGCAACAGCAACAGGAACGCGGGTGGCTGGGCAGCCCTCTTTTACAATCTCCCATTGGCCACAACGGATCCACCTCGGTAAGCTAAGCGAGCCGTTCAGCCCAGCCCGTACCTGGCGTGCCACGCGTGCCTGGTTTCTGCTCACCTTTAGGCCTGTTGCTCCCCCGCCATTGGTGCCCTTGAGTCGCTGCGTCCCTGGCCAACCAGCCAAAGGTACCTAACCCCTCCATCCAAATCCCCCCATGCAGTCAAGTCCCTTGTAGGTAACCCCTGGATCAACTGTCAAACCGCCTTGGAAGCTGCACTACCACCACCAAAATGGAGCCATTTCAACCTCCCAACCACCAACATTTCCCATCACGAGCTTTTCCGAGCTTCCCTCACCCAGCCATCCGCGTTTGCGAGTGCAGCGCAGTAAAACCATCATGGCTCCCGCACATCCTTCTGTTTGCTTTTCCTTTTGCTTCTCCAGTTTTTCCTCGTATACCCTACAGTCGCTTTTGCAACTATTCGTATTCGATCGACATCGATATCCACCGTCCTGTCAGTGCCCGTCCTTCATCCTGCAGCAACAGCAAGAAGCACAGCATCGACCAGGCCTGTTAACTTGAGGCACCAGACTTGACTTGAGACGAGCTCTCTCTTCATCTCTCAAATACATCACACCGCCAGCAGCTGGTGGTCCATCGTCGAGATGCGGCCCTCTGCTCCCCTGCCGCTGCTGCTATCCGTCTCCACAGCAGCAAACGCGATCCCCCTCATCGATCGTCTCCTCCATCTTCGTGGCACAAAGCCAACAAAGACCTACTCAGTGGTCAATGTTGAGGGAAGTCCCAGCGCCGACCCGCCAGTCGTCACCATCACAAGATCGCCGGTTCAAACAACGGTCACGCAGAGAGTCACCGATACCATCACCCAGATCTCGTCTGCAGTACAGACAACATCGACTACATCCCTCATCATCGTGAACGTCGATGGCACCACGGACAGCGGCCCCGCAACCGTCACTGTCTACCCAAGCGTAAAGCCTACCCCTGAATCAACACCTTTGACAGTCACTCCCACGACGGCACCGACAACGCCACCGGTTGCTCCTCCGCCAAGTTCTGTTGAGCCAGCACCCTCCTCAGCTGCACCGTCAACTCAAGTCTCCGAGTCTATTCAGCCAGCTCCTTCTTCAACAAGTACGCCTGGCATCTCTTCGAGCATTGCAATTCCTTCATCCACACCGTCCTCGAGCGCCCCTGTCGTGGTGCCTCCCCCATCAAGCGAGACATTGGCGTCGCCTAGCCCGTCCTCGCCAGTGCCTTCGTCGCCATCGACATCTGCTCTCGAGCTGCCGCCCTCTACAGAAACACCAGTGGCACCATCATCAGCACCTGTTGGCTCATCTACCGCCAGTGTTGTGCCTCTTCCTTCGACGGAAACCCAGGGTACTCCCAGTGCGTTCCCATCGCCGTCGCCGTTGCCGTCCGCCAGTGTCTCCACGGGAGCAGCTGAGCCTCCATCGACTTGGACATCTATTGCGGCACCCCCAGCATCATCCTCAGCAGCCGCAGCTTCCAGTTCTTCCGAGACCAATGCGGTTCCCCCTCAGTCATCAGTTACATGGGCTGCTCCAAGTGAACCGGTTTCAACACCAGTTGAATCGTCTGTAGTCATCGTTCAGCCTCCCTCGCCTACAGAGACCCCGGTTGCGCCGACTTCTTATATCGCTCCCCCTGTGGAACCATCATCTGCTCTTCCACCTAACGTAACATCATCATCATCATCATCATCATCATCATCAACCTCGACGACTACAACTTCTACTTCTACTAGCACAAGCGTCACAGAGGCTTACACGCCGCCGACTCCTACCCAAGTCTATGAGACCACTTATCAGACCTCATGGGTACAGACGCCCAGCTCTTTCCCTCAACCCTCAACCTTTGTCACCAGCATCATCAGTGTGACAACATCTTCCTCGGTTCCGGAGTCTACCACGAGCTTTGACGATGGTGATTGGTCTACCACCAAGTACCCCGAGTGGAACGGTACTGCCAGCGCGACCCCTCGCTACCGCCGATGAAGGGGGGGTCATATTTCCTTTTGCTATTACGGAAAAGACGATTTATGTCTGATGTACTTTCACGTGTTTTGCATATCTTCAGCATGGCGTAATTAGTTCTGCTAGAACATGGGAGGTTGTTTGAACTTAAAGCATGGGTAACACGTGCGAACGAGACCTGAGAAACGACGCATTATTCAGGGCCAAGGGCCATCTCGGACTGTGGGAAGAGAGCTCACAGCAGCACAGACCAAGAGCTGGAACGCGCTGTCATCAATGGGTTTCCTAATGTCTAATAAGATAGAACTTGTATATACTCAACCAAGCGTCACATATGATCAATCGTTCTCCCGTATGCTCGAAATAGAACGTCGTGCCCCTAGATGTTGTCTGTAACGCAGACTAGAGTCTCGACAGTTGGTTAATCCAGTCGTTGATGATCACACATGCCCCCTCCCACAGTCCGAGATGGCCCTTGGCCCTGGACGCAGAAGCTGAAGGCGACACAGCTTGTGTATTGTGAGATGGTTGACTCAAGCTGGGAGATCCGCGTCACCGTCCAGGAGGCTACTATCATCTCAATCTCGGCTTTTGGAAGCCTGTTTGGAATGAGAAAATCATTCCTGTTTATTCTTCAATCGTTACTTGACTGTATGCAGTCCGCTTTTCTTATTTCCAAAAGAACACGGGAAAAGTCGGGTTGGCTAGGGATGCAAGCGAAGCCGCAGCTCAGCATAGGACGATTGCCAGAAAAGCAATGCCAAAAGGATTTTCCTCTTCAACAGTCTTACAAAATAATTAGGCAATTATCCGCTGGCTAGCCTTCCAGAAACTGTAGGCATCAGCCTCCTCATTGGTGCGCGGAGGAAAGCGTAGCGTTGGCGCTAGGTGACTAGCAACATCGACCAACGCGAGAACACGTTGGACATCACGAACCGGTTCACGAGTTTCCTGGGATGCGTTCATACTCTGCTTTTACTTAGATTCACACCCAAAAGGAAAAGAGTGACACATTCGGCATTCCACGCTCAAGAGAATTGGAGACGGTTGGCCAAGTCCCGCCTGCTCTTCTATCTTCTGAGCCGGGTTCCTGCAGGGTTGCGGACCTCTTCGCAACCTCTACAGTCGGAGATGGGGCAGAGGGAGTGTGCAAGTTAAGCCAAGTCTGTGCCGAATAATCCGTGCCATGGGGAACCGTTTATGCATGAAAATCTCCCGGAGAATTTTAGGAAGAGACCCGTTGGAGGAGCTAGAGTGTAAGCTTAAGAAAGCTACAGCTTGCTCGGCCGATCTATATGACTAGAGGTCCGTAGGATCCATGCTATTTTCTCTCTTGCAGCTTTTTGCGCATCAGAATGACGAGGAAGTTGAAAGTGAAGTTTCGCTCGGTGAGCGAGCTACCTTAGATTAGGGATTGTCCAATGGCATGTCTACACGTCTTACGGCCTTGTCATGACTACGCCGGTACAGCTGGCGACGCAGCGACGGTCTGGTGCCGTTCAGATGAATGCAGGCTCCGACAGTTTTACGGCGAGAGGAGTTAGTTTCCGAGACAATATGGCGGGAGCGAGGGGGTTCGGCATGTGTTCACGGTCATGGTCTCTCCATGAGCCTACTAGGATGGCAGGGGCCCCATGGGTCGTATAGGTGAGTCGTGACTGTTGATCAACTTCGTCATTCCTCGATGGGTCCCCGATCTGTCTGCCATATTCTCGGGTTCTTTCTTGGCCAACTCTAGGGCAAAACCTTTCAGCTGTAAAGAGGGGGGAGGGGGAAGGGGAGAGTATATACCCGCAGTACTCCTTGAGTACCATATATGCTCATGTGCCGACTTACACGCTCGTCTCAGCCTTTCCACCCAAGCACTCCGTCCTTTGGGCTGAAGAACAATCGCTCTCTCCTTCCTTCCCCAAGCGAAATTTTCCTCTCCTCAGGGCTGTAGAAAATCACTTCAGTAACACTCTTCGGGGCGCTCTCTCTCTCGCAATGTTTCCACACCTCCAGTCATGCAGACGCAAAAGCGTCTACTCAACCTTCCTCCTCCTCTCCTTCCTCCTAGCCCTTCTAGTCGACTGCACCCTCGCGACACCATCTCCGACCACAGAGCAAGCTCTCGACAAACAAGCAAGAGATACAACGATCCTAGAGGACCTCTCATACCTCGCCATTGCAGCCGATACATCCTGCGAGGGGTCCGAGGGCCAGTACAACTGTCTCTCGGACAGATTCCAATACTGCCTCAACGGGACGTGGAGCGACGTTACCGCGTGCACCGAGAACAGCGAAAAGGCTGCCGGATCATCGTCTCTCTGCACGCCTATCGGGAGGACGGATACCATTGATTTCAACGGAGAGTGTGAAATCAGCGCCGCTTGGGGATGGGGGAACGGTGGCGGTGGTTGGGGCGGCGGTAGGGGGTATTACGGTGCTGGAGAGAGGGTTGAGGTGTCAAGGTGGGTTTGGTCTTTTGTTGGTATGGTATTCGTCCTGGGTGCGTGGTGAAGCTCAGGCCGATGAACATTCTGTCACCGGTGTCCTGGGCAAGGGAATGAGAAAACGAAGGGTAGGATGGATAGGGACATTGGAGTACATTCGAACTTTTCTTCTGTCGAGGGGATTACACATCAACAAGGCGATTGGTACATTTTCTTTGCGCAGACGAGGTTTTCTCATGGGACCATCGGGTCAGGCGTTCCTTTTGTAATAATACCAGCTTATCTCTAGGCTTTACAGCAATGCGCGGCTTCTTCAAAGGTATTCAAAAACATATGACATATGTAGTCTATCTCTAGGGGTGTGCATCAACTGGTCGTCCTGACATACCGGTGTGCTCAACTACGCGTCATGAGATATCTTCAAACAGATAAGAATTAGCTTCCTGGATAAGACAAAGCGTTGAGGCTGACATCAACCCATGCGGCAACCAGGATCCGAAGGTCCACAGATCAACAAGAGCCACGAGCCAGCTTTGCGCTATCGTGACGTCACCCCTTGGCGCATCACAAGACCAGGTTCAAGGAAGCTAACGACCAACCTCTCTCGATATAAATTCCGAAGATAGTTTAATGAACTTGTATATCATATCTACTTGAAGTGTTACCAAATATTCACATAACTCGGCTCATTAATCAACCATAAGAAACCAACGTCTACCAAAGCTTGACCGCAACCATCACCATGGCCACACACACGAATTCCGAAGTTCTCAACGCCGAGACCGCCAGCACCGCAAACACGTACGAGACCCCCAATGTGAATACCGCAACCTCCCACACTACGAGAACCGACGAGATTCCAGCAGCGCACGCGACCTCCAGAGCCGCTACGAGCACCATCGGCGGCGGCGATGCGCCGACGACGCGTAGCGGTGGCATTGGACAGCAGATTAAGGGTGCATTTGCACAAGGACATGTGCGTATTTTCCACGTTTATTGACGCCCTCTAGTATGATTAGGGGACTGTTGCTGAATACGCGATGCTGATGACTGTGTTACAGGGAATGGGAGAGGTGATTCGTGGAAAGTTCAACTCTGCTGTTGACACCGCGGCTGGCGACTCGCAGGGCATGGCCAAGAACAAGAACATCACTACTGGCGGTGAGAGGGAGTTTGCGACAAAGGACTTTGTTAAGAAGGGGACATTGGACAAGGCTTTGTGAGGTATTTGTCTGGAGAGGATGTGTTTTATGTATGATGAGTGTTGTTGGTGGAGGGCTTGAATGATACCAACTTGCTTGAGATTCCCTTCCGTATTTACCTTAATTCATCGATTTCCACTACGCTGCGGCTATCAGTATCTGTACAATGTATGGTTGAAGCTCCGATTTGAAGATCTGCCATGTTATTTTTGCATCTTCTAAGCTCCCAAGGGTGGGATATGAGTTACGTTCGAGAAGTTGAGTCGTAATGCTGACTTTTGTGTTTCTCATTCAGATTATTCTTGCTTCTGGAATGACCAAAGAGGCCAGCAAGTGCCATAACATGATGAACGTCATAGGCCGACTAGGGTCAGACCACTAGGGAATCATACGTACTAACTGCCAGACACGCGGTGAGTCGTGAGCCAAAGTGGCGTTTTGACATGGGAGCTGAACTAAGCTGGGTAAGATGGCAAAGAATACAGGGTACGCATATACATTTTGCGCCTCCGTACGGCAGACTGCAAGAGGCACTCCGCCAAAACCGTTCTTTCTAATAGACCTACGGCCACCGTAAATTTTAGGCATTAATAGCGCGACTTTCTCGTACGTATAAATAAATATTATAATAAATCCCGTATATTATTATAAGGAATTACTTATAACCGTAGGTAGTAGTAGTTACGTAAGGGCGGTTATGCTACTTAGCGAAAGTAGGGTAGCTAGGGGGCATATCCTCCTTACTAATTTCTATTACTAATTAATTTCCCTTTCCTCTTAACTAACCTAATATTCCTTAAATAAGGTAAGTAATCTACCTACGCCCCTGTAGTTACTTATTAGCGATTATATTTCGCTTTATTATACTTTATACCCTTTTCTACTTTACTTTTTGTAATGGATTCGGGATGCGGCCGGCGACAGGACGCCGATGACTCAGCGACCGGTGCACGGATCTCATTACGAAAGAACTTTCTAGGAAGCAGAGCCCTTACGAAGGACTCTGCAAGCTTTAGTCTTACAATACACCCATACCTACATTGTGGCCTCGCTGGTTAAGTGCTTATAGCCTAATCTCTTACACTTTTATTACTATTACCTAATTATATACGTAATTATAAGTATAATATTCGCGATTTACTAATTAAAAATATTAATTAGGTATAATTGGGTAATTTTATGCGCAATTACTAGTATAATTTTTACTAATTAGTAATTATGCTTCTTCTTAAGCTAATATACGCGTAATTATAAGTATAATTACGCGTATATACCTATTTATAATTCAATTCTTTTTATTTACTTTTTTCTTTAGTATTAACTATTTACGTATATATACTAACAATTTCGTATAGGACACTCCCTTTCTTAATAATTATATATACTATATAATACTTATAATAAGCGCTTAATATAGCGTTCCGGCCCGTATTAAGGGTATATAGCTCTTAACGGTCCCCGTATACTAACTTACGTAATACCCTAACGACCTTACGTCTTATAAAATAACCTCTTACTTCCTTACTAATACGTATACCTCTATATAATAGCTTTTTTATTATACAGATTCTTATGTTATTTATAGGCTCTTTATCTTCCTTTTCGAAGACTTTTTACTAGATCTATAACCTTAGTATTATATAGGTTAGTATATACTACCCTATACTATTTAATATTACTATACTAACTTATATAATCTAGCCTTAGTATTAGATTAAGCTTAACCCTAAGATTACTAAGAATAGCCGTTATATACCCCCGGATATTACTATAACTCGTACTTAAGCTACCGATACTATTTAAACGACTATATATAGCGACGCTAAGATTAGTACCGAGTCGTGCGCTTATTATAAAGCCAGTAAAGGTATTTTTACTAATTACGTTGCTTTTATAAGTAAGGGCTGCTCTAGTTATAACTATATATTTACTATATACGAGTATACGCTCGTTATACCTCCTATTATTACTCGTACGTTACCTTATACTACCTTATATCTATTTATAGTTTATTAACGGTTCGTATTAGCTTATAATACGCTTATTAAGGTCGTTAAGCGCGGTTATAATTATAAGGGCCGTAATAAAGTCCGTATTAGCGCTTTACTTAAGTCTCTAGGTACTATCCCCGCTATATACCTCCGTATAATAGTAAAAGCCCTTAAATAAGTAGCTAAATAGGCTAAAAATAACGAAGAGGGTATATATAATAGCATATAGGATTATAAGGAGCGTTATTAACTTATATAAACTCTGAGTAAGGAGTAATTAATTCGATATTCTTATACGGTATAATACAGGAGTTTATATAAGTATATATTAAAATATAGTACGGTTAGGCTTAATACCCGGGCGGTAAGGCCCCTATAAAGTTATAAAGTACTTATTAGCTATAAGCTAAAGTATATATACTTAATTTAGCCCGTAAGAGGCCGTAATTAACTATATAAAGGCTCCCCCTAAAGTTTAACGTTTTTAGTAAAATTATAGAACTTTTATTTATCGTATATTATTATTATATACTTTTTTATCCTTTTTAGCGTTATAGATCCCCATAAGCATTTATATTTCTATATATATACTTATAAGACTTTATAAGTAAAAGGATACCCCTATATATCGCTATAATTATATATAAACATTTACCCCTTATTTAAAATTTCTTTCTTAGTTTCTTATTTTATATATTATTACTTTCTTAGAATAGTACGACTGCGTATTAATCTTTTACTATATCGAACGATAATTATTATAAAGTTAGAGAGTAATTAGACTTATAATATAATTATTATATATATTTTTATAGTTTTTAGTATTAGAATTATAAAGCGAACTTTTAAACATTAACTTACGAAATAGGACTTACGACGAGAAGAGCGTACGGTCTTTTCTAAGGATCTATTAATTCGTATTTAAGAATTATTTTTTTAATAATGCTTAAACGATAAAAATATCCTTTTTTAACTCTAGTTTAAAGGATTTATAATTACGGCTATAGGATTATTAATACTTTATTAATAAAATTAGCTTTAGTAACGATAAATACTAAAATAGCTCGTAATTATACGATAATAATTAGAAAAGTTCTTTTTTAGTATACTAGAGGTTACTTATTATACTAAAGGGTATAGTAGAGAGTATTTTTATATATAAGTTCGCTAATAAGCTTATATTATTAGCTAAGATAAACTATACTTTATATATTATAAAACCTTTTTATAATAAGTTTAAGATCGGTTAAGTAAAATAAGGTACCGTTATAAAGGGTTTACGACTCCTAGACTAAATTATATTTAGTTTTTAGATACGTACGATAAGCTTCTACTATTTAAATTTAAGATCTATACTAATATTAATACTTATTTACGGTTTATTATATAGTTCTATATAGGGGTTTCTACTTATACGTCCCGGAATATACTTATATAATATCTTACCGTTATTTAATAACGGGGATTTATACTATTACGAGTTTGTTTAGACCGAGGGAAAGAAACCGTTCTTATATTTAGTATTTATTACTACCTTTTATAATACCGTTTAATAACAAAAAGTCTAATTATATTCCGTAATTACTAAATCTTTAGTAAAAGTATTTATAACGTTAAGATTAAGAGTTAATAGAATCGTTTTTATTAAAGTAAATTAGCATATTAGCGGGTAAGTAATATATATCTTAATATATATAAATATACTTACGTTTATAAAAATACTTCTAACTACTTAAGTTCTAAGGGCTATTTTATATAAATATACTCTCTAACTAGATTATACTTTTATTTACGTATATACTACTAATTCGTTCTGATTTTATTAACTTTATATAAATTTGGAACTCTTATTGAATTCGTTATTAAAAAGGTTGCCCTTATATTATTTCTAGTTAGCTATAGTAACTATATTATTAACTTACGTTACGAACCGTATAAGACTTTATATAGCCGATTAACTAAGACTAAGTTTAATAACTATTAAACGCTATTTAGAATAGTAATAATCTAGACGTATATCTTCCTTAAGCTACTTTATAAATTTGTATTTTAATTATTAAGGGCTCCCTAACTATATTAGCTAAAAGTACGAAGTTTAGCAAGGCTAATTATCCTTATTTTAAAGCGTATTAATATCTTCGTATTCGTTTAAAGTAGTATATACGTAATAAGCTCTAATTAAAAGTTACTTTACTTAGTAAACTATAGGGCGGTATTATATAAGTTAAGTAGAGATTAAAAGACTTTAGAATTAATCTTAGAATATTAAATAGCTTCGTAATTACGAGCGATACTAAGGACGAAGAGGAATTATAAATATAATTATAGTTTATTCTAAACTATTTACTAACGAGAATGCTCGTTTTTATCCTTATAATATATTAGGTTATTTACTATTATAAACTTTATCTTTTTATCGAACTACTATAATCTCGTTTTTCCTATCGTTTTTATCCTTTTTAACCTTTTTCTTAGCCTTTACCTCCTTTTTAACAATCTTCTTTTCTTACTTAACTAACAATTCCTCCTTAATCTTTATTGTTAGTTTAATACTAATACTTATTAAAAGCCGTGTTTTTGGAACATTTCTATACGTCGTTTTACCTAAAGTTTTAATTATAATTAGCTTTATACGACCTTTTCCCTTCTTTACTAGCTAAGGTTTAATAACTAGCAACTTAATTCTAGTTTAAAAAATAATAAAAAGTTAGTAATTATTTTTTTTATATAAAATCGTAGCTTTAAAAAGGAATCTCTCTAAACTTATAGCTTCGTACGCTACTTTATAGTACTCTAAGATATTATAAGGATTCTTTATATTAATTAGAAATACTATCTACTCTATTAAAAGAATTTACTAGTTTATTATAAAATATAAAATAATAGATCGTATTATATTTTAATATAAAGTAAATATTAAGAAGTAATTAAACTAAACTTTTTTAATAAACTTCTTAATAACTTAGATATTAATATAAGTCGTTACTTAGAAACCGTTAAGTTCGTTCTTAAAAAAGGATACGTTATATAATATAATAGAGATATTAATTATTAGTAATTACTTTAGCTCCTTTTTTATTTATTAAATACTTCGTTCCCGCTCCTTTAAGCCCGTAAAAAGAGATTTTATTAATATCGAGGCTTATACGTTTATACGTTCTTATTATATAAAAAGGGTAGAGCTTATATAAGTATTATTATTAATCGGTTATTTTAGAATAGTTTTATAAAGAGGTATTATAAGGTTAATTAGTTTAGTAACGTCTTATATAGAGACTAAAAGTTATTATAGATCTATATTATAATATTTATAAACGAGCTATTAGTTTAATAACTTAAGTAAAGAGTAATTTTTATTTATAAGAAGGTAAAAAGTAGTAGTTACTTTTATAATAAAGTTATAAAGAGAAGAAAAACTTTTACGTTGGGGTACGATATTATACAATTTTATATACTACCGTACGGTTTAATATATTACGAAATTAAAATATTTCTTAAGCCGTAAATCTCTATAACCCCTATTTATAAGTTATTATACTAGTCTAGACCCTATCTTAGGTAGTGGGGTGACCGTAAAATACGATTTCTGCTTTAATATATAAAAAAAGTGTTTTGGCAGAGTGCCTCTTGCAGTCTGCCGTACCTCCGCACTATAGAGTTTGTTAGAATCATCTGCCTCTAATATAGAGTTGAAACCTCTATGAAGCTGAAAGTCGAAGAATGGTCGATTATATTTGGCAGACTGGGTCTGGCTGTCAGTCTTGGAAAAGGTCGGGTTTATTTATTTAGTAAGAAATTCCGTAAACAAGCTATTATCTCCTCCACAGACATACTAGTCATCGGGAGTACTCGGAACTTCGCAATGTGGAATGCTATCATAGCGCGGAAGGGGGCTGGGAAGTGATTTCGGCAAGCATGTACCCAATCGTTAGATAAAAAATGGCATCGCGGTTGGCGTTTTGACGATAATTCTTATAGCAAGATTGCTGATTCCATCGTGAGTATTAAGTTGAGGTGCTTTGTGAAAGGCAGCCGGCGGGTATGGGACCCCAGGAGCGGGGGTGTCCCGGTGGCCCCCGCGATTCTAGAAATGTGGAGCCCCGTGGTGATCCGCGGAGCCGTCAGCGCTGGTCCGAAACAAGGGCCGAGGCATTGGTTTGCGGACAGCGTTGGTCAAGAACAGATACGATATCAGTCTGGACACCCCATAAGCTGTACTAGTGAAGAAGGATTGCTTATCATCCTCGCGAAGAGTCAGCCGGTAAGCACCCAGTGGAGCATTGCATAATGTTTGCTACGTATTGCAGTGCTGGTTGTACAAGTTGCATTCACGCTGGTTCGGCTGGTTTAAGCAGCTGTTGGCCTGCTGGTGAGTCTCCGTTGTGCAGGGCGAAATAGCTGCCACACCCACTCTCCAACGAGGGATTCCGACTGCCCAAGCCATGGAACCTCCAAGGGGGACGTAGGTGAGAACCATTGGTAAGGTGAGATGAGGTCGGAGAGATCCACACCTCCCCCCAATGGCCCCAACAAGGGGACCTTGAAGGCCAAGGTCGGGCCCCGCGTGTGCATGCGGCACAGCGGTTGGATGTTCACACTGCAACTGCAACTGCGACGAAGTTCTGCTCATCAAAAGAAAGGAAAAGAGTCATTGGCCGATGGGATGTTTCCGACTCGGGGGAAGGACCACTTGGGCAGTTAGAGGCAGAGGCAAGTGCCAATATCAGTCACTAGGAAGGCACCTTGATGGGCCCCTCTCCTTGGCTGCTTCTCGGAACGCGTGGGTGTACCAATTCGGAAAGACATGTCAAAGGAAGTCACGCTCACCTTCCACCTTCGCAGGGGCACTTGCCGTACCTTACACGATGCCATAAGACCAGCTGATGACCCTCTTTCCGCCTGTTTTCTCTTTTATTCCGACTCTGTTACTCTTCTGCATCTTCATTTATCGTTTCTGTGCTGTGTTCAAACCTCCAGACACCAGTTCCATTCATCCGAGAAGCGTCCCCGTCCAACCCACCCGAGTTCCGACCCCAGATTTTGACCCCAAGTTCCCACACCTCGTAACCCCACGATTCCATCATGGACGAAGAGCAATCCCCCTTGATGCGGATCCCCGCCGAAATCCGCATCATGATTTACGAATACCTCCTCGACGACGCTGGTGAAAGAAGACTCGCCGTCCGCAATAAGGCAATGCATCAGCTGCACAACGGCGCCCTGAGCACCTACCGCCGCACCTCATACCGTATCATCGAGAGGTCCTTTCACAGGCAATGCTTCTTGACGACGTACGCGCATCACCACCCGGCTAGCCCCAAGTCTATATGCACCCCGAAATCATGGCCGTCAACCGCCGCATCCACCGTGAGACGAGTCACCTTCTTTACGGCCGCCCGCACGGCTTCGATTTCGGTAGCGACGTTGAGGCTGTGGTGCCCTTCCTCAAAGACCTGACGCCCTCTTCTCGATCTGCTATCCAGGAACTTACCATCCGCAAGGACGGGCCTGTGATGCATTGCAATAGTGAGAGTGACCGGCTGGACTGGGCTACCATGTGCGCCTACCTCGGCCGGCTGGATAAGGCGATACCTAGGCTGCGTATCATCGTGGAGGGCGGAAGACCAACGGCGGCGTGGGAGGGGCCGCAGGTGCTGAGCGTCTCAGATCTGAGGTTGCTGGCGCTCATTAAGCACGATAGCATGGAGTGGGTCGCTGAGCTGGCCAAGGTCGAGGGGATTGAGCAGCTGGAGATTGTGCCGAGGATACGACATCTCCCTGCGCCCGGCACGACGGCAACACTGTTGTTTGCTGCATTTTCAGCGTCAATTGACACGGCGCTTGTTGAGTATCTCCAGACGGACTGTGGGCTTCCTGCTACGGCTGTGTCCCTCACAGCTTGAGACCGTTGGGAGGTATTGAATGTTGGATATTCTCGGCTGCTTTTTCGGCCTTCTCACTCGGGAAATCGGGTGAGTATGGACACGAGCCCGCTGATTGCGGGGATGGAGCAAAAATGGAGAGTATGCGGAGTACTGTCTGGATTTGGATGGCGTTTTGTTGGAGTAAGGGGTTCACGAACACACATATCCTGCATGATGCAGCAATGGCACATGGGTAGGGAGTAAGCACACGGCATAGTATTATCTGAGATGGGTGAAGATGCGAATTGACAGAGGGGCATCCTGAATGTAGGGATATATTGCACAAGCATGTGACAGTGTACGAATCAGCTGCTGAGGGAGCCTCAAACGAATCAATGAACTGACGCATGGCATATGAGAGGGACTGTTGTTCTTTGGTGATGTTATCGTTGCTTCTGACCGTTGTGATCATCAAGAGGTCAGGTTGGTTGTGTGCTGTTGAGAGGCGGAGGTCGGGTTGAGCCCACAGGCTGATGCAGCCAAGGCGGGGGGCGCTGGCCGGAACTCTGGCCTGTGCCGCGACCCTTGGTTCAAGACAGAACTTTTGCTTCCAACGCGCCAACGTTTGTTCGAGATCCTGGTCAAACTTCCTTGCGCAGTCCAGAGTCCGTAGTCCAGAGTCCGTAGTCCAGCGTCGAGGCTCGAGTGGCAAGGGTTTCTACTATCTTCAAGAGGGCGAAGCGCTTGTTGGCCTAAGCAAGGACGAGAATACCGGTAATATAGTGAAGTTTCCCGGTCACGTAGGAAGGATTTCTAGACGCCGCTAAGAAAATTCACTGCGTTTTTAACCCATCCAAAAGGATCGAATGAACCATGAAGTTGAGCCTCGCTTTCACTGCATTTTGAACTCCCCCAGAGGTGTCCCATCCCAATCACTGAACCTCTTATCTTATCTTCCTTTTCCACTGACGGGCTCTTACATAATGACGCCTTACATAATCCCTCCTCCAGGCAGCTCGATTCTCCGACCTCCCACTGGCGGGCACGTCACAGGCAAGTCGCAAGAGAATGGAAAGGGACAGTCTCCACTTCTCGTCCACGCCAGCCAGTGTCTGGCCTTCACTCCACTGCTCCAGCCACGGCTCAGTCCACCGAGCTCGCATCGCACAGCACCGCAGCACTGCCTACTCGGTCCTTAGCACTCGCCTCGAGCCAGCTACTGCTAACCTGACGGGACTCCATCGTCAGCCTTCCAACGAACCCCCCCGGACCTCACCTCGCAACCCTTTTCGCAGCCGCGCGCGCCGACGACACACCTCCGACGTCTGCGCCCTCTTTCATCGCGCAATTGTTCCGACCGCAATCGATCCACTCCGACTCTGTCGTTTGTCTCCTTCATCAATGAGCCACAACTGAGCATCATATACGTCGCCTCGATCGATAACTACCCCGCCGGTTCGACTTCGATATGTCTGCGACTCCTGTGCCGCCGGAAGACCAGGCACGCCTCTTGGAGGATGCCCTGGTCGCGGTGCGCCAGCAGACGGCCCTCATGCGCAAATGCCTCGACACGCCGAGCAAGCTCATGGATGCCCTCAAGTGCTGGTACGTCATCCCCGTTCCCCGGATTCCCGGGAGCTCCTAGGCAGCTTCTCTCGATGCCCCCGATAAGCTTCAATGGTTGAGACTAACAGTCCGATGCACCTGCTCCAGCTCTACCCTAGTTTCCGAGCTGCGCACGAGTAGCCTGGGCCCGAAGCAGTACTATGAGCTGTATATGGCTGTCTTTGACGCCTTGCGCTACCTCTCCGTCCATCTCCGAGAGAACCACCCCGTCAACCATCTCGCCGACCTGTACGAGCTCGTCCAGTATGCCGGTAACATAATCCCGCGTCTGTACCTCATGATCACCGTCGGCACCGCCTACATGTCCATCCCCGACGCACCTGTCAAGGAACTCATGAAGGATATGATGGATATGAGCAGGGGCGTGCAGCATCCCATTCGCGGCCTGTTCCTCAGATATTACCTTTCCGGCCAGGCCAGAGACTACCTACCGACGGGTGACGGCGACGGTCCTGAGGGCAACTTGTCCGACTCGATCAACTTCATACTCACCAACTTTGTCGAGATGAACAAGCTCTGGGTCCGGCTGCAACACCAAGGCCACTCCCGCGAGCGCGAGCAACGGACAAGAGAGCGGAAGGAGCTCCAGCTTCTGGTTGGAAGTAATATCGTCCGACTGAGCCAACTCGTGGATCTGGAGACGTACAAGTCGGGCATTCTTGCGCCTCTGCTAGAGCAGGTTGTGCAATGCCGCGATGTCCTGGCACAGGAGTACCTGCTCGAGGTCATCACCCAGGTCTTCCCTGACGACTTCCACCTACACACTCTGGACCAATTCCTCGGAGCCGTTTCGCGCCTGAATCCCCATGTCAATGTAAAAGCCATTGTTATTGGTCTGATGGACCGCTTGTCAGATTACGCCGAACGCGAATCCAAGGATGAGGGAGAAGGGGACCGGGCTAAGCAGGAGGAGGAGGCGCTATCAGCTCTGCTGGAGAAGACGAAATTGCAGGCCGAGAAGGCATCAAGTGCGCCAGGCTCCGGTGTGGACGAGAATGGGAAACCCCTTGACCTCGATACAAACGGTGCCGCGCACGAGAGCAGCGAAAATGAAGCCCGCGCCGCAGAGGACCTACCCCCGCCAGAAGAGCCAGCTCCTTCGATTGCCGACACTGAGGCGACTGCCGTCAACGGAGAAGGGGCTGATGCAGAGAAGGGAATACCGGAGAACGTGCAGCTCTACGAGATTTTCTTCAGCCAAGTCAAAAACTTGGTGGATGCGCAGCATCTCCCTATCCCAGACACAATAGCGTTGCTCTGCTCACTGACAAACCTGGCACTCAACATTTACCCCGAGAGGCTAGACTTTGTCAACCAGATTCTTGAGTATGCCACGATCAAAGTCCGGGAAAACGCAAACAATGCCGACCTTCATTCTCCCCCGGCACAGCAAAGTCTCTTGGCCCTGCTGCAAGCGCCTCTCAACCGCTACCTCTCCATCTTCACCGCGCTCTCTCTCCCTACCTATGTTCCTCTTTTCCAGTCACAGTCGTATCCCACTCGTCGCGCCGTTGCTGGTGAGGTCGCTTGCACTCTACTCCGTGACCAGACAAGGATCTCTACCCCTAGCCAGATGGAAAATGTTTTGGAGGTCTTGAAGGTGCTCATTAAGGAGGGCTCCCAAACACCGTCCAACTACCCAGGTGTTGCACAACGCCGGGCTGTCGAGACCGACGAGACTATGGAGGAACAAGGTTGGCTGGCCAGAATTGTCCATCTCATTAATGGCGAAGACAACGACACACAATTCCGTTTATTGCAAATGACCCGCAAGGCTTACTCTGAAGGCAACGAGAGGATCCGTACGACGACACCGCCCCTCATCACTGCCTGCATGAAGCTTGCAAGACGCTTCAAGACGCGCGAACATTACGAGGACAACTGGGAGACCCAGAGCAACGCCCTCTTCAAGTTTATGCACTCTGCTCTGAGCACTCTATACACCCGTGTCAACGGAGCCGGCGCGGCGGAGCTCGCACTGCGCCTATTCTGCGCGTCCGGTCAGACGGCTGATATGACGGGCTTTGAGGAAGTGGCCTACGAGTTCTTCGCTCAAGCCTTCACCGTCTACGAGGAGGCGATTTCGGACTCCAAGGCGCAGTTCCAAGCCGTCTGCGTTATTGCCACAGCGCTGCACCAAACAAGAAACTTTGGCAAGGAGAACTATGACACTCTCATCACCAAGTGCGCTCAGCACGGCAGCAAGCTTCTGCGAAAGCCCGACCAGTGCCGTGCTGTCTACCTCGCTAGTCACCTGTGGTGGGCCACGCCAATGGCTGTCAATGGCGAGGCCGACGAAACTGGGGTAAGTCTGGGGCTACATACACAACCAACCGACATTTGCTAATCTGTTGCAGCTGTACCGCGATGGAAAGAGAGTGCTTGAGTGTCTTCAGAGAGCCTTGCGCGTTGCAGATTCTTGCATGGAGACAGCGACATCGATTGAGCTGTTTGTTGAGATCCTCGACCGATACGTCTACTACTTTGAACAGCAAAACGCGGCGGTAAGCCCCCTCACTGCTTTTGTACATTGTTTTCCCCGAGTACTGACTGGGCTACAGGTCACCACCAAATACCTCAACGGCCTCATTGAGCTCATCCACTCCAATCTCGCCGGCAATCAGCAGGATTCGGCCTCGGTCGAGAACAGCAAGCGACACTTTTACCACATCCTCGAAAGTATCAAGGGGCGGCAGTACGATGGCATTGTCCTGTACCCGAAATAAGCACCGGTACTTGGAACCTGTCGACCCGTTCTTGAAGAAGACGGGAGGCACTCTTCCAATCACCACATGACGACACACTGTACGAGAGCAGGGAGAATGAAAGAAGGGATTATGGAGAGGGAACAGATGAGTGTTTCTTAATTAGCGGCGACGGAAGTAGTGGCCGACACGGGTTTGTGAGAAGAACCTAGTTGAGTGAGGTTTGGAGATTGGAGCAGAAGGAAATGTGAGGGTTGCGTGAGAGAGAGAGAGAGAGTCAAGAAAAAACGTGTTTATACGATAAGCGCATGCAATGAATTGGAACAAGACGAAATCTGTGGATGTGGTCGTGCACAGAGAGACGGTGGAAAAGCTTTGCATGTGGCTTGTGGCCTTGATTGTATATACGTCTGTCGTGCCTTTTCTCTTCCTACCTTACCTCATTCTTAGTGAAGCGATCGAACTTCTTATCCCTCGCCACAATCGTCACGTCTTCAAAAAAAAAGTGTAGGTTCGAGTCAAAAGAAGGGTGAGACGGCTTGATGATATTCATCACGACACATGGAACATCACCACGATGAAACACAGTCTCGAATTACACGTTCCGCTACAAGATTGCGGCAGTGTAAAAGGTTTCAACTATCGTACCTTTGGGACATGAAAGAATTGCGGAACAATGGTTGTTTGTGTGGTAGAAATCCCCCCCCTAAACTCCTTGCAATGCCAGAAAAACCAGGAACAGAGTTGGCAGCAGGCTTTCGCGGCGAGGCGCGCATAGACATACCCCAGAAGATCTTCCAAATGGAAT
Organism: Colletotrichum lupini; assembly: GCF_023278565.1. NCBI lineage: Eukaryota > Fungi > Ascomycota > Sordariomycetes > Glomerellales > Glomerellaceae > Colletotrichum > Colletotrichum lupini. The sequence continues at coordinate 338,892 of NC_064676.1, forward strand.
TTTTTGAACAGAGTCGACGAAAAGAAACAAAAAAGGGAATAGGAGCAAGTGGCCCCCTTCGTACATGTGTCTTCTTCAAATTGCATTCAAAAAAGATGCGGTAAAACACACACCCCATCGTCGTATCGAAACACAGAAAAGAAAAAGCCCCACATGGAAATGCGAGTGATGGTGCGATCAGCTGCTCTCTGCAGCCTTCTCCCACTCAGATAACGCATTTGTCGCGTTCTGGATGATGCGCGCCGTCTTCTCGACGAGCTTGTTCGCGAGCTCCCAGTTGCCGGCCTCAACGGCGTCGCGAATGGCGGCAAACGTGACGGGCTTGTTGCCGGACCAGGCTTGGGGCCCAAAGATGACGTGCTTGAACTGGGTGCGATCGGGGATCTACACATTCGTCAGCAATTGAATCAGAAAACACGGATAGCATGTCACGGAAGAGGGAAGAGATAAAACTTACACCACCACCCTGCTCAAGGTCCAGCAGCGCCGTCTCAAAGTCGGCCATGTGGTTGTTGAACTGAATGCGCTTGTCTCCCATATCGCCCGACTCCCAGCCGCCACCGCCCATGACTGTGCTCTCCCACGTCATCTCCCACATGGAGAAGCCCTTGACGTTGACCTTGGTTTCCGCAATGAGCTTCTTGAGGGGCTCCAGCGAGAATTTGTCCTGCGTACCCGCGCCCATGTGCTCGCAAAAGTTGGCCAGGTCGTTGATGTAGCGCTCGATGCGCTCGCTGTAGCCCACCATGTCGAATGGTAGAATGGGCTTGTCCGCGAGCTCCAGGATCAAGAGGCCGACAATCTGGCCCATCATGACGTGGTACGCAAATTCTGGGTCGCCGATGCGTTGAACCCATTCGTAGTTGTCGTAGCTTGATTGCGCGGGGAATCGTGCGCCCCTGAAGCCGAGATCGAGAGAGCTGGTGCCGGCAATGTTTTGGAAGGGAACCCAGTCGCCGTCCATTCCAAGCTCTTCCAGGTCACCCTCCCGCTGGTTCCACAGGTCACGGACTGTCGCATTCAGGCCCGCATCAAAGACACGATCGATTACGCGGAGGACAGCTTGCTTAAAGACGGGCGATCCCGCAGCGTGGAATTCGCTGCCTGCCACAGCAGAGTCGAGGTTGATGTAAGCAAATGCGTTTTGTCGCAATAGTTCGTCATTGTGCTCGACGAATTCCGTGGAGCCGATCATGTTGTACTCCTCGGCGTCCCACGACATGAACTCGATACTGCGCAGAGGGCGCCAACCCTTGGAGACGAGTGTGCCAAAGATGCGTGCCATCTCAATCAGCACCGCCGTGCCAGAGTGAGGCTCAGTCGCGCCAAATGACCAAGCATCCCGGTGGTTTCCAATGATGATGGACTTCTGATCCTGCTCAATGCCTTCGATTTTGCCGTACACGTTCCAGATGCCCTTCTGCTCAACAACGTCGTTGTCGTTCTTGAGTCGTACAATGGGCGAAGAAAGGTTGCCAGTCCACCACTCCGCGATATCAGGAACACCTCCCGCCCATTCCTTCGGCACTTGCTCACCATGGCCCTTGAGATGCTGTAGTAGAATCTGTGCGTCACGCCACGCGAGGGGCAGACTGGGGATCTTGGTCAGACCCTTGCTCTCATCGGGCTTCATACGCGGCAGGTTCTTCTTGCTCTCCCAGCCAGGAGTCAGGGGGTCACCAAGGACCCAGTTCGACAGCGCAACGGAGCCTCTCTGAACACCATCGGCGGGCATGAAGCGGCCATTGGGTGCTACATCGCCCAATCTAAACCCGTCATCAGCTGGATCGCTGTACACGATGCAGCCTGCAAAGCCGGCATCCTCTGCTGCCTTGACTTTGAGGGCCAAATTCGCCTGGGTGCCATAATAACGAACGAGAGCGATCGCGCCCTTGGTGTCGATCCCATGATCCGCAAGCTTCTTGTAATCCGACCTCGCGCCATAGTTGGCATAGATCAAAGGTCCTTTAACATCTCCTGACTTGGATAGTCCGTGGAACACAAACGTCTGGTGTCCAGCTGCTTCTCCTCCGATTTCCTCTTCTTCCAGCTTCGCTGACCACTTCGGCTTCCCGTCGTCGCCAATAATCTCCACAGCGCGTCCTCCGGCCTTCGGATAGTTCATGTACACGTAGTATTCGTCAACGTTGACGTAATCCAGCCCGGCTCTGGTGAACATGGACTCGACGTCCATAGCCAGAGCGTAGTCGCCCTCAGTTCCTGCCATGTGGGCGTATTTTGTGTAATGAGCTACCGACGCCTTCAGCCGGCGGCCCTCGACATTTTGCTGCACGTACAAGCGTACATCCTCGGGGTTGAAGCGCAGTCCGCCGTTCATGCGCCTAGCCATGCTCGTGAAAAGATCGCTCATGAAAAGTGCGTAAAGAATGCCCATGACGAACACAACAGCAAACACCCGGGCAAAAATGATAATGGCCGTCCGCGCCTTGTCCTTGTCCCATTGCGGGAAAGTGAATCGCGGTCTCGTCGTCGTCGCATTCGCCTCGTTCGGATTGTTGGGGTTGTCGGCCGAGCCCGAGGGCAGTCGAATTGTTGGACGCAAATTTGGCATCCGCCATCGCCAAGACCACTTCCAGCGTGATAAGGAGAGGGCGAATGGTATCCGTTTCCCCCATATTGACGGGCGCGATCTGTCCTCTGCATCCCCTATTTCGAGCTCTTGCATCTCCCGGCGCACATATGCCGTTTCGTCTCCATCATCGTCGCTGCCCCATGAGCTATCTTCGTCATCTGTTTCGACTGTTGGCGGCCTATACCCGTTTGGGCGACGTGATGAAGTTGCGAGGCCATTTCTATTGAGCAGCGACTGCGACTCAGTCTCAGCCTGGGAGCGATCGTCTAGCGGAGAGCGCGGGGGTTGCTGCCATTCTGAGGGGTCGGCCGGGCCGCTTGTGGCGAGAGCTTCATCGTAACTTGGGATGGGGGGTACAGATTCGTACCGGTGATCGCGATCCGACGGCATCGTTGCGGTAGTCGCCGGTCGGGAACGAGAATCAGGGGGGCGATGTGTCAAAGGGACGTCGACCAAAGCCGTCTATCGGCATCCGTATAGCAGCGAAGGGAAAACGAGCGGTATCGAGTCGGTCGGGTGAGGGCGGAGATGAAGGGAAAAGGAGTGTTGGAAAGGCGCAGCAACACACGACGCTATCGAAATACTATGACGGAAGAGAAAGGGGTCCCATGGATGCTGCTCGGGAGCAAACAGACATTGACCGGATCGACAGGACTAAGAGAAGCTGGATGGTGAGGCTAGTCGCGATGTCGATTCGGCTGGCAACAACAAAGCTCGATGGAGGTTGAATTGACTCTGCGGCTGGCGATGTCGAAACACGAAGGTTCGTGATTTGGCATGGATGAACATGGAGGTGCTACAGTCCCGGCTTCCGTGCGGCAGTGAGCCGGTCCCCAGGCAGTTCCAGTCCCAGTGAGTGCAGCCGCAATTTAGTGAGCCTGTCCACTGCAGAGTCCCCTACTCTGCCAAGGCTGTCCAATCAAGATTGACGAGTGTCTTTCTGGGCAGTGAATTCCTGCTTACGTGCACGTGGGTCCCTCCTGCTTACCTAAGGCAGCTTACGCGGATTCGCCAAAAAATGGAAACCGCGGGATGCCCATACGGATATCACGATACGAGGGACCCGGGGAGGTAAGATAGCCGGATAACGGAGGATCCGTTTACATAAGCGGGACTTTTACAGACCCGATTATGTCATCTGCACAGCCACTCTTGGCCCCCCTTGGCTGTCACTTTTCTGCAGATTGCACTGCATCTTTGATTCCCGACTCCGTCTCTCGATTACAACTCCCACCCCTCCCCTCCTCGTCTCTCTCTTCTTCCCTTCTCCCCTTGCAAGTCTCGAGTGAGGAGGATATCCCTGCTGTCTCCTTTCTGATGACGAGACTCCCCACTCATCCCCCCTGCTCTCCACCGACGGCCACCTGTTCCCAATTTCAATGTGACCCAACAAACCCCTGTGTGCATTTGTGCTCCATCTTCCAAAACGAAGCTCTTCGGGACTTCTCGCACGGGTTTCAGGTCGGCCCGGGCCCCGGATCGGCGCCCAAGAAGCGGGAGAATCTGCCGTGGCTGACCCCCGGCGATTCATCCAGCCGTCCCCGGATTCAGAGATATCACGGATATGGCAAGTGTGGATAGCAAGAGACAATTTGTGACTTTGATCCCATAGTCGGATATGATTAGGCGTTGACATCTTGGAGGTGCTGATAGCTTGCTCCGGGCTAGCAATACCCGGAGTTCATGCTCTACTTGCATCTTTAGTCAGTAGTCAAATATCTAGGCTAGCCTTCTTCTTTGTGCTAGACCTGTGGACTGACCTTCCGCTTACACCTTCTGCTGTTCTGACCTTCGCAGTTTTTTTTCCCATCTTGTTACGGAGGGCATTAGCACCATTGTGAGCGCGGGGAATCAGTCATGATTCTTCCTCGTAAGTCTGCACCTGGAACTACTAACATATGCGATCAGCTAGGCTTCGTGAGCACTTCCCATTCTCTCCTCGCACCGCTCCCACGCCGACTACTCGACGCCATCGCCTGACGAATCCAAACCTTACCCCGAAGCTTCCCAGCCAGATTACACGAAACGTCCCGATGCCGACATAAGCGCAGGTCTCTCATGATCTTGCGTGACAACCTTCCCGATACCTACGTCGCTCGATTTCGAAGCAATCACCAACTCTTACCAATACACCCCAGAACTCTACAATCCGAATACAAATTCCCTCGAATGTGTGTCCATTAATCCATAACCTACTGCTAGTATTTTGCGGTACCCTAGAACAGTCGCTTTGTTATCGAATGTCTAACGCTTGCGCGATTTCGTGTGCAATTGGGCCACCCAGATCGCTATAATCTTTCGTCCGACCCGGACTTTGCATCTCGCTTTCTGGAAACCATCAGTCATGGCTGTTTCCTTGAATAGGCCTCCATTAGGCTTTGGCCGCTACTGCATGGCGTTTGTGCAACTTTCTAGAAGCGTATTTGCTGGCGACACAAACGATCCCTTCTAGGAATCGGGAAATGATGATCGTGACACCAAAACACTCAATACTGTACGCAAACGAACATAGGATCGCGAGGTCTCCATGCCATTTATTAGTCATAGTCTTTTGTCCGATTTTGGGTCAACAACGTAGGCTCGATTGGACTGACTTTGTGTGGCTGATCTCGTGCGACACCATCAGTTCGAAGCTGCCACCATGCCATTCTCAGCGACTGGTCGTTTGTTCTGTCGTAAGAGAAACGGCAGTCGACTTTTGCCATCTACGCTTCCTCTTTGCCTCTTTCTTGCTGGCTTTGACTTGTACGAATGCTGCTTGTTTGCTCAAATCTATCCATGTGTTGCCTGGCATTCGTCGTCGCGCCTCTATCCCAAGAAATGCTTTTGCTCCACGGCCTTTGGAAGACTCCGTCTCCTCGCAGTAACCGATTTCGGAGCAGTCCGATGCAAATTTCGGCTACGGGGAAAACAAAGAAATGCCATGTTCTGATGTCTACAGTAGCTAGTCTGTCAGCTCGAGCCCCGAATTGCCCAGTCCATATGCTCTAAAAGACCATTTTCGAGTCGTTTAGTCTACTGAAACCCAAAAAAAAAATCGTGACAATCGCATGCTGGTGCGCCTGCTAGGCGCTCTTATCTAGTGCGTTGTCCTGGCGCCGCTATCGTCATCGGCATTCTTGGGGTCCATTGTCCATCACACAGAGTCTTCACCACGTTGGTAATCAGAGCCCGATTCAAATTCACATACAAGCTAGGCTAGCTTAAATAGCGAGTCACTGCTGATATGTCTTGGGTAATAATTGCGCGAAGAGAAGTAGCACTGAAAACACACTACTTTGCACCATCCCGTGGTCTCCGTTGAAGCTTTCTAGCGAATGTCGCTAAATAATATGGCCCTCCACCCTTGGTCAACTAGAGCGCGCTCTATCTCTCTCACATTGACGGCCTCGCTTCGTATTAGCTCTGATGGCAGCATGAAGACATTGCAACGGCCGGGCTAAGGTCTGCCATGGTCAGTTTGCATCGTGAATCAAAGCGATGAAGTCTGCGTTTGACCAAGTTAAAGATAACAGCATGGTCGTCTAGGTCATTTCAGCCTGAGTAGTACCTACAATCCAAGCCTGTCCCGAAACTGCAACTCCGATTGCTCATTGCTGCCGAGGTCTATTTCGTGCGGAGTGATGACCACCGCATCATTCGTTTTCGCTCAACCTAAGCGAGTGAACAAACACAGCCCTTCCTTCATGATTCCATAGTTCAACAATCCCGAAGCAATACCAATGATCAAACGCCGTTCGTGCCCAGAAAGATTTACAAACTGCTGTCGGAGCCCGCTCATACCCTAACACCCTTTACGATCGCCATCTGAACCGTATCATTGCTCATCAAACACGCCAGCTCCAGCGTAATCGCATGGTGAAAGTACGCCGCCATCGTGCCCGGGTGACAGCCCGCCTCGTTCCTCGCGGACTCGGCCACGAGTTCCGGCAGCGTGTGCCCCAGCCCAAGACGCCCGATAATCAGTTGATTCGCTTGGATAACCAGCGGCACGTCGGGATACCAATCTGTCCCAGAAACCCCGAGGGGTTTCCTCAATCGTCAGCGAAATCGTTGCCCAATTTGGGTAGAGAATTGGACCACGTTGCCGAGCGACTTCGCCCGCGTGCTTTTGTCTCGGCCGGCCCGGCTTGCATGTATCGACGAACCTCGGTCAAAGATGAAATGTCTCCTGCCGAAGCCGTTAGCATATGCTTCCTGCAGCTGTTCTCTTCTTTCTCGCAAGTCCAAGCCTCGGACGAGAGAAAATCGGGGGAGTGCGTCTTTGCTCACGCTTCCTGCGTCCCCGACGACGCTGAACCCGTCGACGCGCTCGAGCGGCTTGAACCGCTGCAGCTGCTCTGTGCCCTGCCTCGCATGTTTGATGATTCCATGTCAATTCACGTTTTCTGCACACTCGCGACGATCATTGCAGAAATACTGCTCTTCTTCACAAACACCCGCCCAACAAAAGTCTGGGGAAAAACGCCTCATTCATATATCTATCTCTGCCATAATTTTTTTATTCTGCTCACTGCGATAGATGTGGCGTCGTGCAAAACAATCGACTGTGAGCGCGTTTGAGCAGGTAATCGCCCAATCAGGAAAAGAGCCCTTTTTTTGCTCTCTCTATTCAACTCAACGTTCTCCAACGTGAGTTGCCGTTATTTGCTCAACTCAAATAGTATTGATTGGCCACAACTTCCAGTCAAGCTTGTTGGAGACTTCGCTGGTGTAGTACAACGTATAGGCTTTTCCGGTAGGAATTGCCACCGCTTGAGAATATCCAAAATCGGCTCGTTGGGGTAGGCTCGGCGCCCGCGGGTTCGAAGGGATCGGCTTTTGAAATCATTCAACTTACGAGGAAGCTCTGTAAAGCCGACAAACAGAACTTTACAGACCTCCGACGTTCGCTACGCATGAATTCGATAGGAAGTTTCGCACGTGACTTGATACAAATCTATAGAAACTAGAAACACTGTCAGCCATCCGATCTGGTCTACGCTGCGAACTTGCGGGGAGAAAGAGAGAGGGAAGGCCTGCGAGCCTGCGAGGTCAAAGCATAGAACTGTCCAGGCTTCTCCCAGGTTATCGCGAAAAGGCGCTGATTCGTTGGTATAGTCCACAAATAGACTGCCATTGGCTAATTGTTGGCCTTGTTTCCCGTATTCGCAATGTGTCAAAGTTGACGTAAATGTTTGTGAGACACTTTTGTAAGACGTCGGGTGACTAATTACTGCGGCTGTCAAAATCGTCCTAAGACTTTGAAGTCCTGTCCGCGGAAACGCTGCTTTTTTTTTTCGATTCGGCCGACGCTAAGGTAACCTGCGAGTCTCAGCATTGGAAAATCTAGAAATCCACAAGTCGTAGAAGAAATAACCTGAACAATTGTCACTACTTCCTTGCGCCATCGCCATCGATTTTGCAGCATTTCAAAGCGGTGTACAAGACGCAAATTGACTTGTCTGCCTCTCCAGAAATCAAAATACGCCATAGAAATAATATGTTGCTCTTGGAACATCCTTGAATTCGGCACTGAGCTGGGACTTCAAATCTTGGCAACACATATCGTACTGATAATGGATTGGCGACAAGTGTAAGAAATCAACCAGTTGTCGCTCGGCACTTACACAAATTGCCTCAATTGCTAGAGTCAAGGCACCTTTTGACAAATCCTAGACAAAAATGTCAAGGGATTTCGAAAATTGTATAGAGGAAGCAGAATCCGCAGATTCACTGAGAGTCTTAGTTATTTGCTCGTTCAGTCGTGTCGTCGGTCAACGTGTAGAATTGCTAATCAGACACAGATCTCAGTCAGCGAAAACTCTTCCAGTCTCTCAATTTCTACTCAACCAACGCGTCCGATTTGTGTAGAAAAAGTCGATTGTACTTACTGGTTCAACCTGGTCCTCTTCTTCAGGAAATTGGACAGTCCCCCATGGTTCCTGCAAAATTCTAGGCAAATCTCCTAAGCCTGAGCTTCCTGTTAAGAATGTTTTACGCACGATTTGTTGGTTAGTAGACACATGGAGTTGATAGCAAAAGGCTTTGGACTTCCAACGCTCTTTCTTGGCTCGTCGGAGTTGACACTACCAACTACTTCGCCCAACAGCAAGATCTAAGTTAGGCAACTCCGACAACTCGAACAGTCGTACTACAACCACCTGCAGGTTGCATAGTTGTGGCTAACGACTTGCAATGAGGCTTTCGCCATATTCACGCGCCAATCCTGATCCCGAGCTTCGGCCAATAGGGACCTAGCCGCGAGTTGTCCCGACGAAGGCATAGCCGGCGGGAACCGCTTGGGCGCCATTGGGCCTCCGATTGCGTGTCCCCGGAGTCGTCCGTCAGAGGGGATTCGATGAGACATTGATTGCCTGCCAGTGTGGCATACCGACCGGGAGTTCATTCCCGGCGGGAACAGATCGTGATTGTTGCGTGACACTGCAGTAATGCTTCTCAGCCCCGGAACCTGGCTGCCTCTGTTGCTGGTCTGACATCTCTCGGCCAGGTTTATGTTTCTTTTTCTGGCCAAATAGGAGATATGGCCGAGCCATCATCACCTTTTATTCGCTCCTGCAGAAGTTTGTTGGGTAGCAGTCCCAATCGATGGCTGGGGGCAAGCGAGACGATCCAGAGAGCCAAAGTTCACAACTTTCTTGGGCCCGGAAGTCTCTGGCCAAGGCCCCGGATGAAGGGGGAGTATCAAGTGATGGGGAGAGGGGATTGTTCAGTCGACGAGATTCGATCGATCGTTGCAAAAAGTTTTCTTGGGCTGACTGACGCTGAAATCTGGGATCTTTGGTGATGCTGGGGGTGGACCGGAGCTGGGTAAAATTGGTTCACGCTGTAAGTAATTAGCTCAACAGACGAACATGGTCATGTCTATAGGCTTCCTAGCACCACAGGGCCTCGTCACACAAAGGCAACGTCCAGCCTACCCTGCTGAATAGCATTTCAAAGAATTGGACACAGGATGGGACACCATCTTGCTTCGCAGACAAGGATGACAACTGGCTTAACTACTCGACTGATGATAAGAATCGTTCATCAGGCCTGGTGCGTGCTGGCGAACTCGTAAGCAGGGGGTGTTCTGACAGGATGAAGAACCTTTCTCTCCTGCTGTTAGTGCCCGACGGCGTCTCCGCCGAGCTTCGTAGGCGGGATCATCAGCACCACTATCGCTAGACTTGTACTACATAGCCCACTCTTGGAGTTGACTCGAACGTGTTCAACGGCTCTCATTCTCGGCAATTTTTAGAAATAGTCATCAAGAACCATCCGAGGACTCCAAAGCGAAACGGTCTAAATGGGCCGTTTTTCCAATGTCCGTTCGTCAAAGCGTGATGTGAAAAGAAGGGGGGAGAGGAGCCTGAAGGGGGGTGGGTGTGGTCAGCCCCGTCTTCTGGAAGTGAGGGAAGCATGTCAAAACAGTCGATTAAACAGTTCAGAGTTGACGAGGACCATGGGACGCCAAGGAAACGGGCAAAGACTGTCTGACTACTACACGGTCAACCCAAGTTCGGGGACGCACCGGTGCGGTTCGAGCTGCCCAAGAGGTGTCAGCTCAAAAAAGGCTACTTGCTCAGCTCTCTGTGCCCTGCAGTAGTGTGAGACGACGCCGTCCGTCACGAGACCCTTCTATCACTGTGAGATTTTAGGTCCAGGCTACGTAGTGTCTGTGTTAGTTCATGTTCTTGGTAGCTGATCGCTAACAGTTGCCTCCGCGAGGTCTGCGAGGGCCTCTGCGCATCGACAATATGGAAATGTGTGGGATTTCCCCCTAACTGCGATATGCCGATGTGTCAAGCGCGGGATGGATCAGTGGTGAGCATTGGCATCGGCGCCAGTAAGAACCAGCGGTTGAGGGACACGGTCTCAGAAGAGCGGGAAGACTCCCGGATGAGGCCCGAGATGCATGATCACTCCTTAGCTCGCAAGCCACATGGACTCTGATCCTCATCTTGCTAGTATAGATGTGCGGGGGATTTTCGAGATCCTCGGTCTTGGTCTTCTAGTGCTCATGAATGTTATTTTCGGGCTTTGGTGGCTCATTAGCACCCCCTGATGCGCCCCCCCTGAGCTGTGAGATGACGGTGGTTGGCGCGAGATAATACACATGTTCACGCGCGCCAGTGATGATGGGGAGCATCCATTAGCGTCCACAACTAGTAGCTGTCAATATGCTTCTAGTTCTGGTTATGAGGAATCCTGAAACCCCGTCGAAACTGTAAAGGCGACGGTCTACGTATAGGTAGTCGACACAAGAGAAACGAAAGACACGAGGCGCCACAAGGCCAACTGAGCCTACTACCGAGCCCACAACAGCCTGCGGGATCTGATGGGCAATGCAGTCGCACACCCACATACCTATCTCGCTATCGCAGACACATCCGCTAAAAGCTAAAGTTTTCGGGTACGAGGTTCTCAGTCCTAACGAGGTCCCAACAGGAGCCCGAAGGCTAGCTGAAGAAGGGGAACATAGAAGAGATTGGGCCACCGGGGCGGACAAGACCTTTCGTCCGAGAGAAGAGGTCCAGTGGACTCTCTATTACGTCAAGATTTTGTTACACGGTCCAGTGCTGAAGCGCTGAAGTTTATCACACTCCCGTCGGGTAGCGGGACGCGATGACAAAAGAATAAGGTCATCGCCCACTTCACGAGGAGGCGGGAAAAAAGGGTTCGTTCATAAGCCTCGGAACACTCAGGGCTTCCAGACCCTGACTTCCCTGTTTGACGCGGCGGCGGTCCCATGGTTCACAGACCGCCTTGGGTGTGAGCTTCAAAGCTTCGGGACAAACTCCAAGAAGGGAGAACGGGCCAGTCCGCCGTTCCCTTTGGCGTACTTTTGGCAAAGTATAAAAATTTCTAGTCGTCGTAGCGGTCGAAGAAGAGACTTTGGCGGAAGTTAAGAAGGGTAAAAGTACCCAAGATGAAAATGCTGGTCGGGGAACGGCGGCCCGAGCTAATGTAGTTCGAAAGCATTGCGATTCAAGGGGCACGTTTTAGCCGCTTTAGCGTAGGGCGTTGGCACAAACCTGGAACCCGCTAGCTGATACGAACTCGGCGAGCCAGTGAGTGTGAGCTAGAGACAGATGGCTAGAAGGACGGAAAGAGGGGACAGGACACATGGTTAGATTTATGGAGGACTGGAATGTAGCGAGGATCAACACAAGCGGTGCTCATCTACCGGTGTCAAATGGGCTAAATGTCACCACTAAACGCGCTCGGAATGGACCCATCCTTTCCGAGCCTACCTATTTGCCTACCTACCTATGTGCCTCCCTCCCTCCCTTCTCTCGAACAGCGACTCACTCGATTCGGTTTGATTCAGTCGACTCAGTCGCGGAGAAGAGAAGGGAGAAAAGAATGTTGTCAGAGTCTCGGATGCTGCGGCGGCTGACTGGTCAATCTGACTTCGGATGTTTTAACCAAATAGGATTAGGAACAAGGAAAGGCTTGCGATCAATAACCTGAAGCATCTGTTCGCCTGCCCGTCCACGTCTGTATCTCTACCCCGAAGACTAATCCTAAAATCGTAAAAAAACATGATCGGTAGTTGCGATTAATCTTTTCTTTTTCTTCCACTGGAACATGAGAATTGGGTCTTGTTCACACACCCCCTCTTCGCCGCAGCCTCCGCAGCAGCTTCGTCCGTGTGTAGTGTTGTGGCTGAACTCGACCCCGTTTCCCGCTTCGCCCTAATCTTCGTAGTAATAATTCTCCTCTACGGATACAGAGTATGGAGTCCACTCCATCGCATTTGTCTTCCTCCTATCGAGCCGCGTTCCTATACCGACAGCATGACTCTCCGCAGAGACATTCTTTGTCCAAACCGCGCCAGTAGCTCCCAGAATAGTCCACCGTGACCTCGTGACCCGCCTCAATGCCCTTGCTCACCAGGATGATGCGCTGCGTGCTCATCCACACAAACTGCTGGAATTGCGCGTTGGACTTGCAGCTGTGGTTGACGAACCTCGTGAAGTTGCCCTGCCGTCCCTGCCAGATCTGATAGGCCCGGACACCCGTCGAGCTGTCCATGACGTCCATATTTTGCAAGTCTTTTGTGATGAGGCCGACAAACTCTCCTATCGCCGCGCCGCGCTCGAACGGACAAAGAGCCATCAGGCCGTTGTTGCGTCCGTCCGAGGTCCGGAACACCTGCACCGGGCAGGGGCTCCGACGCCCGGACCCGAATAGCGTCGGGAAGCAGTAGCACGAGTTGATCTTGGGGTCTTCGGACTGCTCCTGGCCGCACGAGTGACATGTGTGCATGCCCTGGACGCAAGCAACGGCGTTCATCGGCGGCACCCATCGCGGATCATCGGTGCCCCACGCGCTCATGTCCATGACGGAGTGTTCGAGCTGTTCGAAGCTGAAGTAAGGGTCATATTCGAGATATGTCGACCGGAGCGGAACCGGGTCCGAACCGTCCTGGCGGACAACCCAGTCATGCGGGTGACCGCAGAACCGACGCTGTGCGCCCTCGCCGACAATCATGAGTAGTTGGCGCCACGTGGGGTGAAGAGTGTCGGCGGCGACCTCAATTCGGGGCCGGAGGCACCGGAGTCGTTGCATGCTATCCGGATTAAATCCAACTCGGTACTTGCAGAAGCGGTAAAGTCCCATGCCGGCGAAGACGAGCGCGGCCCAACCTCCCGCGTCCTTTATTTCCTTGTAGCCGCGCCAGATGGCCATCTTATTCCGCAACTCCTTCTCAGACCATCCAAAATCGTTACACGCCTCAATGAGCGCCGCCTTGCGGCGTTTGGTAGGGGACATGCCCGGGTTCGTGATGGCAAGCAGCTCGACATACGAGTCGAAGTGCTCGATCCACCGCGCTTGGACAATGACCTCAATCGAGCGGCACGCGCGGCTGGCTTGCGTAACCTTTCGGCAAAAGATGTTGCTGCGGTTGAAGGTTCCCTCCATGTCGATCTCAGTCAGCGTGCCGTCTGCCGAGGGCGCCTGGAGCAAGCCGAGCTCGAGCTGCTCGGGAACGTGAATCTTGCCAGCATTGTTGATGGTTGCTGTTGCTGCCGTTGCCGTGAGCTGCCACTGTTCAAGCAGACTCTGGGGATCTAAGCTGATACCACCGTGGATCTGCTCCCAAACGCTGACGACGAATTTGTCAATGGACGGCTGTTGCGGGATGAAGACGACGTCTGTCTGAATCTTTGCGCGTTTAGGAAAGTTGTTGGCAACCTGCATATGCCTCTGGCTGTCCGGCTGCTCTTCCTCCACTGGAGCGGCTCCCCTGACTGGTCGTAGAGCTCCCGTTCCTCTTCTTTGAATAAAAGCATTTGCATCGGTCTCGGGTGACATTTGTGGCGGTCCTTGGGATGGCGTCCGTTGTGTCCGGACAAAAGCCCGGCTGGCGCTTGCCGCGACATCGTCCATCATCAATTGCGGGCTGATGGTGGGCGGTGTCGGGTGTTCGATGGTGTTTTCTCTTCCCGCATGGCTCGTATTCGGGCTGTTATTTGCGCTCTGTGAAATGATGCCAGACAAGTCTACCATTTTCTGTATAGTTGGTGATGGTGGTTAGCAGAAAACCCTCTCGTACCCAACCTGCAACCCAACCACCCATGCCACAACACGGAGGAGCAAGTGAAATAGACCCAGCAGTAAATCAGTTGATGCTGAGTCATGCGCTCTTTATCTGTCTTGATTGGGTATCTCCGGGATTGTCTGCGCTGTAGAACTGGAGTCCACGGGCAGCACGAAAGCTGAACACTTGCACACATTCCGGCGCCAACGCGCGGTCCAGCCCGCGATGATGAACATGGAGATGCAACTTACCGAAACCACGGGAGAGCGGGGTGTTTGCCCCTGCGTTCCCGGCTCGCCGTCCTGAATGAAAGCTTCAAATCGAAGCACCGGGTTCGCCAAGTTTCCAGACGAATAATCCCGCAGAGTTTCCGCAAGCTGGTCTAGAATCACCCGGCTAAGACCTTCTCGCAGGGTGTCCATCTGCTGCTCCGGGGACGTCATGATCCAGTTGCGTTGGCGGTAATGATCGGTCGGCGGGAGAAACACCTTGACGGCGAAGGGATCTTGTTCGCGCTGGAAATCAACTAGTCGACGCTTCAACACCATGTCCGGGTGGGTTGATGGCGGTAAATCGAAAGAATCGACAACCGTTTGCCGAGGGTTAAAGGATCAAGAAAAATAAAAAGGAACCAAAAAACGTGTCAAAAGAGACAGCCTAAAGAAGGACGGTTCGAAGCTTGTCTCTATCGTTGTCAAACGGTTGATTACTGGGTATCATAGCTGGCCTGCGGGCGGGTAACGGCACCAGGCATCAACTTCCAATTGAAGAGTGTGGGAGGCCAGCACATTTTTAACGGCGGAGAAGAGAACGAGGACGCAGTGAGACTGATCACTGCGAGATATTCAGGGTCCACCTTCCTGCTCGTCTTTGCTCTGGAGGTGGGGTCAGTTGTGCCAAAGCAAGGTAAGCCGAGCCTGTCTTAGTCTGTTCTTCTCCTCCTGGGTGTGTATACATGTATCTATGGCTGAGGAGGAGAAAGAGGTGTGGGTGTTGTACCGTGGCCCGGTGGGTGTGTTGCGAGTGAGCATCAGTCAAGAGAGACGAGGAGCACGTAGCCAGAGTCTAGCCCATCAAACGCCAGCCTAACCTGGTCAAGCAAGGATCGTTGATGGGCAGACAGAACCGAATTACTGCGTGGGCAGAAATTCCGAGGCGGAAGGGGGGGTGGAACTGGGCAGAACGATCCGCCTCGGCATCATACACTTTCGTCGTTTGTTGTATTTGTTAGCGGCGCCGTCACAGCCACAGTTGCAAACGGCTCGACAAAAAGGTTTTCTCCTCACGTGTTTTTGGCTGCTGCTACTGCCGCTGCACTGCTACGGAAGCATGCCCGAGGAAACGGGCTGGCTCGGCCTAGTCTCCCTTTCGTCGAGCTGGAGCAACCTTTCGCAACTTGACACTTTTACAACTCAACACTACTGCAAGTCAGAGTCGTGACAGTGACGCTTGAACCCGAGTTAACCCCTTGTATGACCCGATATACCTGACATGACTGACTTGACTGACTGGTGTACTCCGTACTAGCGGCCCCCGACACGCACTTTCATACCTCCTAGCTACTCACACTCAGAGGACGCACACAGGGACATGCCACACACACACTCTAGCACATACATAACACGAACAGGGGCTCAACCTTTGGAACACAAAAAAGAAAAAGCGTCATACAAATAGAGTTTACGTGGCGTCGGCTAGCCGACGTCATCCCCGTCCCAGTAAGGTTGCCTGGAAACAGTCAGTCTGAGCCCAGCCACAATTCTCGCTGTTAGGGCTGCTATCCAACCGTCCGTCTCTACTCGTGGAATGTCGACCGGGGACCGGCTTCTTGGCCTCAGCTTCTCTTTTTTTTTTTTCTTTTTTCACCAGCGCCAGCAACCCCCGAGAGAAGCCTGCCGGTGGGCTTCCCAAATTGCCGTCAAATGCGCCCTTCGGGGGCAGCCTCAAACCTTATTGTTATCAGACACTAGATGCCAAATTCCCCCGAACATTTCATCCTTTTCCCTTACGCCCTTTTTCGGGCAGCTGTGGTTTCACATGTCTCTTTTAGGTCGCCATGAATCTCAGGCTCGGTCGAACAGGAACACCCTTGATTACCGCCAGCCTGCACCCCCTTCCACTTCCTTACGGGTCCCTATGTGCTATCTTTCACGTCCATTCCTGTCGTATAATCACCCGCTGGTATGCTGGCTTGCCGCTTGGGACTTGCAGCGTATAAGTGAGAAGTGATGGTCAGCGTCCTTGTCTGGCCTATCACTGTTCCCTCCCAATCGGACCGCTCCGTGATGTGTCTTTATTAAGGTTCAGCCATTGCACGGCGACCTGGTAAGCGGAGGTATTGCCAGACAAGAACTAGCCAAAATTGCCCACTTGCCGGGTAATCATTCGAGAGGCTTGCACG
This sequence comes from Colletotrichum lupini, assembly GCF_023278565.1. Classification (NCBI taxonomy): domain Eukaryota; kingdom Fungi; phylum Ascomycota; class Sordariomycetes; order Glomerellales; family Glomerellaceae; genus Colletotrichum; species Colletotrichum lupini. Next base: position 355,416 of record NC_064676.1, read on the forward strand.
GGTAGCTATTTTCTCCTTGGGTTGCACAAAGCTAAGTGAACCAGAAGCTTTCAGGGATAGCGAAAGCGAATTACCGTGAGATCGAACATCCGGCGAACTTTCTTTGCGCTTCTTGTTGATTTGACAGCTCCTGCGCTTATTGTGGCTCACGGCGCTTGCCCTCCCTCTCCCTGTTTCCCTTGAGAGGGCACAGTTGCGAGCCGACTCTGTGCAGGGCAGAAGAAACGGATCACCCACAGGTCAATGTTTTCTCGTCGCTGTTTCTTTTGGTCAGAGTTTTTCCCTACACACCCTCCCCCCCCGTCACCCCCTTGTGGGTTGCGAGATCTCGTGTGCTTGGACGAGCTTGCCATCGGGTGTCCCGAATGCAGTCTGTCTGTTACGCTTTTCAAAAGTTTAGTTGTCGGCAATTCATCCTTAGTAGCCAGGCGCACAGGGCTGACCAACGGTGTGGCAGAAGCTACCATTCTGCTGGTTCAGTTTGACAGTTCATGCATTGTCAAAGATTCGACAACATCGAGCATATTTGCATTTAGCCTATTGCGGCAAACAATGCTCCCAGTGCCGGGTCTTTTTCTGCTATGGTGGTTCGGCTTCTCCCGAGAACCAATCGATTTGGGCCGGTGAGTCTTCTATTTCGCTGCTAGCTCAGCTTATTTGTTGCTAAAGACGAGTGCCTAGTCCCCCTCCTACACCACCATCTCCAGAAGTGTAATGCTTCGTAAAGTCATAGCCCAGTGCTTGTGCGCCCTGCCGGGAGAACCTTTTTGTGAGCCAAACTGCGAAACCGAACAGAAATAACGATCAAAACGTCAGAGTGGCCTGTCATCCAAACTCACCTTGCTCAGTTCCTTCAGCTTTTCTTGATCCGATTCAGCATCTTTGCAAAGCTTGAGGAACGGGTCGGAAGCCAGCACCTCGTCGGGGTGGACGCTGAACATGCGTCGCAAATTCTCGCTGGATATCGGGTCAATAATGTCTTGATACTTCTGTCGCCGCACTTGGTCGTAGACTTCCAGAATGCTCAGGCTCGCCTTATTGCGATGTATCCCGGACAAACACTCGTAGAGGCCTTCCACGTCGACGATGCCGCCGGTGAGGCCGAGACCCCCACTACCATGACGATCGTCAGCACAACCTGCGCGCTACGGGCCACGGAAATTACCGAGCGAAAAGAGCAAAGATGCCTACAAGGGGTTGCAGAGGTGCGCTGCATCTGCAGCGAGCAAAATCCGGCCGGCAATCATTCTCTTGGCTAGCCGTTGATGGACCTTGTATGGGCTGATACTGACGAGCTTGTACTCGTCCGGTTTAGGGTGTCCAGGTAGTATACTTCTAAACCTCTCCGGCTGCCTGCCGAGAATCTCTTCGGGGGTCGAGCCCGTAGCTTCACCATACGTTACACGCCATAGGCCATCTTTGGTGATTTTGGCCGCCATGAACCAGTCCTTTGAGTCTAGAATGAAGTTGGAGTCTGAGTACCCAAAGCGACTAAAGTCGTAGTAGACCTGTGAGATCATCAGTTCGTCGACCTGACACTCGAGCACCCGGACTTCTCGATAGAGAGGACCACATCGACAACGGGCCGAAAGAAGGTATAACCTACGTTCGTGGCCACATTCTGCTCATCCCATGTCTTGCCAGGAAATTCGTTCCCAAACAACGATCGCCGGACAATACTGTTAGCCCCGTCGCACCCAATAACAAAGTCTCCAAAAAGCTGTGACTTGTCCCCTGTGTCCCCGTTCTCCACGTCGACCCAGGCACGGGAATCGTCCTGACCGATTGCTGTCACCCGATGATGAAACAGGTACGTGACGGATGGTAGATGCTTCGAGTGATCGTAGATCAACCGCGCCAGGTCGCACAAGGGCAGTGCAACCATGCGATCTGGATCATCACCGTCAATCTCGTTGCTGATGCCCGCAATGCGCGTCCCGTCTGGCTTGCGCCATGCAACTCCATCGGGAAGAAACCCGTATTTCCGCAGGTCGCTCCCCAGGCCGGCGCGATTCAGGACCTTCATCGCCGGTGGAGCGTAGTGGGTGGCTCTGGGCTTATCGTCGAGCTCCAATGTCTGCTCGACGATCGTAACGGGAATGGCGTCCCGACCCAGAAGCAGCCCTAGCAGCTGCCCAGCAGGGCCGGCCCCGACAATGATAACCTAAAGGGTATGCTCAGTCAAGGTTTGATAGCGGACAGGCCAGCGTGTTTACATTTTTCAGCCCTGGGGACATGGCTAGCTAGTCAGAGAGGGGAGGTGTGCCTGTCAAAGAAGGTTCGGTCACCCAATTGCTATGGGGATATTGCGAAAAGACGTGGCTCGGGAGGGTTCACGCGAAGATAATTATCTGGTAAATTTGATGTACGGTGTATCCGTACGTGTAATAATGTGTGGCTCAGGTCAAATGTAAGATACAGTAAGGGCGTGTGCATCTGCAAATCCACGGAGTACACTCAGGGTCTGTTTTGAAGTAAAAGAACCTTTGCAGTTATGAATACGTTGGAAGTTACATTCGATGATGCGTTGCTCACTCACTCTACGTCTCATGTGAATACCGCATGATCCCCGTTCCCCCGCGCCCATCACCGGCGCGGGCACCGGAACTCCTCCACATCCAGGATGAACGCTCGCCGGACGTGGCCTCCACAAACACCCGTGGACCCCACCATCCATCACTCAGCGATGTAACAATGTTGTGTGTGTCCCCCACATGGGGTACTATCTAATTAGATTGCCTTAGTTTTCTCTTCATCAGGCACCTAGGTTGCCCACTGATTGTTGGCCTGACTATTTTCGGCATGGCTGTATTTCAAAAATCGAACGGTTTGCGGAGTCTCTTTGTCAAAAAGCAGCGAGTTAAACCCCGCAACCGTCGTCCCGTCGGAAAGAGGACCCATGTGAGGCAGGTGGTAGCATTTCGAGAGGCCGACACGAACAGGCATACGGACATGGTCCACGAACGCACGTATCGCAGGGCAGGCCACAAGCACATTTTAGTCTAGTTTGGCATCAGAGCGATCCAAGATGCTGTCAAGTCTGGTCGGGCGAGTCATATGTCTCCGATTCTGGGCAGTACCAATGATAGCGGGAATCTGGAAAATCAATACTGGAAAGACTTGCCAAACTTTGGAGATATTGAAATTACCAGACTACTACTGAACTACTATTCGTACGTGTATGCGTACTATTGTGACGCACTTCGTGGCTGCCATCAGTTTAGTAAGCTGATCCGGCCGGCCGCAAGGGCAAAGAACACCTTATCCAAGATCTCTGAAGGAACCGAATGCAGAAATTCCGCCTCTTCCGATCGTCTCCGGAGCTTGACGCCGACGCTATCAAGTTCTTGAAACATCCCGTAGGGTCCGAACGCTGCATAGCTACCCAACTGCCACGGCTCCTGGGCGTGAAGGAATTCGATCACTGACTTGCGCATCTGCTTTCCAGTCTGTTGTGCACCAGGAGCAAATGAAAGATCAAATCCCCCAAAGAGAAAAAGCAAATCCACCGCGTGATGAGCTCCATTTGAGGGTTGCCAGGGGTTGCACTCATCAACGAGATATCGATAGGCGGGTTTGTTTGCTGCCCTAAATAGGCGAGCAATGTTCTCCGCTGGGAGAAGAAATTTGTAGTCATTCATGAAGTCCAACGCCCCTACCTTGGAAGCGGAGGCTCTGTCAGAATGAATATTGTAGAGTTTTTTGAGCGTGTCCTGGTGTTCGCCGGCATAGCTGAATGCCTGAGCAATCTCTGAAGCTTCCATTTTCCATATGCCCTCTCGCCAGAGAATGGCCTATTTGTGAAGGTTAATTGGAAGGAGGGCAACTAGTTCAAGCCCATGGGTACAACACATACCTCGTCTCGAACATCACCTATCATCACGCTCTCCGCAGCCCCTATGGCTGTCTCCCACCCAACAAGAGTAGGATCCACTTGAAGGAACCATGAATGTATTCCAGCCAGTTCTATGGCCTTCACCAATTTTTCAACAGGGGCTGTGCTCAAGTCAAAGTCACCCAGTGTACCAAGATGATTCACGAGTGTTTGGCGTAAAACAGAAGCCTTTGTCCTTGGCTGAGGAGGAGAAAGGTACAGCGAGCCAGAAGAGAGTATGACTCTTCTTACTTCAATGCCAGCCGCTATGTGGGCGTGGCAGTATACCGCTCCAGCACTTTCTCCAGCCAGTGAGACATCATTCTACGGAAGCCTGTCAGTGGTCTCCCGTCTTTGGCAGATGGGAATGTGACTTGTTACCGGGTCACCTCCAAAATCCGGAATGTGATCAGTGACCCATTTGAGAGCCAATGATTGATCTTGCAGAGCGAGGTTACTCGAGCTACTTTCGCTTCCGAACGCGAAGATGTTGAGTCTGTACTGAACTGTCACGACGATGACGGGTTTACTCAAGTTCACGGAATCTTCCACTATTCTTCTCGTGTCTAAAGTTTGCAGCTGTCAGTGCCTAGTATGCTAGCGCTAGTACGATACATTTCACGAAGGATCTTTTGGGGGCGGATAAGGGGACATAGCGGAAAGCAGGGCGCAGTTCGTACCGCACACGCCAGAGGCCGCGCTTCCAAAAGTAACCGCCTGTGAGCCGCCTGAGATGTCCGTGTTAGTCAAAACATCAGCCCCTGACTTTGACAAGCATACCGTGTATCCAGACCAAAACAGGTAATCTTTGAGCCGTCAGCAGTTCTTGTGATTTGGGCACCGTAACGTCCAAGTTGAGGCATCGAAACTCATCTTCGGCCTCAACGGGTAGCCTGTGCTCAGGAGGTATACGCAATAGATGCCCTACATCAACTTTGACTTGTGGACACCGAGGGCTGTGAACACGAGAACTAGTCAGCCTTTCCTTCACCGACAAATGTTCAGACCGAATGTCAGAAAGAACGTACCCAAACTCAGTACAGTTGATGTCTTGCGGCAGTGCCACTAATGGCTCGGGTTTGGCAAATCGCGAAACAATCTTGCCATATGGGATGCCTCTAAACTGTGCGATCGTCCCTAAATCAACGCCACATAGAGTTGAACCCAGAGATTTGCTTTCGAGAGTATAGGCCATCGTTATTCCAATGGCATAGGAAAGAACAAACAGAGTTACGCTAATTCTGACAGGATTTCTAACTGTAATCCGAGCTCTAGGTCATCTCCGTGGGACAGGATACACCGGACGAAAGACCAAGTGTCAAGTGGAGGACACTGGATGAGTAATGATGGTTTCCCCGCGGTCAGGAGCTCTATCTTCGCAAGTCGACCCCGCATCAGGTGACTATTTCCGCGGCAAAAACACACATACACACACATAAACACACACACCCCTTCAGATTCGCCGTTGAAGTGCAGTTAAACTATCACTCAATTACCAAGGGATCTCGTGATTCTTCGCGTGAAGGTACCGATCAGGAATTCCGAAGGCCGTTGAAAGCACACAGACATATTGAAAGTGTGCCACACGTGAAATTCTTGAAGCAACGAGTGTTTGGCGTTTTGATCACAGATTTAGGGAGTAGAGACCGTTGGGAAGATACCCAGTAAACGTGCCGACAATACGGGAGATTCTTCTGAGAATTGATAAATACCACCCGATGCCTTTGACAAGCATCCCCTCGCCTGAAGCTCCCCAGTTGGTCCGTGGACCATCTATTGATGGAACAGGAATGCCTCCCAACCCTTCAGTAGTGTGTCCAGCCCAATCTTTTCACCCAACTCGAGCAGCAAATCATATCGTGCCGTGCTAGCCCCGGCCTCCTTGTAAGCTCTCGTCCCATCTTGGTACACCACCCGCCCGCCGGCATCTTGAAACCGCTTCCATGGAGCTTGACCATGAACAAAGTCAACTATGTCGGTGACAAATGATTCGACGGACTTTCGCTGCTCCTCTCCAAGATGTTCCTTATAGTTTTGGAAGAGGAATGCCACGTCGAGGACATGCGTGCTGTAGCCCCTAAATGGCCCTTCCCACGGATTGGGCTCGGCAAACTCCAACAAATAGGAGTCGCCGTGAAAGCTGTTGGCAAATGACTCTGCCGTTGCCCGAAATCCAATATCAGAGGCGAATTGCAGAACTCGGATGAAAGCCTCATCATCGTTTGTGGTGTCATTAATGTCGTATGCCTGCAGAATCTGTGCAGCAATGCCGGCATGGTGTGACAGAGCTGTGTTGATGATTTGCGTGAACGAGGCTGCGATGTTCTCCTTTCGCTGGAAAAGACCCATAAACCCAAATATGCTCGCCTGTGTGGTTGGTTTAGTTACATTAAGCCGAGAATGTGACCGAAATATTGATGGTACTCACATCCAAGGGGGCGTACCCGACCATGATAGCTTTACAAGATGTTGTCTTGGGAATTAGCTTCCCAGCTGACGCCGTCTCGAACGTCGGCACGAACGGGACTGTTTCTTCATCGAGAACCGGCAGGAAAGGAAGGCTTCTGCCAATCTTCGAGGAGAGCTCTTCGGGGGACGCCCTTGACAAGATCTTGATACGTTCACTCGAACTCACATCTTCAGCTCCCAAAGCTTTTACAACGCCTTTGTACGCCTGCTCAGCCACACCGAGCTCCAGGGGTGCGAGGGACGGCGGCGAGCCTCCCAAGATAATGAGTTGAGAGGCAAGAGCTTTCTCAGAGTATAATAGACGGCCCGCCGAGACTAGAAAAAAGTAGGAGATGCGGTCTCGGTTTCGAGACCGAAATGCCGAGGGACCGACGGATGAGACTTACTGCCACCAGCGCTTTCACCTACAACGGTCACACTCTGAGGATTTCCCCCGAATCCCGACACGTATTTTCCCACCCACTCCAAAGCCATCCTCTGATCATGATGACCTTGATTGCTTTTGAATCCTTCTTTGCGAAGCTCCTCTGATGTCAGAAATCCAGGGATTCCGAGGCGGTAACTATCAGGTTAGTTACGAAAGCTAGAACGGTTTATTTGGAGAAGATATGTTATACTTGATGTTGACGGCGATGATGGGCTTCCCAAGCTTGTTTGAATGTTGGACTATGCGCTTGGTATCATACTGAGGCCACCAGTTGGATCCCGTGCCGAACCCTCCGCCGTGAATGAAAACCAGAACTGGCACTTGCTTTAGGTCACCAATTTCCAGGGGCGCTGTGAGATTCAGATTGAGACACTCGGTCCCCGAGAGACCGGGGAACTCGGGTATTGGGAGCGACTTCTGAATGATCATGTGTTCATTCTTCACTCCGTCTGGGTCGGATACGGCTTGCGGACTGATAAACACGATTAACTAAGTGATTTGGTATTACAGAAAAACATGAGGATAACACACCCGTGGCGTGTAGCGTTGAGTCCACTGCCATCGTACTGGACAAGCTTCGCATTGTCGAACCAGTGCTGTAGAGTAGCATACTTGAGGCCGAGGAACTGGATTACTCCGTCGGATGCTTTGCCCTTCACTTTCCCAATGATTGGGTGATCGAAATCTTGGGCATTTGAGACCATCTTGATTATTCGGCGCTTTTGGAAGTTCATAATAGCTCGTCAAAAAGTTGATACAGATAGAGAAAATGCTCGGTTGGCCGATGACTTCAATGTGGCTAAGGTAATATACGCGCAGGAGTCAATTTGGTCGGAGATTTCAATAAAGACTTCAGAAACAGATATCCTCAACCCGGCAGCTTGAATTAGATTCTGGTTTATCGACTTAACTTCAAGCTGGTGAGCGATATTGATTCCACATCCTGAAGGCGAGCGACCGGATCACCCGGAGCGAATCCCGCGATGTATTCTGTCTTGCTGTTGAAGCTCAGGCCTGATAGCTACCCCACGTTACCCCGCATGGGATTTCGAGCAGCTTGAGAGCTCCCCCACATGCAGCTGCTGTGAGAATCGCGTCAGCAACACGTCAAGCCATTCATCGCGCCCTGGGCATCGGCTGCTTTGCTACACGGAACGTCATGCTGGACTATTTTCCAATAAACCAGGCTTGTCAGTTCACGTTAAGCGTCATCGAAGCCTCGGAGTCGCTCGAAATGGTATCTTGAGGACTGTGGCATAGCACTCACCTCATGCCACTGATATTGACTCTAGCGCTAGTCTCATCAGTCAGTCTTGTCCAATAATGCTCTACGTACGCTTTGATACACTTTACAAGATTTAGTGGTAGTAATGAAACCGTTTCTTATCTGATGATGACGTTGTACTAGTTGCGAGGCTGGTTGGCTCGGACGGGAGAGTGCTCGTAGCAGGGAAGCTCTGCGGAGATATCATGCCCGCACAAGGTTTTTCATTGGTTTCTTGATGACTGATCACACACCTGCGGGACGGTATAGGTTTGATATACCTCCCCACGTATAGTACAATGCAGATCGCGCCTTCTATGCACTAGTTCTGTGGTTGACATGCAGGCCCAGCAGCCTCCATCTCTCGCTCGTATGCCCGTGCCAATCGCTCTAGAACATCGCCCATCCTGACTGTGATACCCCATACCCATACCTAGCGACACATCGTCAGTTATCAAGTGCTAAAGAAGATAATCACTGGAGTCAGTAACTTACGTCTTGAAGGAATAGACTGCAAGTTTTAGCTAAGCCTGCAGCGAGGGATGTGCTCTCATCTGTGTCATAGTCCGATTCCTCGAGTACGTCCTTGATCTTCATGAGCAGGCCTAGTTCAGCTGCACTGGGCTCGATGCCCCTTCTCCTGTCTAATTCGATCGCGTGAGCCCATTTCGTGGTGAATAGTACTATTCAATGTTAGTTGAGCATAGTTCACAGTCTTTCACCTGCGGAGTAGTACTTACCATTGTCCCAAGCTGCAACCGCATGCTCTACGCTCCATCTGAAAGCAGCTGTCTTACGTATGAGCATGTGGCCCATCTTCACTGGTAGCTGGATACCCTCCAGCGTCTTCTCGATGACCTTCACGCAGTCGATGTTCCTCTCTAGCTTCGTGTTCGCGAACGTGGTGACGTTGCTGTTAATGGTGCTTGGGTCTTCAGCGAGAAGACAGAGACGATCGAAACTCTTAGTGTTATCAAAGAGCCGGATGTAGGCGGCTCTAAGGATCGCATGTGAGCTGAAACATAGCGACGTGATGTCGTTGTCGTCCATATCCTCAAGCTGACCTTCTCGAGTTTGCTTCAGTAGCCCGTGACACCTGTCTAGAGAGATCAAGGCATTTGAGAGAAGAGAGCTCCCTAGAGAGGAAGTCCCAGTTATTGAACCAAAGGAGAAAATCGCTGAGGTTTCCGAAAGTTGGGAGAGTTGCCAGGTGTGTATGAGGATAGCATGTACCAGGATGAGCGCAGAGAATGGTGAGATGTTGTATGATTCGAAACTGGAATCATCGGTGTTCTCGGCTAAAACATCTTTCAGAATGTCCTTGGTGGTTCTTGAGTTCTTCTTTCTGTAAGCGGCTCGCAGTTCTCGCCACTCATTGGCTGTTAACGCATTCCAGAGGTTCTCGTCATGGAAGTACTCAATTTCTAGATCTTGACTGGCATTGAAGGCAGGACTGAGGCCGTAGATGATGATGTTGACCGTGTTTGTCACATAAATGGCACCAAGGAGTCTCTTCCATGATTCGCGTTGCACCCAGTCTGCCCATGTTGAACTCAGGAGGTCCGCGTTATCTTGTTGCAGCTGACGCCGCATCTTTGCGTACAACTATCAATATGTAAGTATTGACTCTGGCCTCTCTATTACATGTTAAAGCAACACTGAAATATGGGCTGGAACCTACTAAAGTGTAATGACTACACTCCCCTATAGACTGGGCCGCCAAGTCTTTGTCGCCACTGAATGTCGCGAAGAACGTTAAGAGAAACTTCGTTTGCATAACCCAGAGTGGACAATCCCTCGTGAGGATCTACAGGGGACACAATCATTAGCTCTGAAGTTCGCCTTGAATATAAGATCAAAGAAGGAGTAACTCACTGGCTCAATCAGCCTCAGCGGAAGATCCCAAAGACGCCGGGCTCGACGGCGATCTAAGCGATAGAGAGCCCCAATACTGCACATAGCCAGTATCAGGGGGCTAGGAATGTCACCATGCGAAATAGTCTGGAGGTGAACCAGGGGCAAGTGGCAATGAAAGCACTCCACGTAACTGGAGAGAAAGCTCTGACAAGCCTTCAACGGAGGGATGTCCTTGGATATATCAGGTCCAGTAAGTCTCTTATTCACGTCTCTGCAAATTGAGTCATGCATGGGCTTGTCCATGGTAAGACTTGGCTTCGTACATCGCTTATTCTCAAGCAGACGTGGAAGATTGCGCCCGATAGCGGCTGGGGATGTAGACTTCAAGGTTTCTGACCAAGTCTCTTTATCTGCGTGATGAAGACTCCTCTCAAAGGAGCATGACTTCTCTGGAGGGCTGGCAGTCGAGTTATTCGAAGCCTCAAGGCCAGTGCCTGTGTTCGATAATCCCATCCAATCTGGAGCGTCGAGAAAACCAAAGTCATGTGCGAAGTCAAACGGCTCCTCAGATATAGGCAATACCGACTGTGAAATTGGATCTGCAAGAAAAGAGTCCAAGGAGCCGAGAGCTGAGCCATTTTCTGGCAGCGAAGGGTGCCCGTTTGGCACATGACCCCTATTTGCGGTTCCTGTCGGATTGGAAGTCCAATTCGACCGCGGCATACAGCCGACTGCGCAGGGGCCAATTGGGGGCCCTATTTACGATTATCGTAGCCAGCCTAACCTACGGTTAGAACCTCCTTTTTACACCTACGTAGATATTTATATAGTTTAATTAATCTCTTCGTTAACTACAGTTCGAACTAACTACCCTATAATAGGGATACTAATACTAATTAATAATTAAATTCTATTATTATAGATTAGTAAAGTATCTCGTTATATAGAAAAGACGACCTCTTAATACTATATAGGATAGGAGATTCGTACTAATTAACCTTATAGAAGTAGACGAAAAAGGAGGCGATTCTTAAATACCGTACGAAATTAAGTAATCGTAGCCCTTTATTACCTACGAGAGGTCGACGTTTACTACGTTAAACTACGTTAATTAATAGAACTACTTGAGTAACTAGCCTTTTACCGTCGCCCTAAGTAGCTTTTTTACTAAACGACTTTTTTACGGCCGGCCTGCGATTAGAAATTAACTAGTTAAATTAATAAAAATATAGTATAAAAGAGCACCGCGCGATTAAAAAAAAGGATTCCTAAATATAAATATTCTTATTTAGTAATAAAAGTAACCCTATAGGAGTTATTAAGCTAAGAGATTTATAGTATATAAGAAAGTTTATTATTACGAGGATTTTACGGGTACGACCTTAAGCCCGCGATTTAAATAATCTTTTTATAGCTCCTTTAACTACCCCCTGGGTATTACTTAGGAATATAATATAGGGGACGGTTTAATAAAAGAGGAGGGGATTTAGAGGTCTTAATAATATTAAGTTAAGAATATTACGGATTTTAGAGATTAACTTAAGAAGAAGACGGCTACTCTAAAGTAGTCCTACGATTTCCCGCTAGAGTTATTATTAGCCTAAGAAAAGGCTAAAAAGACGAGGATCTAAGGGGAAAAAAAAAGAATTTTTTAGAGGGCCGCTTAAAGGCTTCTTTTTATACTAACTCCCGGTATAAAATTACTAATTTTAAAAAATTAACTAAGTAATAAAAGGGATCGCTAGTAAACGATAATTACTTAACCGTAATTAAGTTACGAAAAAAACTACTTAAAAGATATAAAATAGGGTACCGAGAGGCTATAAAAAATAAGATCTCTAAGGTATCTAACCCTACTGCGTATAAGTAATAAGTGGGCATTTTTAATAAGTCCTTAAAATATACGATTTTATAAGAAGGAGGGCTTAACTTCGTTAACTATACTTAACGGCCTATACGGTTCTTAATAGCCTATATAGCTCTTTTATAAGCTGCCTAGCGTCTATTTTTAACTATTCTTATAGAATACTACCTTAAAAGAGGTAGGTTAAAGAAAGAAGCTATTTAGAAATTATAAAGAGCACGAGGCTTAGGAGGTTAGAAGTATACGGGATAGCAGAAATCGGTAACTAATAAAAATCCTAAGACTAATTACTATATCTTTTTATAGTAATATAAACGTCTACTACTACTATTATAAAAAGGAATTATTAAAACCTATTTTTTATACTAAATAAAAAAGAAGATCTTAATAAGTACGATAGCTAGCGATTTAAAAAGGTAGTAGTAATCGCTAGAAATAATAAAAATAAGAGTAGTAGCGAGATAGTAAGAAAAAGCGAGAATTTCCTAGACCTTAATAAATTCGTTAAGTAATAAAAGCATAGATTTATTATAACTAGCGCGCGGATTAAATATATCCTTATTAAAATTAAATACGTTAGTAACTACTAATACGGGTATAAGCTAGAGTACGACCCTTAGTAAGTTAGGGTAAGAAAAAAGAGGACGAAACCCGATCTTAAATAGAATCCTAATCCCTTATAAGTAAGTAAATATTAACCCGGACTATTAGGGGACGTAGATATATAGAATCATAGATTAGCTTAATAATAAGTAAATTAATACGGTATTAATCTATTTAACTAAGGTTTATAAGAAAAAGGGGCTATAAGGGTAACCCCTATTTTATAAAATTATAAACGACCTTAGCTATTAACTAGATAAATAGTTCGTAAGTATAAGCCTAGGAATTATAAAAGTTATTAATAGATTCCTCTACGAGCGAGGGGTATTACTAGCGCAATTATAATTATAAGAGCTATACGAAATACTAATAGTAATAATTATAGAGAAGGAATTCGTACTATAGAATTAGGTATAAGTCGATAGAGTGTATAATCGCTTTAATAAATTTAAAAAAAAGGTAAACGACCTAGATTTCTTTTTTATAATTACTAATAGAAATTTATTATCATAAAAGGATATACCGGGGTAAAATATAGTACTAGAAATACGATAATTAATAATTCCGCTTATTTCGATTTATAATTTATTACCGCTACTAACGTAAAATTCGGTACTAATTAGCTAATAAAAAAGGAGGTAGACGACCCGAAGTTATTAATAATACGTAGCGACGTAAGGATCGTATATAAAGACCGAAAATTTAGTAATAAATACGAAGTAATTTATAAACCTTAAAAAGATCTTTTTAAAAGAGAAATTATATTCTAGGGAGAAGTATAAGGTTTTATAAAAAACCTTAACGATGTTTTATAATTATTATAAAAAAGTTAGAATTAGGGAATACTAGTACTATTCGGTAATTAATATCGTACTTATAAATAAAGCCTCTAATTATTATTACGAAGTAGTACGTAATTTTAATTAAAACGACTTTCTTAGTATAATTAACGTAATCCGAAGCCGCTTCGAGACTTATAATAAAAACTTAGAGCTCCTATTTAAATTACGAGCGATTTTTTTTATATTTATAGTTAGGATAATAGAGGGTAAATTATGAGTAAAGATTTTTAAAGAGCTTATTAATCGAATCGATAAGCTAGTAAAAACCTAGCTAAATAAGAGGATAAATAAGCGAAAAGTTAGATATTTTTATACTATAGTTTAGCGTATACTAAAAATAAAAATTACCTTATACTAAGTATTTAAAAACTACGAAACGCTCTACTCGAGGCTAAGATTTAGTTTTAATATTAAAGCGAGAATGCCGCGCTAAACCTATTTTTAAGTATACGACGGCCCTTATTAATAATATTAGGTCGATTAAATATATAATAAAAAAAGAAAAGAGGCTAGATACGGTAATCGCTAGTAAAAAGGCTTAGATTCGTTAAATAAGTAGAGATTTAATTTATAAGTAGGGTAATAAAAAAAGTAATATTATATTTATAAAAAGGATAGATATTAGTTAAGTAACTACTCCGAAGAAGAGCGTACTAAATTATATAAATAGTATAAAAAGTTAAGGGTAGTAAATAATAAAACTAACCCTCGTCGGTTTAACTAATTTCTTATTATATATAAGGGCAGATCTAGGGGTATAGAACTTAGTAACGGTAGCTAAAGTGGTGGCCTAAAGTATATACCCCCTATAAGAGATTCGGAAAATAAGGAAGATCTTACCCCCTATACTAACGAATTAGATTATAACGAAATCGACGATATTAACTACTCTTTTTTTACCCCGTTAGCCTCTAAAAAATATACGAAACTAAACGAATAGAAGGTAATAAAAGCTTTTAATAAGTAGGCTTTTATTTATAGATAATAAGGGAAGGTCCTTTAGATAATAAATATAGAGGCGGCTAAAAGAGCGAATCTAATAGGGCTAAAGCCTATTTTTTTAATAATTAAGGAGAAGACGCTCTCTTTTTTAATATCTAAAGAAAAAGAATATAGTACTAAGCATATCTAGGGGTAGCTAGAGGGGTCCTTTTTATATTACTTAAATCTTTCGAATACTAAGCTCGTATAGGTATTTTATATAAGTAAAAAGTACGGCTTAGACGATTTTTATAAAATTATCCTAGATATTAGGGTATTATAATAGTTAATTAAAAAAAAAGGGTAATTCTAAGCGCTATAAAAAATCGCGCTAATAATATTTAATATATTAATAGCGGGTATTATAAAGATTAGTTTCGGCCTAAGTAAGGAAATCGTCGCCCTAAGTATAATAAAAGTAAAGACGCACTTCGGAATAATAACTTTTTATATTTTACTTATTAATACCCCATTTCTCCTATATTTAAAAAATATAGATCAACTAGGTATTATATTTAATAATACGAAAAATAGAATTTTTAGTCGTAAGTACTTCGAAATAGTCGAACGATAATAGGGGTATACGTTTATAAAGCTTATTAACGATACGAAGTTAATTAATTACTTAATAAAAAGTAAGCTTAGAAAACTATACTAGAGATTTGGGTACCCGTTAGTTACGAGGCTATATAACTTCCTAAAGTAATTAGGTAATAATAATATCAAAATAGAGGTGTTAGAGTAGTTAATAAAAGTATATTATTAATACTAAATAAATGCGCAGAGCCTACGCAGATTTAAGTTTAAATTGCGTAATAAGCTTAACTTTAACTAGGAAATCGTTATTAATATTTTCTATTTAAATAGTTAGCTAGTATTATATATAATTAACGTAGTTATATCCTTTTAGGTAGGGTAATTCCTCTAGGATTTATAAATAAAAATAGTAAAGGTAGCCCTATAAAAAAGCTAAATCGATATATATTAGGGACCGCTAGATAGTATTAGAACCGACGCTAGTACTAGTTTTAAGTTAGCAGAATTTAGGGATAATACGACGGCTTATAGTATATAGTTAAAAATCGTACTTATTAAAGCGTACTATAATATTAAAAAAATAAAAAGGGCATACTAGGAATTAAAAAGGGCGTTTAGAATTATTAAAAAAAAAAATCCGGATTTTACTAACGACGAATACCTCTAGATAGTACTTAAATATTATAACGATATAATAGGGCCTAACGGACTTATACTAATACTATTAATATTTAGAGTATATTTAAGAACGACCTTAGCCTCGCTACTATTACTAGGCGTAAGCTAACGAGCCCGAGTAATTAAAAAAGTAATATAAATACTGCGCGAGGTAAGTATAAAAAGGCAAGTTAACGAGGTAATTACTATATATAATAGGCCTAATATAGGGGATAATCTAAATATGCTACTAAATTTGGATATATAAGTATAGTACGAAATTACTTAATAGTGGGCTAAGCTATATAAGTTAATTTCTATTAACGAGCGCTCTTATATAGTCGTAAGAGATCGTAACTAGCTACTCGAAGTATTAATTATAGTAGTTAGACCGTACTATATAAACCCTAATAAGGTGATTTTTAACTTATAAAAAAAAAAGAGCTAGGGGAAACTATATAACCCGCGGTAGAGGTATAAGAAATTATCCTTAATAAAATCGTTATAATAGTACTAATAGACGACAAAAAAGAGGAAATTACTAAAAGGGTACTAATACTACTAATAAGACGTCGTAGAAAACTACGATAGTAAGCCCTAACGCGGTAATTTATTACTAATAACGAAGTAATTAATACCTTTTATATAAAAAAAAAAAGCCGATTTCGAGCTAGTAGTTAAACTACGTAAAGAAGGCGTAATTATAATTATTAGAAAACTATATAAGGGATTAGATCTTATTAAAATAGATACTCTTCGTAATGAAGAGGTCTATCGATTTATCCTATACGACTTAAAAAAAATATATAAACCTTCGCATATTTAAATTACGAATAATTCGTAAGATTAAAGGGAAAAAAATACCCTAGTTATATAAAAAGTTTAGATACGTAATTTAAGGGTATAGCGATGTTAAAAAGGCGACGCTACTTATATAATTACTTACTATATAGCGCTATAGCTAACGATTAATAATAGTACTAATAGTATCGCTATAAAAGAAGGGATATAAGATTTAGAGCTATAATATTACTTAGGCCTATACTTAATCGGCTACAGGGCTTATAAAGAAAATCCTAGCCTATTTACCGAAAGAAATAGTTAGTAAGTACTAGAAGGTACGATTATTAAAGTGCTTAAGCTATTATATAGGCTCGTAGAATCGGGTACTTATTAGTAAGCTACTTACTACGATTTTTATATTAATTAATTATTAATAATTACCTTTATATATAACCCGTGCTTATTAGTTACGGAGTACGAAGGTGACTAATTTAGGATTATCGGAATATAAATTAATGATATATTAGGCCTATCCGATATTAACTTTATAAAAAAAGAGGATAAGGAGCTTTAGAAAGCGGGCTTCGTAATAAAGCTAAAAGAGGTCCTTATAATAAATACCCCCTTAGTATTTAACGGCAGGATTCTTATAATTAAAAAGGAAACTATCGTTTTTTAATAAAAGGGGTAAAGTAAGAAGATTAACCTTATTAATCTAAATATAACTAATATTAAGAAGTAGTATAAAACTAAGCTTGCGCGAGGGGTATATATTATAAATATTTATTAGCCTAAGGCGACTTTTAATTATACTAGGGTAGTGTAAGCTATAGATCTAACTAAACGAGACGTCGAGGTACTTAATAAGTAACTTAAATAATAGTAAACGAATCTCAATCGAGGTCTCGTTTACTACCTAATCGACTTTACGATTAGTAAGCTCTACGTCTTCGTTAATAGGTTATTTACGAATAATAACGACCTTATTTCGTAATTAGGGTATATTATTATCCTAGCTAACGAGAGTATAGGCGAGAGCGAATTTACTATATACGGTAATATAATCTACTACTTATTAACTAAAAATAAATAAGTAATAAGAAGTATATTAGCGTTAGAGGTATATAGTATAATTAACGGCGTTAACCTCTTTTACGTAATTTTAACGACGCTAAAGAAGATTACTAATTAAATTAGCCTTTTACTTATTCTAACGGTTATTTATACCGATTCTTACTTACTATACGAATATTTCGTTAAATTAAAAACGACGAAAAAAAAGAGGCTTATAATCGATATTATAGCCCTTAGGTAATCGTATAAAAGGCGCGAGATACTCGAAATCCGTTAGATTAATAATAAAAATAACCTCGTAAACGCTTTTATAAAAATAATACTAAATAAGGGATTAGAGTAATTCGTAAGTAGTAGAAAAGTCATTATACGAATAGAGGGATAAGTTATATAAAAAGAGTAGAGAAAAAGGGGAAAAAGAGACGACTTAGTAAACGGGCCCGAGGTTAAATTATATCTCTAATTATAGTAGTTAAATCGAAAAAAAAAAAAAAAGTTAGTATTAGATTAGAAATCTAATTTAACCGCGGTATATAGCCGACTACGCAGGGGCTAATTAGGGGCCCTATTTACGATTATTATAGCTAGCCTAACCTACGGTTAGAACCTCCTTTTTATACCTACGCAAATATTTATATAGTTTAATTAATCTCTTCGTCAACTACGGTTCGAACTAACTACCCTGTAATAGGGATACTAACAGTTCCTTCAGTGAGTTGGGTCCGCAGGTGATCAAAGACTGCCCCTTGTGTCATGGGTAGATCTTGAGGTCGACTATTGCCAAAAATCGATTCGGGATGAGTATCGAAAAACATGTCCAAGGCGTCTGCTGAATCTGAGATGGAGATATTGTGCGTTTGTGGAGGAGTGGGAGCCGCTTGCCCGCGCTGCCGAAATTGGTGAATCTCTCTCGAGATTTTCTTAGGTTGCGTTGAGACCACAATGCTATTGGAAACTAGAGTCGAAGAGCAAGAGTCTCTCCTAGGGCCATCTCCCAGCGAGGGCTGGCTCAGAGGGGTGTGATAGGCACGCTGCCGTTTAGGGTCATGCTCTCTTTCACTCGAACTTGCCTCCGACGACGCATCGTCGTCATCATCATTAGACGGCTCATCGACGACTTTGCTGTTGTGTTCCGCATGCAGTGTCTTTTCATGCCGCGTGATGAGGTCTCTGCCTTCCGATTAATCTCTGACTATCGCTCAGACAGTGCCAGGCTATTTTGAGGGAGCCTCACTTTCTTGAATATGTCTTCAAACAGTACTGGCAGGCATAAGGCTTCTCGTTTGTATGACTTCGCTCGTGGCGGATACAATGCTCACTGCGTTTGAAGACCTTAGGGCAGTGGGCACACTTATAAGGGCGAGCGGTCCTGCGAGCACGCTTTTCCCCTGCCTTTGCCGTCTCTGTCGACGCGACTACTTGTCCGGGCCCATGGACGGGTAGGGATGTGGTGGAGGACATGAGGTACAAATATTCTGAGTTTAGTGACGGGTGAGATAACTAAAGTAAGATGTTTGTCGATAAGGTGTATGACGGGTTTCTCGAGAATAAAGTAAGACGAGCAGTAACTTCTATGGCGTTGTTGGGGAGAACATGGGGAAACACGACTCAGTTTGTTGGAGTATCGTCCTCAGGAACCAACCAGACCGCATCGTCATCAAGGATCGACAAAATAGCGCCAAGACGGACATGGGGAACGCCCGCGGGCCGCCGCCGCGTGCGCAGTTAGCTGATCAGTAAGTTATTATCAACTCTTCGCTACCACGGCGGTTGCGGGGAAAAGTGTGGGGTTCATCGCATTTGTGTCCACCGGCATTGAGAACATTGGATCTGAGGTGGCCTTGTACAAATATGCTGGTTGCTATTGGTCTTAATGCTCCGTTTGACCCATGCAGACGTGTGGCTCTTGTATGTTACAGCTCGGACGAAACGCAACCAATGACTCGAAGAACGGAACACGAACGGATCGCCCTCCGTTACTCCCCGTCGCGCTCTTCGAATATCTAACTATGCTACAACCATTCCCTTCGTGTCAACTTTGACGCTTCCCAAGTAGAATCCTTCTCTTTCTGCTTGGGACCATTCAGACTTGAGAACTTCAGCTCGTCTGTTGTTGCGTGGCGCGAATCGGACCTTGAAGGGTTTGGGAAGAGTATTGATACCCGGTTCATAAGCTTCATCGGATAGATCTATCGGCAATTCCTTGCCATTCGGGTCTAATGCCGGCTCAATCTTGAAGGCCCACAAGATCTTGGCCAGTGTGATGAACAGGCTGTTCTCGGCTAGATGCATGCCAGGGCAGATGCGTCTCCCTCCACCAAAGTCAAAATGGTCACGAGCTTTAGCGTCTCCTTGAGCGGCGTAAAAGCCAGCCTTTTCAGGATACGCCAAGTAACGTGATGGGTTAAAATCTTCAGGGTCGGTCCATTTATCGGAGCTGAAATGTAACACGTATTGAGGAATCGCAACGACGGTGTCCTTGGGGATGTAATAATCCTTATAGACGACGTCCGAGGTCGTGTAATGTGGGCTTCCTATCGTGGTTACTGGCCTGATGCGGAGGACCTCTTTCCCAATTGCTCTGATGTAGGGCAGGCTGGCTTCGTCTGCAAAAGTTGGCGATCTCTCGTCGCCAATCACCCTCGTTAGCTCTTCATTGGCAATGTCCTGTACTCTGGGGTTCGCCGCCAGGTAAAGAATGCAGCTATTCAACGCTGACGAAGTTGTCTCAGATCCGGCCTCAATCATGGCTTTACTTGAGTTAGTGCTCCGCATACAATTAATAGTAGAGCTGGATATGATACTTACAGCCTGCAACAAAACCGGCCTGAACATCGGTAATGCCGAGTTTCTCAAAGTCTGACTCCATGAAATGCTTCACGAAGCACTCAGGTGCTTTCTTCTCGGCCACCGAAGTCTTCAAGCCATTCCAATAATGCATCCAGATTTTTCTCTGCCTTTCGTAAGCCCGAATAGCAGCCGGACGCCACCACTGGAGAAACGATGGAAGATTGGCAAGAGGAGGAAACATGTCAGCGATGTAAGCGCCAGGCTCCGCAACCTCGGTAAAGTCTTTCAGAAGGTCATAAATCTGACGCACATCTTCGCAGTCCTGTGTTTTTAGACTAGGAGTTAGCTTTCCTCCTCGTCGAAGAGTTGACACCAAAATAACTACGTACCCACTTAGGAACACGAAGTCCGTACGTACTGGTGAGTACAACAGATGTGGTATACCGGCGGACATGCATGTAGAAACTTTCTTGATCTGTGTTGTCGGTCGCAATGTCGTAGAGAAGTTGTTTGGCCTCAAACTCTTGTGATGGCTTGTACGTGTCTGAAGCTTTTGGCGTAAGGAGCTTGTGCACAATCGTTCGCAATTGTCGCCATTTGGACCCGTAAGTCAAAAGTAAGAGCCTGTTGCTCCCGGACAGAAGGTCAGAGAGTACCGGCATTGGTGACCTTCCAGAGGTCTTTGCCGATTGTTTGTCAAATGTCTCGCGGACGGCATCTGGGCTATTGACGAAAACCCAGTTTTCCCAGCCGAGGCGGACTTTGACAATCTCGCCATAATCTTGAGCCCATCGCTGGACTTGTCGATGTGGTGCTGAACCTAGCTGTGGCGCATTGCCTAGTAAAGGCCACCCCTTTGGTCCTGGAATGGTCTTATACCCCTTTGGAGTGGCAGTTGTTCTGCTCTTGATGTAAAAGTGAGCTACAACTATGGAAATAGAAAGAAAACTTAATAACTTGAGTAACGACATTGCGTATAATCACGTTGTGATAGCAATTAAAGTCTGCCCTGCCTGATCGAACTCAATATGAAATTGTGCAGACAACATTCTAATAGCCACCTTTCATAATAAGTGGTGTTTCTTCATCCGGAACACACTACCTATGCACACCTAATCGTTGTGCCCGCATTGGAGCACGAGCCCACTTCGGCGACTTTGTCAGTCATGACAGAGACACCACATCCCCGCACACTAAGAGACATGTCTGGAGTGGAATCCCACACAGGTCGTCTCAGCACGACAACGAAGCTCTCCGAGCCTCCACACGCTCCAACGTACAAACTGCCGCAAAGGTCGTGTGGAGTAGCTGCCCAAGCTCAGATAGCTCCATGTGGGGTGAAGCTTTCCTCAATAGATAGGGGAGCATTTCGTACAAAAGCGATAGATAGCTCCATTGAGCCGTCGTTCCCGTCAGCCCCTCATCCAGCAACCCCTCCTCGCATTCTCAGAGCTAGCTTCACTTCACAATGGCAGCGCCAAAAGACCTTAAGCCGAAGGACTTCCAAAACGCCTTCCACTGGGCGGCGACGCAGCAAGACGGAGCAGTCCCCTCCTTTGCGACGCGCCCGAACGACCCGTATGCTTATCAGCCCGGTTTCAACAACAGCTTCGAGTCAGAGGCTATCGCCGGCACGATTCCAAGGGGCCAGAATAGCCCGAGAAGCATCAGATATGGATTGTACGCCGAACAGGTGACGGCTTCGGCCTTTGTCGCGCCCAGGCATTCCAACAAGAAAGCTTGGCTCTACCGGTCGCGACCAGCTGTTGCTCACCAGGGATTTGTAAGTCCTTTTTCCCTCATCAATCTTGGAATTTGTCGCTGATTCTTCTCTTGTAGACCGATCTTCCCGATAACAAAGACACTGAGTCGACTTTTATCCCGATCAATCCCCGAGTTCACGTTTCACCCACTCAATTGGCTTGGAAGCCGTTCCCGATCCCTGACGGCCAAGATCTGGACTTTGTCGATGGTCTCAAGACTGTCGCCGGCTCTGGAGATCCAACTCTACGCGAGGGCCTCGCCACTCATGTCTACCTCTGCAATAAGAGCATGACGAAAAGAGCTTTTGCGAACTCCGACGGCGACTGGCTCATTGTGCCTCAGCAAGGTGCTCTGGACATCCAAACTGAGTTCGGTTTCTTGTACGTGCAGCCTGGTGAGATTTGCGTCATCCAGCGTGGTCTTCGCTTCAAGGTGAACGTTGAAGGACCCACTCGTGGATACATCCTGGAGATCTGGGGCTCAAACTGGGAGCTTCCCGAGTTGGGTCCTTTGGGAGCGAACGGGTTGGCCAACGCGCGCGACTTCTTGCACCCGGTTGCCGCATACGAGGTCACGAAAGAAGACCCCTGGAATATCGTGTACAAGATCGGCGGAAAGTTCTTCAACAGCACACAACGGCACTGCCCCTTCGATGTGGTTGCGTGGCATGGAAACTACGTGCCGTTCAAGTATGATCTCACCAAGTTTGTCAACGTGGGCTCCATCTCCGTGGACCACATTGATCCGTCAATCTTCTGTGTCTTGACGGCCAAGTCCCGAGATCCAGCTGCGCCCCTGGCCGACTTCTTGATCTTCTCTCCTAGATGGGACGTTGCATCTCACACCTATCGCCCGCCCTACTACCACAGAAACTGCGCTTCTGAGCTGATGGGTCTGATCTATGGCGAATACGGAGGTCGATCCGATGAGTTCCAGCCCGGAAGTATCTCGTTTGAGTGTGGATTTGTACCTCATGGCGTCGCATACGAGCAGTTCGCTGCTGCATCCAAGGCGGATCCCCCTCAAATGCAGATTTCGCTCGGCTCCATTGCCTTCATGTTCGAGACGAGCCGAGCTCTCACCATCACCGACTATGCCTGGAACAGCAAAGAGAAGCATGAGCACGACCCCAAGATGTGGGATGACTTGGTCGACAATTTCTCCCAGTTCGAGATCGATCCTAAACTTTTGAGGTCTAACAAGGCAAACCACCTGAGTTGAGCACTTGTAGCGGAGGGGAGAATTTGAACGAGTTAGGTGTAACATGTTCCAGCGGTTTCGTATCGCAGGGAAAGCTACGTAGTATAGAGTAAAGGAAGGCAACGAAAGACTTTTTATGAATTAACTGAAGGAAAAATTGTGAGGAAACTGCTTATAGCAACCACCAAAGAAGATCGGATGTAGGGAGGCTGATCTGGCCTTCGCGGTGGATGTCATACTTACCTTATACACCAGACTTTGCTTAACGTCTTGACCCCTACTCTACGGTAACCAGGAAGACACTAAACCTGTAGCCTTAGACAATAGGATTGTAGAACCTCATCCGGTTCTGAGGATCCCATTTCTTCTTCAGCCCTCTCAACTTCTCCAGCCTCCATTCGTCCCATCCATAGATAGCCTCGAGCGACTCAATTCCATGAGCATAATTCACATATGCTGTCAAGCGGTCAGGCTCATGACTTGCCGCTAATAGATGCCCTCTTAGCTTCTCTCCATATTCTTGAGCAAGTGCATCAAGAGACGCGTTCGGCTTGTACATGATGTACGACGTAATCAGAATATCGTCATCTCGATGCGGGAAGGCTGAGCTCTTCTCATCGACGGCTTTCACGCCGTGAGTCGAATATCCTTCAAGGAGGAAGAAGGACCCGGCAAATTCCGGGTTGCGGTTCGACATGTCGGCGATGTCATCAAACACTTTCCGGACGGCGGGTAAATCATAGGTCTTCAGACCGATAGGGTATCGCAGACCCGTGTAGCCTTTGGCGCATCCGACACTATCACTGCTCATGAAGGTCAAGCCAGCCAAGTCTGGCATAGGTGCCACACCAGCTTCGACATTTATATGATCAATGTCATAGAGAGACTTCGCATACTCTGTAGACTTTTCGAAGGTGTCGTCCGATATGATGGCGTACCAGATTACGGGCTGTCTGCATTTAGCGGTCGCAATCCTGTTCGGGATTGAGCATCTTACGGGAGTTTACACTTACTCGATTGGGGTCGATGTCAGGGATGTTTACAAAATACATCCAATGCGTAACTTCTGGTGGCTGAGTCTTCATCATAACGTTGGCCAGATCGAGAATCTCCTCAAGTTTGTCCTCGAGATAGATAAATATCTGATAAGACCACTCGATGTTCTTGATATCGTGGACTCGGTACTGCCATTCAGTGACGATGCCAAAGTTGTGGCCGGCTCCCCTCAAAGCCCAAAAGAGATCGGGATTCTCATAATTGGACGCTGTGACGAGCTTTCCATCGGGAAGAACAACTTTGGCCGAGATGATTTGGTCCGAAGCCAGGCCATACTGACCCTGAAGCCACCCGTGACCGCCTCCTAGAACTGGGGCAGAAATGCCAACGCACTCACAGATTCCTGTCACTTTTCGTTGTCAGAAAAACTTGGAGTTTCGAAAGGACTTCTGCGATGGCACACCTGTTTGCTTGCCTGCTGCCCACAGAGTATTGACAACCTCCTTGACACTAGCTCCGCCTCCAATCGTAGCAGTCTCGCCATCCTCAGAGAGGACGACTTGGTCCATGCTGCGAAGGTCGATGGACACAACATTCTTAGCTAGACTCAGCGACTCTGTTGCACCGTGACCACCCGATCTGGCAAGGAAAGGATTGCCCTGCTCATTTGCATGACGAATCTGCAGACAACGATTAGGGCTGCAGAAGGCTGCCTTTCGCAGAACATACTGTCACTTGAATGTCGCTCTCTGTGTAGACATTGACAACAACTCCAACGTCCGGCGCGTGCCAGTCGCGCCACCTATTTGTGTAATTATCAAAAAGGGGTTCATTTGGAAGCACGACCGACGCTTTTGGTGAGAGGTGTGTGGAGAGCAGCCCCGAGGATGCCTTGTTCCCATCCTTCAGAGACGCCAGACCGAAGCGATTTAGGATGTTCTGCGACGAGGTCGTGTAGTTCAGTGCCCATGAAAGACCGAGAGCGAGGACCTCCATCTTTACTCGTGCATCTTTGGCTCAGTGTCGGGTAAGTTAGGTTTCGATAGAACAGATGGAGTAAAGTTCAAAGTGCTGGCAAGTTGGGCTTGAGAGGAGTCTAATTGCTGACATCACGTGCTGAGGTGGGAATGGGCGATTTGTAGACTATCACTCAATAGTAAGAAAGTCAGTACTTGTACGTACAGTATTGATACTGGGTAGATAAGATCGGTCTGGCTGAGGTGTGAAAGACACGCAGACCCAGCCATTATATCACTGGGGCCCTTGGATGACATAGAATCCATCGTGAAGCGAATCCTCAGCGATGAAGCCGGAAGAACAGCCGTCTTTTGTTTTGCAGCCCAGAATCGAGCCACAATCCCATTTTCCGATCAGTATTATGTCAACAGTTCTGTGATGTTACACGGACTGACTGCGTGTATCCAGCCTGATATGACGAAAAGAGGCACCTATGCCCCTAACAGTGTGCTTGTTATTAAAGAGGTTTGACTGGTTCGCCATCGAGGAGCACAGCAATTGTTGGTGTATGGCATTCACCCAATGGCAAGGCTCAGTGAGTGCATTCATCACATGATCCCGCCCGGTTACATCAGTCAACACAAATCAGGCTGAGAGGCGGTGATAAATTGATGACCTCTCTCCGACACAACATCTTTCAGTCTCGAGTCCACGTGCATTGACCACTTACCTTAGGTACCTAGAGTGCCATATCCATGATCATGGCGCTCGCGTTGCGTCATGCTTCGCTCTTGAAACCAGAGATACGATTAGCCCAAGCAGTCTCGGAGTTCGAAGCTTCGCTTGACTCCCCACAAAAGGCATCTTTCAGGAATGAGCGCTCTACAGCATGCACCAAGTCTCCAACCGAGGGCGATGTGATGTGTTTCACGGCTGAGATTGACCGTCAAGCTCGTCAGAAGCGGCTGTCATCCCGATGCTTTGGGCCTCGTCTGACGAATTTACTCCAGTCAGTTCAACAATTTGCTGCTTTAGGCGACGTCGTGGTAGGCGGATCCCAGAATCTTGTCGCTTGCGGGGTATGGGCAGCAGTCAGGATGACCTTACATGTAAGTGTATTTGCATGTGGGTTAATCAAGCAGGTCTTACTATGTCTTACTGACCATTCAAGATTTGTATCGGGTTTTCCTCGTATCTGGAGAAACTTTCCCTCCTATTCATGGCTGCTGGTAGACAAGCACCGCGCCATCAGGCATTAGCTTTAGTCTATCCGAAATCCAAAGAGCTGCAAAACCATCTCTGCGAGTATTTTATCGTCGTCACTCATATCTGCCACCGAGTTCAGTCTTTCGCCCGGAAATCAACCTTTGGCCAATTGACAACTTCCCTCAACGACTCAGACATCAAAAACTTCCAGTCTGATCTTGTTCTATGGTCTACGGCAATCAAAGAGGAGGTCGATTTGTTGCTCAACAAGCATCATGAAAATGAGGCCCATTTGAGCGCGAAAGCACGAGCATTAGCAACTCGCTGGTCGGCCTCTATAGCACACCGATATGACGTCGAAAAGAAGTCAAAGTGGCTTGATTCTTGCTCTACCTACGATTTCCAGACAACTTGGAAGCAAATGCAAAAAATTGGTTCAACTTCATTGCTCGCAAGATCTAGCGAGTATCGGCAATGGAAAGAGCCTCAATCGTCAACATCAATCCTCTTCAGTGGTAAAATCGGCGCCGGCAAGTCTGTCACGATGGCAAACGTTGTGAGTGATCTCAGTCATGACAAAGAAGCTATTGTGCTTTACTTCTTCTGTCGATATGACATTCCAGAGAGCTTGAATCACCGGACAATTCTCGGCAGTCTAGCCAGGCAGTATCTAACCTGCTTTCCTATCGGCAGTGATGTTTTTGCAGATGATTTATTGGTACCTCAACTAGGAGTCGAGGACTTTGTCCACGTCCTGAGACTGGGTTCAATGAAGTACAAACAGAAATATATAATCGTGGATGGCCTCGACGATTGCAGTACAGAGGAACGTCGAATCGTTCTAAGCCAGCTCAGAGAGATCCAGCCATCATCGAAGTGGCACCTGGGAGTTTCAGCCCAACTTTCAGCCGATCAATTCATTAAGACTCAACTTGATCCCATGTGGAATATAATACTTCCCAACGAGAATCCAGACATTGGATTCTTCATCGATTTGGAGATTCAAGCTCGACTCAAAAACGGTCGTTTAGCCGTTGAAGATCCTGGTTTGATCCAAGACATCAAAGCAGCTCTCATCGAAGGGGCAAATGGAATGTAAGTACCGGCTCCTGGAAAGGTAGTACTTGTCCAGGCTTTTGATATTGGTCGATACTCTTACATGTTACTAAGTATGAAACAGGTTTCTCTGGGTGGCTCTCCAACTTGAAGCCATTTGCTGGGAAAACTCAGACTTTGATGTACGAGCAGCAATCAAGTCACTTCCTCGAGATCTAGAGACAACATATGCTCGAATCCTGGAGAGATCGACAATCCGAGATTCTCATAAGTATTATGTCCGAATCCTCAAGTTCCTTGCCGCGGCATATGAACCATTGACAACGGCTCAAATACGAGAGATGGCAAGCGTGACTATAGGCCAAGACGACTATGACCCAAAAAGGCAAATAAACAACATTACTAATCTTCTTGCTTTCTGCGGCAGCTTAGTTATGACGGACGAAGAGGAGGGTACCGTAAGATTTGTACACCACAGTGCTAAGAGCTTTTGCCAAGGTTCTCTGGGTCACATCTCGATCTGGCAGTTCACCGCAGAGGAAGCTCACAATGAGCTTGGTGGCACCATCCTGACATATTTGAACTACTCTATCTTTGAGACCAAGCTTTCAAGAAGAGTTTTGCTATCCGGGCAGTACTGTTTGGCTATCCGGGCAGTAACCCACTTTTCGAACCAATGAGGGCTCATAGCTGCAGAGCTCGGACCATAACCCCACACCCGTACCCGCTGTACCTATACACGGGCTACCCGGCGTAATTACATAAGGTAGCCGTAGGTACGTTCAGTTATAATTACCTACGGTTATAATTACCTACTATCATAATTACCTATAGTTATAATTACTTATAGTCGTAATTACTTATAGTTATAATTACTTACTTAATTACTTATTTAATTACTTATTTAATTACTTATTTAATTACTTATTTAATTACTTATTTAATTACTTATTTAATTACTTATTTAATTACTTATTTTACTATTTATTTTTATAAGTAATTATAACCGTAGGTAATTGCAACCGTAGGTAATTACGACTATAAGTAATTATGATAATACGTACGGAGTACTTATAGCTGCTTTACGTAACTACTGCGTATATGCGCTAGGTAGCCCGTGGGTAGGTATAGCGGGGTAAAAAAGTTTAGAGTTCAGAGGGCAGGCTCTGATTGGTCTAAAAAGTGGATTACTGCCCGGATAGCCAAACAGTACTGCCCGGATAGCAAAACTCATCTTCATATTTCAGTGGCCATGATCGTGAAATGACCCGTCCCTATACACGTCTTTGATCAGCCTTCCTTGACGCCCATTCCAAGTATTGCCGTTGCTATCTTATATCTGATCTATTCTGTCCTGTCTGAGGTTTTATGGCCAATCTGCAGGTGGCTAAAATCTCATCCCACATATCTCCTCAATAACTTGTGACAGCCAAAAGATTCCAATACAACCTGACGCTATCCCGTGCGACTCTGATTTTTCAGAGACAATATGATGGCCCTCCAATCACGCCATTCAGTCATCTTCCTTCCTCGGGATGTTGAACGGAGAGTCACGCCCAGTGTAGATGAATCCATCATACACGCAAGCACCCGCGATACCACCAACAATAGCAGCAGCCCAAGGCGCCCACAGCCAGTAGTAAGAGTCATGAGTGAAGACATCCGAGCCATAGCCAACGATAGCCAACGCAATACGTGGACCAGTATCTCTGGCACCATTCATGGCGTACCCAGTGTTAATGCCCAAGGCGGAGCCGATGGCCAGCAAAGCCAAGAAC
Source organism: Colletotrichum lupini (assembly GCF_023278565.1). NCBI lineage: Eukaryota > Fungi > Ascomycota > Sordariomycetes > Glomerellales > Glomerellaceae > Colletotrichum > Colletotrichum lupini. The sequence continues at coordinate 384,395 of NC_064676.1, forward strand.
ATAGCAAAGGGTTGCGTGCCCTTTGGCGGCGATAGGTTGTTCTTGTCAGCCAGAGCAAACACGATAGCCACCAGCGCGGCCGAGGCAAGGAACTCGGTGTAAAAGGCGCCGGCATAAGGAAGTCCAGACTTGGGAAAGGTGAAGAAGAGACCGGCAGTGGCATGTTCCCCGATCAAAGTGCGGGCAGCGCCGCCCTCGTACTCTGCAATGCTGGTGGAGTAGTTCAGATAGACGGCAAGACTGGCGAAGGTAGCACCCAAGACCTGCGCAGCCAAGAAGCCGGGCACTTTGCGCCAGGGGAAGCCGCGGAAAAGGGCGAGGACAACTGTCACGGTTGGGTTGCAGTGTCCACCTGATACGCCACCGGACATCCATACGGCCATAGCCACGCCGGCGGCCCAGGCCAGGCGGCACTGCAAAAAGTCACCAGCATTTTCGCGGATGTCGGCCGACTGGTAATTCAGACGCGTCTCGCATTCCACACCTGCTCCAAAGAGCAAGATCATGAAGGTACCCCAGAATTCACTGTGCATGTGTGCGGTCAGCATCGGATTGATTCTGAGAGCTCCATTGCCGTAAGGCATCCCGGTGGGGGAGGCTCCGGTGGGGAGCCATGTTCGCGATTGAAGTGATGTAAAGATGGATCCAGCCGATATTCAGGTACTCACGCAAATTCCTCCCGCCAGTAATGACGGATTTGGGCCCATGTGTTTGGTGGCCTGTCACTAAGCGCCCATTGCGGCTTGTGTAGGCGCGTCTCTTGGTGGGCGGCGACTGGCGCGGCCGGCAGTACTGGCTCGACGTCTTCGTGATGTGGGTGAACCTCCTGTAGGGAGGCACGTCGCATGGATAGGGGCGACACGAGTCGCTGGCCATTGAATGATGGCAGTTGGAATGTGCCGGTGCGTCGTCGATGCCTCGAGAGGAGCGGCTGGCTTTCGCCTGGATCGTGAATCGATGACGCGGGAGACATATCCTCGTGAGTCTGTTTTATGGCAAGCTGGTTGGATCTGATGCCAAAAGATGTCGGCGGGTTTGTCACCTGACAGAGGGGAAGTGTAGGGACAATATTTGTCTCTCAAGATGACGATGCCTTCGTACGAGGTGTGTTGTTTTTGTTTGCCTCTCATCGATCCACAAAAACCGGACGGCAGCACGGTTGCTTCTGCATCCCGTATCAAGTTGATCTACATGTTGCATTGCGTACCCGCTCATTAGTCCGTATAGTTGCCGAGGCCAAGCTCCGATTTGGTGGTGCAAGGAGCTGGAAGACAACAACTCCGGATTTATCTGTGGATTTAGACACTATTATGGAGAACGCTGATAAGTTATCGCGCAAGCAAGACCAGTCGATGCGTGATTTTTCTGGGTCTAGAAACCTACGAATTTGAACTTTCCCTGTTTTTTTCCAAGGTTATTGGACTACTTGGCGTGTTAGCTCACCGACATCTCTGATGTCAACAACATTGGAAGAAATTCGTGATCTCTGGAATACAACTGGGAGAATATCAAAGAGCTCCTCGTACCCTGCAGTTTTTGTCTTGTTTTTGTCTTGTTTTTGTCTTGAGTCTCGCACATTAGATGCGCGGATGTTGACAATCGTTCTATCTTGCAGGTGTTACAATTGCATGCTAAGTTGGCTCTATACAATGCCACTCAGAAATCCGAAAAGAGAAAGAGCTTGTGAAACCAGCCTGCAAGCAAATCGGTCTATGAGCATGCTATGATTCTTCCATCACTTCTGTCTGAAGCGCACACTTTGCGCTTGTGGCCGTTTGGCTGTTCCCTTCGATGGGTTGGCTGGCACAAATTCCTCGATGTTTGATGCTGACTCGTTTAGTTTAGCCTGTGCCATTCCGAGCTGTTTGTTCTCAAGATCAAAGACCGTGTACACAGCCGAAAGCATAGGCGCACCAAAAGATGCTACGTTACTGTCAATGGGTTCTAACGGAAGTGTGCACAGGGAACTGCCACTCTTGTCGGTGACGGGTGCCCCGTTCTTCATGAGGGGGATGAAGATCATCGACAGAGGGACCTCGACCTTGGCCGTCTGGAACTCGAAGTTGAACTTGGCACCCGAATCGCCGCTGCTGCACTTCAATGCCTTCGTTCCATCCTGTAGTGTTTGGATATTGATAGCCGGTCCGATTAGATCCAATATCTTTGGTGGGAAGGATAAGGATGGGTTGCCAGTATCAACGAGGACGGGTGGGAAGTTGTTTCCCCCAATTGCAGTTGGTTTGGCATTCTTGTCTGCCGAGAAGGAGAAGGAAGTCCAAGGCACGATGAAGTCATTCGATTTGAATAGCTTCTGTCCAACGAGAGGGATCATCTGCATTTGTCCTGTGAACTTGGCAGTGTCCATCCCGCCAAACACGACGCTTCCAGTAGGCGACCCTAAGCGATGTCAGCAAATGTCAAGCGTACATTCAGAATCCAAATATGGAAACTAACTGAAATCATTCAAGTATACACTGTAAGCCAGCGACTTGGTGAGCCCCTGGGCTTTGAGATTTTCTGGAAAGTTCGTGTACGGCTTAGCATTATTGGCGAGAACGGACGCCTCTGAGCTCGAGGGGCCGACGCCCAGGATGGCAATCAGGGGTGATGTCAGCTTGCCAGTCTGACCCAATCCCATAGTGTTATTTGAGATCGATGTGTTGCCGACCGTGACTGATTCTGACATGAAGGTTCCTTGAATTTCAACACCATTCGCGTACGTAGCCTCGAACGGAGAGCGATTGGCATTAAAGGTAGTTGATTTGGCGTTATCAAATGCACCTGAGACGCTAGAGTTCCTGCCGTTGCTGGCGGTGCATGTTGCCAAGCGGTCTTTGCATAGGCGGCTGTTGAGCTGAGGAACCCAGAGATCACTGCTCCCTGTGTCGAAGATCGCCAAAACTTGTTGCGGTGGAGATCCAACCGAGATTTGCATCGATGCAACGAAGTTGCTGTTAGGGTCGGCCATGCGGGTGAAGGGGATCTCAACAGTCTTTAGACATTGAATAGACTGGATTAGGCATATGCTCGTGACCAGCAACGGCTTTATCGCAACCGTGAAAGACGACCACATCGTGCTCTGTGGTTGCGAACACGAAGTACACGCGAATTAATGGATAAGTATTCAAGTGAAGAGTTGCGCGGCAACTGATTAGCTTGTATTGAACGTTGTGCTTATTCAATCATATCGGCGGGAAGCTTGATCATATTATAAATGCGTGCGAGATTCCCATTATGCCGAGTTTCTATCTCTTGGATTCTCCCCATCCGTCAATGGTCCTATGACTCTCTTTCCGGCCGAGTTTCGGGTTTACCTACCTGGGGGTAAAGTCATGAATCGTCGTGACACACTGGTCTGTTTTGTATGGGCGAGAATTTTCCGCGGCTTCAGGATAAATCTTTCGTTACGGCCTAGCTCGCGTTCCGCTCAATGGCTCAAGCGCCGAGCTTGGGCACCATTCACCGACATTCAACTTGGGAAGATAAGTGCGCAGCAATAGGTAACCCCATCAACCTTTCGATTTTTACCTAACTCGACTTCCTTCGGACGAATTAGAGTTTTATTCGAGCTGGTTCTTGAGTTAGAAAGTGTTTCCTGCTATTCCACAAGATCACTGTTTGCCCTGGTCTTACTTCAGGCAGATGGCTGATCTCCAATGAAAGTGGATAAATCAAGACGCTTAGTGCAGATCTGAGTTGGCACTTGGGAGTTTGTCTGGCGAATGGCCACTTAGTTGTGTTGCCAGTGCCGCAAGTGAGGTTACTTCTGGCTCCTGGATTCCACTACACAGGAGTGAAAGCGAGCACAAAGGTTAAGTAGGTCAACAACCGTAGTTGACTCCTGATGTAAGCATATGTGCATCTTTCTCTCTTCAACGATATCTGAAGTCATGAACGCATCGGATTAAGTCATATTGCGCATCCCTGGTTTCTTAACTGCACCTATGACGGTTTCTATCGAGCTATCTCATTTTTCGTGCCAGAACCATAAAGACGAAGCTCTATGTGGCCGCTGCATAGGCTCATTGGGAGGCTCTTGCTGATTTGATTCTACCTCCACTTACGGTTGTTCCTTTTGATTTTCTTCTACAGTCTCTGCCCCCACTTGCGGTTGTTCTCTTTGAGTTTCCCTTAACGTCTCGTCGTTCGGTTCGCCAGGGAATGGGGGGAAATGAAACATACTTTTGTGCGGAATTGTTATCTGAATCCTGTTGGGTATTGTTTCTTGGCTTCTCCTTCGGCACCATACTCATAGCTTGTAATTGCAGCGCACTTTCGACGGTCTTTGGCGCTTCTGATTCAGCTGAACCTTTCTCATACTCGGAGTCATCCATGGTCTCGGTTTTTCTTGTGGCAAAACTTCCGACGATAGAAAGTGAAGCTTAAAACGACAGGCATTGAGTGGTACTTGATGTAGCTCTTCTTAGCCTAATGCCATGATGTTCTGAGAAACTTTCTTATTTATGACGACCACTATTATAATTTTGCTCTCGATTTTGAAAAGACTAGACACAACTGTCTATCTTCGCCGGTGAAGGCAAAGCTGGGTTGTAACAATGATCTTTCGCTTTCTCATCCAACTTGAAATGTACTCCATGGAGGCAAACTGTGCTTTTACGGTTCTCACCAGACTCAACTGGAATTATGGAGACTGATTGGGATTCCATCACTCGGAACTAGTCCAACATTTTGTAGCCCAGAATGTGAGCAATTTGTCTACCATTAGGCCGGAAATACAGTGAAACAGCGATAATTGGATCACCTTCTCATGTCCGAGCCGAACGAACAGAGAATCTGGAAAGTATCAGCAGGGTGCTGCACAGTCCCTGGAGCAGCCCCCAAATCGTCAAGGGTCTGCGTTACAGGGATGATAATCTCGCTATGCGTATTGCCGCGGGCGATTTTGGCCCACTGTCGGCCACGATCTCCGGCGGAATAAGGCTTGTTGCACCTTAAGTTGATTAAGCTGTTGCCTGTGTTTTTGGTCCGTGGGAAACCCCGGGTGTCATCTTTGCTAGCCCGCCGCCGTCGTTCTGTTACAAAGACTTTACCCCAAGATTCTCAAATCTTTTGGAAGTGAAAAGCTCGGTCGGTCAGAGCCAAGCTATAGCATACCATTCAGTCCAGCACATCATCACCTTCTATGTCGTCTTCCAGGAGACTGGTACCTAAGACAGGCCATTCAGAGACAGTGAGATTGTTAGGCCTTTCTGAACAACGTGCCAACGCCACAACAGGCTGCGAAAGGGACGAGGGTTTGGAAGCCCGTCAGCACGCCAAGGGCGCTAACGATCCTTCGCGAGCGATTTTGCCCAATGCCAGGGCATTTTGGCTCATCGCCTCTGATTTAGCGTCATGGGTCTGCAGGCTTTGAGCATGATTTGGGTTTGATGTTAATTTCGGCAGCATCAGCCTCAACCGAAGCCAACATTGCGGCCGCTCCCTTTCCCAGTTTCATGGAGCCTTTCCTTCGAACATGGCGGGGAGTTTGATGGCTGAGACTTGACTTTCTCCTCATCGTTCCTCACTTTTTCGTTGGTTTTGGCGTTTTCGTCGCGTCGTTCGTTTCACAACTGTTTTATTCACTCTTTCATTTCACGAAACGATGATGCTCAAGCCGTCGGTGAAGGGAGCTTTTCTGGGATGTGTGATGCAGCTGCCCAACCTGGCGAATGCGCTGTCGAGACGCGCCTGGGAACTGTCAGATGTACCCTCTCCCGAGATCTTCCTCCGTCGAGCAGAAGCAAGAGGTAGTGGATATCAACATTTGAACAATCGAATTCAACTGATTTAAGCCATTTAGTCGTTGTTCTTGGCGACTACGCCTACATCGATGGCGGCGAGATCTCTCAGCTCGACGCGCGAGGTAACCCGATAACGTCGCGAGGCTCCAACGCAGGTCAGTTACTTCAACGACGAAGCGATCGATCCCGACACCTTCTCACGCGGTGGAATCCTAGTCAACTCCACATTATCGATCGATTTGACGACGTCATGGTCCGCAACCAGCGTCAGGATCAGGGAGATTTCGAAGACGCCGAAGACTATGGACCAACAGGCGATGTGGAAAAACGACGCAAAGAGTACATTCTGGATTTGGGGCGGACATAGCCCATTCGGTGCTCCATTAGACGAGCCCACGTCCTGGAAGTTTGAAGCAGACGGCAAAGGAGGTGGAACATGGTCCAAAGAGACGCCAGCGAACCCAACACTTTTCCAAGAATTGCGACGAAATGAGGGGGGCGCATTCGCTAGTACCCCCGACGCCGGGTTCTGGTTTGGGGGACAATCGTCAGGCTGGACGACATCTAACCCTTACTCGCAGCCACTCCCGGGCATCTTGTCCTACAACATGACCACGAGGTCTTGGGCAAATGAAACAAATGATGCCTTCTCCAAGTACGGCACTTTGACGGGAGGCTCAGCCGTCTACATCCCGACTTTTGGTTCGAATGGTCTCATCACCATAATGGGCGGCGCAACATGGGGTCTCGAACCTGATCAGGCGAAGCCTCTCGGATGGCAGGACTTCAGCAACTTGACCTTCATGGATCCAGTAACTAGAGATTGGTACTGGCAAAAGACAACCGGAAATGCGCCCACTCCCCGCAGCAATTTCTGCAGCGTTGGAGTCGAAGGCAACAACGGAACCTACGAAATGTGAGCATTTCCATTGATCTCATACGACTTTTCGTTGATACTAATGAAGTTTTAGCTTTGTGTTCGGCGGCACCAATAGTGAGACAGGTTCAACTTATGATGATGTCTTCGTTTTAAGCCTTCCGGGGTTCTTCTGGAACCAAGTCGCTTACGAGTCGAAACATCCAAGGAGGAATCATTGCTGCGCATTAGTTGGCCGCCGTCAAATGCTGTCAGTTGGAGGAGCGGATGGCAAAACGGGATATACAAGTGCCGACCCCTGGCCGCAAGGACTCGGTCTCTTCGACATGACAGACTGGAAGTGGAAGACGGACTACGACGCAGACGCTAAGAACTACGAAAGTGCGAAGACAGTCAGTGACTGGTATCAGCAAACGTAAGTGAAATGAGCCTAGCACTTGAAAGCTGACAGCATGAGCCAAAGTGCTAACATCAATCTAGTGGTATCAGTTCCGTCCAGTGGTCATCCAATGAAGTTCAGGCACTTTTCAGGAAGTCAAATACAAACACAACTGGAGAAACCAATCATGATCCAGCAGAGAACAAAGATACCAAGGGATCTACCCCACTAGCCGCCATTGTTGGAGCTGTAGTTGGAGCCGTCGTCGGTGCCATCATAGGGCTTGCTCTATTCTGCTTCGTCAAACGCCGGAAGCAGAAGCAAGCCGCCGAAGCAGCGACTGCACTTGCTCCATATCCTGACCATGCAAAGGGGGATGGAGCATACCAGGCTTACTATCACCCTGTGGCTCCAGGGGAGTTGCAGTCGGATGTACCACAGACTGAATTGTATGGTGGATCAATACCTAAGCATGAGATGTGGGCAGAAGTACCAAAGCATGAGATGAGTGCCTCTGGAGTTCATCACTACACCGTTACTGAACTCGACTCCCACAACACTCTACTGGGACAAGGGGATAGAGATCACTCCAAATTCAGACATGATCTGCAATAGGACACGCAATTTCAATAAACACGAATTTTCAAACACCCGCTGCAGTTTAGATGTCAGAAAAACGCAAGTAATCTCGGCGTAGCATCAATGTTGCCTTCAGTGCATTCGTGATCCAATCAAACAGGTTCACAACACTGTTCGGCTGCAGCATTCGGTAACAATGCTCAATTAGTCTCCGCTCGCCAGCATATCTGACCCAAAATGGTATGTTTATGACCTGGGAGAAGTGACGACTCGGCCCGGGTGTCTCCCACCGGCTTCGTACGCCCATTCGAGCGGCACATGATCGCCACATCACTCAGACTGCAATGTCGCACAAACTCCGCTTAGGAACATCATCCGAACGCATCTGGCGTAAATCTAATGGAACATTGAGATAAGGTACCAAACGGGAATCCTTCCGCAGTGGAGCTAACGCGCACTTCAGTCCACAACCTCTTGCCCTTTTGGCTTAATCTGTAACGTTGAAGTGCACGATGCCGGTCTATCTCACGTCAGCGATGTTGAGTTTCTTGGCTGTGTAGCACAGCACAGCGAGAAGAGCGCAACCAATCCTGAATCTCGTTGAAATAGTTTATCATAACGATTTTTATATCATTTCTGCAAGTGGTGCACCTACAATCAGTGCCCACACCCCACGATGTCTTGGCGTGCTTCTGAGCTTTTCCAGGGAGAAAGGCAGGTGGGTAACCTAAAATAAGAGAAGAAGGCCGAAGGATTTCCATTTACTACTGGAGACTGCCTTATATAAAGCTTAGGCTACCTCGAACGTAGCTCCAGCACTTTTCCCCCATGGCCTGATTAAGCTTCATCATACGGTACCGTATATTCAGCAGTCGGAGATCACCCTTCAAGATGTCATCAACCAAGAAAAAGATCTTGTTCCTCTGTAACAAAGATTATGGTCAGGCTAATGTCATTCTTTCAGCTACCTACGCCTTGATAAAGATCAACCCCGATGTCGAAGTACACATTGGCTCACAAGCAGGCTTTGATTCTCAGCTCCGCCGCTTCGTCGACCAATGCAACAAGGTAGAAGGAGCCCCGGCTGGGAACGCCGTCAAGCTACATCCAATCATCGGCCTCTCCCACTTCGAGGCCGTGGATAGACCTGACAATCCGGCGCTGGCTACTTGGCTTACAAAGCCAGGGCTCGTCAATACGTCCCGCAACATGCTCACACTTGCTGGCCTCGCACTTCCATGGAGCCCAGAGGAATTCTTCGAGACTTATAAAGCTATCGAGGAAGTCTTTGAGGAAGTGAAGCCGGATGTGACTGTGGTGGAGGCGTTCTTCGCGCCAGCTACAACATTTGCCAACCAAGCAAACATCAACTGGATTTGTCTGGCTCCAAATACTATCAAAGAATTTGCGCTGCCAATGCAACCCAAGCTCGCAATGCTGTGGAAGTATCCCATGTGAGTGCAGGTAAAGTAGAGTCGAAGCTATAATTTCTAACTAACATCAGCCAAGTATACAATCAAGCCTACCATTTCCGATCCCACTCCATCTAGTCCCCCTCAACGTTTTCTTCAACCTCGTCGCCGGATACGGACTCTTTGCGGATTCGAGATATAAGCGTGTCTCGGCACATCTCGCCAAACATGCTGGACCCGGCATCGAGATCATCACCTGGAACGAGCTTGGCCTTCTGAAAGCACCACCCAAGGGCCTTCGAATCCTTGTCGCCAATAGTCCCGACATTGATTTCCCCTTTGAGACCATCCCCGAGTCCATCACTCCATGTGGTCCTATCACCCGCGCTGCCCCCAAGATTGAGATCGAAGATCCTGAACTTGCTGAGTGGCTGAGTCGAGGGCCAACAGTCTTCATCAGTCTCGGCACGCACCATTTCTATGATCTTCCGAAGGCGACTGAATTTGCGCATGCGATTCGAAATCTTCTTGATCGAGCAGAAGAACACAAGGGTGGTTCTGAAGATGAAGCTAGACTCCAAGTCCTTTGGAAGATGCCGCGCAAGTTGGACGAGAATGAGAACGCAACCGAAGACTCTGGGCCATGGCTCGATGTCAAGGCAATCATGAATCCCTTCATCAAACAGGATAGAGTCAAGATCACGGACTGGTTTACTGCCGAACCAAAGAGTATCCTAGAGTCTGGCCATCTCGTGTGCTGTGTCAGTCATGGCGGCTCCAACTCATTCCATGAGGCTTTGTGGTAAGCACCTTCTCAATCAACTCAAGAGCTCTCGCTGACTTCCAACCTAGTACTGGTATACCACAAGTCGTTCTGCCAGGTTGGGGCGACTGCTATGACTTCGCTATTCGGTCAGAGATCTTGGGCATTGGGAAGTGGGCCAACAGGAAGGCCAAGCCTTACTGGGAGAGAGAAGAACTTTCCGAAAAGCTGATTGAAGTCGTGCTTGGCCCCCAGGCGCAAGCGATGCAGGAACAAGCTTTAGCACTAGCCAAGCGGCATCCAGAAGGCGCTGGTCGAGAGAAGGCTGCAAGAGAGATTCTGGATCTGCTGGAGAAGAATGAGGAGAAGGTCTGATGTTTTGGTTCCTTCGAGATCACAGTCTTGTTATTAATGTCGATTGGATGCGCAAGAAGGGCAAGATTACATCAAATCCATCCTTTTTGAGTTTCAAAGCCAAAGCCTCAACCCAGTGTACTTTCCAACGATGTCCAATGGTCACTCATCCTCCACAGTAGCCGCGAACCTTCTATCTCCCTTCCACCACGGACGCTCTTCTGTTTGTGGCGACTCAGCACTTTTCGCTTCCTCGAAAGGGAAAGAGGTATCAGTCGATGTGAATGATTTCTCTTTGTCTTCTCCATTCAAGTCCTTTGACTTCAACCTTTCGGGATCCAGGTATTGTGTATCTGCTCCACTCGCCCTCAGGCAATCCACGATCACGCCATGTCCAGCCTGAAACGCAAGATGCTGTGCAGTGTACCCTTGTCGATCCTGCGCGTCAACGTCTGCCCCATTACTGATGAGCATCTCTACCATGAGAATGCTTCCTGTCCATGCTGCATGGTGTAAAGCCGTCCATCGCTTGTTGGTGTTGAGGATCTGTAAGTTTGCACCTTTCTTAACTAGCAACTCGGCAACACTAAGATGGTCTTGGAGGATTGAGAGATAAAGTGGTGTCTGACCCTGGCGGGTCTGAGCATCTATATGCGCATCGTGGCGTAGGAGCATTTCGACAATCGGGAGGGACCCCTCTGAGGCCGCGTCATGCAAAGGCGTACGCCATGACAAGTCCTTGGAGTTGACGAGATGCTCCGCTTTCTGGATCAGAATCTGGCAGCATCCAAGATGAAGCCCAGTTACGGCCTTGTATAATGCGTTGTGATCATTTGTGTCAACTTGAGTTGGATTCGCTCCGTTTTCGAGTAGCAGCCAGACGGTTGAGGCGGTTCCTCTGGCTGCTGCTAGATGCAGAGGTGTCATTTCGTGTTTGTTCCTGGCGTCGATCTCGGCCTTGTTCTGTAAGAGTATCCAGACTATATTCAGAGAGCTTCTGTCTTGATCGCCGCTGGTATTGTGTGCAGCCAGATGAAGAGGTCGGTTTCCCTTCTTGTCCGGCTTATTGACATCTGCACCACCCTTGATCAGCTGCCATACGGTCATCTCTCGCTTGTACTTCACGGCCCAGCTCAAAGCAGTCAATCCCTCGGAATCCGAATTATTCAAACTGACACCTCTTTTAGCTAAGCGGCTGATGATGTAGTCTTGGCCCTCTTGTGCTGCCCATCTCATCAGCGTCCACTCCTCTGAGCCCGGTGACTCAATTGATGAGCCTCTGTCAATGAGAGTCTTAACGATCGACTTGTACCCCTCTCGTGCTGCCCAGCGTAACGCTGTGTATCCATCCTTGTCAGACGCGCTGACCTTTGCTCCGGCCTCCAGCAGGATACTAACAGTCCTCTGGTATCCATAACGGGCAGCCCATCGCAAACAAGTGTATCCCTCGGAGTCTTGGAGCTCAAGGTCTGCCCTTTTCTCTATGAGAATGTTGATAAAGTGTCTGTGGTCCATGGCCGTCGCCATGTGTAGGACCGTCTTGCCATTGGTGTTTTGGATGTTGAGATCCGCCCCTGCATTGATCAGAAACAGCGCGAAATCTTGTTGGTTATGGGCTACTGCCCAGTGTAATGGGGTATCTCCGCTTTTTGTTCTGGCATTAAAGTCAACATTGGTGGCCTTGGACATCGCTCTCCTGACCAGACTCTCAAGCCCAAAGTAAGCTGAGACATGCCCTCCAGAAACTTTTGTCTGGTGCGAGACCCTTGGGTCTGTCATCGTTCTCAATGCATTGCCTAGCTTAACTTCGTCTGATGCAAAGTCCCAGGCCAACTTGTAATTACTTCCTTTTACTTTGGGCACCTCGGAGAAGTGGTGTCCCCAGTACGCCGCTGCGTAACGGAAGAGAGGATACATCTTGCAGTGCTTATTGAGCTCTTCCCCAGAGTAGCAAGATTTCTGACTTGAGGCGTGGAAAAGACAGTTTAAACAGGTTTCCAGAAAGGTAGCCTGCTCATCTCTGATTATCTCTTGAGCCAAGAGGAATTCCGCTGCAGTGGCATGAGCCAATCGAACAGTCCTTTCAGATGCAGAGCCACCGGGGACAACGACGATAAGGCCGATGCAGGCTGATAAAAGAACTTCTTCCGTACACATATTGGATGATGTAGGCAGGAGATTTTTTCTCGGCTCATTGTCGGTGAACGAAGATGGTGGGGCACTACGAATTGCGACAGCGTGTAGAAGCTCATCGACAGTGAGAGCTCTCTTAGCGAAAACGACCCAGGACAAGGCATGGATAGCCAAAATCCTTTTCGAAACGGAGTTCGTCTTTATGCGGTCCATTGCCTGATGATAGACTTCTTGCGGGCTTGCTGAGAGGTGTGACAATTTGTTGATGAGCTCAACGAGACTCAGAGTTGAAGCCAAGGATTCGATATGAAGATGTGCAAGAAGAAACCTATGTCAAATGTGAGTAATGCTCAGTACCTTCTATTCTTGAATGACTTCAGTGACTTACATTCCTTGAGACTTTTTCATAATTGCTGTAATGATCTTGTCTTTGAAGCACGGATCCGCTATGCGGCCGTTCTCTACGACCTTTTGAAAATCATAGTGGTTTTCGATGAACTTTTCGAAGTAAGCTTTGACATCAGCTTCATCGGCCTTGACTTCAAATTTATGATCTGGGCTTATCATTCGATGGAAATGGGATCCCGGCCTCGACGTGAAGACCATCCTGAAGTTCTTCGGCAAGTCCTGGCATCTCCTTAGGAAGATCGCAAGAGTGTTTTCAACGGGGCTGTCGAGACATTCGTCAAGAGCATCTACCACGAAATAAATAGTGGAAAACAATTCCGCTTGCGATGCAATCATTTTGAAGTAGTCCTCCTCAGTTGGGACTTGTCGAGTCCTTTTCCAGGTATTAACGACGCGCTGAGTTTCGGGGGAAAAAACCTCCTGATTTTGTAAGAGTTGCAACAGTATTGTGGATAGAATGTCGGTAATCCCCTGTTCGGAGTGTTTTGTGTAGTCAAAGTAAAAGTAGACACAGACTTCCTTGCTGCGATGTCCTATCACTCGATTGGAGATATGATCGATGATGATAGATCTGCGAAGTTTTGATCAGTACAGGCTCTTGAGATCGAAGAAGGACTGTGTCATGATCAAAAGTCCGATGCTTACGCAAGAATTGTTTTCCCAGATCCAGCTAAAAGCGCCCTTTCGTTAGGTCTTCAATCTCATTTTGCAACGAAGATATAATCTTACGGATTCCATAGCACCAGAATTTCCGAATCTCTCCAGCACACCATTTTTCAAATGCCGGCAGTTGAATGATTGCATGTCCTGCACCGGGAGTCTTTAGAGCGATTTGCAATGTTTCGGTTTGCATCTTTGCAACATCCAGCGGGCGTGACACTAGCCTCAGCCAGTCCGCGATATGTAGTTCTGGACGGTCCACTTTCTTTGGTGAGAACAGGAGACACAATCAGTTCGGACAGATGGAAACGAACCAGTAGCGCCAGAAGTTTGATAGTAATGGTTTGCTACACAGAATTGACGGGTCGTCAGCTTTTCTAAACTTGAAGACCTTCAGTCAGAATCGCTGTCTCTTGATCTCCTACCAAAGTACATGTTGTGGCCTGAATGATATTTATCTCCCATCGCAATGTCCGCATTGCTGCCTGTCGAAACCAACCCTTTCGCTTTGCCGTAGTTGTTCATCGAGATATTATTAGACGCGGCATCAAAGTCCGAGTCTGGGAGGGATGGGTCCACTTCTGACAGAGAGCGGATTGCATCCTCTAGGCCGCCAACTTGCTTTTGCAACTCCGCACTTGCCTTGAATATCTGACGAATAGCTAGTATCTTGAGCTTTTTGAGTATGTCTTGCATCAGGCTTTCTACTTTGTGAGCCTTGCCCAATGGTACGACTTTGTTATGATAGAACTTGACAAGAGCGGACCACTCTTTGGCCTCCTTTTCCTGGTTCTTGCCGCCCTCAATGTCTTTGAAGATGTCGCGTAAAGTGGAAGCCCGCTTTTGACAATCGCCCAGTGCGGGTATAAGTTCCTTCTCAGCCGCGGCGTCTGGTTTCTCGGCTTTCAGGGCTTCATGAGCGAGTTGCAGTGTGTTCTCGACGAGTGGGAGGCTTTTCCCCACCTCCTTGAAGGCTGCGGGTAAACCCTTGATGTGTTTGATAGCATCGAACGTAGCCAACAACGACTGGATGACAGTAAGAGTGCTTGCTGTGATGCTCAGAGGATCCATGTTAGAAAGCTCTTAGCCCAAGGTAGGCATCCGAAATAGCCGCCGTTGGAGCGTTTCTGGAAATAGATGCGCAGGCTCAAGCACTGTGCTATGACTGACATCAAGGAATAGCCGCGGTTGATCAAGACGGCTAAGTTGCAAACTTCAAGATATGTTCCAACTAAACAACTCAGGGACAGAGAAGAGTTCCGGATTCAGCAGCTTCTCTATGTTTAAGCATTTGGACCATGCTCTCGGCCGAAGAGCCAACGAATCACAAAGGAGATTTCGCGCCCACATCATTGCGCCAATCTGACTTGCAGGGGACTCGAAGAACAGAAGCATGCCACGGGGGCTGAGCTTCACACCATGATATCGATGGCATTGGGCTATCCTACTGGCTCAAATCCCCACGTCGCTTATCCCAAAACACGTCAACACTGCCACCATCATCGAGCGGCCGGCTGCAAAGTCTTACCGCATGCATATATATTGCATGCCAGCCTGCTTGAAGTGTTCGTTGGTGTGCAACGTTCTACAAGCGTTTCGCTCTGTTGGTTTGAATGAATAGTTGGAAATGCTGTTAGAAGAGGTGCGGCCTCAATGCAGGGTCCAGCTTTTGAGTCGCAAGATCATTCACTAGCTTTGGTTTCATCTCGACGCTGCGCTCTGGCTTCAGCGTTTACCGCAACCTCGTCAGTCCCTCTCCGTAAGTTGGTGTTAGAGATCAATTGCCTTAACCCAAGTATAACCAAGTACTCTGCCTCTTGACGTGGTCTCCTACACCTCGCAGTACATTAGCGCCAATCTAGCGCCATTGGCCGCATATGTAAGCTGCGACAAGCCGGTTGACTTCAAGGCAGAATCCAAGGCGTCCATGAGGCAGCTGCATTTCTAGTATAGCCTGCTTGAGAGTCATGTCCGGTCCCTGTGTCCAAGGATGAAACGGGGCAAGTGACGGCCGGAGCGGCGACCTGTCTAATCGGAGCAGCTGGATAAACGGCGAACGGGTGGTCTTCTTTTCATCGCCGCACGACACATGACCGCCAACACGAACCAACAACCACCCTCAGAGCCAATGACAGGAACGCTCGATGGCGGCCTTCAGAAGCCGACCGGCAAGAAAACGTTTCGAAGAGAGCCGAGCCTATCCCGCGCGTTTCCCTTCGGAGCGGCGTGGCTCGGGATGGGATGACGCATATAATAAAGCAGCAGCCACACTACGCACCCCGACTCTAGCAAATTGGGACCGTGTCGCATTATCCACATCTGGCAGTTGACAGTATGCTTTGAAAGTCAATAATTCTTCGCTCCATCAAACACCCATTCACCTTGCATTCAATACCATGGTTCCAGCGCTTCCCTATTCTTCACGAAGAGAACCAACCCCACAGGGAGATATTCCAGAAGACATTGACTGGAGCGAATCGGAACCCGACGTAACACGAAGATCCTACAGACAACACCATCGTCACACAGAACCAGTCGACAACTTCGAAGATCTTGCCTCACAATTTGCATGGGACGGAACTTACGCCGATCCAGATAGCTTGAGCCCTCATCACGAAGCAAGATTTGCTACCGGCCAGACAGTCCCGTATAGGCGCGGTCACCTAGAAGGTTTCGCAGACCCTTCACGGCACAGAGGTTCCCCGAACCGAAAACCCCCGCCTCCCGGTCCCAACGAGCCTCAAGGGTTCAGTCAACAGCCTGAAGGCCCAGCAATGAACTACTACGGAGTTCCTCCTCCTCCACCACCTCCCCATCCTGGCGTATATCCAATTCATGCGCCTCCAATGCCGTATTATACTCCAGGACCTCATACTGCTGGTTGGAAAAATCCGATGGGCGGGCCCCGGTCTATGGGACCACCACCATCTACATATCCTCCACCGATCGAGCCTTACGGTTCTTACTATGTACCGCATCAAGGACCAGTCCACTCTCATCCGTACGCCGCCACACCTCGCAGTCATGCTTATTATACCGGCCCTCGCCCACAGACTACTTTCCCCCGTCAACACAAGGATCATTACCCACCGTATCCCGCACCGCAACAGCCAGTCGAGGGATATTATGAGGAAGCAAGCGCGCCCAGATCGAAGAAGCAGCCTAAGCCAAGACAGGAGAAGCCACACAAACGAACAAGTCGAGATGATGACATAGAAGAGATGAAGAGAGGAATGGAAGATCTGGCGTTCAGGCAACAGCAAGTGGATGATGGTCGGAAAGCTCAAGAAAGACGCGAAAGGAAAAAGGCATCAGATGCAGCCTTGATCAGACAGGTGAAAAAGACTGTACGGAAGGAGCTGGAAAACAATGCCAGTGCTCTGAGAGACATTGACGTGCGCTCAGAATTGAGCAGGCGACTCCTCCGCTCCGATATTGGCTCTAGGGGTTTTTCCACGCCTGCTCCGTCAGTCTATGATGAACCGGATGCTGGCCCCATTATACAAGCTACTGCCAAGGAAATCTTGAAGGCAGTACGTGGACAGTCGCTGTCAGATCTTGGAGGCTTTCAAGCTCCTCACAGACCATCTCATCGACGAGCTGCATCAGAAGTTCCTTACTCTGGCGGCAGCCATCCACCACTACCAAGAGACAGTGATGCTGCCGCAACTAGCAACCCCTTCATGCCAAACCAAACGATCTATGGTCAACCCCCCTACCAGGGACCCGATCCGCAACAAAGACAAGCCCAGAAATCCGAAGCCTATTGGACCGGAACAGTGAGGAAGTCTCGAACGAGGAGTGGAAGCCACTCTGGGCCGCGATTCCAAGGAGATACGAATACGCCACTTCACGGTAGCCTGTCTCCCGGTGACAGCGGCTATGCTTCACCGGAACCGCTGAGATCGGAAAGACCATTCGACCAATCAAGGGCACGAAGGGTTTCATTCCGAGATAGCGACGGAGCATCTCGCCTCAGACGTGAGGACGTTCGAGGTGAAGAAGTGGTTGACTGGTCGGAAGATGAGGTCGAGGTGCCAGGACACCCCCAAAGACGAACGAGAACATGCAGAACTGGGGCGCCTGGGCAGCCAAACTTCACAATCGAAGTAAGGGGTCCACCGCCAACAGCGCCAGAGGTTGGCTACTTCTAAGAAGCTAAGAAGGGGAGGGCTGTAATTACTTTCTTTGGGGGGGAGAGGGGGGCGTTTGCAAGCTATCACCAGGAGGTAGTACGGGATGTAAAAGCGTGCCTGATGTCTGTACTATACCCCCAATCATGTAGCATGATTTTGTCGTTTTTGCAGTATTGAAATACTTTGTCGACATAAATTGAATGACGATTATCATAGGTTGAACATCACCGGCGAACCCTTTTGGTCTCCCATGCATCACGCGAAAGTACATGAAGGGAAAAATAAACTCAAATCCAGTACTCTATATCTGAGTGAGATGGGCAGGACGGAAGACTTCCATTTCGATTGCATCTAATTATCATTGAGCAAGCCTGATTTTGCTATTTGATTTTTCTTGAAAACCTGCTCCGTGCCCTGTCTAAACTGTCCAGTATGTGCTTTTTCTATTGTTGAGCACTCATGCTTCAATATTATATATCAGTATCATTCCTTAATGGATCGCAAAAGGCTTGAGTTTAGCGGTTCACGGAGCCATATTGTGGAAGCCGTGCTTCCAGAGTACTATCACATGCTTCCGGTCGAAGAAATCATATGTCATCAATATGAAGCCATCTAAGGCTAGAAGTATCAGGCTTCGTGTATGGACATATGATAGAGGCACTGCACGAGAAGTGGTGATGGTGTGATGCTAGACTCTTGTTGGCAGACTAGCCTCTGTAAACCTTGTATGTGACATACAACAAAGCAAACCCCAATTGAATAACTCACCAGCCTGAAGAATAGTAAGGTCTCTCGGGCTTGGTGCAATCGTTCTCAAGACGTCTTAGTTGACGTTCAAAGATACGGCCCGCACCTTGACATTAGTTCGGGCTCTTACAAATTTTAACCACATTGGTAATAGTAGGGAGCCGAAACAGCCTGACATGTCGAGCCCGACTTTGCGCATCGTCAGCATCAAGGAATCTCCTACGATTTTAGAATAAATCAACTTACAGCACAAGTGGTACAGCCGGTGTACCCTTCGCCACCACACTGAGCATACTTGGCAACAGTGCAGCCGGGCAGCCCACCAGAGGCCGTCGGCAGTGGCACGCTCGATGCGGTTCCAGTAGGTCCAGAGCCAGCGGTGCACGTCGACTCGCAGCCAACGCAAGCAGCACCGGCACTCTTGGTCGAGCCTCCGGCGTACACAGTCGGGCCCGGCACGACGTAGGTAGTCAGGGCCCTGTGAATATCGACAAGTATGCCAGCATCAGAAGCCTTGTAGGCGCCAGGGAACGAGACGGTTCCGGGAGAAGCACTTCCTCCGCCAGTCACGGTGAGTTGGAAGCAAGTCATGTACAGCTGGGCGCCCCCGCTCGAGCCGGCCGCGTGCAGGGCGATGGACTCGGCGCGAAGGAGGTAGTCTCCGGCGGGGATGTCTGAGGGAATCTTCACCTGGACTTTACCACAGCAGGTGTTCATGTCCTTTGATCCCCAATTGTCACCGTCGCCGTTTGCACTGCCGGCCGCGGCGGACCATCCGTCTTGGTAGATCTTGAACCAGCCGGTCGAGCCGTCGGCGGTAGTAGCGTCGGAAACCTTGGTCATGTAGGCAAGGACGGGGCCGTAGTGTGCGCCTCCGATGGCTTCTTGGGTGCATGTTCGGTCGTTGGGTTGCTGTAAGCGAGGACGTTAGATCTTACATGGAACATTCATATCGAACAGTGTGGTTCAACGTACCTGATGCATCTCGACCACAACTGAGGATCCGGCCTTGACCACACACTTGCGAGCAACTGGGCCGCCGTTGGCATTGCATCGAACATCGTTGGAAGTGACGTCTTGAACGGGTGAGTTTGAAAGCGGGAGTCGGGCACATTGGCCGCCAAACTACTACCAGTTAGCACAAGCTTGCGATTTCCCATTTCAAGGGCTTGGGCATACATCTACTCCATCAACCCACAGAGCCTGAAAGGTCGCGTGTGCTGAAACCTGGTTGGCCGCGATCGCCAACAAGGATAGAATAGCGGACTTCATGACGATCAAAGCTTGGTATACGGTAAGAGTTGACTGATGTCAAGGAGGATGGCGTGCGCAAGAAATAGCTCCAACATGCTCAACCTGGGTTCGCTACTATATACTCGACATCTCAACCGACTTTCCTCCCGGTCATTTGTAATGAAAGTAAATGAATCGTCTGATCCAACGTAGGAATCTCATAGCTGTGACTCTTGGCCAGGATCCCTCACTACCCTTGACGGGGCGACTTGACGAGTGAGCGAGCGTGTTGTAAATGAAGGTAGGACCCCGTGGACGTGGAAGGCACACCGCAATCAATTGATCCTTGACGCATGCTACGTGCCATGCTCCAGAACTTCCCCAGATTTTTACTGAAAGGCTGTCAGCGGCAGTCTACTAGTCTCGGTAATTGGTGGATTTCGGCAGTAGGATGGGATCACGGAGGGCCAGCCCCGTCGTTGGTACGCCAAATGCGGGAATTGTGGCTTTGGTTCCGTTTTGTTTAAATTGGCTGAATCCCAAGGTCAAAGCATCCATCTCGATAAGTCTGAGGAGAGCTCAAGATCAAAGTTGTGTTTGTAGTAATTGTGCGAGTGACAAAAATTCCTACAGATTCGAGTTTGTGCAACTTTTGGGCGCTGGGTAACGCAAACAACCATTGTTTGTATTCCCTACTTGAGATTGGCAACTTGACAGAGCAGATGCTAAGAGTAAACTTGGTCAACATGTTAGGAGAAGGCCAAAAAAAAAAGTGACAGGTGGCAGTCTAAGCGGTGGCCTTGATGCAGCTCATAAACCACGCACTCGTCGACAGGCGCTATACCTTGTCCCTGGTCCATCACAGCACGGCTGACTTTGACGTGGCATTCTGATGGCAGTTGCCTTGGATCGCCGAAACCAAGCGATGCCAGTAGAGCAGACCACCGGATGTCTAGTTTAGCTTTCGGAACCAGTGTCAAGGCTGTGTGAAAGCATAGAACAGTTACTAACTTCTCCTCCTCCGGTCCATTCCTAGCGGCTCATGTGGTATTTTCAACAGTACTCCCCTCGTTCCCACTTTGAGAGGAGTCAAAGTAAGTGCGAAGCTCGCAACATTCATGCTCTTGTTGTATCTCAGAACTCCCTGTTGACAACCTGGGATTGATGGGTATCAACAGTGATTCATATAGTCGCAGCCTCCGTCTCAAAACAGCCCAAATATTCTCCCGCTCAACCACTTGAGTTGGGCACAAACTTAAGTCATACTCTTCTGACTAGTACACGTTGTGCTTGGTGAAATTGAGAGAAAGGTTCTCTTTAACCTTCGACTTGAGCTTTGGATTTGGGTACATGTAAGGATTAACGTTCTCAGAATGATACATCTTGCCGATATCGACCGGTTTTACCGAGGAATCGATCAAGCTACTGGAGGGTTTCAGCCCACTCTGCAGTTCAAGCGCTTCTGCGCATGGCCTGCATGTCCATCCATATTGGGTTGTCCTGGGCCAAGTTGCCAGGCCCCAATTCTCAAAACCCACTCAACTTCCACCCATCGTCCCACTCGTCGTCGCCCAACATATTCTGCACTCTGGCCGCACAGAAGCAAGCCTTGTTGGCTAAGTGGTATAGCGTCTCACTAGTAATAGTGAAATGAGAAGATCGGCGGTTCGATTCCGCCACGAGGCAATTTATGATTCACTTGATGAGTTTGATTTTTTGACTTTTGCTATAGCGATGATTATGATAGACGCTAAGCTATCATCGTGTGCGTACTGTGTCTACCGTGAACTTTAGGCATTCATTAACACATGGCCATTTTTTTTGATTTGCCAGATAGGACTTGCAAGGCTTCACAGTCGTGATTTGTGTTATGTTATCTACACGGGTGCCAATTCTCTCTCCATCGCGAAAGTTGTTAACAATTTCAAGGACCACAACCAAAATCAGAGCTACTCCGCATTGAAAGTAAACAACCCCGCACTTTTCTGGAAGCGGATTCTGCACCAGCATGAGATGAAGTGTAACCCAACGTATTTTGATGGCCAAGGCACATCCATCTTCCGACTCTCGTTCCAGTAAACGTGTTAGTTACAAGAAGCGCCGACTATACCTCATGTTGATGAAGGCATGATGCCAGGAGACGCAGGCGGCGCAGCAATCGAGAGCATTGCAGCCTGGGTGGTTCTTGAATACAGCTGGAAAGGCTCAGGAAGACAAGCCGGCTACCCGACGCGGGGACATAGCACAATTGTGGGTTGGGGAGGCGAGACTGAGATCGGCTTTGCCAATTCCCCATGTCAATTGTTCGGACGAGCAGGAAGTTCATCCCGTCGGATAGATGGCCCTGACGCTAGGTCTCTCTTGGCTTGAGCCTGCAGTTGAAGATCGCTGTACTTGACTGTTGGCTCGAGGAGCTGTCAAACTCTGTGGTGTTCACTCGAAGGGCTTTATTGACCTTTGCGACGCTTCCCAAGGGATGAATATGCCTACGGGCAGATTGGTCAAGGCTCATCTGCGACTTACCATGACCCGAGAGTCTCGGGCTCAGTGAACAGTCGCGGGAATGGCACCATGGACGCTACCCACTTTGACATCTTGAGTGGGAATTTCAACCAGGTAAGATCGCATCCCAGCCGTCTACGAAGAACGTTTTGCCAATTCCACACCTCGATTCATGTATCCTCGCCTGTGCCTGGTCTCATTTGACAATTTGCCCCGACCCCAACTTTCGGACAACCATCCTCCGCGTTAAAAGCAGCATAGCGTCCCGGTCCCTCACCTTGGCATCTCCAACTTCCCCTCCGCGTGCCCCGGTCGACGCACCCGTGGCACGCGGCCCAACGGCCTCCGTCGTTCGAATCGGGAAACGCCCCGGATCAGATGGTATGGTTCGGATCGCGTTTCCTGCAATGATGTAAACTTTTCCGAGGGTGAGGGTCAATATATATGGCACGTAGCCGCGAACATGTGTCTCCGCCTTGTCGGGCTTTTCGCGTGTCTGGCGAGAGGATTATCTGGAATTGGTTGCAGGCCTTCCCGTCAATTGATCCAACAATGCTACCTCAACTCTCCGGTCTGCTCTCCATTGGCCTTTTGGCCAGCGGAGCCGCGTCCGCGGCTTGCATCAGGAAGGGCTTCGTCACGGTCAAGGGCACAAAGTTCCAGCTCGATGGCGAAGACTTCAACTTTGCGGGTAGCAATGCCTACTACTTCCCTTTCGACAACGTATGTGACCTGCAAAGAGCAGCCCAATTGATTGACTTTAGCAAGATGTGACGAAACTGACCAAGCTTTCTAGAACCAAGCCGATGTCGAGGCCGGCTTGACGGCAGCCAAGGACGCCGGGTTGAAGGTCTTCCGCACATGGGGCTTCAACGACAAGAACGTCACGTACAATGCTGGTGGTCTACCCCAGTATGGCGGCGAGGGTGCTGGCGACACAGATATCGTCTTCCAGAGATGGGAGAACGGCACTTCCACCATCAACATTGAGGCCTTTGACAAGGTCGTCAACGCAGCGGACAAGGTCGGCATCAAGCTGATTGTCGCGCTCACCAACAACTGGGCCGATTACGGCGGCATGGACGTCTACACGGTCAACCTGGGTGGGAAATACCACGACGACGTGAGTAACCCCCAACTTTCTTCCACAAACAGAACTCTGCGGTACCCGAATGCTAACCAAAATACGAACCTAGTTCTACCACGTCCCCGCGATCAAGGACGCCTTCAAGCGCTACGTAAAAGAAATGGTCACCCGCTACAAGGACTCGCCAGCCATCATGGCCTGGGAACTCGCCAACGAACCCCGCTGCGGCGCAGACGGCACCCGCAACCTCCCCCGAAGCGACGACTGCACGCCCGAGCGCCTGGGCGCCTGGATCACCGAAATGAGCGCCTACGTCAAGTCCCTCGACAACAAGCACCTCGTAACCTGGGGCGGCGAGGGCGG
Organism: Colletotrichum lupini; assembly: GCF_023278565.1. NCBI lineage: Eukaryota > Fungi > Ascomycota > Sordariomycetes > Glomerellales > Glomerellaceae > Colletotrichum > Colletotrichum lupini. The sequence goes on from NC_064676.1 coordinate 407,772, forward strand.
CTTCAACATCGAATCAGACGACTGGGCGTACAACGGCGCCGACGGGAGCGACTTTGACCACGAGCTCGCGCTGCCGAATATCGACTTTGGCACGTTCCACTCCTACCCTGACTGGTGGAGCAAGACGGTCGAGTGGACGGAGCAGTGGATCCGGGATCACGCGGCGTCTGGGAAGAAGGTTGGGAAGCCGGTTGTGCACGAGGAGTATGGATGGTTGACGGCCGATAAGAGGCTTGAGTACCTTGGCAAGGTGGACGACACGCCGAGGACAGAGGTGCTGGGCAAGTGGCAAGCGATTTCGCTGGAGGAGGAGATGCCGGATATGTACTGGCAGTACGGGTTCTCCAACTACTCGTATGGTCGCAACCATAATGATGGGTTCACCATCTACCTGGATGATGCCGAGGCCCAGCCGCTTGTTTATGAGCATGCCGCCAAGGTCAACGCCCTTTAGACATAGTGTTCAAAGTATATATTTTTGCCTATATAGTAATACGAGCTACTGTACAACAGTCGAATTGCATTGGCCGTTCATTGAAAAACTCCAATCGACTTCCGTATAAGAACTTTTGTATTCTAGGCCAAGTTATTATTCTCAGTTACACAACTTGGATCGCCATATGGTGTAAAGTAAACCAAGGTACCAGCTAGGTTCACTTGACATTTGTTACTGTGGACAAGTAAAGAATACATGTAAGCGAGTCAACTTCTAAACAAGGGTATATACAGCTGGCAGGGAAAATCTATGTCCTATGAAATGATCAATCTATGCTTCAAATCAACGCTCATCAAACTCGCTCCATCACCCCCCTCATCTCCTGCCCATCTCATACGGCTCCTCGACCGACTGATACTTAGTCGACTGCCACTCACGCCCCCTAGCCCTAGACTGCTTCCTCTCCTCCGCCTTCATCTTCAACCCAAACACAATCGCCTCCACAATCTCCATCGGGTTCCACATCTCCACCAGCGCCCACACACCCCCGGGCCCACCAGAATAGGTCTGCGGCTCATACGCCTCCAAATCCCCCGCCAACGGCCGGCGCGTGTTCCCGCCGCCAATGACATAGGGCCGGTGCGAGTACGCGTAGTGGAAGAACGCAGCCAGCGGCAGCATCTCGATGCAGACGAGCATGGAAGGGATACCGATGCGCAGATCGGCGTCGGTGAGGGTGGACGTCGGGTTGAGGGCGCCCGTGTCCTTGAGGATCCAGAAGATGATGTTTTCGAGAAAGGTGAGGGTGACGACAAGCTTGAAGGCGAAGAATTTGGCGAGGGGTTGGTGGTGGGAGAGGTTTTTTCGGAGTTGCATGAAGAAGCGGATGACGGTCATGAGGGCGATGGTGAGGGAGGCGGTGCCGATGATTTGCAGCTTTGGGGAAGTTGTCAGATGAGTTATAGGCGGGGACTGAAGGTTTGACTCACCCATAGTCTAGCGAAATGTACTTTGCTTTCGAACTCACAGTAAACTCCAGCAGCTTGGGTGATGGCGGTCAAGATGGCGACGAGGAGGGCGACGACTGGATATTGGAAGACGGCGAACCACATTTTCTGCGATGGGATGTTAGATGTGTCCCTCCACGGTGCTTGACAAGATGCAGTAGACTAACCCTATACCACTCGAGACCATTCTCCTCCCCATTAGCAGCCTTCTTATTCTTCACAGTCATGCCGGCGAAGAAGACATCCCTGTGCTGCTCGCTAGGCGAGACGAACTCGCACAGGAGGAGGAAGAAAGTGGCCAGGCAGATGGACTGGACGAACTCGAGCCAGGGGTGGAGGTAGACCTCGGCCGTGGGGAAGCAGATTGACAGAAAAGAGATGATGGACCAGAAGGGGATGATGAGGGAGATTCTGAGGATTCTATTTTCTGCTGTTAGCTCTACCGTGTCTGGGTTCGTAATTTTTATGGACAATGGAGGGGAACGCACTTGATTTGCTCGTTGCTCTTGCTGAAGTGCGTCGCGTGGAGGATCATGAGGGTGAAGATGATGAGACAGGATGCGGCAGCGAAGCTACCAGAGAGGATCATGTTGAATGTGTAGAAGGACATGGTGCCAAAGAGGGGCTGAGATGCATCTTGAATTGGTGTTAGTAAAAGAAGCTTGGGTACCTAATGACAGACTAGGTGAGAGTGAATATGCTGACCTTCGGCGAGGGAGATGTGTGGGCAGGTATCCTTGGTGCTATTAGAGCTGCTGTCATTGTCGCGAAGAAGGCCGCGGGTCTGGATAAGAGCTTCGTAAACAAGCATAGTAAGACTAAAGGACCAGGTATTTCAGGCTAGTCGTATTCTAGAGTGAAGTAGGTTGATGATGGTTCGAATGCTCCAGATATCTTGAGCTCCCAAGCCCGGTAGTTATATCATTTCCAAAACCACCTTACACGCGAGGGAGTCCTCCCATACTTCCTTCCCCCGGCCCCATATTCAATAGGCAGCTAGCTGTAAGTCAGAAAACAAGCCTTCGGGCCCCATCCGCCAGCCTGCGCGTCCGTTGCATCGGCGTCCCCATCCATCGCATTCGCTTACTTACATTCGCTGGAAAATCCTCCGCTAACCACAACTCCGCCTTCCTCCATAGTCAACGGTCGCTGCGGTATCCAATAAGCTGTCGAAGCGCATCAGCGGAGCGCCGGGGTGGTTGAGGGGTTGTAGCGCCGTACCTTATCTAGACGCAATCTAAGCCCGCGGGAGCAGGTAGGCCTCCTTATCGATTAACGATGCATCTCACTCATCACCTCTACGGGGAAAGATCTTTTCCGTTTCTGTATAGAAGCTCATTGCTAGTATTGTCCTTTAGTTTCGTAGTACGGAGTAATACATAGGCATGTCATTCAGATTGATGTAAATCCACAGGGCACGTCAATCCCGTGGCTGAGCCACCAGAGTCTTGACTCTTGACTCTGCTGCCCCATAACCTCGAGAAATGCTACTATTCGGGAATGGTCTCAGGATACCCTACTTTCATGTCGCGCCCTATCTCGCAACTCGGATAACCGGCACACGGCCAGAATCCTACCACCACGTCTCGCCAGCGACCACTCATCACCGCGCAAATACCTCAAAGTTCGAGGACGCTCTTAGGGCCCAGATGAAGCAAAAAAAAATTGGGGTCGAATGGTTTTCCTCTTCCGGCATGAGGCAGGCTTACTCGGCTCAGAAGTGCCGGGCTCTGCTTACGCCCTGCAGTACCCTACCGCAAACTGATCAAACTCTTTCTTTTGCACCAGTAACTCTACACCGTCTACAGACCTCCCGCTTTCAACGGCGCAGGCCGCAGCAGCGCAAATCTGGCGCTAACACGTCGAAACAAGCTTCTCGTTCCCTGAGCCAGTGAGCCGGGGTAGGAATGTTGGGATCCATGATCAATTATGCGGGTCGTTGGTGCCTAGTCTTATGCTTTGAACATATTGAGGGGTTTCTTGAATCCCTCTAACGCATTCAATACGGCATCCGCTTTTCAATGGTCTTCTCTAGGGAGACTTCCCTTCGCTGAGAGGGTTCTTATGAAGGAAGATCAAATTTACATGCGATCCCACGATAGTCTATGCCTAAGCGCAATCAGACTGCAAAGTTGGTAAAAGGCAGAGGTGCGATCGTCAGTGATCGACCATAGGGGGAGCAGCAAGCTATGCGAGCGTAAGCAGCCTCCAGAGCCCCCCGAGCTAAGCTGAAAGAACTAGGTAGGCGCACGAACATCACTTTTCCACTTTGGCTGGCAGGGCTGTGTACTTGGGTGAGTATTGATGTCATGTTCATCGGCGAATTGAGTTTAGCACCGACCGGCGAATACCCCGAGCGAACAAGCCGACGGCGGGTACTCCGTACAACTAAATGATTATGTCCGTAGAACCCACAACAAGAAAACAGCGAAATGTCGGGTCCGTACCCAGATGACGGAAGTTACTAAACCCCGACTTTACAGTTCGGAGATCTCATAGAAGTCAACATACGCGCTCCAAGCTTCGGAGCTCACTCCCATTCGACCTTGTTTGTAGAGTATCATCAATCCTGCGCCTCAACTTTGGTCGCAATCTGATGCACTCCTCCGCCGCCCTCAATAACATCCTCCAGATTATCCACCGGGATGCCCCTCAACGCCGCCTCCGGGAACAGCATCCCGCCCGCCCTCGGCTTCAACGCCGTCAAGATCCCCTTCTCCTTGGCGATTCTCAACAACGCATCCCTTGCCACGATTCGCAGGTGCCGTGGCGCCGTGGGGAGAATGTACAGGTGGCTCAGCGGCCAAATCAACCTCACGCCATCGAAATACGACGAGGGCAAATCCGGGTCTAGGTCCGGCATTTTCCCGCCCAACGACCTCGGTATCCCCTCCACAACGTCTCGACCGGCCGTCGCGATGATGCCCATGCAGAATTCCCGGCGGGCGTGAAGGACTTCCGGGTTCAACAACGGACACCCACCACAGTCTACGTCGTAATCTTCCGGGACCAGCGACGGCTCACCATACTCGACGAGATTCGAAATAAGAATGATCATGTGGTGCACCTTGATCCTTGCGCTCCGCCACGAGTTCCAGAAGTAGCCCCACATCGGCCCCGGTTCGAATTGGAACTCGGGCGCCGCGTGCATCCACTCCGCCATGGCGAGGTCCGCCCGGTCGCTCTCAGCAATGAGGGCCGGGTATGCTGCCCGGGCGCGGGAGGCATCGCCGCTGAGTGTTAGCGGGATCAGTTTTGATAGAAGGGAGCATGCTGCAGAGAGGTAGCGGGCAGTGTGAAGAAGGAGGCCTTCGCTGGGTTGGAGGGTTGCTTCGATGATGTCGAGCCAGCGTTCAAAGTCCGGGGGACAAGGTGTGTTTGCAATCGTGAGTTGGACTTGCTAACATACGGGTTTAGTAAACCAGAGCAGGTAGGTCTGGAGTGTCCTGCTTACAATCATATTGTGCATGACCCAGAAGATTTGACGGCCGGACCGGGTGTAGAGCTGCCGGTCCCCCCTTGCCCGCATGAGGCTGAGGAGGCCCTGGCCGTGGATGTGCCAGGGAACTTCGGGCGACGAACCCCTTTCTTTATTGGTAATGAACGATCTCCGTTCCAACCCGCCAATCATCAGCTGCGAGAATTTTATTTTAGTCCCCTGGTCGCCAAAAGCAATATAGCAACAGCCCAGCACATTGCACACCGAGGTTTGCGCTGAGTGTCATGCGAATAGCATGTTATAAGCCTCTTCACTCACCTCATAGTTCCCAAGCAACCAAACCGCAACGATCGTTGAATCAGAAGTATACGTCTTGGGGTTTCTGATAGCCTCCTGTACCGCGGCCAGAGCATGGCCGAGAACGATGGACAGCTCGCGATAGTCGGCCCTGGGACGGAACTTGTTAATCATGTAGGCCCTGGTAAAGACCTGGCCGGTGAGCACGAGGCAGTGGTTTTGGCCGGCACCCCTGAACAAGCCTGGAAGAAAGTCCAGGCTCTCGTAGAATCCCAGGACCAGCGGGATGGATTCGGCAGTCCAGTGTTGACGGATAGTCTTGAGCACGGGAAGTGCTACGGATAGCTGCGTCGAGGTAGTGGTGTCAGTGGTGACGCTCGTGGCAGGTGTGGACTGCCGGCTCGGTTGGCGGCTCGACCCAGGGGACGCCGAGGTTGAGATCGATGCCGCTGTCGATAATTCAGGTGTGAATTCTATGATCTGTAGGGTCCCGGTCCTTGAGTTGGTCATCAACGCCGCCTCATCGTCCTGGTCTTGGTGCTGGTGGTTCCTCTTCTTCTTCCGTCGCTCAAACGAGGTGGGATCGGCGTTCTGAAAGCGCATTCCGTCATCGTCGCGGTAGCCGGGGCACTGGACCCCGTACTTGATGCATCTTTGGCACTGAGGTCGGCCTAAATCGCACTTTTTGCATGCCGCGGGCACGGCGCGCACGGCCGGACCCCCCAGTTGTCAGCTGCAAGGCGATGGAGACTTGGGGTGATTGTTCACGCGTATAAGGCAAAGTAGGTACGATAGGTAGGTACATGTATCCATCAGTGAACCAAAGGCACAGAGTAGGTATAACACGCGACGACGCTACGCACTTGCGAGCGGGAGCGGGAGGGCGGGAGGGACCCGTTTTGATTCGGATTTCGTTGAATACTCATACGGAAATTGTGCGTCTAGATGTCTCATTCTCTCACCTTGACCCTTCGGCTCCGGCACAAGTGGCAGTTTGGACTCGGCCTGCCTGTATTTGGCATCGCGCGGCTCGGCTGGCTTGCGGATACTGGATATGCGTGGATGGATGGGTGCGAACCAACCGGGGCCGACGGCGGCGAACCGCTCTGGTGGGAGACGTCGTTTGTCTAGGTATCCCCTTATCGACGCCAGGAACAAGTGGGAGTAACGAGGGTCGTGTTATGCAATTGGCTTGGGAACGAACGTCCGAAGACGGTCCCCACGTCCGATCTTGGCGCTGCGAGGCCGGATTCCGCGCCGTTGTTGGAGGCGGGCAGAGAGGGAGACGGAGGTCGATGGGGGAGAGGTCTGAGAAGATGAAGTGAATTGGGACGAGATTTGCGGAGAAGGGAAGTTGTTCATCTCGAATGAGCTTCCCATAAGGGCTTAGGCAACAGTGCAGCAGCGACGGGGGGTTGCAAGTACTGCGATGGCTCCTTCCTCGCATGTTCATGGCAATTACATAAGCAACGTTATCGCCATGATACTGCACCTCACTGATAGCACCATCAATTGTTGACCTAATCCTGGGTATCTTACACGAATTTCCATGTGCCTGCATAGGTAGTCTTTTGATGGAAGGTTGATAGTAGAGTTTCTGCCAGAGCCTTTGACAACTACCATCCAACGTTCTAGACTTGGGATAGATATTCTACCACAGCTTTGGCTCATTGTCTAACGTGATTGGGCAGCTGTTCAGCCTGTTCTGCTGCCACACTCCGTGAGGCGCTAGAGTTAAAATGTCGATCGTGTGGAGCGTCCAAGCTCTTGGGCGATCCGAATACGAAAAGCGCGCTAAGAGCCATCATCACCGAGCTATCAAGGAGCTGTAAGCAATTGGGTCGCTGTTGAGAGCTTGCCAACGGGAGATTCTTTCGCTCTGATCAGTGTCGTTTCATTCTCAAACGAGCGAGTCGTTGCAGACTGTCGCATGGGCGAAACTGGTGTTTGCTTGAGATCCCTGTCTGAGTCGTCCGAAAAGCAATTACCATTGTCATTGTCACTGGAGGGGCCTTGAGATTGCGGTATTCTAGCAACACCAGAAGCATTGAACATAAGGTCCAGTGGAGAGACGTTCGGCATTCAAGATCGACGCGCCAGAGGCGTATCACTCATCAACACCATATATGCCACACGGATAAAAGTGTGATGACAGGAAATCCAGATGGCAGAAAAGGATAACGCATCCTGAATGCTGGGATATGCCATCCACATGTCTTCCCCGTGCTCACCCGTGGCGAAGATGGAGAATGGCCATGGAAGAATGGTGGCAGAATGGTTCGACTGGCAGCACGAGTTCCCGAGAGATCCGCCCCGCTTTCCATTTCTCCTTGAAATCCCATTGGGAATCCGGCGATATCAGCCCCACCTTGATACTTCGTAACTCAGTCTTCGGGGCGCCGCACGGACACCGAGTAGCCCGAAAGTCGCAAATTGCTGCGGTTGCTTGATGTTGTGTGCAGCTCAACAATCTGCTTGAATGCGCCAAATCAGCGCTGTCAATTGAGGAGAGCTCACAGGTGGTAATGGAGGGGAAGGAACAGATCCGGTGTACTTGAGAAAGGGATTGGCAAATCAGATGGCACAAGCACGGCGTTGGCGCACCCTGCCATGCTGTTGTGATGGGTGTGTCTAATGTCCATCACTGCGTAGTGCGGCGGCCACTACCAAAGTGACACCACCACCAGGGCACCAGAATGCGCCGGGAGTGTACATGTATTTGACTGAGAAACTACGTACCGGTGGGAAGACCCCGCCAGAGGGGAAGATGCAGAGCAGAGGCTGTTGTGAGTGGCCAAAACGATCAGCCCGACCTCGTTTAAATGAACAGATGAAGCTTAGCGCCATCATTTCATCTGGCGGGTCCCTTCTTTTTTTTCTTCCTCCCTCTTGCCTGATGTGCTGATTTTGTTGTATTTTGTACCTCTGCAGCAGTGCAGGCAGGTACCTACCTACCTAGGTGGTCGCACTTTTTTGCCATCCCTCTTTCCCGTCCCGTCCCTTGTCGCCCAATGTTACTGGTCGCAAGCGCGCACCACGGAAGGAGCTCTTTGGTGGGAGGGGTGGGCGGTGGTTGACTAATTTGCTCCAATGTGCCAATGTGGGCGAAAATAAACGGATCCAAAAATGTTTCTGCTATTTCCTTTGCCCCTGAGCAGAAAGCAGACGCCGAAGCAACAACAGCGCTGCCAGCAACAGCAATAGAGGGACCGCTAGACCGACCGACCGAGCTGCGAGCGAGCGCAACTTCATCGGAACACCTTTATCGGCGACGTGACTCTTTTGCCATTCCTTTCCTTCCCATCTACACTTCGCCTCCTCTTACATTCACTTCTCTTCCCTCCCTCACCTGGCATACCGATAGCTGCCATCCCAACAACCTCCCGCACGCATCCCACCACCTGCGTCTCTCCGTCTTTCTCACTCTCCTGCGCAACCCGTTGCCGAACAGAGACAACAAACAACGAACAACCACACGCCACACACAAAGCCGGCCCATCATGGACGTCGCGCTCGAGCTCCTCGACCCATTGGTCCTGGACAAGGCCTACGCCTACTTCGTCCCTGCGCCCACCACTGCCAACACCGGCGCATACAACGCGACCGGCGACGCCTTTGCCTCATCATCACCACTAGACCTCTCGAACTCGTATGGCTCCGCCTGGCCCCGCGATAGTATCCTCCGTCAAACCATCTCCATCCTCGCCATCACCCAGCTGGGCGCCTGCGCCCTCTACTGGATCTTCAGTCCGCTGTCTTATTACCTCATCTTTGACCGCCGCCTCGAATATCACCCGCGCTTCCTCAAGAACCAGATCCGCCAGGAGATGATCTCCTCCATGAAGGCCGTCCCCGTTATCAACATCCTGACTTTGCCATTTTTCCTCGCCGAGGTTCGCGGAAAGAGTCTGCTGTACACCCATGTTGAGGAGTATGGTCTCTGGTGGATGGCCATTTCAGCTACCATTTTCATGGTCTGGAACGATATTGCCATTTACTGGATTCACCGCCTCGAGCACCACCCCGCCGTCTACAAGTACATTCACAAGCCACACCACAAGTGGATTGGTATGTCACCCCATCTCACTCCTTCTTTTTCTGGTTGATTGACAAACACCCATTTCTATGGCCTCAACTGACTGTATCCAGTGCCTACGCCTTGGGCTGCCCTCGCCTTCCACCCCCTCGACGGCTACGTTCAATCTCTGCCCTACCAGTTAGTCAACCCCCAAGAATCACCATCACCAAGTGGGAGCTACTTGAGCCTCAATTCGGTGGCCAGCCACGTGCAACAACAAAACTAACATTCTCCAGTGTCTTCGTCTTCTTCTGCCCTATCCAGAAGTACCTCTACATGGGCCTTTTCGTCCTCGTTCAAATCTGGACCATTCTCATTCACGACGGCGACATGATTTCGGGTCACTGGCTCGAAAAGTACATCAACAGTCCCGCCCACCACACCCTCCACCACATGTACTTCACCGTCAACTACGGCCAGTACTTCACCTGGGCCGACAACTACTTTGACTCCCATCGCGCGCCCCAGCCCGAGCTCGATCCCCTCCACGACGCCCTCAAGGTCATGCGCGCCAAGGGTCTTGTCGACGAAAAGGGAAACCCCATTCCACAGGAGCAGAAGAAGGATCTGTGAGGGGAAAATAGTCAAAAGAGAACGTTTGGATTTATGGCTTTGGGGGTTGAATATCGGTCATGTTTCAAAGGACCGAAGCCCCTTATTTTGAAGAAAAGGATGCATAGAAGGAAGCATGGCGACACGTTGATGTTGAGATGAGATTTTCTTCATTTCCCGGAAAGCATCGGAAGGCTCCCCCAAAGAGCGAGCGAGCCTCCAACGACCTTCCCCCGTCCACCACAGGTTTCTGGTGGGCTTTTGACACATTCCTCATGGCGAATGAGCATTGCATATCTAAAATAATCATAATTAAGCGAATACCAATGGCATATCACATCTTCAAACTCATTTTCCCTCAACAGCAACAGCAATTGATTTTGATTTTCACCAACTGGGTGTCGCTCACTTGAGTCGGACGAAGCTGGCCTCAGCGCCGGCTGCGCCTGCCTCACTGACGCGTGCCTTGTCTGGCTGAAAATTAAAACATGCGACATTGGAGAAATAGAAATAGAAGTGAGAAAAATGCAGTGGCCAAGTGTTTGTTCTCTCGCCACCCATCCGACGTCACTCCGGTAGGAGGGAAGGGAAAGGTTATATGTAGGTTCAGACGTGTTCGGATTGTCGCACAGGTTCCCGTTGGGCGGATGATCCACGGATAGCTCTGCGGGGAAGTGAGAGGAAGTCCAAGGGTCCCGTTGTCGGTCTGCCTACCGTAGCCAGGTGATATAAGTGTGGAATGTGGTTGGAGTTCAGGGGTCCTTGACAAAGAGAACTCTCTCTCTCTTTCTCAGTCCCAGTCTCGAATTCTCATCTGCGGAGGAGCCGAGTTGGCGCCGGCACGCGGGGTGAGTGAGGTTTGGCATGCTTGAGCTTGCGCCGAGCTTCCCGCCTTGCCTTTCGCGGAAAGTCTATGCGATCTTATCTCCCTTTGATAGTCTTTCTGAACTAACACTATCTGTACCCCGCAGACCACACGCGACCTGGAGATTGGGGGCTTGCTTTGTAGTTATCAGCCGGCAAGGGAATTGATCTGGTCTTTATGCCAATTGAATCTCACGTTGAATGATTGAATCTGGCTGAGATTATTGCTTTTGATTTCACGCGACACTTACGCTAAATTTACTTCGTTCTAGATCCCTAAGTTGCATTGATCAGGTGTACCTCATTGCCATCCAACACACCATCGGTAGTTCACCCCACGTCTAAGATGACGATTGAAGTTACGGATCTCACAGAGGCGGATATTCCAGGGGCGGTTAAAGCAGTGCAGTGAGTATTACAGACATTGGCACGATACCCACGCCGAGTTCAAATTTGATACTAATGATCTACGCCTCACAGACAAGCATTCAGCGGCGACCCGTACAATGTCTGGGTATACGATCAATCAAAGGTACACCCTCATCCCAACTCCGCCAAGCTATATCTCCCAGGATGCTCACCGTACTATAGTTCAACCAGAAACGAAACTACGAGTCCCTAGCTCTGCGTATGAGATGGGGCATGCGCAACGGCATATTCCACGTCGCAAAAGAACAAGGCAGTGATGAGGTCCTCGGCGTAGCAATGTGGCTTCCTCCACAGCCTGCCGACGCGCCGCCGACGTGGAATGATTGGTTTGAGGGGTGGCGGCTTTGGTTCGGACAGGTGAACTATAACTTGTGGTATGGACGCGGGGGGTTGAATGTCAAGGTATTTCATCTCCCATCTCATCTTATCTCATCTTCATTTTGCAAACCCCCCTCTCCTGACGAGTAATATAGCGATACTACATCTGGAAAGAAGCCCAAGCCAAAGCCCAGCGCGAGATCTGGACCGACCCTAGGGGATACTACTTCCTCAACATCATGGTCGTGCTGCCTTCCGCTCAGGGCAAAGGTGTAGGCGCAAAGATGATGAAGGCTGTTACGGACCGGGCTGATGAGGAGGGTGTGAAGTGTTATTTGGAGTCTAGTAAGGATGTGCCGAATGTAAAGATTTATGGGCGGTGGGGGTTCGTGTTTGAGAGGGAGATGATTTGTGATGATGAAGGGGATGCGATTCGGTTGTTTACCATGGTGAGAGAGCCTGGAGCTAAGGCTGGGGATGGTAGGGGTGGCGGGTAAGCGAGTGAGTGAGGAATTGTACTCCGTAGTCTGTGAGTTTGGTATTGAATGGTGTGTGAATTGGATTGGTGAAAACATGGTGAAGACTCTGTGAAGAGTGAAACTCTTGATTAAAACGCCTCCTTTTCTATCGATACCAGGAAAGATAGAAAGCGATGCTTGAATGCCAAGAGCTGAGTTCCGATGCTATTCAAACTTTGAGTCTGAGTTGCCGTCTGCCGGAGAGACCCCTCCCCCCGCATGACCGGGTTCGCGTTAGACGCAGTTGACAATTGCGGGGGATTGTCACAAAGCTGGGCCGGGGGTCTCGGGATGCGCTAGCATCCGCTCATTACGAGTACCTTATTAGACTCGAATGAGATAAGAGGTTTAGGTCGGTCTACTCAATGATAACTTATCTACTCCAACCTCCAACTTTGACTTCTCATCCACTACATTGAACAGTCATTAGGGCGAAAACCGTGTATTCATCCAGATCGAACTCTTGGAAATCATCATCTTTGTATCATTACCAAGACTCGCAGAGTATAAAGGGTCTTGGCTTCACCCCACTTCATGCAGTCCTCCAGAGCAATGCATACCAAATCAAGGGGCGGATGCCTCAGATGCAAGTCGAAAAAGGTATGGATACTGTGGGATCTCTCCCATCCTCTTCCATCACACAAATTGACACGATGCTGCTAGACCAAATGCGACGAGAGGAAACCTGGATGCGCCCGGTGTGAGGAGAGAGGAATTCAGTGCCCCGGCTACGCCCTCAACGTGCGCTGGTCGCGAAAGCACCAAGTCCGCGTCGATCAAAAGGCCGCAGCTGAAGGCTCACCCAGACAACGAGGATCTCGAGAGCCCGCATCTCAAACAAGTCCACAGCCCATCGAAACCGCTTCGCCAACCTCAAACCATGTCGACACTAACGTGCTGCAACACGTGGACCCATGGCTCGCAAATCCCTTACAGTGGGATCTTCCTGCTCTGCCACAGGAGATGCCCTCCCTTGATGCTTCGTCGTGCGCTTTGCTTCTTAGCAGCCAGAATGTGAATCTTACAACGCCATTCTGGGATGCGCCTTTTATTAGCTCAGCCTGGACTGTTGATGGCCACAGCCCGACGACGTCGTCATCTCAAGCTGAGGACCGGGAGATGGATCATCTGTTCCAGAGTGAGAGCTCCGCAGCCAATGTTCAGGAGAATAGTATTCCGCCCCCGTTCGATAATACTCAATCCACGTCATGTAAACAATTCTTAGCGAGTAGCCCACGAGAGCTCGCCCATCTGCCAACATCGCTCTCCGAATACTTCTTCCGTGAGGTCATCACGCTCTACTGCGCATGGGACAGCAAGACAAACGTGATGCGCAACATCGTCGAGACAATGTGGCAGTCCTCCGGCGCCTTATATCACACCATCCAGAGCATGGCCGCCGCCTGCCTCTCAGAAGACTTTCCGCACCTCCTGCCCGTCGCCCGGAGAGAACACGGCGACGCCCTCAGACTCATCCGCGATCGACCCTCGGCGCTACCTTTATCAACCTCAATGACAACAACACACAAGCGGGCCATGCTTCTCTCATCAACGCTCCTAGGCCACACATCAAGCTGGCTTAGCCCCCAGAACCTCGCAACAGACATGTTCAGAGCAAGCTGCAGCATGCTCAAAGACGTCTCCGCCGAGACGTGCGGCAGCGACGCAGACGCGAGCTTGTCTTTCTTCAGCGACACCATGGACTACTGGGCCATGCTCCTCGCCTACCTGACAGACAGCACCCAACTGGGCGACTACCACCACACCACATCCATCGGCCCGGCGGACCCGTCGAAGTCTATTGAGCCGCACCCTTACTCGGGCATATCCCACGCCACTGTCCGACTGCTCACCGACACGGGCATCCTCATCTTCCAGTACCGAAAACACATGGCCTCCGTGAAGTTCCTCACCGAGACGGACCTGGACGTCTTCCGCGCCGCTCTCCGCTCCGCAAGACAACTCGAGCGCGCGTTTCTTGCGCATCGTCCGCCGGACCTATCTCGCGTCACGGATCCAGGCGATCCGAAAACTCCGCTGCGGCATCTGGAGCTTATCGACGAGGCGTACCGGTGTACCGGTCTCTTACAGCTGTACCGCGTGTTTCCAGATTTGTTGAATGAGCGGTATGCACCGTGGGACCGGGAGCGGCTCCTACGTCCGGTTCCGATATCTGCCGCCGCGGGATCGGGGTTAGACAGCGACAAGGTCCCCTCGGCGAGAGAGAGGAGGACGTGGCTGACGAAGCTTGCAATGTACATCCTCGGTATCCTGCGAGATATACCCTTTGAATCCCGGACGCGAAGCGCACAGCCTTTCATCATGGTGGCAATCTCGAGCGAGTTGAGGAGGGAGCCGCAACACCTACGGCAGCCTGATGCTATGTACGGTGAGGCCGGGGCGGATGTGCTGGATATCGACCCCGCGTCTATCGAGGTGGCGAGGGCGCGCAAGTTTGTGCGGTCGCGGTTGGCGGCTTATACGCACATTTTGCCGCTTCGGAAGAGTCGGGTCATTTCTGAGTTGATTGATCATACGTGGGCGGCGCTGGATGCTGGTGAGGAGGATGTGTATTGGCTCGATATCGCGCGTGAGAAGAATCTCGGGACGATGATGGGCTAATTTGGGGAGCTAATGTGATGCATGGTGTCTCTTTTATGAATTATATTCTATTCGGCCATGAGAGTTTTCCATTGATTCTCTATGGAGGCAAGTCGGGACTAGCTTAGAGTTTGGACAGCTTGACCCCTTGAGGATTCGCGAGCTTTGCAAACTTGAGCAACGTCTCATCCGACGTCAATTTGCCTCGCAAACGCTCCTCCGTGACGATGTACGCTTGCGGGAACCAGTCGCCGACATCTTCCCCAAATATCATCCTGACCAAAGCCTCGCCCGTCAGCCAGCACTTGTCCATCCCGTACCCATTGAACCCGGCGGCGATCCACTGTCCGCCGCCGGCGTCTCCCGCGATAGAGTCCGGAACGTGGCCTACAATTGGGAGACCATCAGCCGTGTGACCTTGGATGCCAGACCAAATCGCCTCCACCTCGGACGTCTTCGCCTCAGGTGCCCACCCCTCAAGGAAGAATTTCGGCAGCACCGTCGACAGAGCATCCTTCGCCTCTTTCGGAACGTAGGTATCATCAGAAGTCAAGATGTCCTTCATGTACGCCGTCTCGTTCCCGATCCAAATCCCTTCTGTAATAGGATTCTGCTGGAGATAGTAGAGGCCCGTCACGTAGAGACCGCTCCGGGCATCCAGGGTCGGTTTGTGAGACAGACTCCACGAGCGCGAAGCACCCAGGTTCCTGAGGGTCGGGCCGGGTTTCTGGACGGACATTGTGCCGCGGAAGGGGTATATGCGGCCTGCTAGTTGTGGGAGGAGATGTGATGCGTGGCCGTTGGTACAGTGTATGACCTTTTTGGCGTGGATGATGCCCCTTGGAGTCGTGATGAGATAGGGGTATTCTGGGTTGGCGGACGACGAGAATTTGACCTGAAGCACGGGCGTGTTTGCCTCAATTGCTAGTCGGTCTTGGTATTGGACCAGAAGACCTTCGTAGATTCTCATGAGAAGACGGTACGGCCAGATGGCTCCGGCGTTGTGCTCTACAGCCCCGCTTGCATCTTTGATGTTCCATCTCTGTGATCAAACGGTCAGTCAACCAAGCTTCGAGACCCTCCTGCAGCATCCCGAATCACGTACTTCTGGCACATCGTCTCTCTCGATGATTCGGTGATATTGACTATGCTCTGGGACGGCCTTTTTGAATCCCAATACCGAGCTCTTGGCAGCAACCCATGTCTCATCATCACCAACAGCCATGACTTTGAGAACATCGCGAATCTGGCACCGCTCCTGGGTCTCCGGGTCCATATCTCTAACCATTCTCATGATTCGCTCAACATTCAGGATCGAGAAGCGGGTAATCTGCTTCGCTGCCTCGACGCCGTGTTGCGCAGCTATGGGGCCGTAAGTATGCCCCGAAGCAGTGACAAGATGTCCGCCATTCCGGCCTGTGGCACCGCTTACGAGTGTCCGGGCTTCGAGGATCGTGACGTGGGCGTTGCGTGATGCCTGGTGTTCGAGAAGCGTCTTCGTGACGCTGCAACCGGTGATGCCGGACCCAATGACCGCGAAGTCGGTTTGCTTGGGGAGTGTGGGAGATTGGATTGATGCCAGGCGGTGCTCTGGAACCTGCCATGATGAAATTGTTGGGTTTGGCCTGGGCAGGCCTGGGTCTTGGGAGATGGCCTTGGAAACTTTTAGGAGAAACCTGGCTGTTTCGGGATCTTGGAGCAATTGGTTAGCGAAGCATGCCTTTGAGGTTTGATTGTGATTACTCACTGAGGTAAGATGAAAGCTCATCTTCAACCCCCATCTTGAAGTTTCGGTCAGATTTGATGTAAGTTGATGGCACCGTGGTAAGGACTGGAGAGGTGATACTGATCGCTACTCCAGAGCTTCTTGAGCAAAATGATAATGAACACAGATCCTGGGCTCTAAGGACGCAATCTTCATCCACATTGACCTCGGTATCGATTCAGACGAACCATATGATCGTGTCCATTACTACCCTCATCGTACCGCTGCAGCTCACCCGCGATCTCTGCCGGTGTCGGCGAATGAGGGGGTCGGGATGCGGGGCACCGGGAGCGGATAGGGGCCCGCTCTGGCTTGCCGGATCGGGCAACTGCGTGCGAAATGCGAGCCGATAGCGCGGCAACCACAGGAAACAAGTCCGGGATATGTTATCTCCAAGCTGTCTTCTGCGGATGAGATGGTATCTCGGCTTATCGAACTGCCTCTGGTCGGCCAACGCGAGTCTCGTGCTGCCATCTAGTTGGATCAAGTTGGTCACACAAACATGCACAAGAAACTTGCGTCTACTTAACTTGGTCCCTCGATACTCCACCCCCAAAACTTGAGGGAGGCAATCTCCGTCTAGCCCCCTCCCTCTATCCTCCACTGCCTACGCATATATTCGCAAAGTCAGTCATCTTGGACGGGACCTCGCCCTTGGCGAACAATTGAGTCAGCAATACGACAATGGATCAGCGATCCTCCTCACTCGACAAGGCCTCAGCGGCC
Organism: Colletotrichum lupini; assembly: GCF_023278565.1. Lineage (NCBI taxonomy): Eukaryota > Fungi > Ascomycota > Sordariomycetes > Glomerellales > Glomerellaceae > Colletotrichum > Colletotrichum lupini. The sequence goes on from NC_064676.1 coordinate 424,802, forward strand.
ACAACACGAAATGCCGTCGCCGCCATGCCCGAAAAAGCGGACAATGAAGCCACGGAGCACGGCTCCATCGTCCACGGAGACGTCACCGTGCAGACCATGAAGCCATTCACAACTCTATCCGCCCTCGGTATCGGTTACGGAACCACAAACACGGCTATCGGCCTGCTGCTAGTGTTCGGCAGCACTCTGCCCATGGGCGGCTCGCCGCTCTTCTTTTGGGGTTTCCTCGTCATGGCCTTTGTCGGCCTCGCAACTGCCACAACTCTCGCGGAGCTGGCTTCGGCTATGCCGCACCCAGGTGGGCAGTATATCTGGGTCCACCGGCTGGCGCCGCCGAGTTCTCGCCGGTTCTTGTCGTACATTACGGCCGTCATCGGCTGGCTTGCTGCCGTTGCCACAGGCTCGTCGGCGTGTCTCTCGGTGCCTGTCGGTATCTGTTCCATCATCACGCTTCTCGATCCAAGCTTTGTCTACAAGCGGTGGATGGATTTCCTGGGTTTCCAACTCCTCAACATCGTCACCGCCTTCGGTGCGAGTTTTGAGAGCCTTCTGCCAAAGATTTCCAAGATCATGTTACTGTTTAGCTGCACCACCATCGTCGTCATTTTCATAACCCTGTTCGCCATGTCGGACGAGCACGCCTCCGCAAAAGACTTCTTCGCTACCACAGTAAATATCTCGGGCTGGCAAAACGGCATCGCCTTCATCATCGGAATGAACGGCGCCAACTGGAGCTTCTCGTGTCTCGACGTCGCAACTCACTTGGCAGAGGAGATGCCCCGGCCCAGCACGGATATCCCAAAGGCACTGATGTGGACTATCGTTGTCGGCCTCGTCTCCGGACTCCTTGTTGTCACGTCTGTTCTCATTAACGTTCCCGTCATTGACGGAGCCGACGACAACTCGGCCCTGGCCTTGTTCTACCGCATCACAGGCAGCAAGGCTGCTTCAGTGGGTCTCTGGGTGCCCGTCATGATCACAACCATCGGCGCCGTCTGGTCTATTCAGACCTGGCAGTCTCGGCTGGCGTGGACCATCAGCCGCGAGGCCGGTTTCCCCATGCACCATCACCTGAGCAAGATTGCGCCCTCCCCGCTGCATACGCCTACCTGGTCATTGATATTCTCCGCATCAGGGACTGCCATCTTCGGCTGCCTTTACCTCGCATCCGACCTCGCTTTCAACTCCCTCATATCTACAGGACTGCTACTCCAATACATCAGCTACAGTATCCCGGTTGTCCTGGCACTTTCCCAAGGCCGCTCAAATTTCAAACACGGCCCTTTCTGGTATCCTAAACTTGGCTTTGCTGCGAACATAGTCATGCTTGCCTGGTCGGTAATTGCACTCATCTTCTACTGTTTCCCCTATTACCTACCTGCTGTTGCAGATCAAATGAATTATGCTTCGGCTGTGCTTGTGGGCATTGCCATTATCACCATATCACTGTGGTTCTTTTATGCGAAGAAGAATTACGAGGTCAAGGAATATCTAGGCCATTAGCCCAACAAACCTTTCTCACTAGTGTATTGATCATATACCCAGCAATCATGCTCTTCTCTAACACCTGATTGTATGTTCACGTCATGAAAAGTTTGATTTCCGTTCATTGTGTCTGGGTAGTCCAGGGGTTGCGACATGGCGCAATTCAAACTCATCACGACGAGTTAATGGCAAAATCTTTCCAGTGCCAGGGCCATCAGGCATCGTGGCTATGATATATCACCTTATATAGGCGTCCCACTCCAATCAGAGTTTGTTGGTGGCCTGGCTCAACGGGAGGGCTGGTGCGGAGATTTTTGATGTCATATCACAGACTTCGATCAATCAACAGACTACATGCTCCCTATGATTCATCTATGAGCGCGCGATTCAGTAGCTCACATCCATAGAAGACATAATACCATGTTCTCGGATTATAGGAGGTCTTATTCTCTGTCACCAGATTGAGTGACCGCCCTGTTGAAAGCGTCAGCGTTGTACGAATACGTTGCAATTCCATGGCCATACCCTCCTTTAGCCTCCGGGGTGGAGGAGCAGATTAATGCCGGTGGGATCTGATAACTCCTGGAAGAGATTTTTCTCTCCTCTTTGGAGGGTTTCTGTAGATGAAACACTCTTAAAGACCATGATCAGTTGCGTTGCATTGGGTGATGGACGGCTATGGCTATGCTTAAGAGGACTTGGCTACCTTCAAGGGTAGTCATAAGCCCAACTGCCCGGTCGATCGTTAGCCTTGCAACACAAGCTCTCTCCTTTGAGCCAAGACAGATCTGCAGCGGGCAGCGAAGGAGAAAAGAAGGCCACCTGCATCGGATGAAGCCGCACGCGCCAACGACGGGCATCCATGCACGATGGCATTGTGGCGGTATTTCCGTATCGCATGCGGCAACCCAAATCGTATAATCATCCAACCACAGCGATATGCGACGGCTCAGCCAGCAGTGATGTCCTAATTGGGTACAAAACAAGCTTTGGTTGTATTCAGCTTCCTTTATGTCATATTGTGAGGCTTTATTTAGTATCTGCCATTGCTCATCGCGTAGACAACGTTGCATTCGTCTCATCTTCTGAACCTTGGACTTGGGCCATCTAGCAAACCTGCCAGATGACAGGCCAAAGTTTCCCCTCTTCTGAAAATGATGCAATCTTGTACTTCTGATGAAATGGTATCCCGGAATCCAAATCTGCCGGGCCCGATTTAGCATCGAGGCACCTCGCAGGTGTAGAGGACATGCAAGCAAGCCCAGACCTACTACGAGCGACAAGAACCCCAATCCCATGTTGAGCACACATGCTTGTACTCGTGCAAGGAGTTTGCGGCATTTGTAATTTCGATTGCTCACATTTCGCCATTCAAATGGTTGGCGCGTCACTAAACTCTTACAAGCTTCTTTCCTCTGCCCGGGTGAGGTTAGAGGCCGGTGGCAGGACGCTAGCAGCCGAGTGATCAGGGAGCTAGAACTTTTGAATCTTGAATAAGTCATGGTGTAAGCGGACAATCCCGAGCTTTCTGCGAGACACCGGGGCTTTTTTCTTTTCACCGAGGTGTTCGTCACACCCTTAATCATCCCAGGTAAGTACGTTTCTTCTGCATGAATAATCTAAGGTAACCCACAAAGAACACACGTCAAGAGGGTTCCGCGGTTCAGACGAATCGCGAACGGACCATTTCTAAGAGCGGTGACTTCACTACGTAGCCAGACAATCAACTGCCGTGTTCGGCAATAGGGGGGAAATGCAACGTGGGGCGCTACCGAATTCCCGCTATCAGATTCGATGATCCGCGCTGGAGGCGCACGGGAGGGCGTCGACACTACCAAGCCTTATTTTTAACCTTTTGCTGAACATCTGCACTTTGCAAAACAACTTTGATCCTAGTAAGGCCAGCTGAGTTGATTGAGGCGCGATGGACTTCCCGAAGCCTCCGGGGGCTGTAAGCGCTTTAAGTGAGACAACGTGGTGAGCGCTGTGTGCTTTTTCGGAGGTTGTGAGTAATCTCAAGGTAGCATGTGGCTAGTCGTTGATCAGATCAATATGTTCGTCCACACCGGTGCCGTACAACCGTGCGTGGGTCTTTGCCTTTCCCGTGCTAACCGTCTCACGGTTCGCGATAGACCTAAAAGAGCGAAAACGCGTCATCTAGACTACTATCGCCCCCGGCTTCTACTGTACTGCTCGTGCTCCACGCGGCTAGCCCCATGTCATCCACATATCGCGGTCCGGACGCCAAGGCTGGGAGCTTAATCGGTCCCGCCGAATTCCTCTCCGCCTTGTGATAGTAGATGGCATGGATTGGGTGAGGGGAAGTAGACTGGCAGATGGTCAAGGCACGGCATAGCTAGCTCGGGGGCCATCATATGTCGTTTGTGTGCTTTGGGTGACTTTGGAGGCAGGTTCTAAATTCGTCTTATGGCGAATGCGAGGTATAATAAGGCCCTTCAATCCGGTCTGTAAGGGATTGTGCTTCATCTCAGAATCATCACCTTTCAGATCATCTTGGAAACAGACACTCAATAATCAGTCTTTCGTTACAGTGCAATCTTTTCGACTTCGTCTTCTTCCAGTTTATTCTCCATCACGATGTATACCCACGGTGCTTTCCTCCTCGCTAGCTTGCTTGCGGCTCTGCCGCAGAGCCATGGCGTTCCGGCACCACAGTAAGTACTCCCACGAGCATACGATTACTAGGAGAGTGTGCCAACAGTTGAATAGAATGGGAGACTATGGCGAGAACAAAGGCCCCGTTGGCGGTGTCGATCCGCCCATCCCCACCGTAACTACGCCTACGGGAAGTCTTAGAGGAGATTCTAGCCTTCTCGGAGGCAACGCAGCGCGACCTGACCCCGAAACTGGCGGCTCCGCCAATGTCGACGACGTTACACTCGTGCCCGGCCAGGAAGCAGACGGAAAGCTCGGCCTGTACCTGAACTTTGATGGTGTCGACGTCCCGCAACCGATCCGCGGCGGACTAGGATCTCCGGACCCGGGCCCAAGTACGTTGCATCCCTAGCGGGGAGACGTTGAAGGGAGATGGATCATTGCAGGGAAGAGATGCGCTAACACATAATTCCCGCAGGAACCTACGACTATGAGAAGCTAAACCCCGATCTTTTCGCCCCGCCCGGCACCGACAAGGGCGATGTCGAGAACGCCATGTGGCCGTTGGGCCTTTCGCATAACCGTCTCGGCAGCCAAGAGGGCGCCGGCTGGGCGCGGCAGCAGAACACTAAAGTCCTACCTGTCGCTTCTGCGATGGCGGGTGTCGATATGAAGTTGCAGCCTAACGCTTACCGCGAGCTTCACTGGCACACCTCGGCTGAGTGGGCGCTCATGCTCAAGGGATGTTGTCGCATCGCAGCGATGAATGAGGATGGAAAGAGCTTCGTTGACGATGTGTGCGAGGGTATGTCTAGCTCGCCTTGATTTATCTTTCTTATAAAGCTAACCAAGCTACATAGGCGATGTCTGGTTCTTCCCGAAGGGTGTCCCTCACAGCATTCAGGCGTTCGACCAAGGCACAGAGTTCCTCCTCGTCTTCGACCAGGGAAGCTTCAGCGAAGAGAACACATTTCTCGCTTCTGAGCTATTCTTGAGAAACCCATTGTCCGTTCTTTGCAAGAATCTTAAGACGGATGTTTCTGCATTTGACAAGATCCCCAAGGATCAGCTTTATGTAAGTCAAAATACGATTTGGCACGTTGGTGCATTAGCTTACTCATTTCCAGATCTTCAATGGTACACCTGCGCCGAAAGACATTGAGAAGCAGAATCAGACCTCATCAGCAGGATCGCTGACTGGTGCTGAATCATACACCTATCATTGGTCGCAGCAGAAGCCCTTCCAAGCCCCCGGCGGGTCCGTCAAGATCCTCGACCCGCAAACATTCCCCATCGCGGAGAACTTCTCGGCTGCCCTGGTCGTCGTCCAGCCCGGCGCCATGCGCGAGATCCACTGGCACACCACAAGCGACGAGTGGAACTACTTTTTGCAGGGCTCCGGCCGCATCACCATCTTTGAAGCCCCTGAGGCCTCGCGTACCTTTGACTTCACCGCCGGCGATGTTGGTTACGTGAAGGTTGGTGACAGTCATTACATCGAGAACACTGGTACCGAGGACGTCATCTTCCTTGAGGTCCTTCAAGCGCCCAAGTTCTCGGACATCAGCGTTGCACAATGGTTGGCCCTTACCCCGAAGCAGGTCGTCAAGGATACCCTTGGCCTCTCTGACGAAGTGATTGCTGCGATTCCCAAGGAGAAGGAGTACATCAAGGTTGGCAACACCAACATGACGGCGCTGGCTGATGGTGGACGTAACTTCAAGAAGTTCAAGGCCTAGTTCCTTGCCTGGTTTTCTTCATTTCTACTGTAAATATTTTCAGACGCGCGACTTTTGCGAGTTGGAGCTGGCATGGAGACAGGAGTTCAGTCGTTCGGTAGCGTGTGTATTTCAGTATCAACAGCAAGCGATATCTCCATGCGAGGTCTCTGACAGGAAAGATTGTGACACGTTTGTGTAGGTTCAAGCTCCGATGGCGAGCATGCTGATTTAACTTACGAAACAAGCCGAGGTTGACTTTGGCAAACCGTGTTAAGATGATCTTTCGCTGCTTGTAGGTGAAGTTCGAATTCCCGCTCAATAGACTTTTAGTAAGTGCGATGGCCCATAAGAAGCTTGGAGGCTCTAGGGACCTCCACCAGCTGCAAGGAGTGAATCGGGGGTTACTGCATCCGGTCAGCGGAGAAATAACAGGATTCCCGCAGCCGGGACAAAAAACCAGCCTCGAACTTCTCGAAGCCTCAGCTATAGGGCAGTCCTATTCATCGCATTCGACGACCTTAAAGTAAGGATACAGTGTACAGTCTCAGAATAGAGGATGTTAAGGGGGTTGAGCTATGGAGCTGGTGTTATCGAATCGAACCCGGGAACATGCAACTTCTACGGAGATATTGTCTAAGTCTCAATGATAAAGCGATCGATGATAGTTGTGGCGAACCGAGGTAGCTCTTGAGTGAAACTTTTTGGTCTTTTAGTCAAATGCAAGGCACGCCATGCACTATCTACATTAAAAAGAAAATTCAGAGACAAAGTCATAAGCTCAGTTGAATCCAGGACCTCTGCCAGCCTGGGTTCCGCAGACGCAGTCAAAGTCGTTGTTCGCCTTGCTGTTGCACTCGTTAGAACAACAATAGCATCGATGAGTCCGTGGAGGTAAACTTACTCAATGCAGACAGCCAAGTTTGCGGTTGTGTCCGAGCACTATGAAGATGTTTAGTTCGAGTTATGAGTAGAAGTCCTAATAAGTAACCTACATGCTTAATGCACTGGCCCTTGCAGCCATCCCGCTGTTCTTGAGTCTTGCAGTTTTTGAAAAGCTACAAAAGTCAGCTATGGGAATTTTACAATCAGCAAGTCTTAGATCGGGACTGACCTCAGCATTTGAAGGTGTACGGCACTCGACAAAAGCCATGGCGGCTCCGGCGGAAGCGAGGAGGAGAATGAACTTCATGTTGACTGGTTGGAAGTGAAATTGATAGGCTCGGTGTATGGTATTGTTGATGATGATGATTTTGCTTTTTTGAGACGAATGAGCTGCGATTAAGCTTACTTATGTACTTGGATTGAATTCAGCGAATTTTCCGCAGCTCTCGATAAACTTCAGATGAGGAAAGGATGGTATCAAATTGATTGAAAACCCGACGGGACGAACGGGTCATGGCATGCTGTATGACTCTGTTGTTCCACTCTGAACTTTAAATCTGTAGGGCTTTGCGAGCAACCTGCTGACTTTAAAACCGAGCCGCTATTAAGTGAAGCCGCTAATCCAGCTCGGCTTCGGGAACGGATCACAGAAAGGCAGACCCATTATCTCCATCTTGGCGATGACTCGTGTCAGCATCAAAGAGAAGGGTTGAATGACGGGCGCCGTCAGCTGCGTGGAGTCTGAAACCGCCCTGGCATTCAACAAGTTCCAGGATCACTCAGGTACGAGAACCAAGTTGCCTAGGGATCAGACCATAAAGAACGTCTTCGCTGAGTAATTTTATGGATTCTTTGCTTTTGCACTCCCAGTCAGCGCATTGGTATTCAACGAGGCAACGGGACGGGACTTCCGACCAAATTAAGCGAGAGAATCGCAATGTTTCGATATTAATCTGCAATGATTGAAATCGACTAGAATCACGTGTACAGATAGTGTCAGGCTCTGCCTAGATAGGGGATAGCATAAGGGGCAGCAGGAGGAGGACTAGGCAACAAAGGAGCAGCTCAGGTATTTATAGAGCGCTGAGAGTCCACTTCGAGGGAAGAGGCAGATTTCAGCAATGCATCTTCTAGACCCTAACAGCAGTTGGCCTCTGTGAGCTTCTTCCCTATGTCGTATACCTATTGACAGATAGGTCGACCGATGGGATAATCATTTTTGTCAGCTGGACAACTTTCCAACAAGCGGCTTTGAACACATTTTTCGATCGAGTTCATCCGGCAGCCGGCTTGGTCCTGTCCTTATCGTCAATAGTGGAACTTTGGCACTTGGAAGCGCTTTGACTTTCAGTTGACAAGGATCTGTTTCTGCTCGCTTGAGACAGATATCTGGTTTGGGGCCGGAAGTAAAGTTAATTAAATATGGCTTTACCAGGTAAATGATACTACTGCGTCAATAGCACAGCCTCTGTGTCTCTTGTGCCATATTTATCAGTGTGAAGTCCGCCGACAAATAGTTTTCAGGCCTGAAACCGAAGGTAGCTGGCTCTTTACAATCTATCAAGGTAAAACGAGTTGTTAGCACGGAGGATGTGTTCGTTGCAGTCACATTACAATCAAAATTGATGCGAGACTCAACGGATTGAGCTGATATAAGGTAGTGGATGTTTCATCGATATCTGAACTGCATGGTTTTATCAATAAATTGAGGCGGCTCTCTCATGTCTCTCTTGGGGATCAATGCACGATGACACCAAGCGGATGCGTACAGGAATATGTCTTCGGCATTGAGAACTTTAGAACGTTGGCTAGGGACGACAAAGCTAATAGAGATGGATTCCATTCTCTGCCCTTGTTTTTGCAAATTGAAGGGAATTTGAACTTGTCGAGCAGCTGCTAAATGCGGGTGAGACATTTTAGTCGCCCGGACGGGCGCTGAGGATTTCTCGAGGCGCACTTGTCGATCAGTGGCGCAAGGCCCTCCCAAATCCCTAGCCAAAGTCTCCACGTTTGAGTTGTAGACTACGTCTAGAACAGCCGCCATTGCGGGGTGATAGATTCGTTTCACGGCTGGTTCCGCGAGGCAGCAATATTTCCCGTCGTTCTGGGTTCTGTGGAACATGAAGTAACTTTCTATTCCATGTCTGGGAATGGGGCCGGCTCATTTCTCTCGCCTCCTCTCGATGGTATGCGTGCGTTATTGAGATCTCCTTCTGTCTCAGAAATACGCAGATCCGACAATGATGACAAGCTGTCGAACGTACACTACGGATATGTGGCGGCGACCGAGAAGGCCTCACCGCATGTCATTTGCAGCGGGGTTGTGCAGCTGGGGGCATGGGCAAGAACGCCGTGCTGTCTTGGAATTCTGCCACCTACGAGACATGGCTGCCCTAATGAATGATCGGTCATGGCAGTCCCTTCAGCTCCAAAATAACCTTAGCATACGTGCATACCTATGCCCTAGGCTTTAGCGGCTAGCCTCAGATCGTCTGACGCCTCAAAGTGTCTAACATGTGCTTGTGGTCTGGGAAAAGCCGCCATGGGAATCTGCTGTGGCAAAACGGGCGTCTCATCCTGTGAAGTGAATCACATCACGATTCACAGTGTGAGTTTAGGTATCTGCCTTCAGTTGAGAAAAGGTAAAGACTTGCATAGATTTACCTGCTACCATGGCTTTTGTTGCAGGTCGCGACTCATTAACCGAAGGCACAACAGCCACAAATTGGTGGTGGTTCAAGTGCTTTTTGGAAAGTCCAGTGGTGTTGAAGCGAAAACTACGACATACCAACTAGTTGCTCAGAAGAAGAAGAGTTTTCACCCGATAAACTTTTAAATATTGACACTGAATTTGCCACCTTGGAGTCGTAGGCAAGCCGTCGGTGGCGAGGTATGAACTTGATTTAAGTTTGTGGCTAATACAGCTGAACTCGCTAGTAGGGATAAGCGAGTATCCAAGCCAAATCGGTGCAAGAGGCTGCTTCCAGCCGAGTTATGGACAGAGAATCTGGTATCTAAGTGGTGGCGACCGCATACATGGTGATAAGCAGGGCATGAGAGCTTGACGGGTGTTTGTGAAAGACAGTGCCACATAAGTAAGGTGATTATGATGGCGTATAAGAAGACGATTTTCCATGCATGTCGTGAGCAAATAATAAGAAAGACTTCTATGCCATCTCTCAATCAGATCAACTATTTTGTAGTACCATATTCGCTTATTCAAACTATTAGCAATGGACGTCAACAACTCCAACCTTACAGACCTCAAATACGGATATGATTTCGTGGTCAGCACAACTCAAGCCAGCATTAACTCTGGCTTGTTGGAATATCTCTGGGAAAGTAACCAGCCAGTTAACTATATTTGCTATATCTCAGTAAGTATTCCCAGATGAAAAATTATGGCAAAATGCCAGGTGGGAGATCAATATTATCGACCAACTGCTTACATAGCCGCCACAGGACTCGAATAACGGAAACGCCACAACCCAGATCAGTCTCGATGAACTGTTGAAGAGGACAGACGGGGTCAACCCGTTTGAGATCCTGGATGGTGCATCGCCGAATGACCCTCGAATTGAAGAGCTCACTCGAAACAACTTCGTCGTTGGCGTGAAGATTCGCATTGGTGTGCCCCCAGGCATAATGCCCAAGGAGCTTCCTCCAATCCTGGAGCTCGGCAAGAGTGACGGCAAGTCTCTCTTCCGAATGTTTTGCTCCGAGTTCCAGGGTATTCAGAATACGACAAGCGAAGGACCATCCGCAAACGGACGTTGGAACGTCTGGAACCAGCCCTCTGGATCGCCGTGGTATATCGAGACGGACGTCAACATCCTCAATAAGAGCCTTGACTGGGGCCTCGAGACACCCTACTTTAATCACCGCCCAGAGCTTATGGAAAACCTCAAGTCTCAATTCAACTATCTTCCTCCCAGCAAGTCTTACAGCCTTCAGCAAACTCTTATGGATCTAGAAACTGCTGCCGATCAAAGCACACCCAATTTCGTGGGCATTCCAGTCGGTTCCCCCACCTTAGAAATCCTGCAGAAGAACTTCGTCGACCTCTACAGCAAAGCAGCCAAGAGCTACGGACAACCGATTCTTGCAGTTGCCGCCGTTGCTGAAGACCATCCAGATCCTTCCACACTCCAGGTGACTTCGGTTGAAGTGGGCATCAGCCGGTACAAGGACTCCAATGCTTGCGTCGTCAACAATCCGACCCCCGAACAGGCCGCCGCAGCGACCCTTGACCATCTCTGCATGACGAACTGCCACAGTGCTCCGACAGTCTCGGATCCCTACTGGCACTGGAACTGGGTCCAGCCCGGGGAGGTGAAAAGCGAAAGTGGTGTTATTGCCATCAAGCGAAGTGTATTCGCCGAGCAGTTGATGAACATCATCCTGCCATCTGCTCGGAACTCTTGCCTCACCTCTCAAGTTGACATCGAATTTACCGACTCCTGGGGCAACTGGAAACCGGTGATACATTTTTCTCCTGGTCAATGGCCACAAACTAGAGACGTAAAGGACCCTAGTAAGGGCGATTGGATCATTGACATTACTTGGTCTGCCGAAGGCTATCCTGGTGTGAAATGCGAGAAATCGGAAATGGGCGTATTCTGCGACAGTCTCCAAGTCGTCCCTCACTACTATTGTGAGGTAAAGGTCAATGGGAGTATCATGACCATCAATCAACGACTGTGGGTCGTCATATCATTGATGTGCGAGCGTGTCACCCAGCCACCACTAAATGCATACGACGTCACAATCACCGACACCTACAACTTGTCTGTGGGCCAGAATGGCCATTTGAAGATCAAAAATGTTAAATCTCAGAAACAAGATGATTCACAGTCACCTGGATCCAATTATTGGGGGAACATATACGCAGGAATCACCGACCATTTGAAGGACATCAAGGCCGAGGTTACACAGCTGGCCAGCCTGGACCTGGAGAGTATCAACTTTGCTACGCCTCACAACTTCGTGTTCCCTGGGGGCAAGGTATTCACGTACACATCAGCCAGATTCTCCAACCACCAAGACTTGATCTGCGACATCACGTACGCGGCGCCAACCAAGCCCTTCCAGCCGCCGCCTCGGGTAGATGCCCCAGTTACCGACCCTTCGTCGGACAATCTTCCGACGAGACCCGCACCGAAGCTTCCTGAAGCCACCGGTCCGCCGGCATACTCCATGGCCCATACGACCGATCTCATTCAGAACTACATTCAGGGAGAGATCGTGGCTCCTACAGCAAAGTTCGAGGCTCTCCAAACTGACGACGGCCACTCCCTACTCTTCTCGCTGAGCACGGACAACGTCTTCAATGTGATCATGGAACAGAGCCGCACCACCAAGACCGGCTGGGTCCGCATGCCTCTCTCGCCCCTCTCGTCTGCTTCCACATCAGTACGCACTTTTGATGTGGGACAGAGCGTCACAGACGGCACCATTGGAATGGCTCTGGTGGTGTCCGAGGGGGGTTCGGACAAGCTCTTGCTCTCTCTCTGCAACTCCAGTTCCGACACATCCTGGACGGCGAAGCCTCAATGGTCTACAATCGACTTTGATGCAGAAGGCCATGCTGGTTCGGAGTCTATCAACATTGTCCGCGTCATGTTCGCTGAGCCTCAGGGAAGCCGGCAGCACATCATTGTCGACATCGACCGCTCGTCGAATAAGGCAGACAAGGACATTGCTCGCTACTACGTCAACCCCCATAAGACGTCCGGTAGATCCTGGACCTTGCATGGTCTTCCGATCGACATTCAGAAGGGCTACTATCAGAGTTGCGTGGGCAGAGTGGCCTACGGGTTTGTTGACGAGGTGTACACCCTGGGAACCGCCGGGAACTCGGCCCAGCTTGTCTACGTGCCTATTGAAAACGCCTTCGGTGACGGACCTCCGTTGCCGTGCCGCCTCGAGTTTCCGAAAGAGACGCAGGCATCTGCCATCGCTGCCGCTCGCAGACCCGGCTCTCTTGCGTCTCCGGGCGGGACGACGGACCTGTTCGTCGTCAGCAACTCGACTCTCTTCTATTTCCCAGCTGAACGCCAGACTGACAAATCAAAGGCCATACCACTGCTCGACAGCAACGTCCTTTCGGGCACCAAAGAGCTCGCAGCCATGACGCGTGGGGGTGTGACGACAATCTGGGGCAAGAATGCCAGCAATGAGGTGTACTACCTCTCGTGCCCGTCCAGCCAGCTCGGCAACCAGAGGGCGTGGAGCGTCCCTGTGCCAATCATGTTTGGCGTAGAGCACATGACGCCGTACCTCAACCGTAGCGACGGCGGCCGGGCCATTTTCACATCCTGCTCCGGCAAGCTCGAGAGGGTGACGCAGGCTACCGGTACCGACGCAAAGTTGTGGGTTGCAGATGAGATCAAGCTCGAGGCCACGGAGCCTAAGGCCAAGCCGCTGGAGTTCAAGTCGTACACGACTACGATCCAAGTCTTCGATGAATACGAGCATCCAGCTCCTGGCGTTAAAGTATCGCTTTCTACCAGTTCTCGCACGCCCGTGTACATGAACGGGATCTACTACGTGGTTGGGCCGGCACCTGTCACGGTGGTTACGGATGCGACCGGGAGCTTGACAGTTGTTGAGGCACTGCAAGACAGCATCAACGGCACTCTCATGAAGGTAACTTGCAACAATGGAGAGGCCGAGATTACCATCAATCCGATGGAGAAGTCGTTCCAGACGGTAGCAGCTCTCAGTAGCGAAGGAGCCCTCCGGGACGCCAAAGTACCAACCAACACGGTCTCTGGTGGCATTAGGGGCACGCCTACGTGGACCACTCTCGTAGAGGAGACTGTATCATCGAATGATATGGCCAAAGTCGCGAACAGCCTCAGCAAACTCGGCACAACGTATGGGCTCGTCAAGCCCACAGTCACCCCAAGATCTTGTATGAGCGTGATTCCGCACACGCTTTACACGTCCTCGTCCTCGGTCGACAGCCTGGGACATGATGTAGCCATCGTGGCCGGCGACCTGTTCCGCTGGCTCAAATCCGACGTGGATCATTTCATTGACATCATCAAGGACGATGCCACTGAAGCATGGCACTTCGTAGCCACCATCTCCGGCAAAGTCTACCGCGCCGCATTGACCTCGGTCGAAGCCATTGTCGGGGTGGCGGAGTGGATCTTCAACGCCATCAAGACCGGTATCAAGAAGCTCATGTCCTTTGTCGAGTTCCTCTATGACTGGGATGATATCGAGCGAACCAAGGACGTCCTCTGCAACATGACGAAGCAGTGGTTGAACAATCAAGTTGACTATCTCCGCACTGCAAAGACAGAGTTTGACGTTCAGATTACACACGCTGAGAAGAGTATCGAGAAGTGGGCTGGCATCAAGGACTGGGGTTCTTCACTCGGAAGCAAAGCCTCACAGCCAGCGGCCGCAAGCGCCACGAATCCCACCAAGGGCCATACATCGGGTTCTCAGGCCATGATGACCCATTTCAAGAACCACAGCGCCAATATGACCGTCGTAGAGGCGCCGCCAGCGAAGAAAGAAGTAGCATCAGGTGTCATCAACGACCTCTTGGATGCGCTGGACAAGGAGGAAGCAAACATATCAGCGGTTGTCTCTCAACTCAAGGATCTGGCCAGGCGCTTCTCCTCAATGACCGTCGAAGAGATCCTGAAAGATCTACTCGGGATCATCGCAGTGGGTGTGCTTTCCAGCGTCAAGGTGGTGGTCGATGCCTTGCTCAATGTCTTGATCGATCTTGCCGGGGACGCGTTTGCCCTCTTAGATGTCAAAATCCACATCCCTGTCATCTCAGATCTTCTGAACGATATCGGCATACCGGAAATATCCTATTTTGATCTGGTATGCTGGATCCCCGCCATGTCCTTCACGGTGATATACAAGCTGGCTTCCCAGACGGCCCCCTTCACCGCGGATGATGTCGCCCTTTATACGGGCGCTTCTGCTGGTAATTCAAAGACCCCGCAGGCCCGCATGGTACCTCATACATCAACATCGCTAGTTTTGGAGCCCATGGCAATGAATTCCGACATCGTGACCACAGCCGCCTTAAGTTCTCCCGAAACACCCACAGCCTACCAGCAACAAGCCAGCGTGCACAACAGCAAGGCCTCGGTGACTTCGATCTCCTCCTCCGACTCTGTAAGCGTAGCCAGCACGGAGCCAACAACCCCCGGGTCCGCCAAGCCAGTCACTGCGCGCGATCAGATGATGTACTCTCTCGGCCATTTCATCGCCTGCGGCATGAGCTTTATAACTGCATTTATCAGCCCCATCGAGGCCGCACTTCCAGAAGGGAACCCACTCAGCAATATGCTGACGGGAACGGCAGTGGTCAGCGCCGGCGCCTTGTACATGGCCGATTCTTTTGCTCCCAAAGACCCCATCAAAAGCGAGTTCTGGGACTTCTGGTCGAAAACCATCACAATCATGACATTGAGTAACATAGCGGTCTTTAGTGATCCCGCTCAGCATCACCTCTTTCGGACAGGCCACTGTCTACATGTCGCAGATTCTCGCCCTCTAGCAGCCAACATCGATAGCATACTCGTTATCCCAGCCTTTCTAATCACTCTGGAGCACTTCAGCGAGCTCGTCGTAGCTAAAGGGAGTGTGGACCAGGTAGCAGCCTTCGTAGGCGAGCTGTCCAACTTGGCGTCCTACGTTGCACGAACGAATTATTCTGTCGTGATCAACTTGGGAGGACCACAAGCTGCAGCGGACGCGGCTGTAGCCATGACATTCGGGAACCTTGCCCAAGCCGGGCTCGAGATGTTTCAATATAAGATTGGCATCGCTCAGGCTAACGACATTAGCGAGAGACAGCGTGGATTGCTACCTTGAAAGACACATGTTTATAATGCTTCCTCCATGTAAAGTATGGCACCTATCACCAATAGTAATCAACGATATACCTTCACTCTCTTCCATAATTAAGGAACTTAACAGAATTGTGTCTATTACGGGTGGAGTGAGATCAAAATGTCGGCTTTCAACACTATAGTTGTCACCACATCATCTCCTTTACTTTTCAACCAACAAATTTCCAGCTAGCTTGCCGAGAAGCCCAGACTAACTCCTCCCGTCCCGCTCGTCCGGAACCCGGAATCAGACCACCGCCGGCTCCCCCATCTCACGAATCTCAAGCGCATGCATGTATCCCACGGCGTAGTGTAGCCGATTACCCCGGCCCACAGGAAGGAATTCAAGATCAAACCTGTATGAGTAAATAAATCCCGAAAAGCGACTGGGCTTTTTTGCGCCGCAGGTATACATAAGACCCGGGTCGGATTGTGGTATTAGGGCCTGGGGGGAACGGACAACATCCGAGGAGGATACCTCACATCAAGAAATTTAAATCCCAGAAAAGAAAGAAAGGGAAGAAGAGAAAAGTGGAAAGGTTGCCAAGTCCTCGGGTTCGCGATGGGGTCAGACCAAAATCTCTTCCAACCTTGCCAACTTCGTACATGAACACTTCACTAACTGGAAGTATTCCCCTACCCCACGCCCACATCCTTGGGCTCAGCTCAAAGAAGGGGCCGGTGTTCTCTCCGCGCACCGCGCACGCGTCCTTCCCCCCCCCCCAGATCCACTAGACCCTCTACCTCAACCCTGATATTGACGGTTTTGACTTAGTATACACTATACGGAGTAGCTGGGTCTGGAACCATGTGAAATCTCAGCGCCCAGACTGGAGCGAGTCCGAACAAAACATCTCTGCGCAACAGGGTAAATGAGGGGAAAGGAACATGAGCGGGGTTGCCCCCATTGAAAAACCTCTTGGAGAAATCTGGAGCGAGCGGGACTCACCAACAGCACCACCCCACAACGGACGCCAATAAAACGGTGCCCCAATGAACCAACCCACGGAACGGTGAGCACACGAACCGGCCCCATCGCGACGTTTGGCGCCCACTGCACATCGTACGAGACTGCTTCCAACATCGCGGCATCGCTGATCGCAAATGTCTCACCGCACAGACTGGACGAACCCCAGATGGAGAAGGCCTGGCCGCCTGACCAAAAAACCCTGCATTGCACATACCTAGAAAACGTGGAGTCTGGAGATGTCGGGGAAAGGGAGAGATGTGAGATTGCAACGCGGGAAAAATCTCATCCATGATCCATCCCGGGGGGTTGGCCGTACAATTGAGAGAATATAAGGTAGTGATACGTCTGGCTGTAGTGATTTGATAAATCCTCGGATCAAGGGCTCTGTATAATCTCTTAATTCCAACGGCAAGAAACCTTGCCTTGACGTGAGAATTACAACCGTTTGCCAGGGTTGCAAGGGACTTCGTTGTGGAGCACCCTAGCCCTGAACCTACCTTAAGGGAGTATGGGCTCAGGCAGTAGACCCAACCAGAACAGCTGCACAACCTAAAGAAAACCCAGCCAAGCCAAAGAAATCATTGTTGAGGCTTGAGCAAATCGAGAGTGATCCATCGCCGTCTCAAGACGCCGACTGTCAATCTGACTTCTTGGGAAGGCAAGTAGCCGACCGCCGGTTACTGCTCACGCGGCAAGAAGATAGAGCGGGATAAGTGGGCCCCGGGCACTAGTCTGGACCGGTTCCGCCCTCCATCGGGTCTAGCACCATCGATGACTAATTTCCCATGAAATGCAAAAGAAAACCAGACAGAGACAAGCACTCGCAAGCTTCAACGCCCAGCGACGCCGATACTCAGCCAGCGGCTTGGCGGAAAGCTTGTCCACACGAGCGAAGAAATGTCGTGATTTGAAACAACATGTCGCATACATGTGCTGATCGTCACGGGCGAGTGCGGTAAGACAGGGGGACTTTTTTGAAAATGGTATCAATCTTTATATTCATTCATTCGCGCCGTGGCGCTTTCCATGGGGTATTGTGTATGGCATCACAGCCATTGTAGGCCTATGCCCGGCCTCCTTCCTGTACCTGTGTACCGTAATTCCAAATCATTCCAGTTGTACTTCTCAAAAGTGTTGTACGTCTATCGCTGAGCCCGGCAGCGACCGATCTTACTCCTTGCGGGTGTCCTCGACGTTGGAGGCCCTGATGCTTCCCTTCTCCTCGTCGTGGTCGTCAATCTCCTTGGTCTCGACGGCCTCGCCTTGCACACCGGCGACGGCGTGCTCGAAGCTGCGGCCGCGACGCTCGGGTCCGAACATGGTGGTGACGACAATGCCCATGGCGATGATGGCCGTGGCGATACCCATGACAGGTCCGTAGGCCTCGACGCTGTGGCCTGAGGGGGCCCTGACAAAGGTCTTCTCGGAGATGGCGTTGACAATCTGTGCAGACGGGGACGAAATCATGTTACCCAGCTGGTAGGTGATACCTGGGAAAGAGGAGCGGAAGGCCGGGGGCGAAAGCTCGTTGAGGTGGATGGGAATGACACCCCAGGCACCCTGGACGAAGAACTGCATGAAGAAACCGCTAGCACTCAGGCTGCGCTCGCCCTGGGGAAGGATCCAGGCGGGGATGAGGCAGGCAGAGATGAGAGCAGAGACGATAATGGCACGGCGACGACCGACGAACTGGGACAGGTAACCGATGATGGTGCCACCAACGCAAGCGCCAGCCTTCATGAGAATGGAGGCGCGGGAAGCACCAGCGTTGTCCATCTCCTTCTGAGCAATCATGAAGGTCGTGTACGAGTCTTGCGAGGTGTGGGAGTAGTAGTTGAACCAGGTCATGAGGATGATGCAGTAGACACACATCTTCCACTCCTGGGCCAGCATCTTCTTGGTCTCGCGCCAGAAGGCGCCGGGTGAGGCCGACTTCTTTCCGTGGGCCTTGGCCTCGAGGAACTGCTGGGACTCGGGGAAAGCAATGCGGACAAGACCGACGGCGATGGAGATACCGGCAGCGATCCAGAAGACCGTCTTCCAGGTCTCGGTGCCACCACCAACACCGAGGTTGGCGCAAGCGGCGAGGACGTAGCCGAATGAGTAGCCCTGTTGGAGGATACCGGACATCAAACCACGAGCGTTGGAGCTGGGAATCTGTTAGCGAGCTAGTGACGAAAGGCAGAAGATTGATTGACATACGGGCAGTGCTCAAGAGCCATGGCAATGGCGTTGCCGTAGACACCTCCCATGAAGAGACCGAACAAACTGCGCACAGCCAAGAATTGCTGGAAAGTCTTGCTGTAAATGGTGGCAATCTGCAAAAGACCAAGGATGATCATGTTGAGAACCATGGGCCACTTGCGACCATACTTGTCACCGGCCAGACCGAAGAAGGCGGCGCCGACGGAACGGAGAAGCAGAGTCAGGGTGATGGCAGTGGTGATATCCGTCTTCGAGCGGTCGTAGTACTTGGCCAGCTTAGTGGTCTGGATAGACAAGGCGTGGAAGTCAAAAGCATCGGCGGTCCAGGCGCAGAAACCGCAGAGGAAGAAGAACCAGTCGCGAGGGCTGAGCTGGGCCATGAGGCTAATGGGGTTCTTGATTGGGTCGGGATCTTGCCATTCTGTGTGCGTCTCGCCAGTTGGACTAACAACAACGGTACGCTGTCTCCAGATGAAGAGGTCCTTCAAGGACTGCTTGGCCGTGGCCAGCACGCCCTTGGCGACGGGGTCGGCGGGCTGCGCAGTCGACGTCGACATGGTGGATGTCTGTCTGCGTTTGTTGGCTCTCTAAGACACGGTCAAGTGTATGAGGGACTGAGGTGGTTGAAGATGATGTCTGTGATCAAGAGAGAGGTAAAGGAGGAAGAAGAGATGAGAGGATGAGGCACGACTGGTTGAGTTCAACAGAATGGGATGAAGAGGGGGACACAAAGCTTCTTCATATGGTTGGGCAAGCCATCGATAGCCATGCAGGTTGGCGAATCATCAGACCGTCCATCGCGTCGGTGCCAAGAGTTCACCAACATGGAGCAGGTGGATAAGGTGGTTTCGAAGGAGTTGAGAGAGACAAAAACAAAGAGCACCGGTATCGAGGTCCAGAGTGACCGGGATGGCACCGACATGCTCATGGTTTCGAAAGCGATCATCTCCCATGATGGAACGCTGCAGTGAGAAGCGTGATGATTAGTGCGGGCAGGCTGGCCAATGGAGGCCAGAACTGTTTCTGATGGATGCGTGGGGAGGTCGGAGTCAATGATGCGGGGTCGGCGTCGGGGAAGAGGACAGGATGAGCATGGTGAGGAGACCAGAGGGAGGTATGCTACATGGGAGCTAGATTTGCTAGATGGCAGCTAGAGCTTTCTAGCGGGGAGAGTAGAAGAGCGTGCGGCGTGCCTCGATACGGATACCATGCAACTTGCGAGTAGCACGAGAAAAGGCGGCAGACAAGGGGGTCGAGGAGACCAGGGTGTTCGTTCCATGCCCATGCCCATGGTGGTTGGCGAAGTACGATCCCGAGAGAGAGCTAGGGAAAGCTAGGGACCACGAGGATTACGAGGGCGCGGACCATGTTGGGATATTGCATACGATGGCGTTCGTTGGCAAGGGAGAGGAAGCGTAGCCTGCGCCTGGTCTATGCCCACTACGGAATTCCACGCGTGCGGGAGACGGCCTTCACTCCGGCACATGATGGATCACCCCATGCAGCCGGCTTCTCAGCTAGGTAGCAAGCTCCCTACTGGCGCGGGATCTGGATGGGGAAGAGGTCGGTTGGCGTTTGTAATGATGAACCGTGGTCCATGGGTCAAGCGTCCGTCTCCCGGCATGTCCCAGTGCGGCAAAGTGAGATGCGATATGAGGCGGGATCCAAGTTAACGCGCATCATGTCGAATCCACTGGGAGTCGCCGGCCGAACACCCTCTTGTCTCCATGAATGGATTTCATTTCGGGTTGGTATGCGTAGGAGAAAGTGACGACAGTGTCCGTTTGGTCGCACAAAACGTGTCACACGCTTCCATCTCTCTTGTCTTGGTGTCTGTACTCTATGGTTTCGAGCATGGTGCAGGTTGCGCTGTAGCAGACCAGAATAGGAAACAGTGAAACGAATGGCACGTAGTAGACCCGTTGGAAAACGACTCTCGATTACTCAGTCATGGCTGGCCTTTGTCGCGATACAATTCTGAATGGCTCCGTTGCAGTGGTAGCGATAGCTGTGATGTTACGCTGTCGGAGCAGTGTAAGAAACGGATGGAGTTGAGGGCCAAGAATAAGCAGGTTGGAACGCTAGGAATAGCAACGGGGGTTCGATTGCGGCGATAGTGTGCACTAAACGCCAAACGGAGCCAGGAAGGAACGAAAAAAAAGTTACCTTAGTCAGGGCCGCGAAAAAGGGTTAGGTTGGAGCGAGTGCAGAAAAAGTTTGCGCCTCACACGTCCAGGAGGTCTTGGCTGTCTGTGTTGGGGTTTGGCCTGTGGAGAGTTGGATGGGGGCGATTGAGCAATGTTGCATCACGGCCGAATCCTTCGATGGAGCGGGAGGGAAAAGGTGTGTGTGCGTTTGTGTGATTGTGTGTGTGGGAGAAGAGGAGACCAGAGGGAATGGAAGATGAGCAGCAGAGTCAGAGTCAGAGTCAGACATTGGAGATGGTCAGAGGTAAGGAGTACGTACTCTTCCATTAGATGTTGGATGACGGGAGATGTTGGATTTCGGAAAGAACGAGGGAAATGGAAGACAAACGAATGGGAGGCACTTGAGCAGCATGACCCACCAAATCACGATCACGCCTGCCTTCATTTTGTCTTCTCTTCACGATGATTTAGAGTTCCTTCCCGGTCCAGCAGGGACCTGAACCTAAGGGAGAGCAAGACAAGGAAAGCGCGCCTTCACTGGCGTCCCGTGACTCCTCTCCTTTCCTTTGTCGATCGGTTGATGCCTTCCAGAAGGAGCGCCAGAAGACATCCCGTCCACCAAGGTAGATACGTACATCGTAAGCATTCGACCTGAGGAAAGTCACGCTGGACTCCGGATATCTCAGTTGCACCTTCTTCGCGCGAGGCTATGCTCCTCTCAAATTATGTTTCTTCCATGCCTCGCACTACTGCCGCCACCTGGTTGCAACTTGCGAGAGAGGGGGGGAACAAGCGCGACCAAAATCGCCAGCGCCAATGCCAACACCAACACCACAAATCGCAAGCGTGGGAAAGGAACGCAGGCAGGCAGGCAGACGGGCAAGGATGGGCCACGCTGACCAGACGTCGGCCAAGTCGCCAAGACTCAACGGGCGATGAGTCTGCCAAGAAAGTGCTTGTGTCCTCCTCGGCAAGCCATCCCGTCACGCCAAGTTGCTCGGCGCTGCGAGGGAGTTGAGTAAATTGTCGCCGCACTTGACGACGTCGACGACAACTGAACAATATCAATGAGGTGAGGTCACAAAAATGTCGTCAAGTGAGGTCGTTTCGTCGATTCCAGCAGAGCGGTTCGCGAGATCAAACGAACACGTCTGACACGTTTGACAGCTCCGCGAACAGATTTCCCCCAGATGATCCCCCATTGGATTAGCAGATAGCCGATCCCGCACTGATGGGTACCTAGGTAATGGGTGATGGGCAATGCCCGCCCAATGCACTAGCAGCCAGCCAGCGTCCGTCCCACCGTACAAGATGATGGGGGAACGGGGAAATAAGCTTAACGGGCGTTGTGGCCTGATGCTAACAATTTAGCACCATCCGTATTACTGCCGACTACTACTGAAAAGAAGAAAATGTCTCTCATCTGTGTTGTCTCTTGGCCAATGAGAAATGTATCATGGGCCATGGTGGAGGGCAAAAATACAAGTGACAATGGAAGTCGAGGAAATTCGCGCACTGCTATCCGCCAATGGCCATGTAAGTGTTGCAACTTTGGAACCCAGTTGCCCAAGCGTCAATACCTAGCAAATGGCACGCTACAAATACCTAGGTAGTACATTGGTGAGTGTGAGTGTCCACCAACCCGGACTACTGCGTGTCCATTCTTCTTCATCCCCGCGACCCTTTCAATTCACCAGAGATTCTCAAGTCGGGGCCCCAGGATGGTCCGTCGAAACTGTCAAATGGTCTGCTGGCTCCGTATTACTTGCGCATTCCTGGCATGGCCACGGTACTCGTCACCTTTGTGGGCGTCTAGTTGGATAGTCCGTCGGAAGGCAGTTCCACCCCTACTGTCACTGCCTCTGCCACTAGCTGACACTTGCTCCTTCCCTACCTTACTTCCTTCCTTCCACCGTTTCTCGATACCTCGTACCTTCCCCCGTCGCTTGTGAGGAAAATGACAAAGACGGTTCTTGGGAAGGCACGACCGGGGACAACCGGGGGCTCCCTCCGTCGGGCGCAACACCGATAGCGCCAACGTCTCCACTTCCCCCTCCTCTGGCCTACGAATATTCGGCCATCTTCCGAATTATTTTCTCACAACTTCACCACCTCTGCCCAATGGTATCTTCCGTATTCGCCCCCTCACATTCTCTGCATCACCGTTCCCCACGGGCAAATTTCCCCAATCTCTGTTTCCCCGGCCTCCAGATGTCAAATCTACAGTCTAGCACGGCTAGCACGTCTAACAAGGACCGGAGTCTGGAGTCATCTGCCTGAGATCGTTTTTCAATCCACCTCATGCCGAGTCATGCTGGGTCAAATGGCCCAAGGCCAAGGTATGGGAGTACGGCTATTCCGCACCCACATGAAGGCTATCCCGCACCCATACTAGGCCTACTCAAGCAAATAGTGGGCTGCACGTGACTGCACCGCCGCAGCAGCCACATTTGACCCGGAATTCCTATTATTCCGGCAGTTTCGGAGGATTGGAAGGCGCACCTTCCACTGCTGCACCTTCCACTGCCTGCTGCACCTTCCACTGCCTGCTGCACCTTCCACTGCCTGCCGCACCTTTCCACTGCCTGCTGCACCTTCCACTTTGCCCTCTTTTACAATGCCGCCTATGCGCGCTTTTCGGAGTCAGAACCACGACTTCAGAAGCCAGTCTTTGCTCAGGGGAAATACTTCTCTAGAGCTCATATTTTGGTGCTCAAAAAGGTACCTATCCTGCTTCAAAAGTAACTAAAAAAGGAGGTATTAGATAAAAAAGACGCGTCGAAACAGGAACAACAAGAAGGCGCGCCCTGGCTTAACGTGTGACTGCTTTTTGGCGGTGCAGTCACGTGTGGTCACATGCAGTCACGTGCAGTCACGTGCAGTCACGTGCAGTCACGTGCAGTCACGTGCAGCCCATTATTTGCTTAAATAGGCCTAGTATGGGTGCGGGATAGCCTTCATGTGGGTGAGGAATAGCCGTCCCCAGGTATGGATACTCCATAGTCGCATCTAGGGTTCCTTTCTGCTGGGCATCACCACCACCAACTAAACCATCCACGGGACGGGCTACGGTTTATCATGAGTATACGACATCGCAATGTTTGCCAAGACTTTGTACCCTCAGAAACCACGCCATTGCCTCTGACTTGCTTGCCGCCAACGGAGCGCCAGTCAGCCAAAACTCCTCCCACATCCCAGTCGCTACATTCAAGCTAATGTACCGCACAGAGCAATCATACCTGGACTGCTCCAGAGAAGCCCAAGAGGCTGATAGCCTGATGCGACTTGCCCCGGCACTCGACCTCTCCGACCACCGCTGACCACTCACCTCAACTCACCGGCCACCGTCCCTCCTCTCGCCTCGACTTGCCCGCCCCTCGTCTAAACTCAACCTGGAAGGACGCCCGCCCCCCGCCGTAACGTGGGAGAGTCCTTTAACCACGTATCGACCGTCCGTAATCACAAAAGTGTCTCTCGACCGAATCTCGTTTCCCCGTCTCCCCATCTTCCCCACCTCTCCAACAACATCTCCCCCGTTCAACCCCAAACCCCGAGTATTCCTTGCGGAGAAGAACGGGTCCATCATCCTCGCCAAACCGGGCCCTTTTCGCAAGCTCAACAACACCTGGCCGGCCATGCGCCTGTCTGCACCAGTGCATTCTCCCATCACCCCACCTCCGTCACCACCCACCACTCGACTATGCTCCGGCGCGCATCCTAATCCTTACCGCAACGAGGCAAAACATCTGCAGGCGCATCTCCCGAGCGTTTCGAGATCCTTTCCAGCCTTCTGGCCTCTGCTCCGGCGAGCTGCCGCGGCGTGCTACCCTGGGGTTTTGGAATACTACCGTGCCCGCCGGCCGCTATCATCATACCATGGGAGATGCGCACCGAGAAACTCAAGATCCCACCGTGAACTTTGTCCGAATCATTCAAATTCGCCGCTCCCAAACGGCGGTGAGCCGCAAGGCTCCTTTATGACACCACCAAAGCGCCTGTCAGTAGAAGTTGAAAGTCCCCGATCTCTCAAACTCGCAAATTATGCAGATACCACTGTACCTTCGGTCCAATCGGGCGATCTTGAGAGTCGAGGCCACAGCACCTTGGTTGACACCAATCGAACGGCTGCTGACGAGCCTCCCGCTGCCCCGGCCAATGTCTCACAGCTAAAGCCTTCCCCGGCGAGACTAAGAATACTTCTAGAAGCCTAGAACCTGGAAAGGCCGCACATGCTCGTATTTTTGGAATTGCGTCGCAACTAGCTTCCCAACCTCTTCACATATGGACTGTGGTGTTGATATTCCGACATTCATCGCTAGATATCGCCCGGTGGGTTGGTTCTTATCAGCATGTTTCGGAGCACCGCGCATGTTTGAGAACGCCTGGCCTGTGACACCCTGTCTGTGCTGCTTGCGACGCTGGGAATAGCTTGCGACAGGATGTTCCCACTCTGCTTGTTTCTGACAAATTCAGGGTCCGTCGCATGTGCTACGCAACGCATTCGAGTGCTAAGATTAGATGACAGTAGCAAGAAACAAACGACATCAGTATGCACATTTGTTTCGCTTCAGGACATTGTTGTTGGGGTCCGACGTGTCCGAAG
Source organism: Colletotrichum lupini (assembly GCF_023278565.1). Taxonomy (NCBI): domain Eukaryota; kingdom Fungi; phylum Ascomycota; class Sordariomycetes; order Glomerellales; family Glomerellaceae; genus Colletotrichum; species Colletotrichum lupini. The sequence goes on from NC_064676.1 coordinate 450,301, forward strand.
TGACGGTCCCTGGTCGAACTAACTTACAAGCAACCCAAGCTCCAGATACAAGAAACGCCAAGGCCCCCGAATCCGTTTTCCCCCTTTCCTTGGCTAGGCTTTTGTTCAACATCAACAACGTGGCGGCTACCTCCTGCTTGGCAGCAGACATAACAAGACGGGCACGAGAATTCCTCGCACACCACTAGGCGCTGTGCCATGAATCGCGGCTCCGCTAATGGAGGGACAGCCAAGAGGTCAACCGACTTGGCTTACGCACCATTGGCACGACCTGGGAGCTTGTTTGCTTAGCTTTGGTCGAAATCGTCTCCGACGATGATTCCAACCATACACGCCACCTTCTCTTCGAGCCGCTAGCCTACCGAACGCCCGCCTGTAGATCGGTCTTGCTCCTGGGTCAGCCATTCGTTCCGGAACTTCTTCGTGGCCCCCAGCTAGGGCAAGGCTGCCATTCCTGCGGTGGCGGCTTTGCAGAGGCCAAGCATCAACATTGACGACCATCGGCTCCATAATGGGCCCGTCTCTACATTCCGAAGTATGTCGGTTGATGAATTTCTCCGCTCACTTCGAGATCCTGGGGATCTCGAAGGCCTTCTTGCAGATCCGGGGATATACGGAGATTGTCCTCCCTTCTCCTGCCCATCTCTCACCCGTCGATGCGGGGTTTAAGATCACGACTATATCAGCTGAAAACGATCACAGCCAGAACCCACACTGGCAAGCGCGGAAAGAGAAAAACCGAGCTTACGATTTTCCACAGTGAAGCTTGGCCCAATGGATATTGCCTTGGCATCTTACGATGTTCAAAGAATGGGCTTGAGGCTGTGTAAGTATCTTATGCAACACGCTTGCCGTGATGCTGGTCTCTATCGTCTCTCTGCGTTCAGTCCTCGTATTTCCCAACTTTTCTCAGCCGCTTTGCGTTCCTGAGACACACGCCATTGGTTGTCCAGTGTCTTGCTCGATTCTTTCGCCTTACATATCGCGAAAAATCGAGGGCGGAGCTAATCGGAGCCTTCCGGAGGAGCCGCCTCGGCCATGTACCTGCTTACTGATGGTCCGCTTGTCTCTTTGCGAGAAGTTGTGACAATAAGCGAGATCAGTGAATAGGGGACATAATTTGAGTTTATTAGTTGGCACGAAGTCCTCCGATAAGTTTTCGTCTGGGAATGGGGTCATCCAGTCTGGTCAGCGACTGTCTTCTGAATGACTACGCCCCTTCCATCATGCCCTATCAGATTCTGCATTGCAAACAACGCATAGAGTACCGCTTTCCCTGGTTCAGGAACTTCAATCTCCTGGAAGGTTGGGTGGTCAAATGTATTTGTGAAGGCGGCGTGTCCATACTCATAGTCTGGATAACCATGAGCCAGAATCAGTCCCTTTGCGAGTCCTACCACGACCCTACAACATCTGCTCCATCGGGCATCTACAGATCCCAATGTACTACTTCTGCACAATCTGTCTCTCCTAGACTAAGTAATCCGCAAGCAGGGCGAGGTCTTTGACAGGCAGTCTTGCAAGTTCATCGATTTATTTCAGTATTCTTTTCTCAATCGTCACAAGACGAACACAAAGGAATCGCACGCTCAGTTTCGCGTAGTAAAATCATATGCCATAGTTATGCCATGAATTACTACTGCTAGTACTGTCATTGTAGCGCGAGCCTGCACCGGATATTTCCTCCACCCAGCCATCACCAACTCGACCGACCTCGAAATCCCTCTGGACACCTCAGAATCAGACGTGCTTGAGAAGACCGTTCCTCGAAAATGATTCAGCTTCTCGAGGGCCTCAAACCCTCGAACTCACGCTATACTCCACCAGCTCACTCAATTTGCGTTCCTCCTTGTGCCAAGATGACGCTCCGACTCGTCGGGTCTCGATCCCCATACGAGCTCCTCTGTGAAGACCGCAGCGGCGTAGTCCGTCTCGTCGCCGCAGACGCATTCGCAGTTCTCTCCCTCTTCCTCGGCACGTACACGGCAGGCCTCTTCTCCCATTCCTGTCTACGACTTGCATCGTGATGCAAAGTCTTCTCGGCTGCCCTCCGCTGCGAAGAAGTCTCGGGCGCTGATAGACTGCGCTGTCGGCGATCTCCAGGCGGTATTGCTTTGGAGCTTTTTGTCTTGCCACTGACTCCTTTTTTTCCCCGTGTAATCGTTCCTCTTGACCCGTGGAGGTCCCTCCATGGAGCTACTCTTTCAGCCCTTCGTATATGAGGTGGCTCGTCGTCACGGTCATTGTCGTCGAGGAGGTCCAGTGTAGCGAGCCATTCCTTTGCCTCGCGGGCGTGCTTCTCTACTAATGCGGCGCGCTTGAGATGAGGTCTCTGTGAAGCTTGTATTTCCTCAGCCGTCAGCACGCCGCCTAACGTTTCGTTCTCGCCCATGACGATACCAATACCGGACATGATCGCCACCAACGCGAAGTCGTCGTTCAAGAAGGGAGTCTCTTTTGCGTTAGGGGGAATGGCAGCGGAGTTGAGGAATCGGAATCCTGTTCCAAGGTACGGTCGCGAGGGGTCAATTGATATCATGGCGACTAACTCTTCGTCTAATTTGGCATAGCCTCCCCTTCCGAGATACGACTGTCGTGGAGCTCTCAGGATGCGAGTCTCGTCGGGCGTGCGTTTCCGCTAGAGAAGCCACCCGTCTGAAAGGCGTAGTGTCCGAATAGATAACCCTCGACTGTGCCTCCATTCGAAATCGACATCGGTCATCATCTCCGCCCAACAAGGATCCCGAAGACGCATCGTGAAGCGCCATAGGCCCTGATACCCTCTCCCGCGGATGATACGGCTGAAAAGCGAGCGGAAGCCCAGAGCGTTCCCTTGTCGACCGCGGTCTTCGTGGAGGAGGATCTTGGGGGTGTCGCTGGAGTTGCTTTCACGGCGGCGGGGGCGCGAAGGGAGGGGAGACTGCGGTTGTTCGAGGTGGACTTGCATGGTGCGACGGGTCTTCTAGCCCGGTAGGCTTACGAGGCGGTGGGTGAGGTGCGCGATGATGGGCGCGGTGGAGAAGGGGCCTGCGTGGATGTTGATGCCGATTGCGTTGTCTGTCTCGGAGGGCTCGGCGTCGTGGGAGAGGTAGAAGAGGGGGTTGTTTGCTGTTTCGGCGAGGCCTGAGTCGAAGATTGAGAAGATTGGTGGGAGGAGGCGGGGGATTGGGGAGGGCATGTTTCTTCTCGTTTCTCTCTGTCCTTGTTTAGTTGGTAGATGGGTCGATTGCTCATGTTGAATGACTGATTGGAGGCTTCATGATGATATTTTTTGTGCTTTGATCAGCTTCTGAGACGGCTCGAATGAGGATGGAAATGGGTTGAGCCGGTGATACCTTGGGAAGCCTTCTTACCTGGGAGGAAGGTACCTAGGTATCTTAGGTACTCAACGTGTTGCAATGTCCTGAAGACGGCAGTGTCCTCGCATAAATGATCGATTCAATGCCTTCCGTTCAAATCCAAGTTTTCGTTGCCTGGATTGAGTCCTAGGAAGTTGCCACAAGGCAGAACCTGCAAAATGTCGTCCAGCCATCCTGTCAACGGTGCCGCTCCGGAACGGACCACTCAGGCGGTCCGACCCGGCGCATGCCGGACCGGTGCCGCTGTGGGGTTCGTCCGGCAGCCCGCCCTGCAGCACACCCGAATAATAGATCGAGGCTTCACGGTCTATGCGCGGACGTGATATCGAAATCCTTTGCGCATGATTGCATTGTTGTCTGTACTTCAGCGATTCGGCCAATTCCGTCCTGTGAAACCCAACATGACGCCCACCTCGGAAGCGGTCGGCCGACCACCTGCATCTGCTAATTGAAATCAAAAGGTACTCTGCTGAGAATCAACCATGCTACATACGAAGTCGGGTACCGTTTCCCGTCGACTCAGCTGTGATGAATCCGGAATATCTCCGAGACACAAAGGTATGGTGGCTAATCGGACGGCCATTGCCATTGCACGATAGGATATTGATCTAAGACATCAACGACCGTTAGGCGTCGAAGAATGCGAAGCCATTCAGCTGAACAATTGTCATGAAAGTGCATCACGGTTGCCTCAACCCTGTCCAGACTGGGGAGTCGGAATTTTGGCATTCAAGCTAGAGTCATCACATATCTTGAACATCCCTCGGGTAAGGTAAGTGTAATAAATAAGTCGGGCATGTGGTATTGCCCGGCCCGGTTCCTTGAAGTATGAAGTTCGGGTTAAAAACCCTCTCTTCTCTCTCCATTCGTCACTTCTTACTTTGCCCTGCTCCCGGGGCTTCTTCTCCCTTTCCACTTGGCTGGCAAAGAGCTCCCCGTCCCCAATCCACTCTCAGGAGAGTAACCGACTACGACGTTTCTTCGATAGACCAAGTTCGCCTTCACGATGAGAGCTTTATTTTTGATATTGGTTTGCTTGGTATCCAATGTAGCAAGCCAAGATTACAGCAGGGTCTTGCTAGGATGTGGTCAACCTGGCAACTTCCAGCAGACCTTCACCTTGTTCTCCACCAATTCTGCCAACAGCGTAGAGTTTTGCCGAACAACTTGCTTGGTGAACAACTCTCGTTCGTTCGGCGCGCTCTTCAACGACCAATGTTACTGCAGCAATGCAGGTATCGCCGCTATCCAGTTCACACCTGACAGCATCACTAATTGCAACATCCTCTGTCCCGCAGATTCCTCCGTTAGATGTGGCGGTGCTGTCAGCTCTGCTCAGTATTTCAGCGTGTACGGCTTCAATCCCAGAGCCTCAGACTCTTCCAGCTCGTCCAGGTCATCGACCCTGACAACTTCCTCAACCTCCACCGGCACAGGTAGCACAACTACTACAGGAACGAGCGGTACTGATACCTCAACAACCTTGACCTCGTCATCTTCCAGTACCTCGAGCTCCTCAAGCAGCGGGTCAACAATCATCGTTACAGATTCTAGCACTACTTCTCCATCTTCACTCGTCTCCACCTCGACATCCTTGGCAAGCTTCAGCAATACTTCTACAACTTCAACGCAATCATCAACTACCTCTTCTTCGAACTTGGGAACAACTTCATCCACCAGCACCTCCAACACCGATAGCTCCAGGATTAGCACGGGGCTTTCTACCACCTTGAGCATGAACCCAAGTGCGAGTTTGAACGCCACAAGTAGCAGCGGAACAACGGGCCTTTCCTCTTCATCCTTCACAGGCTCTTCCTTGACATCCGGGAGCACAGGAACGTCTACTTCTACGCCTTCCGCCACTGCCAGCACGACCAGTAGCAGTGGGAGCTCAGGATCATCCGTTATATTAACCTCCACTACAGTCGTTATTTCTTTGTCGTCTGTGACTTCTTTATCTACGATTTCTAGCTCTCCGATATTAAGCTGTTAATAAGTATATAACATAGGGAAGAAGCTCACAGAGGCTAACTACTATTAGGGTCTAAAAGATAAATTATTAAAATCTACTCTTCCCTCGAGGTATATTATTAATACTTTATATATACCTAAGCTACTTTTTTATTACTTAGTCCCCCTCTTTATACTCCTTAAGCTATTTTTTAATTAATAAAGCTTAATTAATAAGGCTTAATAAAGTACTCCCTTTTCTAAGCTTTATTTTAAAACTTACTTATAGTTCGTATATATTATATTAATCTTTTATTTAAAAGGTCCTTAAATATATAGTATAAAGGTAAGTATAAGTAGTACTTATTAATTTAAATATAAACCTTTTATTTTAAATAATAGCCTTATAATTCTATACTCGGGTTATTCTTATTTATAAGCCGTCCTTATAATCACTAATACTTAAGTAGTCGTTACCCTATTTTTATTTATTAATATTAACCCCCTTTTAAGCTATTACGATTCCGAATTCCTTTTTTTTTTTTTATAATTATTTCTTTTATATATAGTTTTTTATTTTTATTAACGTTTGCGCTACTCTTTTATTACGTAAATATTATAATTAACGAATATTTTTTAAATCCCTATTCTTATATATTTCCCGCGCCTAAGTAAGTTTTTTATAAAATCGTTCCGTATTCGTTACTAACTTATTTTAATATAAATATAGCTCCTAATTATAAAGTTATTATTATTAATAACGGAACGGTTATTAGCGCTATAAGTACGCTTAGTAATAGCGGTAGTAATAATTTATTTAAAAAGCTTAATATCCCCTTTACTTACCCTAATTTTATATATATATTACTATTTATACGCTACTTATACTAATTATTATAAACTTTTATTAAAAAAAAAAAAGGCGAACGCTAAAAAAATCGGGGTTAGCTAAGTATACTCGCTCCCCTACCCTACTTATATTATATATAAGGTACTTAATTTAAAAACTAAGTATTATAATTAGCTAAGTTAGTAATTTATAGCCCCTAGTTCGCTCTTTTATTTAATACTTTTTTAAAATCTAACGTACGTTATATTAAGTATATTATATAAAACTATTTTTATAAAAGTATAATAAGCGCTTAGCGCGGTTACTATTTTATTACTTTTTTTACGTATTATATTAATAATATTTTAAGTTCTTAAGTTTATAGAATTTACGGTCTAAACCCTATAAAGTATTACTCTTATTTTAAATAATAATATTTACGATTTAGAGGTTTATTACTTTATTATCGCTTTATTATTATTATTACTTAGGTTATTAATATTATTTTATAGCTTTAGTAAACTTATTAAATTACTATTAATAATACGTAAAGAGTACTTAAGCGCGCTAATAAAGAGGCCCGCTTAACCCCCGTTATTAATAATAATAATAATAAAATAGCTATAAGCTCCTTTTATACCACGTTTTTATCTTATAATAATATTATAATTATACTATTTTATACTATTTATAACGAGGTACGCCGCTTAAATAATATTTTAGTTAATATATAGTTACCCTACTTACGCTCTATATTCGTAATTAATTATTTATAAATTTATTAATAATAAAGAGATTTTTTTTTATAATAACCCCTAGGATAATAACTAGGGCAGCCCTTTTATATATAAGGGTAGTTTTTTAATAAATAAGGGCGGTCCTCTTATACGTTATAAAATTAAAAAAATAATTTATAATTAGTGCGTTTATATTACTTAGTTATAGCTATATAGCTCCTTTTTTATTATTATTAATAACTAGTTCGCTACGTTATTAAGCTTATTAAGAGCTAAGGCGCGCTATTTAATTAAAACTCGTTTTTTATATATATTAATTAATATTACGTTTTTAATATACTTAGCTAGCTCTTACGTATTTTTATTATTATTATATCCCTTTTATTAGATTAAGTATTATTACTTCTTTTTCGGCCCTCTATATTATATAATATTTTTTATTTTATAAAATAGCTCCTTATTTATATTTTTAATAAGTAAGGGCTTTTAAGGGGCTTTTTTATAATATTAATATAGCTTAAATAAGAATATATAGAATATATTTTATATTTTATATTACGTTAGTATATTTAGTTAGTAAGCGACCCCTACTATTCTAATTATTAATTTAACTTTAAATAGGCCTAAATACTTATTAACTAACTTCTAGTTAGGACGCTACTTATTAATATTTTTTTTTAATAATAGTACTTAGTTACTTATTTTATATAATATATCTATTTTAGTTTTATTAACTTATTACTTATATATCTCGCGTACTTTTTATATAAGGGGTTATAAAGCTTTTTAATTAGTTTATAATTAGGTTATATACTCTTTAACTAAAATATTTTATATACTATCTCGAGCCCCTATTAAGATTAATATAAAGTACGTAAATAAGAACCTAAGTAGGGCCTTAATAAGCGCTTTATAAATTATTAAGTACTAAGCGTTATTATATATAAACTTAGCTAAATAAAAATACTATACTTAATTTAATTAGTCCTAAGTATAAAAATAGTAAAAATATTATTCTAAGTATTAGTTTTACCGTTTTATTTAACTATCTATTTACGAGTAGAACGTAGTATTAAAATACCTTTTTATTATTAAGAAGTAATAAAAATAAGTCTAAAACTTATTTATAAATAATAACCCCCTATTAAAAACGATCCTTTTAAATATTTTAAACTTAGTAAAAAATTTTATAAATAAGAGGTTTACGAATCCCTAGGCTATAAGAGTCGTTTTTATAATAATATAGACGCTATATTTTATAAATCGGTTTATTATAATAAGTATTACGTCATAAGGGCGCCTCTTAATTAATATAATTAATATAAGTAAGCCCGTAATAAAGTCTAGCGATATTTCTTATTATAGCTTAATTAGAGTAAGTAGGGGGTATAATAAACTATATAACTTATAATAACGAGGCTTTATTTACTAATATATTATATAAATATTAATATAACTTTTTATATCCCTATTTACTCTATTTTAATAATAATAACGTTTTAATAGTACTATTGTCCGCTTTATATTATAATATTTTATTATAAGTATATTATAATATATTTTAATAACTTCTTTCCTTAGCCCCTTATATAATAATATATAAGCGCAGCTATTATAATATAATAACCCTCTTAAGTTATATACTTAGTTTTATTATTATTTCTTTTTAACTAAGTAAGGCTATTAGTAGTTTTTAATTTATTACTTATTTTTTATAAAAGCGTCCTCTTATTAAGCAGCCCGTAATTAACTTATTATTAATAACCCCTCCTTATTAATTACTATTTTAAGTACTCTTATTATATTAAAATTTTATAGAATAAGTAGCTTATAATTTATAGTTTTAATAATAAGTTTAAGTAGCTTTTTAAATATTATACTATAACTTTAATACCCTAGGCTCGTAGCCCTATTATATTTTTTAAAATACTCCTTAAAGTTCCCTCGAGCTAAAGCTCCTAACCTTTTTTATTTATTTCTCTATATTATTACTAATTCCGCTTTTAAAATACTTATTATCTTTTTTATTTAAGAGCCGCTCTTATAACTCGTCCTCGTATATTTAACTATTATAACTTTAAAAAGCTCCTATATATTTTTAATATTATAAAAGTTTATTTTTTATTTTTAATAATAGCTCCTTTATTTTATTATTATTATTATTTTTACTATAATTAGGTCTTTATAATAATCTATTTACTAAGTTTTTTATATTTAATTTAAACTTAATTTTAATATTAAACGCTACGAGTTTATCTAATTAGCGTAGCTATTTCCTATTTAGTTTTTTTTTTATATTTAGGAACTATAAGTTAAAATAATTTATAAATACTACGACTTAATCTCGATTATAAATAAAGTAGTATTACTAGTTCCTTAGTACGTTTATAATAACTAGTAGCTCCGCATTTTTTATATTATAATAGCTCTCTATATTTATTAATTTCCTTAACTTATAAATAATTAAGTACTAATTACTTTTAAATAATTACGTAATTACTAAGCTAATAGCTCGAGCCGAAGTATCTATTTATAACTATATAGGTAGGGTAAAGTCGAAATATTATAATATTAGTACGTTAATAAATATTATTAATAGCTTTTTAAATAACTTTATAATAAGTATTAGTAGCTCTAACTATCCTAATTTTACTTTTCTTAATAAGTTTATTAAAAGTATTATTATTTTAATATAGTTATTAATAAATTTATAATAAAACCCCGTAAATCTAAAGAACGTTTATATATTTTTAACGCTCTTTAGAAATAACTAATTTATTATAGCTTTAGTACGCGCGGGTTTTATTTTTATATTTTTATTAAATATAATATACCCTAAGAATCTTATATACGATATATAAAACTCGTATTTATTACTATTTAAATATAAGTTTTATTATTATAATTTTTATAATACGCTACGTATATACTTTTTATACGCTATATAGTCGTTATTATATATTAAGATATTATCTAAGTATACGATATAAATAGTATTAACTAAGCCGCTTAGAACGTTATTAATATATACTTAGAAAGTTACGGGTGCGTTAATTAGTTTAAAAAATATAACTAAGTATTTAAACTACCCGTATTTAATATAAAAAGCTATTTTTTACTTATTACCCTTAGCTATATATATATAATAATACGCGTTCTTAAGGTCTAGCTTTATAAAAATAGAAGTATTAAATAGTTTATTTAATATCTCTCTAATTAATAATAATAGTATTCTATTTTTTTATATAATCTTATTAATCGCTTTATAATTAACGTAAAGTTATAGCTCTCTTCCTTTTTTAATATAAAAAAGATAGGTACTCTTATTAGGCTTATAAAGGGGCGTATCTAGCCCCTAGCCTCTATTTTTATTAAATAATTATATAAAATCTCGAGCTTATAGTTTAATAATAAGTAAATAGGTCCTTAGGGAATAAGCGCTACGTCGTTTAGCTTAATATAGTAGTTATATAGTGCTCTATTTAGTAGCGAAATAGCTTTCTTTTTTAAAAATAAGTTATTAAAGTCTTAGTAACGTAGCTTCTAATCTTTAGCTATGCTTATTAATATTACGTTACTATTTATAGCTAAGTCAATTACGATATACGTAAGTATTACTAAAACTAAGTTATTTAATAGCCCCTTTTTTAAAGTATTTAAGTAAATATATCGTTTATAAATTAAATACCGCTACTTTTTTTATTTCTAACTAATTAGTAAGTTAATATCCTCTAACTAAGGGAAACTAAGAATAAGCGTAAGCGCTATAATATTAGTTATTACGAAGTAATATAGCTATATTTTTATTATATAGTCGTTATTAGTAATTCGAAGCCGTAAGTAATAACTTTTTAGTATTTTTATTTATTTACTTTTTATATTTACTAATGTAATGGATTCGGGATGCGGCCGGCGATAGGACGCCGATGACTCAGCGACCGGTGTACGGATCGCATTACGAAAGAACTTTTTAAGAAGTAGAGCCCTTACGAAGGACTCTGTAAGCTTTAGTCTTATAATATACCCATACCTATATTATAGCCTCGCTAGTTAAGTGCTCATAGCCTAATCTCTTATAACTAACTATAGTAATAAGTAAATTCGTAAATTAATATTAAAGTTATTAAGTAGCCCGATACTAACTACGTTCCTTTTTATTTTTAAATCGATAAGGGCGCTTAGCTTCTCTTATACGTAATTTAAGTATATATAAATCGGGATATTTAAGCGCTACTCTTATTAATTATTAATTACTCTCTTTATTAAAATAGTATTTAAGCTCGTTATTAATCCGCGCTACTTAACTAAAACGAGGTCTAATTAATAACTAGCGGCCTTATACCTCTTTTAATTATATTTATAGTATATAACGCTCGGGTAGTTATTAATAAAGTACTTAGTTTTATTATAATTATAATATTATTAATATTACTCTTATAGTTATAGGTAATCCTTTATAATATAACTAGTTTTTTTATAATTATAATATATAGTATCCTTATTAAATAAGTTACGGCGTGTTTTTTACGTATTTAACTTATTAATACCCTAGTATTTTTTTATTAATTTATTTAAGTTTAAGTTAGAATATTACTTAGAGGACGTTTATAAGCTCCTTATTAATAGCGAGGATTATTTAATACGTTTTATTAATAATACTAGTTATAAATAAGTCCGCAAAAGTTCTATTTATAATATTATTACGAAACGTAGTTTAGGCCGTAGCTTACTTATTAATATAAAAATCTTTTATTTTTTTATTAAAATATATTCTAATTCTATTTCGAGCTTATTAATACGGCTAACGAACTCGTTAATTTTCTTTTTTTAGTTTTATAAAGCGCTATTTAGTTATATATTCACTACTATTCTTTAGTTAATAAGATTAAATAAGTTATTTTATAAAAAGGTCTTTAGTTCTTTTTATATAACCTAATTTATTATAAACCCGGGGGTCCTTTAGTAGTTAAAAATATAGTATATTTAAAAGGTCTTTATATTACTACTTAAATAGCTAATTATATATATTATTTTATTATAATCTATTTTTATTTATTAAGTTTATAAGTTAAAGTAATAGTAATAGTTAAAAAAGAAGCTTTATAAATCACGTACTAATTTATTAATATATAATAAGTTAAGGAGGGATAGCGGTTTAAATATAAACGTTCTACTTATAGCGCTTATTTAAATTAAAAAGGAATTAATAAATAGGGGCTTAAGTAATACGAACTTATTATTTTATTATTATTTAAGTAGCGCTTTAAATATAGCTTTATTTATTAAACTATCCTTAGTTTAGGGTTTACGTTCCTATTTATATTAAAACTAATATTTTAAGCTATTATAATTAAAACTATAACTCTTAATATAAGGGCTAGGCTATTTAAAAAGCTTTATAAGTATTTTAAATTTACTTATTTTTTATATAAGCGCTCTTTATATGTTATAATAAGGATTTCTTTTTTTAATTATCGTTCCTATTTTTATAATTTTATTAACTTATTACTTATCGTTTAGTTTAAGTATTAATAAGTAAGGGTAGGAGGTTTATTATTTTATTTAAAATTCGTTAATATTCTTAGTAATACGGTCTTTTTACGTTATTATTATATTATTTATTTTATTACGCTTCGTTCTTATATTATTTATTAAAAAAGAGGTAATTCTAGGGGGTTTAATAAAAAAGAATCGTTTTTTTATTATTATTATAGCGTTAATTACGCTCTTTTATTATATCTCGTTTTTATTAATATTTAAACTTCTAGCCTAGTCTTTTTTATAAATAAAAATTTTAAATTATTAATAAGTATATAATATAAAGAAAAAGCTTATAGAGGCTAACTACTATTAGGGTTTAAAAAATAAATTACTAAAATTTACCTTTCTCTCGAGGTATATTACTAGCGCTCTATATATACCTAAGCTACTCCTTTATTACTTAGTCCCCCTCTTTATACCCCCTAAGCTATCCCTTAACCAACGAGGCCTGACCGGCGAGGCCTAACATAAGCTCAAGTTCAAGCCCCTCGACATCCGCGACCACACCAAGCACTAGCCAGACGAGCGTCCAATCGAGCACATCCTCTGCATCACAAGCTTCTTCCTCTGGGGCTCCATCCACATCGCCTACAATATCTTCAACCACTGGGATAACAAGCACGGCCTCAACTTCTCAGATTACTGCCAGCTTTGTTCTCACTGTTTCCGTCTTGCCTGCCGCCACTGCATCGGCTGGTTGAGTGGTATGATGTGTCAAAGGAAAAGGGGATGGCGCGAGACAAGCAGGGGAAAGACAGCAAACCAGTTGAGTACCCTTTGGCGTCGGGCATCTGAAGAGAAGTCTTTGTGGCGATAATTAAACCATAGAAATGGGGGTACGGACAATTCATGTAATTCAATTTGCTTGTAGCTGAAGAACAGCACATAGTCAATAGTCAAGCAGAAAGGTATCACTGCTATGACCTTGTTGTCCCTAGGATTGTCGAGCGTATATTAGAAGCCGATCTTATCATTCTTACTTATGTTATCCATGCTTGATCATTCGAATCTTTGATTCTCATCGTTGGTACGGGGTCTATGATAGGTGTGGCCACAACATGCTTCGCAACGACATACGTTGAGCAGCTCAACCAGGTCAATTCCACTGAGATTAATTGAAGTAGGTACGTTTGATAATGTTGCGGTATTACGCACAGTGGTAATCACATCTTGAAACTGGACTAGACTAAATTCCACATAATTGAGAAAGTCGACAGGTATCAGTAAGTACTTGGATTGGTAAAGGCATTGATTCACGAACTTTACCTAGAAAAACATGTTGTCTTGATGACTCTACACGGCCTAATGCTTGGACGAAGGGTTTAAGTCGCATTTCATGCTTTTCAACTGGCCATGCAATCGAGTATTGCAACTTGATGATGGAAGATAGTGTAACAAGTTGTGTTTCCTGAGTAGTCACAGGCATTTACCGATGATTCGAGGCCAAGGGCTCTGTAAACATCATCAAGAGCTATGATATCCTGTAGGTCCCAGGAGCAGTCTCCTTGATCTTTCATACCAGCTATTGAGGACAATATATAGCCTGTGACTTAGCATCGATCAATGTCTGTTTCATTCAAGTCGATATTGTTGGAAAAGCGCTTTATTCCCCATATCTAGTAACGACCCCCTCCGTTCTTGGCGGAAATTGACTTTGGCAATCTCTACTCTAGAGAATTGTATCGAGCTCCATATGAATCATTGTACAACTCCTATTACGCTGTTGTGAAGAGTTGTGTAGCGGGCTTTCGATATCTCATCCAACCACAATCCAACACACTTGGAAACCAAAGACAACAGTCATTCAGCACAATAGTCGAACCTTGGAGAGATCAACAAAACAACCACTGACTCTCCGTTGCCATAGCATTATTCTCCCGCCGACAACAGTCTCCCCATCGTAAGCGATCAACTGGGGAGAATGTTCGATGGATCCCCCTGAAATGAAGGAAATTCCCCGATTTGATCCACACGTGCGTGCTGTCTGCGAACCGGATCCGCCCCAAAATTTCTCAGCAGCACACGGACCGTCGACGGCCCATCGTGAACAAGCCTCGTGGGAAAGGGACAGGGCCCAGGGGACCATGCATCGTTGGGCTGCGATGGGAGATTACGCAGTCTTACAACCCGACTCTACTGGGGGACGGGGGGCTTCAAGCAAAAACAGCAAGGGGGTTATTTGCCGCAGGTCTCGAATGTGACAAGTCGAATTTCTTTCTTCTACCTTGTTTATGAGAACCATGTGGATGAATGACTGGTTGCGGACTTCACGATGGCTTCATTTCCAAGGACAGTGATGCCACTGGAACGTCCACCGGTATAGCCGAAGCCCTGCACACCAACTTTTTACAACTTGGCAACGAAATGAGCACGGCTGCCAATATCATGCTTCAAGGGGTGCACCGAACTTTTCTTCCCTTACCGAATCCTAGTTACCAGGTCACGAAAGTAAGAAAAGAATATGAGAAAGGCATAACTGTTCCTGATATCAGGTGGGCCCGGGAGTGTGGTAAGTTGCCGCGGACCCGTGGCGTAGCGGCGTGGGGGTCGCCCATGACGGTGTGTTGCATTCGGCTTAGACGAGCCATCACGGTAGGTGACATTTGTGACCGCACGAGAAACAGCTCGGTCAAGCTTTTTCACGGCGATGTGTTCTGGCTACCTCCCTGGCTGTTTTCCTGCGGGTACCTTCCTATTCGTGCCTTGATGTTCTCATGTCTTCGCGGGTCGTCGATGGGTAGCATTGATATCGGCCCTACGGCTAGTTTTGAAACCAAGACTTGACGATGCGGCATAGTCACTGAAGCCCGCCCGGGTTGCAGATGAGACTGAGAGAGAGGTACACGCGTCAACGGATGGCAGTTGAGATGACAGCATCACATGTCGGATGCAATGTTGAATGCAGTTTCGAGATTGCGAACCTTGCCCTGAATCACGGCATGCTGTGCATGTTGGCCGTGTTGAGTCAATACTGCTGCAGCATCACGAATCACCGATGACATGTTATCAAAGTTTTGCATCGCAGCAAGCCAGCATCTCACCCGTCGTCATGCAGCGTGCCGGTGACCCAAAAGGGGGTGGGAAGCAAAATAAAACAGCCCCCAAATGATGTTGGCCCTTTTGCCCAGCACAGCGCTCGTTTCAAGCTGAACTCTGACTTCTAGATCATCCAATGCCGGATGGCACTTGGAAACGTGTGGTGGATGCTCGGCGCGGACTCACCCGCCGTTGACTAGACTGCAATGCTTCTCACCTACTGATACATACTTCCATCTTCAAGCTGCTGCTAAGTTAAGATAGTTCGGCCACATCATCAATGACCAGCCCGCAAAACAGAGTTTCTGTTTAGTCCGGCTGCAGCTTCCGGACCATCTGCGATGCTGCGATGAGAAGAAAAAAGTGGTTGACACACGAACCACCAGATGGTCCCGATACCGCCCTCGTTTCAGACGGGACGCGGCCTAAAGTGGACCATCACCGACCGGACGAAGTAGGTCTCATCTTATTTTAGGACTTGGGCTCTACCGACACAGTTTTTGTTTCCCTGGCAGGTCCAGGGCTCAACGTTCTGGAATCCGGTGGAGTTTTATGTAGCGGAAAATCTTATCGTGTGACAAAAAATTAGGACTTGGGAAATGGTCACAAGAAAGAGAGAAACTCCACTGTTGGGAGAGAGCCCTTCCCTCTATCCGTAGGGGTCTAGACAAACATGCCTCTTCATTCCCTTGCGCACATCACACCAGGGGCACCCGATAGGAGTTGTCGACAGGGTTTACGCCGCTGTGAAAGATGGAAAGTGCGAGGGGGCACGGATAGTCAAATTGCCATGTGTGTGGATCGGGAGCATTGGGCTGGAACTTTGAACAGGGCTTCCCGAAGGGTGATGGATATCACGATCATGAGGCGAGGCAGAGATTTACGTAGTAAACCACAATTTGACAAACAATCAGTTGGATCAAAAGGATTTGGAGTCGTGAGGGGTTCCACGCCGCAGCAGAGGCGTGTCAGAGTACATTCTAGCCCCTGGATCCTGGCTTCAAGCTACAAAACCCATTCCTTCCCTCGGATCCTGTACCGAATGCAGCTTAATGGGAAGAGAGGGGAAAGACGGGATAGCTGCAGGACAGTCACAGTTGGGGCCCCGGGGGCGACTTTATTGTGGAATGGAGCAGTTTTTGGGGTTCCGCCGAGGAGGAGAAATGCGAAAAGGCGATGGCGCAGAGTGGTGGGAAACTCGGCCGGATCGTGAAAGTCTTTTTGGAGAAGAGGAGATGGGGACCTGAGGGGGAGAAAGAGAAAAAGAGGATATCTCGAAATATGGATCCAAGGCTCGGGATTTCCGGATTAGGGAAACCGAGAAGAGGGACGTGGAGGGGACGTGAACCTGTGAAAGCTGAGTGAGTCGACGATGAGCGACAGGGGGCCCCTTTTTGTCATCACACGGACGAGCGAGACATAAGCTGGAACGGCCGATATATCCACTCCCGGCCGCCTAGCGGAGAGGTCAAGAAGAGTATCCGTACGGATAGGTAAAATGATTGAGTGTCCGTGGTTGGGAACCGACGAGTACGCGGGCTGAAGACGATGGATTTCGGTACCTTGCGTAAGGAAACAGGCGAGGAAGGAGGAGCTTCGTCTTTGCAGCTTGCTTGGAATCAGCGGAATCCGGTGTAGAGCTTCTCAAGGCTTGAGAGGACGACTTGGAGCTTGGAGGGGTCACCCCATCTTCCTCCCGTCGCGGCAGGGCGGTCTAGAACGGCGGCCGAAACTCTTTTTTGCGGTGGGATGGATGGGGTGTGTGTGGACGGGTCTGATTCACAATGGTTGATGCTCCTCCCGGTTCCGGTGTCCCGGGCGGCACGGGAGGGCGGGCAAACGCATACACGCAACGCACGGCACACACGCACGCACACACATCTGTGGTGTCAATCACGACTTAAGTTCGAACGAGATTGGCAATCTGTGTTGGCAACGTCGGTGCGCGGCATGAGTGATGGACGGCGCGCCGCATGGATGTTGTGATAGGGGGGTGCTTAGTAGGAGGGGGCCCAAAGATGGTGAACGGGCGTCACAGCCTCACTCAGGATAGAAACAGTAGATCGGTCATCGGTGGACATATCATGGTCGCGACCGTTGCCGTGGTAGTGTAGTGTAGTAGTTCTATCAGATACGAGGGTTACGCGCGTAGACTCGTAGCTTGTGCGGGGAGTTTTGCTGACCGAGGACAAAAGGTATGATAGATTGGATCGTTCGAATGACGAAGAACAACAAGTACCGACGACAGTGAACCTTGGGACGAATCAGGATCGCCAACTCAAAGTCAGATCACAATTCCAAGGAACGCTGTACAGATGTTCATGTGATAGTGGGGTCTGTTTTACATCATCGAGTAAGGGTCGTTGTCCGTTCCGTCCTTCGTTCGAAGGGGACCCGGAAGATCAACGAGCCAGTTGGAAAACGGACAGCAGAGCCTCTCGAACGTATCACTCTAGGTGGTGTCCTGTCAAGGACGCATATCAAAGAATAGCAACAGCAGAGAATGTGACGGTAGGAGCCAAGCTGAGTTTGGACATGGACCTTCGTTCGTCTCTCGCTAGGCGGAGTTAGTCGGCCATCCGGGAGGGTGGGAAAAAGGGGGGGCGTGTGGGATGGTCATGTTTTTGTCGATGCTTCACCGTTCTCCCCTACGTCATATAGTCTCGCCATGGCGCGTCGACCGGTTTTCGCAACCGCTGGCACCGGTGGCTCGGGATGGACGCAGGCGGCCGCGCGAGCGACGACAGGCGAGAGAGAGAGAGAGGGCTGCAGTGCTGCACAATTTTCTTTGCATTTTTTGCCATTGGCTAGGTTCCGCGCTTCGGATGTTTGGCCCGGGAGACAATGGACGGACAGATGTGAACACTGCAGACTGCAGTCCGCATAGGGGCTAGCCAGCGCAGAGATGCTCTGCCAGATCGGGGGTTTCCATTCTAGCATACGCCACTCCAAGCCCAGCAATGACAATGCCCGCCCGCGGCGGCGTCAGGGGTGCCATGATGTTCGGCCAGGGAGCTGCCCTGATTGTTTCGTCTGTTTGGCTTTTTGGAGCCCTGGAGCTAGCAGGGGACGGAGGGGTTCCGATGGCAGGCTTCGGAGTCATGCGAGAGATGACAATTTCTGGAGGGGGAGTTTTTGTTTTGAGAGGTTCTTTTGTGAGAAATGAATGCGTGTGTGTTCGAATGGGACTGTTTCTGATAATCCATTACCCGCCCAGGTACGCCGTTGATGACGGGATGATCTCGAAACGGGATGACACTGTGACACATGGTAAGTTTACAGAGAGTGAGAGTGATTGTCGTTCTGAGGCATTGCGGCGAAAAAGTTAAGATTTGGATGAGCGGTGATCTTAGGGTAGAGCAGTTCGGTAGCAAATGATGTGTGTCTGAGCTGACACGAGCAGGTAATACTGGTACTGCCGAACAGGAGTGAGAGTGATGAGTGAAGAATGAAAAGGAGCATTCCAGAGAGAAAACTCGTACCAAGGCGGCGAAATGACGACTACTGGAAAGGTTATGGCAAATGGCAAACGAAGTCTCGGTCGGGCGCATTCTGTTATCTCAATCGGCCCTACGAACGTCGAAGCAACCGATTGGGATGCAAGATTGGCTCATCGATCACATCTGCGA
Source organism: Colletotrichum lupini (assembly GCF_023278565.1). Classification (NCBI taxonomy): domain Eukaryota; kingdom Fungi; phylum Ascomycota; class Sordariomycetes; order Glomerellales; family Glomerellaceae; genus Colletotrichum; species Colletotrichum lupini. The sequence goes on from NC_064676.1 coordinate 469,382, forward strand.
CAGCACTACGGCAGTGGTTGCTTCTTCTTCATGTGCTCGCTGGCTAGCCATTCGTAGTTCTCTCTCACTCTCTAATCTGTCTGACTCTAGCCGCCGCCCGTGCTTGGACCTACCACACCTCCGAAGTGCTTCCCGTCCACACCCTCTCTAACCTCTCACAGGGAACATGGCTTGAACACACCCTCCCCCTTTGGGACCCTTTTAGGTGTCCTCAAGGCCCAGAACGGGCACCGGCGACGGGTCGACGGACCTAACAGACTATAGCGGAACGGCTAAGGTAAGTCAGATCGCGCCAGAGACGTTCTGTTGGGAACGCATGGAAGGAGTTGGGATGCCAATGCCCGTTAGCTTGAAAGGTTTTCTTCGTTCAACCCGTGGCTTTCGCAGTCTCTGGCAGGGGCTACTGCCGGAACATTGCCGGCCGGACTCGGTGTTCGCTGTTTAACAACGAGACTCTATATGAGTTTGACAGCATCTGAGTTTTCAAACCGCGTTTTCAATGTTCACAGAGAGACGCGTCCGTGGCGTTAAATTGGGTCTCTCTTGATAGTTTGAAGGCGAACTCATGCCGACGCCGGTGACACGGAAGCCTAGAAGCAGCTCATGTACGCTTTATGGAGATTAGTAAGAGATTGATGTGCGCACCTCACCTCCTTGACCCAAGTGTCCTCACAACGTTCTCGACTCCTGTGCTCCTGTCATTTCACACCTACAGATACGGACAGTCAGACACACGGGGCTCTCCTCACCGTCGGCCGGCCCTTTCTCAGGTGAGAGAGGATTATCCGTACGAACTTGAAAAGAGCCAAGAGAGGTGCGGGTATGGCGCGCGTAAAAGACACAAGAGACTCGACTGATAACGACGACAGCGAGTCCACTGCGTCGTCTTGGTGCAGGCACGTGTGACGCGAGACAAGTGCGCTAAACAGCTCCAGACGGTCTGCGACTGTCGTGAGAAGAGGCAATGATGGGCGCCTGGTGGTACGAACAGCTTAGCAGAGCTTCACTTTAGGGCAAGTCGGAAGCGCAGGGCTTCGGCAAGCTGCGAAAGGGTACTCCGTAGAGAGGTGAGGGTGTTGGAGGGAGGGGGAAGAGGGGTGAGCTGATATGACGGCATGGGGGTCACCGACGCAGGCACTGGGGGTTTAGCTGGGCTGCACACACTCTCTTTTTACAGAGAATGCACAAAATGGACGGCTAAGGGTTCCTGGCAGGGATGGCGGGAACCTTGGAGGGCTGGAGGGGAGGGAGGGGTGGCATCTTGAAGGCTCAATCATGTCCTTCAGAGAATCTGACTTTGACGCTGGTGACCGAATCTCTCAGTTCTGTGTGTTCGTATGACTCTCACTCTCATCCAGTAGCATTACGCTCACTCGCCCTCTTACTCACTCATGTCTGTACACTCACTCACTCACTCACTCACTCACAGTCTCTCACATCAAACTTTTCACTCACTGTAAGGTATCACTGTATCACTAAAAGAACGGGAAGGTGTGGCGGTCTTCGATAGGGGTTTCCGCGGCAGGATCCACTCTTTCTAGCACAATGCCATTTCTAGCGCAAGGGAAAAATCCTCGACGGCGGCAAGAGCTGCACACTAAGCAGGTACGTATCGCAGAGATACACAGGTACCTCTCGGCGCGTTCCCTTCCATTCTGCCGGTGCATTCTGCCTCAGGTTGCCTCTTCCCTCTATCTTGTCGCCTTTGCAAGCTCGCAGACCGCCGCAAAGTCGAAACTGCATGGCAATATGCAAGCTGTTTGCACCAACGATTCAATGGTTCCGGCATAGCGATCAATAACATTACTCGACACACAGTTCCTCTTCTTAGCCACACACTCGATGCGGCTCGAGGCTGGAGCTTGCGCACTCTTATCGCCGAATCCACCCACCCGACATCGTCGACTCGAACTTCTCTCCACTTCTCTCTGACGACTGTTGTGGACCCTTCGTGTCTTTTTCTCGCTCGCCCTTCCATCCCTCACACGGCGTCCCCAGTCAGCGTGCCAGCACCCTCCACTTCGCTCGCTCTCGCGCCCCGCCAGCCGAGAGAGTCCGTCTAGCTTGGCCAAGGTGCCATGGACGAGCAGCAGGGTCACAGCCCACTCTTCGTAGGGCCCGGCATGGCGAGGCGTGGGATTGTCAATCATTCATGTCCATGATGGGTGTGGTGACGGAGCGTGGGACCATGGGCGTGAACGTGGATATCGACGTCAAACATGGTTCAAGGTCAATCTTCTCCACCACCATTACAGACCACAGACACACAGCTGCAAATACTCTGTTTTCTACAGATGTACGGATACGCCGTGGCGTACAAGTGTATGGATATGGATACCACAGAGCAGAGCCGTCAATCTTGCGTGATAACGCAGAGGCGCACCAAACACGCCAATCCTCTAGCACCGGGGCCGAGAAACACCACTACGGTCACTACGCTCCAAGCAAGGAACCGGCGACGAGTCGACTACGGGCCCGTGGAGCCTCCCGGTCTGCTCGTTGCCGTTTCTGTTGCTGTGTTTTCCTGGGATCTGCTTTCCTCCGCTCGATTCTCAGCTGTAGCTTCTCCAGTTCTTTCTCCCTTCTCCGTCTTGTGTTTTTCGCCATTCATTACGTCCCGTCTCTCCGCTCCTTCCGCCTGCTTTCCAAGCTTCTCGACTCCATTGATCATCCCCTCCTCGCCCTCCTCCTCTTCCTTGACCTCCTCCCACCCTCCAAACCAACTTCAACTAGCTTTCCAACTTCCTCACATAATGGCGCCTACTTTCCACGAGTGCTACCGCCGTGAGGTCCACTAATGACACTACCCCAAGATAACGACAACACTATTCATCCATCGATATCTGGATACTTGACTCGATATACCCAGAAAACCTGCATCTTCACCAGCAGCTCTAATCCATCCAATCACGACTATCTTGTATAGAGGCTCTTGTACCACCACCTGCGATATCTTTAAACTCAATTGAGGACAATCGAGCTGAATCAACCAACAGCCTGGAAACGGCGATCGTTTCCTCTTTAGACAACATGTCAGGCTCGCCTCAAGAGTCCGGCCAGACGAGCTCCGGCTCCAGCAACACACCGCCGAATCCTTTCGAGAATCCAGCACAGGAACAGCCCAAGCTTCGAACACCGCCATTGCTTCACCCTTCGTCGGCAACACCGCAGGCTCGAAAGGAGAAGAAGGAGAAGAAGAAGGTTGGCTTCCATGCCGACAGCCCTCAGCCTAGCCAGACACCCCTGGTAGACAATCGGCCACCAAGCATCGTGATTGACGATGACTACTTCGCGCAGTCAATGTCCCCCGAAGTTAACCCCTTTGATACACCTGGACGCATTGCTACTCCAAGACGAGACAACGACGCAACCCCAGCGGGAGCTCCAGATGCCGGTGAGCTACGTCGTGCTTTAACTCAGGTCTTGATTTCGGAGAACCAGGAGAACAATCCTTCCGAGACACCTGCCCGGCCCCGGCCCGTGCTCCGCCGTAACACCAGCTACGATGCACCCGAGGAAAGACAGAAAGCCGACCTCGCTGAGCAAACTGCCGGCGAGCGGCAGCAGCGTTCGGGTTTGGAGGCCCGCCAGCGTGCCAATCGCTTGGCTGTAAGTGTCGAGAACTACTCCTCACCCCCTTCTCGTCGCAACTCCATCGACGGATACAACCCATTTAGCGATGATGAGGAAACCGACCAGGTCACCGGCTTGAGCTCGGCGGTTGATGGATCGGATGAGCGACGAAAGGTCCGGTCCCGTCCCAGAAAGAACTCACACTTGGATGCCGAGAATCTCGTCCGATCTCACACCAGACGAGCCAAGAAGGGTGGCCGAGGACCGAATGACTACTTCAAGTACGAGGCGCCTGCAGGTGCCCGATCTGGCACTGCCACGCCCACTTTGGAGCAGTCTTACGCTCACGACTATGTTCCGCCCCCGAAGCAGTATCACGGAGGCATTCTATCATCGCTCCTCAAGCTCTACAACGAGAATGGCAGCGGCGGTAGCAGTGGTCGAAACACGCCGGGTTCCAACACACCAGCTACAGCTACGCCCAATCACTCGCCTCCGGGCTCTATGCCAGCCTCCGCTGCGCCCTCAACCCCTGGATCACCTCGGCCTTCTCGCCCCAACAGTGGCTTGTTCAACTACCACAAGAAGCAAGGCTCTCGTTCCTCCATGGCTCTAGCTGAGCTTATGAAGTCGTCGTCCGCCATGGCAGGGCCGGCTTCGAGTGTGTTTAGCCAGGGCTTCACCGAGAAGCTCAAGACCGAGCCCCCATCACGGCCGAAGAGGAAGAAGTCTGGAGTCTGGGGCGGATCTTCACCAAAGTCATCAAAGTCTGAAGACAAGCACCGCATTACTAAGCACATTGCTCAGATCTTGTCGAGGCATAAGTATCTCGTCAACCTGTGCAGGGCGCTGATGATGTACGGAGCTCCAACCCACAGACTGGAGGAGTACATGAAGATGTCGGCACGAGTCCTGGAGATCGAGGGTCAGTTCCTCTACATTCCCGGCTGTATGATTATCAGTTTCGACGACAGCGCGACCCACACCACCGAGGTCAAGATCGTCCGCTCGGCACACGGTGTCGATCTGGGCAAGCTGCGCGACGTGCATGACATCTATAAGCAGGTTGTCCACGATTTGATCAGCGCCGATGAGGCTACCATCATGTTGGAGAGCATTACAGCTCGCAAGCTCAAGTTCGGCAATTGGATGCGCGTGCCCGTCTATGGCCTCGCCAGTGTGTGTGTCGCCCCCTTCGCCTTTCAGGGACGCTTCATCGACTTGCCCATCGCTTTCATTCTTGGTTGCATCCTGGGCTGGATGCAATTGATCCTTGCCCCGAGCAACGAGCTGTATGCGAACGTCTTTGAAATCACCGCCTCCATCGTCACCTCCTTCTTGGCCCGCGCCTTCGGCTCCATCAACAACGGCGAATTATTTTGCTTCTCCGCACTGGCGCAGAGCTCCATTGCCCTCATTCTTCCAGGTTACATGGTCCTCTGTAGCAGTTTGGAGTTGCAAAGCCACAACTTGGTCGCCGGCAGTGTTCGCATGGTTTATGCAATGATCTACACGCTCTTCCTCGGATACGGAACTACGATTGGCACTGCGCTCTACGGCATGATCGACCGCCACGCAGAGTCGAGAACGACCTGCACCAACCCGCTTAATAGGAATTGGTACCTGTTGTTTGTGCCGGGCTTCACCCTCTGCCTCTGTATTATCAATCAGGCCAAGTGGAAGCAGACGCCTGTCATGATCACCATCTCACTCGCCGGCTTCCTCGTTAACAGCTACTCGTCCGACTTCTTTGTCGGCAACGCTCAGATCTCGAACATGCTTGGCGCACTTACCGTGGGGTTGCTAGCTAACCTCTACTCCCGCCTTGGCCGCCATGCTCACAACTATTTCCTTGACTTCCTCGACTGGTGGGATCTTCGCATGGCCCCGCGCTTCGTTAGCGCTAGCCGCCGTCGCAACGAGCGTCCTCGTCCGGAAATGTACCAAATGTCTGGCCAAACCGCCGGAGCTGCCGGTCCCACTGGCGTCCATACCCCCGGAGAGAACACTCCCGAAGGATCGGCGCCAGCAACACCCACCACCGCGGCCTTCTCTGAGAAGGACAAGGCCCAAGGTGTCGTCCCGGAGCGGAAGCGCACCGTCGGATATGGACTCGCCGCCGCCGCTATGCTTCCAGCTATATTTGTGCAGGTCCCTAGTGGTCTCGCGGCTGGCGGGTCATTGTTGGCAGGTGTCACGTCGGCTGATCAGATCACGAACAATAACGGTACTTCGACATCAACCGACAGTTCAGACCTTAACAACTCGGCCTTTGCGGTTCTTCTTAGCGTTATTCAGGTCGCTATTGGCATCACCGTTGGGTTATTTATGAGCGCCCTCATGGTTTACCCTCTGGGTAAGAGAAGAAGTGGCCTACTCAGCTTCTAGTTAGTGCGATTTCACACGGTTATACCGGCATGGTTTTGGCTCTCGCCACTCTTTGGAAAGCTTTTCAACAATCCGAGGTGGAAGCACGAGCCGGATGTGGAGTTGGGGTTCGCGGCAGAAAGCTGGGCACAAGAGGAGGATTCATTGGCGTTTAAGAAGGCGTATAGAAGGGCAAGCATATGAAATAGCACTGTGGCGTTTGTCGGTAGCGTTCGTTTGGATTTGGTTGGATTCACTTTGTTCTTTCAAGCATTGGCCACGGAGTAACAGTACAAGACGTCGGATCTTGGCGGTGACAAATACAGCACTAGACAATATGAAGACTATAGACGTAGAGATAGAACAACTGGATTCGAGCTCAGCTCTCCATACTTTATGTTTCATCCTTTTGCTCTTTCTGACTTGCCTTTGTCACAAGTTCGATGTTGTACGCCTCCCTTGTGTTTCAATGCCGCTACCACAGGCAGTTGTAAGAATATTGGCGAGGGCAAGCGACGCATTCAATTTCGATTACGCTGACTTCTAATGCTCCCATGACGCATAGGGTAGGGAGGTTCATAGGCACAATCCGGACCAGCTGTTCTTCTTTATTCAGACTTAACACCATGTCACGATCATTACCAACCTCTTCGGCCTCGATGTCGAAGGAAATGCATTTATCGTTTGCTGATGCCATGGAACCGACTCCCACCATACTCAACTCCGATGGTGATGATGCCCCAGCAAGGTCCTCGATGAGCAAGTTGGCGCTTAAACTTTGCTGCTAAAGAGAAGAAGATGGTGATTTACCCTCATAAAGGTATACGATAGTTGGTCTGGTGGTGTACCCTAGGAAACGGTGTTGTACCTTGACGGCATATAGGAGGCTATATATTTCGGAGCATCTCCACCAAATTGTTTGATTAATCTAGGAGAAACACCACTCACTCCTGTCTGATACAACTCACTAGTCCTCGGTTTACTGTCTACGTTCAGAAGCTCTCTAGAGTTCTGCACAATATCACTGTACCACATTACCGAACCATCAGAGCTTGATACTTTATCAGACAGAGTCGGTCCAGCTGTTCTACAACTTACATGCTGTCACTCTTACAATTCACAAAAAACACCGAGTACACCTCATCACACTTCCTGGTCAGAAGTTCACAGGCTTCTCAGCCAATCTCATCTACCTCTACCAATACTCCTCACCCTCAGCAAACCTGGTCAGGACTACAGAGTCTTCTCCCCAGCTCCACCCACCTCACCTCACCAAGCCCATCGCCTTCACCAAACAAACAAACATCCACAATGCTCCGCATCTTCAACCACATGGTCCCCTACCCCCGGCCCAAGGGCTTCCTCGTCCCAGACCCGGAAGCCTACAAAGGCCTGGACGCAATCCAACAGCATGGCACCGCCACGTCAGACCTCGCCCAGCGCACAGGACGCGTCCGCTGCCTCGCCATTACGCAGCAGGATAAACTCCGCGAAGAGCTAGCCTACCTCAAAGAGTGCCAGCTCCACGATCACGCGCGCATGGACGAGGACTACGGCATGAGGATGCAGGGCTGCAATATGCAGTTCCGGCCTGGTGGACTCGGTTCTGGTGCTGCTGATATGTACCCGAGGAAGATGTCGAATAATGACATCTTGATGGCGAAGAGGATTGAGAAGTGCTACCGGAGGCGGATGAAGGAGTTGAAGGAGGAGAAGAGGAAGAATGCGATTTGGTTGGATTTGTGGTATGATCAGCAGGTTGTTAAGGTTGATCGCCTGTTGAGGAAGGAGTGGGATCAGAGTGGGGAGTGTGAGGGATATCCGTATTGGGCGGCGGAGAGGCGCGAGGTGAAGCGCAAGATGAAGCGCAAGGTGAAGCGTTCTGCGAAGTAAGACTTCAAGGGGATGTATGAGTACATTCCCTTACGACATATCACGACCGGCGTACGTTCATGAGAATACGACTGGGTGCTGGATACGTTGAGTCGGGTCTGCTTCTTGAGGACATACTACACTACAACTACACTACTGATTCTCATCGAGAGACCGGGACGTACATGTCATGAGGCATGGCCTGTGTTGCAAACATCACGCACACAGAAAAATGCAAGACATTCATAAATATACAAACCACGATTGCCCCTCATAACTATTCTGAAATCACTCGCTGTACTTCTGTTCAAGTTTGCAACTTCCTCTGTTAAGTGATGAGACGAGCGGGCCATCTGGGGTCATAGAGCAAGTTTGAGACAGTCGTGGTATAGCATCAACCCAAGGCATTGCCAATTTTACCATCTTCCTAACGAGATTCACCCGGCTCCGAGAAATTCGCCACTTTTCTTAAATCTTTCTTCCTGAAATCACCAGAAATAGCCGAGACATGCCACCGCACCCTGCTTTCAGATGAAACCGCATCTCTTTTTCAGCGAACAGCCTCCCAAGACAGATCATGTCGATGCCACATAGACTCTGAGGCTTGTAGAGGATGCACACGTTTATGTTTTGGTTCCAATTCCGGGGGTTGAACACACTCGCCGAGTAAACTAGATTGATGTTGGGAAGTTGTACTGACGATAGAGGAGGTCTGGAGCAGACTGTAATCAGCCCATTGCAGATAATACGCGTCACGTCCAGTGAGAATGGCTTCTTCAAGTCTCTGCTGCTGGACTTCTACGGTAGGAAGGTAAACCGGGTTTATCATTTTCGGTATTGGTAGAGAGAAAATTACTCAATGCTCCCTTTAGGGCGGCTAATTATTCCGTGTGCTCGATAATGGGCTTCTAGTTTGCCATTTCCAGTCTATATCGTTGTTGAAAACCGATACTGCTAGGAGTCAGAATCGTTTATATGCAGGCGACATCTACACCGACCAATTTTGAGGGAGCCCCAAGAATTACCAAGGAGTATACCTTAGGTTCGACAGAGAATCATCGTTAATTTTGAGGAATGTCATCGACATCTCGACGATCTTGACTTAGACTTCATGGACGAAGAAGAAGACATTGTTGGGCTGGCATCGCCGGATCTCAGACTTGATGATGCCGCACTATTGGTTTGTGACCATGAGGTCCCTGCATAAACCTTGATCAACAAGCGGTGGGGGTGGTTCAACGTCGAAGACGTTCATCTAGTCACTTTCAACGACAACGGTTTTGGAAATCTCGTCCTCTCTAGTCACAAGAAACAGCTACTCTCATCTCTCATTATGTCTCAGAACTTAGAAGGATTTAGTACCGATGACTTCGTCGAGGGTAAAGGAAAAGGTGTTATCATTCTGCTAAACGGTCGGTCCTCCTGGCGTTGGGAAAACATTCACTGCAGGCAAGACATAACCCCCCCCCCCCCCCACACACACACAACAACCTGAGATCCACCACTGACTACTTGATATAGAGGTGGTGGCAGATCACGCTCGCCGCCCACTTCTCACGGCCAATTCAGGCCAATTCATTGGCTCGCCGGCTGAAGTCGAAGTATCTCTAGCTAAACTGCTTCAAAGTGCTACACGGTGGGGAGCTCTAGTGCTATTAGACGAAGCAGATGTTTTTATGCAAGCTCGTAACTTGCAAGATCTGGAGCGCAACGGAATTGTTTCCAGTGAGTATAATATATCCTCGCTTATGGAGGGAGAAGCGACTCAGTACTTATATGGCCAGTGCTGCTGCGCACCCTTGAGTACTTTGAAGGGACCCTCTTCTTAACAACCAACCGGGTTGGAACGATTGATAGCGCTTTCATGTCCCGTTTTCACCTGACGCTCTCCTACGAGCCCCTTTCCGAATCAGCGAGAAGACAACTCTGGGATACCTGGATAACACGAGCATGTCGTGGACAGCGTCCTATTTAGGTCAAAGAAGAGCTTTTCGTCCAGTCATCGGTGTTGAATGTCAGTAGACGGGACATCAAAAACATCTCACTGCTAGCTCAAGGATTGGCAAAATCCGGCTAGCGTGATATGGCTTCGAAGGTATTTGGAATGGAGTTAACGCGATGACACAGTTCCAGGAAGACTGTAGTGTCAGTGTCACTCGTCAAGAGGCTGAAAAGAGATGGGATCCAAAGGTTCCGGACTCGAAACCGATGCCTTCAAAATCATGGCTTAAGACACTTTGCGAGTGGTGGTGGTCATGATTATCTGGATACACGGCAACCAGCGGACGGCGGGATGTGTTGTCTTATCGCAACTGGATTATGTTCGGACAATTGCGGCAATTAACGGAAGGCACCGAGGTATAGTGCGGCGAGAAATACTTTTGCTCGTTGCAGAGACTTGCAAACGTATGGGATTATTGTGCCGCCTGCGTTTGTCGTATTGATGATGCAGCCATATTGTACGTGGAGAGGAATGGGTGGGTAGGTTTGAGGCTATTTGAAAGAAGGCATGGAGCATTCCCGTTGCATTGTCGTGGAGGCCAGGATTTGGACGAGTCAAACTCCTTGTAGGCTTCCATCCTTGGCAGACTTCAACGTGCCCGTGGGAATTGACGTCTAGGAGGTCCCAATTCACAGTGTGATGGAAAATGATACAGTTCTCTTTACACGAAAAAGATACCAGGGCGTATCAAAATGCCCGCAAAGTTGCAGCCTTTTCCCTCATAAGGTAGTTAAACGTCCTGACGTAGCAGGACGTAACTCAGCAGCGCATCATAGAGACACATTCCTTTTCAGCGCAGAAAACAGCTCACAGGCTCCGTGATGTGGATTTGCCAAGAACCGAAATCGCGTTCAGCGACATTACACCCCAAGCAGCATCCAATAACGTCCTCAAAAAACCCAGTCTGAGTGTGCGGGACTGCCGGCCGGGGTAGCATCAATGACCCAGCCAACAGCCGACACTAGCTCCGTTGGGCAGCTCCTAAAGTTCGCGCGGGCTTGGCGATCATGATAAGCTTAAATGCTCCTGCCGCATGCTCTCCATCCCCCGAGAGACTGAACGGTGTTTGTGGGCTTCTGAGTAACGGGCTTCCTGTTTCTGTCTACTCATTGTATTGCGTGCCATGACGGCGAAAGCCGTTGGCATATTGAGATGCCTGTTTGGGGCAACGGGTCCTGCCGCCGTCCTGGCTGATCCTCCACATCCCGCAAGTGCTGGGCGGGAGGCCGTATATACTTCGCTTCTCTTTAGGGTCGTGATGAGTGTATTTAAAGGGGGCTTCTTTCCAGACTCTTGGCTAGAGAGGTTCTCTTGCTCTCTTCGTTGCACCTGCACCATTCATCAACGGACGTCGCTCATCAACGAGACAATCTGAACGATGCATCTCAACGCTGCTCTCGCGATCCTCGCGGCCTCCAGGGTTGCCCTGGCTGCGCCTGCCACTGAGGAGACTCAAGTTGACCCTGCGCTCCGTCTGATCAAGACGTCCGAGGCCGACGCCGGCACTTGGGTCACGGAGGACCAGAAGATTGAGGAGTATGTCAACAAGGACGTCGGCTTCATTGACATCACCGACATCGTCGTAAGTCTCAACTGTTTCCCGTTGATTCATGGAATACGCTAACCCGTCAAAGGACGAGGAGGTCTTGGCGGTCCTGTCCACCCCGCCTGAGGAGGTCCTTGAGGCCAGAGTGACATACCCCACCACTCTGTCCCACGTCACCGAGGCAAACACCCTCATCGCGTCGGTCTCCAACACCAACCCCCAGACCTGGTTGAAGACTTTGACCGAGTAAGTCACTCAGGAGCCCTAATCCAACTAGCAAGTGCGTGCTGATAACTTCTAGCTTCTACAACCGCTACTACCGCTCCACCTACGGTACCCAAGCCGCCACCTGGTTGTTCAACCAGGTCAAGACTGTTGCTGCTGCCAACTCGGCCATCACTGTCACTCAGTTCACCCACTCCTTCAGCCAGCCGTCCATCATCGTCAAGATTCCCGGAACCAGCTCTGACCTCGGTATGTCGAACCGTCCGTCTCCATCGTAGCCTTCCATGTGCTAATCGTGACCATCAGTCATTGTTGGTGCCCACTTCGACTCCACCGGAGGATCTTCCACTGCCCGTGGACCCGGTGCTGACGACAACGGCTCCGGTGTCGTTGTCATTCTCGAGGCTCTCCGCGTCCTCGCCAACGCTGGCTTCAAGCCCAAGAACACCCTCGAGTTCCATTTCTACGCCGGTGAGGAGGGCGGCCTTCTCGGCTCCCAGGCTGTCTTCGCCAACTATAAGTCCGCCGGAAAGACCGTCCTTGCCTTCGTCAACCAGGATATGGCCGGTTACTCTCCTTCTGGAAAGCTCTCAGTCTACAACGACTACGGTAAGCTCATCACTTATGGATAACATGCACGCATGTAGTAGTATCGCTGACTCCTGATAGTTGATTCCGCTCTTACCACCTACGTCCGTCTCATTGGAACTCAGTACACCGGTAGCGCGCCCACCAGCGACGTCTGCGGATACGGGTGCTCCGACCACGCCAGCGCCCGCTCCAACGGCTTCCGTAAGTTGACGCCAATATTTTAGGAAATATGAGACTCAATGGCTAATCTGATCCGACAGCTGCCGCTTACGTCTGCGATGAGCCCATCGACACCTCCACCCCCTACATCCACAGCCCCAACGACGTGAGTTGCCAGCACTCCCACTTTAGCAATCGATCAAATGCTGACTTGATATGCAACAGAGCTACGACACTATCCAGTGGTCTGCCGTCCTCCGCCACTCCAAGTTCACCGTTGGTTTCTTGGTTGAGGCTTCTTACTTGTAATCTGTGTAAACATCTAAACAAGCGCGGGGTGATTTCATGTATATACATCCCGACTTGTGTGTCAATATATTACATTCAAGAATGCACATAAGCCACAGGCTTTCAAACTAGTGAAACGCTAAAAGTTGTCGTCTTCTTCGTGAACCCTATAGTGTCCGCGCAAAACTGCCTTACTGGGAAGAGTTTCCCGAGGAAACCCAACGAACACTACTACCCCAACCCATCTCCGCCCATCGGACGTGGAGACATGCAGACTCTTTCTGAAAGAGATTCTAGATCGACTCCATCAACCTAGGGCGAACACTTGATAAGTCTAGGGCGTGGGACCCCACTTTCTGCCACATACGGTGGTTTCTATGAGACGCAAGGTTTGCAAGGCGTGGTCGACATGGTTGAATGACTCTTACTAGGTGCATACGCCGTCTTCGGCAGGCATCCCGGCCAGACGGCCTTGGATCCCGAGATACGACTAAAGGAGAGAAAACTTCGTGCACCGAACTGAACGTTCTCTCTGGCACATATCACGTAGTTACCGTCGAATTCCGGAATCGTTCTCGAAAGCCACGATGGGCGCCTCAGAGGAGCGAGATAGAGTGGCTGTGACCGAATCCCACGATGCGCCGGGCGCTATTGAGCTGGGAGCGATGCGCAGTCCGACGAGTTCTCGCCATCACGACCCCGAATCTAGCCCATTGGCCTGGCTATGTGTTTCAGGATCATTTATGTTTCTTTATCCATCATACGGTAAGCGTCTTGATGATACCTTCCTTTCTCTGAGACTATGCTTATGATTCAATATAGGGTTCATGCAATCTGTTGGAACTGTTCAGTCCTATCTCCAGCTACACCAGCTGAGTGAGTACTCCACTCGCGATCTAGGTTGGATCAGCGGAATCTTCACCTCGCTTGCACTGTTCCTTGGAATCCAAGCCGGGCCATTGATGGATGCCTATGGGACGAAGTGGCTGGCTCCCATCTCCGTGGCACTCTATGTGCCCGTGTTCTTCATCATGGGTGAATGCACGCAATACTGGCACTTCGTTCTTTGCTTGGGAGTACTGGGCGGCATCGGCGGTGCCCTCACATCAACAGTCGCTGTGGCAGTTATCGGAAAGCTCTTTAACCGCCGCAAGGGGCTTGCCATGGGAGTCGCCCTGTCCGGATCCTCGTTCGGGGGTGTGACCATCTCGATGATGCTTCGGTCCATCCTGCCTCGACTGGGCTGGCAGTGGTCCATGAGGATCATGGGATTCCTAGTCCTTGGTATCATGGTTCTGGGCGTCATTTGTTTCCTCCCCTACCCTCGCCTGTCCACTCCTGTCTCTGGAGCACCCGTCGGGAGAGTCGGAGCCCTGCTCAATTTCTCCGCCTTCCGCTCCCCTCCATTCGGCTTTATGGCCGGTGGTCTCTTCATGCTGGAATTTGTTCTCTTTGGAATTACCGGCCTATTGCCTACTTTTGCCATTGCTGCAGGCTTCCCTTCGAACATTGGGTTCTCCCTCGTGGCCATTCTGAACGGTACTTCATGTTTCGGTCGGATCATGACCGGCGTAATCGGCGATAGAATTGGCCACCTCAACATCCTCCTCATCATGATAGGTATTACGATTGTGTTTACCGGGGTCGTTTTCGTACCTTTTGGAACCAAGCATATCGGTGCTTTGTATGCCTTTGCCGCGCTTTGGGGCTACGGATCGGGATCCTTTCTTTCGAGCACACCAGGTAAGAAATTTCTATGATCTCTATATTGTTGGACGAAACTGCTGACACAGCTTAGTCTGTTTAGGAAAGACTTGCGAGCCAAAGGATTACGGGAGGTACTTGGGTAAGTGATGCTCTTCCATCGCTATCGCCTTCTTTGTTGACTAACGATATGACTTCAAGGCACCATGAACTTTGTAGTCAGTTCCTCGTTGCTAGTAACCGTCCCCATTGGTGGACAGATGCTGGAGAGTATGGGCGGAACAGCGCTCTCGGGATTTTATCTTGCTATTCTCTTCTTGGGCGGTGTTTGCTATTTTGCTGCCCGCTCCCTTCTTCTAGGCGGGTGGCTTACGCTGAGAGCCAGTATTTGAGCACATTTGATATAGAATAACTGGAATAAAGAGGTGGCCTTAACTATGACTAGTTCAAGATACTTAACGGATTTATAATTGAGGTAGAACCTGGAAAGCCGAGGGGTCAGGATTTATGCGGCTGACATTGTCAGAAGGGGCTTTTCCCTAATGTACCTAAGGGGTGGGATCGGCGGGCAAGGGAAGGCCTGACGGAGTTCAATTTGTGTAACGAACTTAGAATGCTTATGGTTAGGAATAGTAATTTAACAGATATGAAAACTACACCTGCCCACTAGTCTTCCTAATGATATGATAGAATTTGTATCTTGGGCGGCACAGGTTCGCCATGAACGGCCAGACGAGGTGGTAGATGGTCCACCCGAAGGGCGCAGAAGACATCTCGACCCGGTGCAGGACAGACAGGCCGGACCGGTATTATGAGTGAAGAACTGGGTTGACGACCGGAGAACCGGCTATTGTCTCGACAATTCCTTACCTTTGCGGAACGGCACCGGAAGAAGTTCTCCACTTTTGAGGCTCTAACTACCCTTCGGGGACAGCGATGCACGCCGTCCGGTGCGGGGGTGCACTATTGTCACGTAACAGGGATAGTAATCGCATCTCACGAAGTGCCCGTCACGTGCTGAATCACGTGTCTATCTCAGACATCGTGTATATAGACCTTTTCCTTTTGTCTATTTCCACTTTGATAGTTAAGCCACTTTTACCACACTCCGTATGCCCATTGCTGCGTGCCATAACTCGTGACAACTATCGTTCCGAATGGCCGGCTTATCAACCCCGAGATAGTCACATGTGCCGCTTTCGGCGCCATTCGGAAGTTAAATCGCCGGCAATTGCCTCAGACAACCTATTTAAAGCCTCTCTACCTCTCATTCAATGTGCCGATAGCCAAACTTTACTCCTGTTCAGTGCCATCCGTCAGGTTACCTCCTTGTTACTCCTAGTGGTGAAGAATAAACATGGGAGACGCCAACAAGAAGGGGAAACCCCAACCACTTGATCCTCTACGACCAGAAGAAATAAGCCAGGTGAGTGATCTTCAAGAGATTAATACTATAGGAGCTACGTATGCAATATGATTGTTGACATAATGCAGGCCGCCGGAATCGTCCGTGAGTCGAACCGCGGCAAGAAGATATTCTACCGAGCAATCTCTCTCGTTGAGCCACCAAAGAAGGATCTGGTCAAGTTCCTCGACAGCGAGCATGGCGGTAATAGAGATGCCGTCCACCCGGAAAGACAGGCCAGAGTGCAGGCTTACGTCGCCAAAACTTTGCACGAGATGATTGTCAACTTGGACACTGCGACCGTCGCTTCTACCACCCCGCTGCCAGGTCGCCATTCCTTCATCGACACTGACTTTATGGCACAAGTTGCTGCGGCTTGCCTGGCAGATGAGAACATCCAACGCGAGATCAGTGCCCTCAAACTACCAGAAGGCGCTACCGTCGTCGTTGAGCCATGGGCATATGCTACCGACGGCATGAAGGATATGAAAGACCGCTGGACAATGGTGAGATTACAAAAGATCTCGCGCATATAAAATATTGAACTAAAGACTTTAGGCATGGTTTTACATGCGACTCTCTGACAACCCCGACGCGAATTACTATGCCTACCCGTTGGACATATGTGCGGAGGTATCCAACTCCCTCGAAGTGGTCAAAATTTACCGTCTGCCTTCTGGAGAGCAAGATAAGCTCAGTGACGAGGGCAAGGAGTTTGATCGCCGCAAAATCCATTCCAACAGCGAGTATCATCCAGATTTCGTACAAGAGCGCAGGACAACGACAAAGCCGTACCACGTCTCCCAGCCCGAGGGTCCGTCGTTCAGTATCGAGGAAAACCATGTTTCTTGGGAAAAGTGGACATTGAGAGTCGGCTTCAACTATAGAGAGGGCATGACTCTTCACGACATCCGTTTCGAGGGCCGCAGTCTATTTCATCGTCTGTCTCTAGCCGAGATGTTCGTGCCTCACGGAGATCCTCGATGCCCCTACCCTCGGAAAGCCGCTTTTGATTTGGGAAACGACGGCGCAGGAATCAACGCCAATAATCTCAAGTTGGGCTGCGATTGTCTCGGGTATATCAAGTACTTTGACGGCTGGCTCAGCACCTCATCAGGAGAACCTTTGAAGATGCCAAACGTTGTTTGCTGTCACGAAATCGATGATGGTATCCTTTGGAAGCATACAAACTTCCGGACGGGGAACGCAGTAGTCACGAGATCTAGAGTTCTAGTACTGCAGACAATCATCACGGTCAGCAACTACGAGTACATCTTCCTCTTCTATTTTTAGCAGGATGGGTCCATCTTCTACGAAGTCCGTGCCACGGGCATCATGTCGACAGCACCAATTGACCTTGACACCAAGGTTCCATGGGGGACCATTGTCGCCCCAGGTGTGTTGGCGCCGTATCACCAACACATCTTCTGCTTGAGGATGGACGCTGCTATCGATGGGCCTCAAAACTCCTTGGTTGTCGAAGAGTCTCACCCGATTCCCTTCGGTGGAGACACAGACACGTATAACCCTTTTGGTGTAGGATACACCACAACGTCACAAGTCATTGAGAAAGAGACAGGCTTGGATCTCGATTTCAACACGAACAAAACATTTAAGATTATCAATGAGAATGTCACCAATTCAACCACAGGAACTTCTGTCGGCTTCAAGCTTCTACCCCACTACAGCCAGCTTCTCCTCGCCCAGCCAAACTCATGGCACGGCAAGCGTGCAAGGTACACATCTCACGCTGTCTGGGTGACACGATATCACGACGACGAATTATTCCCGGCCGGGAGATTCACCATGCAGTCAACCGGAGACGATGGCATCGGATCCTGGATAGAGCAACGGAAGGACGGTGACTCGTCTTCGGTGCGCAACGAGGATATCGTAGTCTGGCACACGTTTGGGTCTACGCATAACCCTCGTATCGAAGACTGGCCGGTGATGCCGTGCGAGAAAATGATGGTTGGGCTGAAACCGGTTAACTTCTTCCAGGGTAACCCTGCTCTTGATGTGCAGATTTCAACACAGGAAAAGAATCGTAGTGTGCTGGTGCACGGTGCTGGTTGTGAGAATTAGAGTTCAACATTAAAGTACTGTGGTAAATAAGGCGTAATTGCTGGCCGGCAATTACGGTTCCGTTTTTGTACGACAAGTACGGAAGGGCTATTCTCGCTGACGCCAATGGTTAAATTAACGGCAATTCAAGTGTTAGAGACCAGAGTCAAAAGGCTTCGTCAGCCTATAAACTAATTCAGCCACGTCCCACAGAGCTTTTGGAATGTGAACACCCGCGGTATTACGATTCAGACCATGTCTTTAAGATTCTTGCTAGGAAACCTCAGTAGCAAGACTGCTCCAAATTATATTGCGAGTCGCGTAGCAACCGGCTTTTGGCATAGCGCGCCTGGCGTTACGCGTTGGCGAGTACCATAGCGTTGCCAAGGAGTTCCCAACCGCCGTATTGAGTACTTCTTTACTGGTGGACCCACCCACTAAAATCCCATTCTTTAGACTTTTGAAGTCGTCTCTAGTTTTCACCTTGAGTAGTTCCTGAGTCAGTTATCGCGGAATCACTTGCCCGATGAGGCGCCATCATTACGAATCATGATACCGTCGGATCTGAAACAACAGGGAATCTGAGGCACTTGGTGGAGAACACGAGCTTGATAGTTTGTAAGACATGAAGAAGATGAATTTGCTAATATGTGGTACGGCTGTTTTTAACCTACAACCTGAAGATCTGAATCTCGGGGGTTCTGTCCGAAAGTAAATCGTCCAACCCGTCGCAAGTGTCAGATGTATTTTGATGAAGACCAGGGTCATGCCGACTAGGAAGAAAATAGGTACTATTTGATATGGTTCGGTAGATGATAATCTGAGGAAAGCTATTTCACACCATCAATTTGATAAGTCACTCAATCTCCCCGAGGCGCGTGTACCCCAGCCTACGGTATGACTGTCCAGCTTCCATTTTCCAATAGACAGATAACAACGTAAGTAAGATAGAATGAGAGAGTATGAAACATAGAGCCGGAGACTCCTTTAGTGGGACTCGGTTTGGTGAGTTATGTCTACGCCATCATTGAATTCACCAGGCCGAACATGTCCTCTAGCAATTCGCCCGTTGTGGCTTCGTATCCAGGGTACTATTATTTTGTCACAAGCTACTCCAACAGTCCGGAATTTGCGTCCAAACTAAGGGTCATCAACTAGGCCGATAGGTTGTCGGACGAACCCGATCGTCGGATGTGGGGGTTGAGCGAGCCCGGCTGTCTGTCTCAGACCATCCCAGTGAACGGCATCTCCAGACGACCCCACGTTGACCGGCCGCAGTTGCTTCAGATGGCCAGGCTCAACAAGGGTCGTCCTGCTATTTCAGATACATCTTGGGCAGATCCCGGCTCCCCAGTGGCACCAATGTTGGCATAGTGGGAACGCAATATCAACAAAATGGCACAGGCGTTCGAGGTCGGCTTAAGTTATAAATGATTTTGAACTCCCCATCCCACGGCCAATTTCAAGATACCCTCTTTACAGCATCACTCACTTCCAATACGCTTTGAAAAATATGCAGTTATCTTTCTTCTACACGGCTGTCCTTCTGGCTGCTGGCGTCGCCGCCCAGTCCTGTTCGTCGACTATCACATACTGCACTGGAGGCGCCTGCTTGTGCTTTGCCGATGGTATCACCGAATCCCTGAACGAAATTTGTAAAGGCAAGGGATTCGAACGCTCGTTGGGACCGTCAAAGACTACGACTGAGGCCGTAAGTTTGATTCTCTCTTCTCGTCTTGACTAGCTGTCCTAATGACTTGTGTTTAGGGCGAGCGATGCGACACCCAGTGCTGCACTGGCTAAGCCGACCACTGTTAAGACAATTGGAGATTCACAGGCAGCATTGTACTTTTAGCGTGTTGCGTCAAAAGATATAAGCAATCATCAGCTTTTTACCAATGCCTAATGCCATGATTCAATTGTCACATGTTCCAGTCGTTTTTCTAGATAAAGGCCCATTCGCTCGCTCACGCTACCTAGTTTGTTGAACAATACTTGAGCGAGCAGCTGATGAGCCATCGAGCCATTCTATGCGTACTAGCCATGTTTCGTCAGAATGCGCAATCCTCCTGCGGTGCTACCCCAATCACCCAGCACAAATTGGCAAAGTTCGTGTTCTCCAGCTGCCTATATTATGATTCTCCAAGCTTCCGTATGAATAACAGGACACAATTGTCGACAATAGAATAATGAAACTCGATTGACTATGCAGAACCAAAAAAGGTCATCGCGTGGGCGTCAAGCATTGCAGTACAGCGTGTGAATAAGTTTCAGAGCGGATGCGGCATTGGGAGCTTGGTGCAGCCTGGCGAGAATATGCGATTTCTGGTTCGTTGCTCTTGAGTCCTACTGTCAACCAAAACATTTGAGCGAACAGTGGGTAATCAAAGTTGGCGCCGACGGCTATGCATCAACGCTGGCCGTTTTCCGTCTACAACACCATATCCGCCTAGACTTAGGCCAAGAGAAGGCGGAAGATAGTCTACCATCTACTGTGTGGCAACGTTCATCTTTCACCTACCCTATTTGACATGTGGCTGATCCTGTTTCCGCCACTTATGCATCGGAGTCGTCAGATTCCCCTCTGTGGGGCTTGGAAACTGGCTTTTCCACCAAGAGTTGTCCCAATCTGTCTCTTCGAAGACCTCGTATCAATGCATGTCACAGCCATTGCTGCACAAGTTGCCTCAAAAGAGTATCTGACTTGAGAGAGATGAGGTTACCGGCTGTTCGTCGCAGCGTATGTACTCTTCCCGGATGTCCGAAGGCGAAGAAAAGGGAAGGAGCGACTCTTGCCAGGCGTCATGAACAAATTTTTAAGTAAGGCATGTTCAAATTAAATAACTATATAGACCGGTCGTCCGAAGACGCTGATGTCCTACTGTTGCTGGGTCTGAAAAATAAGTACGTTTTGGCCTTCAACACATGTTGCATATTTGATATCGACACCTTTTCAATCAATCTAGAGGAACTGGTTTCAATATGAGATTCGGGGCCATCGTCACTACGCTCGCTCTCCTCGCCGGTTTTGCAGCCGCGGCTCCAGCTGTTCCTGGCAATGCTGTCGAACCTCGCCAGACCCGAGATGGTTTCTATTGTCAGGAATGCGTAAATGGGAAGAAGGACTGCGTTGCCTGCCCAGATGGGACTTGCCTGGGATGGTCCTGTGACTGCTAGATGGCAATGCCAACTCGTTTCACGACCACGCGCATCGAGGTATGAATTTGTCCGAAATTAGTCAATACACGTTGATAAGCCATCGTTCAGTCATGGCTGATATCTTGACAGGTCTCGAAGCAAACTGATTCTCATGTCTGGGGTTGAGGGTGTCATCAATGCTGATAGAAAAGTTTGGATATCATGCTCAACGCAGCTTCCTTCTACGAACGGAGAAAATAACTGGCGCTTCCAGTACACGCAGTGAGATCATCAAATAGAGAGATAAGTAGTTTTTGATCATGCGCTCATACCAATTCCCTTCCCAAAGTCCCGTGCTCCTTTAATCCAATCATTACTTTGAACCGACCCCGAACTTGCTGTTGCGCCTCACCGGCTTCTCCGAATTCAATTGCTCCCGTCCTGAGTCCTTATCCGTCATAACCGAATCATCATACGAGACATGAACCTTGTTAAACTCCTTAGTATCCTCAAACCATAAAATCATTCTTTTTCTTCGCTCTTACATTGGTCGTCTTGATGATGCCGTTGTAGGTCATAATCTCCTCTTCACTACCGTCTGGTGAGTGGCCTCGGATCTCGGTGTGGGTGCTTCGCATGTCCTTTAGCGGGAACCCGTTACCGACAGTGTTCCGATTTAGTCGACCTGTTCCCGTGCCGTTTCCAGTGCCGGCACCGTAACGACCGTATTGACTGCTGTTGTATCCTGCATTGTCGGCGCTGCTCTTGTTGGAGAACATGCCCGGCATCCACTTGCGGAAGAGTGGCCGCAAAGCCGGGACGCAGGCGGCGATGATGGAGAGGTTGACTTCGATTGCGCTGTATGTGTCGCCAATGCCGTCTCGGGGATCGTAGCCAGGGGTGATATTGTAAAACTTCTTTCGGAGTTCGTGGACACGGAGAATGGCCACAATGATTGACCTTCCACAAAGTCAGCATCAAAAGGTTCAAATACGAGGCCAATCCAGTCCTTCTGGGTTCATGACGGTCTTTCAGGTGCCATGACTTACACTCCACCTGCTAGGAATACCACTATCAATCCAATCTTGGCGGCCATGCGCATTTTCAACCCGAGGAAGATCCAGAACGGAATGGCGAGAACGAAGAAGTCGGTGATGATGGTGATTATGGCGCTGACGATGTAAAATAACGGTCCATCAATTTCTCTTTGCTTGGGAATAGTCGAATCCCAGAAAGCGTTTATCGGAAGAGTCTGAAATAGCACCACCAAGAAAATGGCCACCATTGTCGCCAGGTTGACGGCATTGAGGGCGTAAATGGTCCATCGTACACCGCGCTTGTGCCCACCTAGACGTAGCAAAAAGACCAGAATCGATGATTTCACGAGCGCGAGGATGGGATTGTAGAGGACCTGCATGATCCAATTCCAGAACAGCATGGGGGCGGGATCCCAGTCTGCAGGCAGCGCTGCGGTAGGGAAGCCGGCGTAGTAGTACTTGAAGAACATGTATGTTGGAGCCAGTAGTGCTATTGAGAAGAACTGCCATGTCGATGTTAGTCAGGGCAAGCATCACCGAAAGGTGGTCATCGGCACTATGCCGGTGGAGGCAGGCCTGGTCTTACCATGGCTCCGGTCATGAACCAGTCATCTGATAGGATTATGAGACGAACACTCGACGGAAAAAGCTTGGATTGGACGACTTACCAAGTCCAATCTGTTTTGATGTCCATTTGCTGTACATTCTCAAGGCATAGGTCAAGAATGCAGTCAACGTGAATAAGAACAGAATCGCCATGATCACCTTCTGTAAAGGCGTCGATGGTAGGTCCTCGACATTAGCCCACCGAGCCTCAACGGCCCGCTGAGCGACGAGTTCCATGCTTGGCCCTCGTCACAAAGTCGAAGAACGAGTGTGGAAGGTTGAACTGCTCTGATGGAAAGAACGTAAAGTTTAAACCTCTGCAGACTTGGCATCAAAGTCAAACTTGAAATCCGGGGGTGGAAGAGCAGGCCGGGGAGAGGTCGAAGAAAAGGCTCGGGGGTCGGGTTGCGCGATGGGCCCGTGGGAGAGTTTGTGAGATATATACAAGGTGTTGGGTCTTGAATTTCCTTCTGGGTCACTGAGAGATCGTATCTCGTATCGGCTACTCTTGGGAAAGGGGAGCCCTCAGCATTTCGATCTTAATCTTGGGAACGCTTGGTCAGTGTTCTTGAGCATAGTTACTTACCATCGCCATCCGTAACAGGAGAAAACCAGAAGGCTAGCTATGATCTTACATTGAACAAGGAAGCAAGGTAACGTCCATCTGAGGCCTCTACAGGAACAGTGTGTTCAAATGGACAGGAAGGGGGAGTATTCAGTATTCGATCCTGCCTAGTGGTACGCCAATCGTGACAGACCTGCATTCTCTACGACCCCGTTTCATGGTAAGGCTGGGGTCGAGACGGACTAGTCTCGCAACTTCCCGGTCGGTGATTTCCACGGATACTAAGAGAACAGGGCAGAGAAAAGACTTGTGGGTTGCCGCAGAAAACTTGCTGAAGTTCTTCAAATCTCCGCAGCTTGGGTTGCATTGCTGCATCCCTGGCCGGAGAACAGAGGCCGGCAGCACACTGATTCAGGGTCGTTCCTCCGCCAGCACCAGGCGACATTGAGATCTTGTGCTCGCAGGTTCACTGCCAAGCAGGGAATACTCCTTCGTGCAGACTTCAGGATCCATGGGCTCTGCGTACCCGAGGCTTGCCCTAGTAAACATGAAAAAAAAAGACTTGTGAGTGGCTGGTTGTGCAATGGCGTTCGAGACGATGCCAGGGACCTGTCAAGGATGATGCATTCTCGAACACTGCAGGCCTTCGACTATCAGGTTCCTGCAGTCCTCTGCTGCCTCTGGACAAGGATTGCTGCGGACTATTCCAGATAACTTGAAAGCTTAATACCGACAATCCGGGCAGAAATCCGGCTTCCTTGCTTCATTTGGACTATCAATACGCCATGGAGGCAAGACTGTCCGGTAATGTCTGGGATAGCGATGGCGTAGATGGTCCAGTCAGGCAGAAGGCCATCCACGATGAGACATAATGGAATTGGAGGATAGAGCGTAGAGTCACACAAAGCAGTGTTACTTGCGAAATGGCACGTGCGTTCAATCGCATTGTCAAATCTGGATGATACAATCATTCTGTACGGGGTATCATTGGTTCTGTATGAGGTAGGTACTGCGCATCATCCATCGAAGGACAGCCTCACATTTCGTCCGTACATGCTCGATACTCCTCCGGCTTTGTTGCTTACCTTATGCCCAGTCACCACTATGGGAAATTCCATCAAACCTAGGCCAACACACATTTGAGCTGAAATACGTTGTTGGCCGACCGTGTTCTGGCCCAACACGAATCGTATTTTTGCAAAAGCCCACCGGAGAGAAGCCTGCTATGCGGTCTTGGATCGGTAAGTGGATTAGTTCGGTCCGCAAAGCATCACCATCTGAGTAAGGCGTCGTGGTGGTTCTCGGAACATGGGGCCGGTGAATGAGATTCAGGATACGACCTCGCACTTTTGTTACGCGGTGATTTGTGAATACGACGTTCCCCTCTTTCTTCATCGCTTCGGCCGAGGCTGGCGAGGGACGATTTCGCCTTTGAATAAATGCAGGCAACCACCGTCAGGCATTAGAGGAGCGAGGTGGAGCTATTGTCTGTGTTGAGCACTAGCGGGTTGGTGTGAATGAATCGTAGAAAGTCCACCAGCGACTCGGATTGAGTCCTGACCCCTTGGCGACCAAGTAGTGATTTCCGAATGTTACCTGGTGTACAGGGTTGAAGAAAAACAGAGTTTGCTGTGCCGCATTGGCGCAGGACGAATTTGCAGACAATCATGCAGAGAGGAAACCCCCTTAAGACGGCAAATATCCCCTCAAAGATTCGCTCTCCAATTTCTGGAGTCTGGCGGTGTCTTCTATGGGTTGCAATGAGGAATGCGTTTGGGGCTATGGGAAAAGTCGTACGATTTCTCTCTGCCCGATTTTGACATGTCGGTTGGACATGTCTTTGGTAGATGTGACCGATTTGATGGTTCATCTACCTGTACAGTCTGATTTGATCTTACTTAGTCGACGAATTATGAGACATCAGCAAGATCGCAAAGATAAACTCAACGTCTTCCCCAGAGGCACGGCTCGCTATCCACATCCCTTATTATGTGGATAAAGGGCAGTTCGTTCGCAAATCCCTCAGTCCTGCCCGCCATTACACCAAACCCCAAGATCACTTTTCGGGGATCCCTGGACTCTGTGGTGGGGATTTACTAACGCGGACAGCCGGAATTTCGTTGCGGACAAGGTACGCAGTGGAGCGGCGGTGCTCGGAAGAGGACAAAGCGTGCAGAAGATTCACCGGGGGGGCCATGTTCCATATGAATGATCTCCAGCTCCCGACACTCTCTTCGCCACCATACCTTTCGAAGGAAGACAGACACTGATAGGTACGGATAGACTACAAATAGACGGGGCTTATTCAGCTTGGCTTAAAGTTGGGAGACGCCTCAGCCGCTATCCAGCGCCATCTCAAGAGACGAACCCGTCCAAAGGTGCGGTAGACTTTTGCCCACAGACAATGGTCTTAAATCGTTAGTGTCGGCGGTGCGGCGCCGGCACTCGGGAGAGAACGTCTAGAAGAAGTTGTTACCACGGTCTTGGAGACACCAGCCAGCCTGCTACAGTACTTGCGCAGTTTTGCAATGCCGATGCTGTTAATGTCCCGCCGTTGTAACCTCCGGCGCGGGGTTTTAACGACTCTCGCCACCAACGTTGCTCTAGTCTACTTCCCCCCCCGAACACCTTGGCCAAACAGACATCCAGATTTGTGTAAGCGAGCCCGAGCCCCGGCACAATTCCTGCCCGGGGGCGGACCCAAGATCCCTTCTCGACCAAATTGGCTCTTCCTCCTTGAGTCTCTCACCCTCGTAATTTGGTGAGATGTCGTGGCCTCTGCCGCTATCGAATGCAAGGTCTCCGCCACGACTGCGAGAACGGCCGGGATATGTCGGCGGGCTCAGGTAGGCAGTATCAACTGTGGACTATCGACAACGAGCAGTACGGTAGTGGGAATATATCGCACTTGTTATCAAACCATACGCGGAGTGTCACCGGTGTGTAAAGGAAGGATAGCAAGATGCAACGCTTCCACGTGGATGTTATAAATCCCGTGGTGTACTGCTCGTTTCTGCACGCTCGCCTCTTTCCCGCCGCACCGCCAGCCACAAACCCGGTGATCAACCATTGGAGGTTCCTGTCTGACAAGCACGCAAACCCGTTCCTTGTCGCGCCCTCTGTCCAATCTTTTACACCTTCAGTCTGAAGTTCTCAACCCCCAAATCTCTTGGCACACAATATGTCGCGACTCAGCCAGGCCCTCCTCCTGGCCGCTGCCCTCCCTCTGGCGTACGCTCAGACCATTGTGGTTGACGATGCAGTAATCGGTATGTTGATCTCGCATTTTGACTTTCCACATGTGAACCCTCAGGGGTTCACATGCGAGTGCTCTGCGACTTGTATCATGACTAACCTCTCGCTCATATTGTAGAAGCCAACAAGTCCACAGTGGCCCCGGCCGCTGAACCCGTCGTCGTTGCCGCTTCCACTGATCTCTTGAAAGAGGAGAGCGTTCAGCTGACGGACGCCGTTCTGGCCAACCTCACGGACCTCTCCCTCTCCAACATCTCCCTATTTGACTTTGACACCACTGCCGCCGGGGAGAAGCGTTCCGGAACGGCCCGCACCTTCAACAAGTGCAAAACTTATCCCGGGGATCTCCTCTGGCCAAACAAGGCAGTATGGAGCGTCTTCAACCTCCTTACCGGATTTGCCGTCACCGAGACAGTGCCTATTGGCGCTTCTTGCTTTGATGACTTTGGCAACTATGATGCCACTCGCTGCCAGTACATCACTAACCAGTGGACCAACTCTACGATCCAGTAAGCCAAAGCCTCTTTTCCCCTACGTTTTGATTCCAATATGCTAATCAGATATGAAGTGCCGAGGATCCAACCTCAGTCATGAGCCCTCTGTACCAGGGCCTGACTTGCATGCCGCCCTCAGTCGACAACAGCTCCGCCGGCACCTGCACCGTCGGTGGCTTCCCCTCGTACGTCGTCAAGGCCACGAATGTGGCACAGATCCAGCTCGCAGTCAACTTTGCCCGCAACCTCAACATTCGTCTTGTGGTCAAGAACACTGGCCATGACTTCAACGGTCGCTCTTCCGGATCCGGTGCCCTCTCGGTCTGGACCCACCACCTCAAGAGCATCAACTTCTATCAGACCTACACCAGTTCCTCTTACTCTGGCCCCGCTATCAAGGTTGGTGCCGGCGTTCAGGGCTTCGAGTTGTATGAAGCAGCTGAGAAGTTCGGTGTTACTGCCGTCGGAGGCGAGGGCATGACTGTCGGCTATGCTGGAGGCTACCTTGCTGGTGGTGGTCACTCACCGCTGTCGCCCAAGTACGGCATTGCTGCTGACTCGGTAAGAATGCTTCTTCATATGTTCTACACGAAGCTAGTTTACTGATGTTATATTTCTCCAGGTCTTGAGCATCGATGTCGTCACTCCTGATGGACGCTTCGTTACTGCGAACGAGAAGCAGAACACTGAGCTGTTCTGGGCTCTTCGAGGCGGCGGTGGAAGTAAGTTGAGCCTTTCACCATCAAAGGAAAAACAGGCTGACCATTCATAAGACACCTATGGTGTCGTTACCTCATACGTCGTCAGAGCCTACCCCAAGATCGACACCATCGCCGTCATGACCTTCAGCTTCAGCACCAGTGCGACCGTCAGCCACGAAGCCTTCTGGGCTGGCGTCAAGGCCTACTGGGAGGGACTTCCCACCTGGAACGCGGCCGGCAACTACGAGTACTGGAACATCTTCCACACCGGCCCCAATGCCCTCACCTTCACCATGCTCCCCTGGTTCGCTCCCAACATGACTCTCGTCCAACTCAAGGAGCTCACCGCTCCGCTGTTCGCCAAGTGGACGGAGCTGGGCATCACCGTCGATCCCGTTTACACCGAGCATAAGAGCTTCCTCCCCGCCTGGAAGGCTGGATTCCCCAAGGAGTCCGTCGGCGGCACAGCCGCCAAGACGGCGTGCCGTCTCTTCCCTACTGAGAACTTTTCCGATGCCACCAAGTTCAACGCTACCTTTGAGGCTATCAAGGGTCTCAGCGACAAGGGCGGTCAGATCATTGGCTTCGGCATCACCGGCGGCCCCGGCCCTTACCCCGACAACGCCGTCAACCCGGCGTGGCGCGGTGCTGCCATGTTTGCCATTTCAGTCATGGGCTGGGACGTTGGCACGCCCGCTGAGGTTGTCGCTGAGAAGTCGAAGCTGTTGACTAACGAGTGGATGAAGCCGTGGCGGGATGTTACTCCCGGCGGTGGCGGATATGCCAGCGAGGGTGACGTGACTGAGCCTGACTTCCAGCAGTCATTCTACGGTACCGAGAAGTACGCCCGCCTTCTCGCATTCAAGCAAAAGATTGACCCCACTGGTGTTTTTTATGCCAACTTGGGTGTCGGCAGCGAGAGTTGGTACGTCACGCGCCAGCTTGATGGCTTCCCGACTCAGAATGGCCGTTTGTGTCGCGTTTGAGTGGATGGTGGCAGTTGTCCAGACGTAGATGTGCATCAACTAGATAATGTGTGTAGTGAATAGATGAGATGACAATCATTAAGAGAAACTCGACACGTGATCAGAAGAATATGGAAAACGTTTTCGAATTAGTTTTGCGGTTTTCAGTGACTATTCCGTCTTCTTGAATCAGGGATACCGCAAAATGAATAGATCGACCGGCAACTCGAGCTCCAGAAATAGACATAGGTATCCACTTGCGTGTCCAATCAATTTTCTTGTTATCCTCGCTTTGCTTCACTAATCCGTTGAGCCTAGATGTACTAAAAAGACTGCAAGGCAGAGTTTGTAACATTCATGTTGTAAGAAGATCTCCTCCGGCTAGGTAGGCATTGATATCAACCAATAGAGTGTTGAAGGAATTGTCTCACATTATTTAAGTGATGGCAGTCATCTTAGCATCCAGGAATGGCTAGTATCTCCGCAGGTAGGGTCTCCAACGCATCTTTCGTGTTAGCTTCTATAGTGGCCCGATAAGAGCATGAAGATGAATGAGGGATACGCGTAGGTCTCGTAGAATGTGACGACTGCATCCATCTCGCTCACAGAACGGTCGTTGCTCGTCCCGCTGCGGAGACTGATAGTAAAAGGAAAGCCCCTTGTCTAATCGACATGCTAGCTTCTATATGCTTTATTCACGAACTCTCTAGTAAGAAAAGAGAACTATTAATCGTTGCCCCTGATTAATTGTCAAAACAGCGTCTCTAGGGCAAAAACTAGCAGGGAGCCTTGGGGTTCGCCTAATTCGATCTCAAATATTGAAATAACACCCCTCCCATACCCAAGTACGATGACCGTTGGCAAAGCCACAATACTTGACAAGCAAACTGATTGGATTATAGTCCGCTTTCAATCCGTTCTATAGGTCTAGCCCCCGCAGTTCTTTTGGGCTAAATTCACTCTGCTTCCTCTTTGGCGGTCTACCAGGCCGGGATAGGGGGGGACCTGAGCTGCGCCTACGAGACATGTTAATCCGGATTATCTCGTCCGAACGCCAATTAGGGCACATCTTCTTGGCCCCCCCTGTGATTCGAAGCGGTGTGTCTTCCCACACGGTCAGACTGGCACTCATCGTTGGTGTAGCCGGGCCTGCAGACCAGTGAGACCACACGCAGGCGTTCGTATCCGTCAATGGTTGGGTGGAATGCCATTATCCCGAAGCAAGCCTATCACAATAATGATCTTCACTTGATTGATGCCGTTGTCTGCCTGAGGGCTGCGTGCCATGGTCGATGCCGCTGTGGACAGCGTCGATGAAAACACGCCATATGACGAGGAACTGGCGTCAGTTTGGGGGTATGCCGGACAAGTCCGAGTCCTATGAGAATGAGCTGTACTGTCATTGATGAGATTTCAATTCCTTAAAGTACTAAGCAACGACTGTATCGGGCCGTTGGCCACTCTTGCCGAAGCTGTCAAAGTTGACTGACGATCTTTACCACCTCTCGAAGGTGCATCCTTCTAGAAGCTATGCTGGTGGCTTTTCTTTTTCTTCGTCGTAGCATCAATCGAAGCATGGAAGGACAGAATGTTCTAGTGTGTTGTTACTATTCAGTAATGGATCCTGATGGCTGCCACTAGGTAGACGTCAGCTCCTGATTTCCTTTGCAGATCGTAGTCCCCAGGACTGCCGAGCTGATGTGGAGATCACATATGACGCAGCATTGAGGAATCGATACAAAAACTCGATGAACTGGTATTGTATTGAACTCATGGAGCTCTGTGGGGTTTGAAAACTATGACGGAGCTGTGATGATGGCAGACTTATGTCACAATGGTCACTGTCCAAATGCGCAGAGATGTCAGTCATGTAGATGACGACGATCAAAAGACTATTGTACCGTATTCGCAAAGTTCCAGCCTTATGCGAGAGCATGAATGAGGTTTTCTTTTGGCAGGAGAGAAGACTGTGCGATTATCCGGGGAATATTTCTAGCTCACCCTTACTGTAGATGCTCCTTCTCAGGGTCACGCTTGCAGCAAGCTACCGTGGTTTCCTTGAACCCGATGTATTCAGTACACTCATAGAACATGTAAACATTGCTACTTGAATTTCGCCCCCAGATTCTATTAGTAGACCCTAGATAAACCATCGCAATATCTATGTCACTTCTGAAATTTCATCCAGCTTTCGCCGTCACAATTGCCACTCCTCACAAAAAGACCGGCAATATCTATGGCATCACTATTCCGTACTGCGTCATCCCCAACTGAGGTGGTTGGGTAAATTAATTTCCGGGGAGACCTTCCAATCAAATCGCATCGCTTGGAACAACCCGGAGTCCAATGTTAGATGAGCACAGCGCAAGCTGCGTGAAGGGCGCGCCACGCGACGGTGTAGATGAAAACAATGTGCTTCATGGATCTACCTAGACTAAGTGCTACTAATTGCTTCATAATTTGAACGGAAAATGGCAGTTGAGGAGATTTGGACGAAGCCTTTCCAAAACATTAGTATGCCAAAGAGGTTTGAGGGTCAGACTAGCAAATGGCAATATCCGTTTCTTACTTAGTTATGAGGACGTAAGTAGGCGTCACCCCAAGTGACGTTTCTCAGCAAGATCTCGCCACTTTGAGGCGTGAGAAAAGCTAAAGGGTTAAATTATCGCCAGGAACTCTGAGTCCTCTTCCAGATGGAGGGACGTCTGTCATGCTGAAGACTTATGCAGAGAGATGCATGCTTCTGAAATGGTGTGGGCAAGGCATCGCAGTCTGTTGAGCGAATCAAAGAGGAACATATCACCCTAAGGATTTATCATTTTATGACTTAGCGCCTATCCCCTGTCTAGCGCTTTTCTCGTTTCTCTCGGTGTTGCCGGTCTACAATTCCTTGGTACTGTACAGTAGTCTCGCATGATCTGCCAAAGGATGCCGGCACCGGGGGGGCAGCCCAATTGCACACGGAAGCAACTATCAGACCGCCAACTGTTTTTCTTTTTCCTCGATGCCAGTGATGATAAGCCAGTGCGCCCCGTCCAATACCGCTGTGAGGTGTACAGCCGATCACATGCGTTAGAAACGGCGGGGAGCTGTGGCGTGATGTTCGAGGGCCTCGACGCTCAGTGTGGACGGACAATCCGAAAGCCCGCTTGAACCATTCATATTCTTGCCAGAGCCTCAAGGTTACCTGTGGGGATATTAATTGGCGTCCCGTCCAAATGTTCAACGGATCTCGACGCCAAGCGCTATCCGTTATAATTTCGACATCAATCATACATCTTGAACCCAATATCCTTTCGCCTAGCACAACCTTGCCTAGCATAACATTGGGACAGTACCTTCAACTCGGACATTGCGATGACTGCCATATCACCAGGAGTCGCCCTAGCCATGGATACGCTGATCAAGAGAGAGGATGAAGGGATTTGGTATCACAGCCCGTTCGCTGCAAAGCTTTGCAGTTGCATCATCGAAATCACAACAGCTTGTGTACTATCCAGCTTCATCACACTGCGTGCAATGAGAGTCAGGAGGAAGGGCTGGCAAAACTTGCCGTGGATCATCTGGCTCGTTTTTCTCATTTACGGAACATCTCTGGCATATTCAGTCTCTGCCCTCATCATGCAGTTTGTGGTCGGAAATGGTACGAGCAAAGCAACATGTAGAGCAACAGCACTGCTATGCCCGATTATCTACATGGGAAGCAAGGTAAGAGTTGCTCATCAATATTATGATGGATCTTAGCATGCTAAATAAAGAACCTAGATCGTGGGTGCCTATTTTCAAACGAGTTTAATTCCTCTAGTAACATATTATTTCAGTTCATCTTCCTGTTTCTTGTTGATCGCGCAGTGAGTACACACTAAAGAAAGGCAAATGCCCGAACCCATGCTGAGTCTTGCCGAAGCACGTCATTCGCAGCACCAAGAAAGCAAGGCTGAGGTCTAAGCTATATCTCTGGAACATTTTCCTGGTCATCGGTGGGTTGACCCAACCATGTTTTGCCTCCCTCGGAGCTTCCTGCTTCTGAGGTTCTCCTGCATTTTGGTTGATTTCTAGTGCTAGGCATCTACGGCACGATTAGCAGCTACAACATTGCAGAGTAAGTTTCTTTCCGTAAACACACCATAGGCCAGTAACCAATTCTTCCACCTTAGTACCGTCTGGGATTTGTATGGTGGTGGTTGTCGCATCTACTTTCGATGGCAATCAATGATACCACTCATTGCAATAGATCCACTCGCAACTGTAAGGGATTGCCCTGCCGGAGCTCACGGTACAAGTGCTTATCATTCTTCTAGGTATATTACCTGACGATTCTGTTCTTGCAGCCACTTTGTAGTAAGTCAAGCTTTGCGTTCACTGACGTCCTTTAACCGGTCATCAGGGACATATTCGCTGCGGTGGCTACCCTCCACCACAGGTTTCCGTTACTTCCATCCCGTCGCTCATTCCCACAACCCCCCGAACCGTAGGCTTCGACAACTAGCGAAGAGAACCATTATCGCATCGATAGCCACGATGGGCAGCAGTCTACTGTAAGTATTTCAAATATAAGACGACTCCTCGAGGTGATGAAATGCTAACATCACATAGTAACTGCATCACCATAGTGGATTTGCGGGGTGAGGTTGCGTGGCTATGCATGATGTGTTGCACAAGCGACAGTAAGCCCTTGAAGTTTGTTCCTACTGGTTGGAATTAATCTGACTGATCATTGTTTCAGTTCTATTTTCAGCCATCGTCATTCACTGGATGATGAACAGCAGCAGTACAGGCACCCGTGAGGCCACGGAGGAATCCGGTACCAAGACCTCTACCAGAGCGCTGTGTCAGCAGCGGCCTTCTCCTCCTGGCGTCGCCTCCCCTCGCCCGATTCACGTGTTGTCTAGCCTGCGAAGTCATTATTCGGCAGGAGTGTAAGGTTTGACGACGGGTAGTGTGAAGCATGGAGATGCATATGCACTTGCTTCCCGAAAGTAATCAGATTCGATTGGATCAAGCGCGTAGATGTCATGCCAAATGGCTGGAGGGACTTTGCTATCTTTAATTCTGCCTAGGTCGTCCTGTATCATGAGCATACCACAAAGTATAGACACTTCTCGCATCTCGTCTTACGATCGAGGGCTGAACGTTCTGTTGACTCGCGAGTCCAACATTTGTCTATCTTCCTATAACTTACAGCCGTGCCTTCTCCTCTGCCAAGGGTAGGTACTGCAACACCCATCTAATGTTTTCCAGGCCGATATACCACCTTATCCCTAAGCAACCTGGGCGTATCCGGATCGTGACTCGGCAGCACAACGACATCGTGGCTCCGAGCATACGCCTTAATCTTCTTTAAACTCTCAAATGCCGCCACAGGATCACTATTCGCACCATCCGGCTCTTCCTTATCCAAAACACTAATTGCATACGTCGCATCTCCCGTCAGCAAATACCTCGTCTTACTCCCATCGTCGTTGTCCCCCACCACAATCAACGAGATGTGACCCGGCACGTGGCCCGGCGTATCGACCGCGACAATCGTGCCGCCCGGCGCAAGCTCACACGACCGACCCCAAGGCCCGACAGTGCGCTTTTCCTCAAAATCAAGGATCCGCGGCTCGAAATTCTTGGGCCACCGGTCCGGCGTGCACCCTTGCATAGCAGCATAGACTGGATGCTTCCCGAATGCATCCCAGTGTTCTCCGCCGACGTAGATGGGCACATCGGGCGCCTCGACAGTAAGAACCTCCAGTCCGCCGGCGTGATCGTGGTATAGGTGGCTAATGATGATAAACTGCAGATCCGTTGGCTCGATGCCGCGTTTCCGGAGCTGCTTGACGATGCCGTCCTCCTTTGTAACTTCTAGCTTGTTGAGGATGCCCGGCACCGGGTTCCAGCAGGGGAAGTAGCCCGGTTCGGTGCAGTGTGTTGACACGCCCGTGTCGAAGAGGATGGGACCCTTGGGATGGTGAATGAGGAATGCACCAAGGGGCATGGGACCAATCCAGTCGCCGGTGAAGGAGCGGAGGAAGCGGAGAGCGATATTGCGGTTCTCTATGGGTTGGCCTTGCATCCCGGTATGCATCCAGACGTTGCCGGTGGTGATGAACTCGAGCGAGATCTTGTCCGTGGGCGCCATGATGGCAGCTTTTTTTTACGTCGCTTTCTGGGATGTTTGCGTGCTCTTTCCGTGCTTTTCTTCGACTCTTCGGCTCTTCGTTGATACCGAGCTAGGTAGTGCTGTTCTCTACTTTACGACAGCTGCGATTGATGACGGCTTCCAAAATTTCGGGTCGATTGTCAGTCGAGGGGTAAAAAGCACTGGACTTGGGCTAACCAACGTTCGTTTGGCCACGGGGGATTCTTTAAGAATGGTCCCATCAGCTCCATTATGCAGGCACCCGTTTCCCGGCTCGGTGCAAGAATTCCTGTGGCCGTATTCTGGCCAATTATGAGCATTCCGATAAGCATTCAGCTCCGCCAGCCGCAGTCCGCCCCCAGTGCGAAGATGTCAGCAATGAGCATCCCTGGCAACCGCAGGACCCCTTGCTGGAAGAGGCGCATTCCAGTCAGCCTCGAAATCCATCAGCCAGCAGTTCCCGTGTGTGAGTGTGAGATATTACTCATGTATCTAGACGATGAGTGTGTTGAGAATTGACGGATGATTGATCCCGAAAACATGGTTATGGGGTCGACCCGGCGATGCGGCACACTAGCAGGGATGCAGATGACCATAGACATTCGGACGATCGGACAGACTTATCTTTGACTGGCTTCTACCCTCGATCTTTGTGTATTGTCTGTCGTTGAGCCGCCTCATCTGGATGCATATGTTCAATCTTTCACCAGCATTTGTTCCTGAAGTTGAATCACAATGCCAGGATCTGAAGATCTTGCCCACAGAAACCACCGAGCGAAAAATAGATGAATACGCTTGGTACACGGTGGGAAAAGATCTCTTCCCTCACGATTCATTTCGAGGTTCTCAAGTCAATTCGATTCTATCGCAGGTCTAGCTCCATTCAAATCCGGTCATCCGGCTACAGTTGCGCTTGTTTCAATTTTCTTATGGTACGAGATCGGCCGTTTAGCATGGAAACGTGTGTCCATGACACCATCCGCCTTGCTTTTGAAGCGGAAAGTACTCATCATGACCAAAACTTATATGGAGGTGCCAGAGTAACCTACAACATGTTTCTCGGCCGACATTTGCACTGCGCTATAGAGAAAAGCACACAGATATTCGAATTCCAGGTCCAGCCTGAGCTTCTGGGAAAGCGGCCAACTTTCGGTCTAGCTCTGGTCACCCCTCCGGTCACCGGACCCGTACCGAGTCGCAGACCGACCTGGCCACCGATTCACCGATTCACCGAGGTGAGTCGAACCGATAGGGATTTCTTATTCCCGTAATGCCGCAGCGCATCGCAGCTCGCCCTGCAATCTGCTTTTAAGCTCCCTACGGACCCTACCCCAGTTTCAACCTTTTTAAGTAACCAAATTTCCGAACGCGAATTCCCACCCAGGCATCGCGACAAGCATCTAGACCAGGCTATCGACCTCGTCTGCTTAATAAGAAATATGAACAAGATGAGAGCACAGATGACACCATAGACACTAACGGAAAACCATCACCAACCCCCCAGCTGTCCCCTTCTCATATCGGAAGCCTTGACTGGCCCTCTCTCCCATGACAAGCTTTTGCGCTAACAGCGCGCAACACAAGTACGGAGTAATTTGCACAGATGCCTCGACTCGCGCTCTTCGTTTAAGCTTTGCCAACCCTCAGGATGACCCCTGCCGTGATTCCCCAAAAGCTTGGAGACACCTTCAGACGTTGCACCGAGAACAATTTGCACCAATAAGCAGACTGCAGTCTCCTCGGGTAGGACGGCCATGTTCATCTGATCAAAAACCCTTTGGAAATCCGGTTAGCCGTCTTTTAAACGAGTTCAACAAATCTAGCTTCCGCCCCCTCCACTCAGTACGGCGCAAGCAGCCCAAAAACAAGTGCCGGCATCCCGTCTTGGGCCCGCGTGGGCGAACTTTCCACTGCATCGGGGCAGTCATTCTGGAAGAATGGAACATCAGGAACAAGGCACACACTGCACGGCGCGAATGGTTCCGTCGTCACAACTTCTCTTGAGCCAGCCTACAAGCGCTCCCGTCGGCTGACCCGTTCGAAAGGGGAAGAAGTTCTGCACTTCAACGTGGGGTTAGACTCAGCTTAGTCACTTTTTCTCTTCGACCTAACTTCACTTCCTCGCGCCATCTTTCCCACGAGGCACCAGACACCTCAACTCGGGCCACAAGAGGGGACGAGTTACTGCTCTCTTCCTCATTAATCTCACCAGTACTCAACTTACTGTGTACGGCGACTCGGGTCGTATTTAGTCGCCGAAAAGGGCAAGGCTTCTCCGCTGGGAACATCCCAGCTTGGAAGCTCCATACTCCGCCCTCAGTCCGCGTGGTCGGTGGTCCAACTCCCAGTGCTCCACGATGTTGAGGACGGGCCACCTCAACGACGAGAGCCCGCGATTGGCGGAGATTTCCCTTGCTCGACGACGGACGTCGTGAAACACGAAAGACAGAGCCCCCCCTCCCCTCCAACGCCCCTTTCTAGCACACAGCAACCACTGAACCAGATTAATTGTATTGCGCCATCGGTTAGCCGTAAGTGGAGAGGAGTGAGGGATGTCTATGGTTTGGACGCTTTACACCATCTGAGTGGCTCGGTTCCTGTCCAGTAGCAATGTTGTGAGAATGCTCTAACAATCAGACGGACTACGTATACTCAATGACAGTCAATCTGAGCAGTCTTTCACTTGTGATCCGTCCATGTAGCAGACGCCAGAGAGATGAGCCAGCGACGGAAATTCGAGGAATGCAGCCACCAGGCCCCTTTCGAAACGAAGCAGCACCGCCGTCCTCCGTGTGCGGGGCGGAGAGGAGCCCCGATGTGACCTCAAGTGCCGCTGCGAGCCTGCGGCTCGTCTGATTGCTGGTCTTTTCCTTGCCTTGCAGCCGCTCGCTAACGTAAAAGTCTACTCTATATGGCACACCACGAGGACCGGCCCCCCGGTGGTCTACCGCTGGAGCAATCCGCCGCTTTCCCGTTATTGTGGTCTCGCCCAGGACTCGACCGAGATGGGGAGGACCCGGTCACCCGGACGAGTGGAAACCACCCTCGTCGAGTTTAACTGGTGTTCTTCCACATTGGCGATATTGAGGAGGCTAACAGGCGATCGTTGGAAACAAATGAACCGGGGTCGAGGGGTTGCACTAGACTCTAGTTAATATTGGCTGGAAGATGGGATTTCCCACGTATCCCGGCCCTGACGGAAAGCTTGTCAAGAGTCACTTAAGAGTCGCTCTCCTATAAGCTATAAGGCACAGCTTCCTTCCCCCAGTCTGAAGCCTTCCACCCTATCTTCTCACGAGACACATACACATCCCTTCGCTCGTTCCGGAGAACCCTGTCACTCTTTACCTTACCCACAGTCCTTCTCTCAAAACAAGACACGATGCGCACCAACATCGCCCTCCTCGCCGGCTTCCTCGGCCTGGCCTCCGCCCTCCCCACCGACGCCGAGTCCGTCGAGAAGCGCCAGACCGTCCCGACGATCTACCTCTGCGGCGACAGCACCACAGCTAAGGGCGGCGGCGGCTCCGGCACCGAGGGCTGGGGCCAGTTCCTGCAGTACTCCTTCTCGACCAGTAAAGCTAAGGTCGACAACCGCGCCATTGGCGGCCGCAGCGCACGTTCCTACACCCGCGAGGGCCGCTTCGATACCGTGGCTGGGCTCGTCAAGTCAGGCGACTGGGTCGTCATTGAGTTTGGTCACAATGACGGCGGCTCGCTTACGCCTACCGACAACGGACGGACGGATTGCTTTGGTGATGGTGCACAGACTTGCTCGACTACCTACAAGTGAGTATTTGCTGGTTTAATAGGGTTCGTGATGATGAAGACGATGCTGACTGTTGTGAAGTGGTGTTGCGGAGACTGTTCTCACGTACCCTGCGTACCTCAAGAATGCCGCCAAGAAGTTCAACGCTGCTGGTGCCAAGGTATGATCACCGACTTGGATCTCTCATCTCACATGAGTATCTGGCTTACAGTCATCTCGCAGGTCATCATCGCCGCCGCGACCCCCAACAACGTCTGGGAGACTGGCACCTACAAGTTCGGATACGATCGCTTCTTCTACTACGCCTGGTAAGCCCTCAACCTTTTCATCATCCAAACAACCATCGGATTGTAGACTAACACCAATACCCAGGCTCGCCGTTGAGCAGCTCGGCGGCCCCTCCAAGGGCTACTACTTCGTCCCGCACGGCGAGTACGCCGCCCAGGCGATGAAGGGTCTCGGCGCGACCACCACCAACGCGAACTACCCCAACGACCACACTCACACCGCGCCCTTCCTTGCCGATGCTATTCACAAGTCCTTTGTCCTCGGCCTCAAGTGCGGCACCACTGCACTCGCCGCGCTTGCCAAGAACACGACTGCTTCTCTGACGTCGACCTACCTCGGCGGTTGTGTCGACACGTACAACTCCACTGTCCACGCTCTCCTGCGATAAATGCACTCTTTCTCCCCGTCCATATTTATTAAAATCTTATCTCAAGTACATAAAACTTGGATTCATGTACATACTTCAGCCCCTGGGGGCTTGTTCGGAGTCGATGGCGTATACTCCTCCGAGCTAAGCGTATATATATCACAATACACATAAGCACTTCTACTACCTCTACCGCTATCTTCACTTATAAACAGTGACTTCAAACTAATTCTTCTTCGAGCTTGTGATGATTCTACCATGATGCTTTTGCAACTACAGTCTTTTGTTATACTATCATGTGTCAGTCATTACCTTCCTTCTCCACTGCGTCTGATCGACGATCCGCCCGATCAGCATCCATGAGCTACAGGCGCTTAGAGGTGATTAACATTCCACGGCATTCATTATTGAGATTAAGACCTGATGATCTCTTCATGTCAGGGATGGGCGTTGCCCGAATATCTCATCTCGGCACCCCAGGTTTCAAACAATCTTATCAGGCCCTCAACCACTCGTATGAGTCCGACGGCTGAATGTTACATTGGTGCGCAGCTCAGAATAATTAAGGTTACGGCGCCGCCTTCTCCAAGACCATCAAACTCGGCAAATCCATGGTGAACCATCGGATCCGACATCCTACCTTAGCCCAGCATAGTCGGCGTCGGACCGCCTTGGATCCGGCGGGGGAAGCTAAACAAACTTGAACCACTCAAGGGTTCGACGTCATCACATCTTTGACGACACCATACGAAAGACTCATCAATCATCGGAGGAGGAAGCACACCAACTCAACTACGAAAAGACCAACAAACCATTGCCTTCACTCAAAACCTCACCAGCCTAATCGAAACTCAATCACCCAAGCCCGCAAAGATGGCTACCACAGAGATCCCCAAAACAATGGAAGCAATCCGCGTAACATCCTTCAACAACCCCTACGAAATCCAAACAATCCCCGTTCCCTCTCCCACCTCTCTAGCCCCTCACGACCTCCTCGTCAAAATCGCAGTCGCATCCTACTGCCACACAGACAGCATGGTCTCCTCCGGCATCTTCGCCACATCCCTCCCCTGCACCGCATCCCACGAAGGCTCCGGCACCGTCGTCGCTGTCGGCTCGGCGTCCGCGTCCTCAGACTTCAACTTCAAAGTAGGCGATAGAGTCATGTGCGGTCTCCCGCTTCACCCGTGCGGCTCCTGCTTCGACTGTACTTCTGCACCAGAGACCTTTCGGCAGTATTGCAGCCGCATCGAGGGCCACGTCGGGGTCCATGTGGACGGGTGCTTTGCGGAGTATGTCAAGGTCGACGCGCGATCTACCGTGCCGATCCCAGATGCCGTCTCGTTCCTCAGTGCCGCGCCGCTGGCGTGTGCTGGACGGACGGTCTGGAGGGGTGTGGTGCAGGCTGGGCTGAAGGAGGGCCAGTGGCTTGCGATCCTGGGGTCAGGAGGCGGGCTAGGTCATTTGGGGATTCAGATTGCCAAGGCTTTGGGCTTGCGCGTCATTGGCATCGATGCGCGGGACGAGGGGTTGGAGTTGACGAGGACGAGCGGCGCGGATGTGGTTCTTGACGCGAGGAAGAAGAAGGAAGATGTTGTGAGGGAAGCGAAGGATGCTGCGAATGGAGGGGAGGGTGTGTAGCCACGCTCAACTTGTCTGATGCGGATTCGGCTGCGGCTCTAGCTTGTGCGGTGACAAAGATGCATGGGACGGTGGTGCAGATTGCGCAGCCTGATGAGGTGAAGATCCCGTTCCAGGAATTGGTATTTCGGGATGTGAGGGTGAAGGGGAGTTTGCTGTGTTCAAGGGAAGAGAGCGTTGGGTTGATGGAGCATGTTGCGAAGAATGGGATCAAGCTCAAGACGAACGTCTTTCATGGGCTGGACAAGATTCATGAGCTTGTTGAGCTTGTGCACACGGGGCAGATGAGCGGCAAGGCTGTGATTGTGGTTGACGAGCAGCAGATGAGGGATGAGAAGAAGCTCGGTGCGAAGTTTTGATGATTGAATTAACGAGATCGCAAATGACCTCGCTCTTAATGCTAATATGTATGATACAAACGCAATACCCATACGTAAATCATGACTCTGCAGAGCGGTTGTGGTTGACCACGTCCCTCCTTTCCTTATCCCAGGGGCTTCCACCACGGTTCGTCGGTGTATCAGGCGAGTGGCTCACAATCTTGGTATCGATCGGAGACTGCCTGGGTTTCTCATTACTCTTGCTGGAACTCGTAAAGAACCCTTGGATCTTGGACCCAATGCCTTCTCCCGAACTGCCACTGCTTCCAGAGGTACTAGGACCGTTACTCTTCCCGGTCAGTGCCCCCGTCAATGTACTCGACCCAGGTGTCATAGAAGGACCATGCGTCTCAATCGCCCGGGTGTTCGAGTTTGCCCTTCCTGGCCCGCCTCCAATCTCCCCAGCGTCAGAGGGGAACTTGTCCTTGGGACCCTTGGGAGTATCACGGTCGGCGCTGCTGCCGCCTCGATTGCCGGTGCTCAGCTCCGCGCCACCGGTGGCACCCGTGTTGGTGCCGATGCCTGCGCCGCCGAGGCCATTGTCGCGTTTCGCGTCGGCGGCTTTCTTGCGCTGCTCTGCGACTGCGTCGGAAGACGGGCGGGAGTTATCTGCGTTGTTTGCGATTTGTTGGGCAGGGTCGCCTGCGGTTGTAGAGGGCTTGCGGGCGTAGTAGATGCCGCCTCCTAGAAGGGCTGCTGCGCCCATTAAGGGGACTGCGTAGTTTTGACGGGACATTGTGTGAAATTTGTTCGATGTGTGAATTGTGAGTTGTGTAGTTGTGGTGATTTGAGGTAGCAAACTTCCTTCGTAGAAAAATTGATTGGTAGAAGGGTTGGTGGAGGTAAGGCAAGGGAGGTGAGAATGGATTCTGTCCAGCTTGTATCAATGAGCAAGCTCAGAGCTCAGCTTTGTTTTGCTGAGCTACCTGTGACGAGTCCATGGCATCATCCAAAGACCAGCTCTTTCGCTCCATGGTGTCTCATGCGAGGCGTAAATCGATGACAGCTTCTCATGTGGGCAATGACATCAGCATATGGTGCGAACGGTCCGCGCTTGCGGAGCTACTAGACATTCCATAACCGATCGGCAGGGACCAACTTGAATGATGAGGCCATGAT
Organism: Colletotrichum lupini; assembly: GCF_023278565.1. Taxonomy (NCBI): domain Eukaryota; kingdom Fungi; phylum Ascomycota; class Sordariomycetes; order Glomerellales; family Glomerellaceae; genus Colletotrichum; species Colletotrichum lupini. Next base: position 511,630 of record NC_064676.1, read on the forward strand.
TCGTCAATGGGGTTAGTCGCAGCTTAGTCGCGGCCCATTCTCCAGAGAATGAGCTAGTGAGACATTTCCATCTGTGAACTGGGGATGAGGCTTGGTTCGAGATGGTGCGGTTGTTCAAGTGGAAGAACTTCTGCTCAAGAGGCGTACTCATGTCCTACGCGACGACAAGCAACCCCATGCTCTCTGTGTGGCAAAGATCAGATCAGATCGAATCTGACGCAGTGGACCGGTGCCGATCGTCACATTGCCGGCTCCAAGTGGGCAATCTGCGGGTTCTTGGCTCCACGCTCCACCCAGGAGCTCCGGTTTCTCTCACGGACCGGCGCGGCATCGGATCGGATCAGAATTCGATGCTCTTATTCAACCAGGCGCAAGAAAATCATCACATTTTCTCTATCTCTGGGTATCGCCAGTAATCGACTCAGGCCCCTCTCTTCAACCCGACACCCTGCTCCTCCATCCAACTCTTCCTCATTCCCAGTCGTCTCCTCAACACCATACACCCAGCCCCCGCAACTGAAGCCGCGAAACAAAGCGCCTGCAAAATCACAAAGCCCGTCCCAAACCGCCCATTGACATCCCCCTCCAGACCCCTCGGCCGGTTAACGTATTCCTTCAGCAGCATCCCGTTCCCTCCCAACGTAAACGCCGGCAAAAACGCCGCAGCCGGCAACATAAACCAGCACCACCCGCGATACCGATCCCAAAACACCGGCGGCAACGCCTCAATCTCCGCCCTCGTCCCGCGCGGACACGGACACACGCGCTTGATACATGAGAAGTAGCACTGGCATCGCAGCCAGCTCGGCCGCACGGCGATGAGCAGCTCCGTGACGAAGAGGTAGGATACCACGACGAGCGCATATACGAGGGCGATGTTGGCTGTCGCGGTGGGGAGGATGAGCCACGAGTTGCGAAAGGCGCTGAGGAAGGGGTTGTTCTGGCAGGCGTCTTGGGCGAAGTGGTAGCATGCCCATTCGGACTCTGGGAGGCGGAGGGCGTGGGCGACGGCGCCGAAATCGTAGGGGAGGTGAGGGGATGAGTCGAGAGTGCCTGCGAGGGATTTGGATGGGTAGGTATAGGCGAAGGAGGCGGCGAATTGGTGCAATGTTACGAGGTAGGTGTTTGGGTTCGTTTGCGATGCGATGATGCCGTCGAACTGTGGGTTCGTGAGGGTCAGTCTACGTTGAAGAGCTCGCGATGATCGAGGAGAGCCTTCTGCTTACCTCCACTATAGCGAGGCTCGACAGCCCAAGACGTTGGGCACCGTTGCTGTCGCGGATTACCCAGGTGCCGGCCGTAAGAGTCAAGATCTGGACGAGAGCGACGAAGAGGGCGAAAATGAACGCCAAGACGAGCAGCAACGGGCGCATGAGATGCCGCCGACCAGGTGAGACTGGCTCTGATGGTGAATGATCCATTTCGGTGACTTTTTTACCCTCAGTCGTGGACGATCCCAATTGTCAAGCCTCTATTTCGCTGCCTGCGATGTCGTTGATGCAAAAGCCATCAACACTTGAAACCCCAGCGTTTACGACGCAGACGAAACTGTGAAGGCGCCGGTAGAACTAATAGTTTTAGCCTCAAAGGATACGGGTGATCTTAACTGATCATCTTTTGTTTGGTAGGGTCTCAGTCAGCTTCAGCTCGGGGGCTGTGCTGTGCTGCAGCGGCGGAGTTCCTCGCGTCCTAAAAATGGTCATCCCAAACAAGCGTCGGGAAGGATTCTTACTTTATTGGCCAAGTTCAACCATGCGGGTTGTATCACCATCTGTTCGAGGTGATCATGGCGCCTTCAATCAAATAGATCAAGATGTAAGTTGTGTATAAGCAGGCTCATAAGACTTGATCATCATGATCAAGATGAATGATTCGTCGCGATGTCCATGTGCGAGTGGTTCCCGCCACCGTTTTGGAGACCTCCCTGCCATTGCGCTGAGCGACCTAAATCGCCTCATTGCGGAGATCCGCTTTAGCATGTCAATGCCGCTTACATTGACTCACAAAATATGAATGGTGTTTGCCTCCCCCTCACGGATGAACTTCCCACGGCCTCGTGTTCACTCATAAAATTGATTCTACGCAACATTCAGACGACGTAGAATACCAAAAAGTTGGAATTTCATCAATACCTCGCGAGGCTTTTCAAAGTAGCACCTGTTGCTACAGCTGGGCTGCTCTCGCCAGTAAGGATCTCAATTGTCGGAACGATTCATGAGTACTTACCCAACGACGATGTATCCCGCCTCAAACGAAATATGCCCAGTCGTATCTTCTATATAATAGATCAAAATGGCTTGAGTTGTCATTAACACTTGAAGAACGGCTGGTACATTTTGCGCCAATAGAGCCATTGAACGGGGACAGGTGAGTCGTCCGGGCAGCTGTACCTTGAACCTGGTGGAGCTTTCATTTAAGCTTACTGCCAATGCGGGAACTTACAACAGGCTAAGATAGGCGTCATCCATGTGAGTTTCACAGCGTTCAATGCCTGCTAGATTGAAGCACGCCTCATGTTCGAGACTTCCTATCAATCTCGAAATGAGATGAGCATTCTCGCGATATAGCGGTATAGATAATTGGCTTTCAAGGTGTATGGTGACGCCGGCTCAATGCAGATGTAATCGCTTACAAGAAAACACACGCTCTCATTTGACATCACGATGAACGCCCCCAGCTCGTGATCTCCTATGCTACCTCAACGGCCCTCATCAAGAGCAAGACGTGTCGAAATAGAGCTTAAGATTTTCAAGAAGACGGAAATGTGTTTATTACAAGGGTTTCAATGGATATCTCGTCTCAAACAACATCCTTTTTGCCGCTCACCAGGGCGGCCGCGGAAGTTCCCCTTTACCATCTACCGGCCAATCATTACATAACTCCTTAGAGCTACGAGAAAGACTCTCACGACGTCTTCCACTTCTCAAAAGACTTGAACACCGCCAACCCACAAACACCCGCCGTCCACCACCCGTCCCTCTCCAACGGCACACTCGGCCCAACATAGACCTGCCGCGGATGAACCAGCGCCATCTTCGCCAGATCCAGCAGCTTGACAGAGTTCCGTGACAACAACGCCCAAACATCGTCGAACAAGACCGCACCGAGCACCCTCACAGTGCCGTCGAACTTCCAGTCCCGCCTCATCGTCGGTCTTCCAGCTGCATCTCGAGACGGCCTCCTCTCCCTCGTGGACGGCTCCCTGTCCTCCCTATCCTCGTCATCCGGCTTGGCTAGCAAGACAAAAGAACCCAGGTCGCCGTGGGGAATAATTGGTTCCGCGTCATCTTTGACTAGGTGCAAGTATGAATCGATGGACGCCTTATCCGCGACCAGAAAGACGCCTCCGCTGAGAGTCATGAAGCCCTCGCACGCCGGAGACTTGCTATACCCCTGATAATGTCTGTCCACTTGTTAGCAATCCAAGCTCACACCATACTCCCAATCAGCGGGGTAACTCACCTCTTCGCTGCCTCGACGTCGCCCTCGGGAATCCCATGCTCCCGCCCATCAATCCATCTCACCTTGCACATGGGCTTCACATCACCAGCCCCATCAACACCCTCTCCCCACGCCGTAACATCATCCTTGAACTTCCCAAGAAACGCCTTCCACTCCTCATCAGAATGCTCATACGACACACGATACCCAATATAACCCCAAACCCTGAACGGTCGATGAGTCGCCGTCTGCACAATCCCCTTCACACCAGCAATCCACGGCTCATCACCCACCTCCGGCACCGCCCCTCGCAACTCCCTCCTCGCCTGCTCATACTCCCTCATCTGCGCCCGACACGTTGCCTCCAAACCCCTCGGATCAGACAAGGCCGGCACCTCCCTCCCCAGCCTGACATTCTCCATCGCGCGTTGAACCTGCGCCGACCGACTGAGATACCGGCACCGAATCCCGTAGATCCTGGAGCGGAGCCGCATATCATACGGATACGCCGTCATCGGCTCCCGCCCGTCATACCCGTTCCAATTATCCCTCAGCCTCGGCGCCGCAGAGGTAAGAGTGCGGAGGGTATACCCCCACAACGGCACCATAATCTTCGTATCCGCCTTGTTCGTTATCTCGGTGAGGTCGTGAAACCGGTCCAGGATCTCCATTTGCGCCGCAGACGCCGGGCCATCGGACACGGGTGTGGTCTGACGCAGCTGGAGCAGAAGAGCCTCTTTCAGCTCCCCTATCCGCGCCATTACCCACGCGTGCGCTCTTGCCGCTATCGTACTGAAAAAGTCTACGATATACTCCTCCCACAGCGCCGTCACGCTCACCGGACCCCCGCGCCCTTTTTCCCTTCTATACGCATTCAGAGCCTTCTCAAAGTCGTGACACGCATTCCAGACACCGTTACACCCCTTCCGCATCCTCTCCTCATTATGCGGGAGGTTAAGATACTCGAATGCATCTACTACAGCACATAGATGCTGACACGCGCGCTGAATGTTATCCAGCTCATGCAGACCCTTCTGGCGCCACCTCGCAATCGACATGGGCGGCGCGCCGCAGAGCAGACGGGTCTTAATGTGGTGCAGGTCGCGATCGCACTCCGTGCTCGTCGAGGTGACGATGGAGAGCATGTCGCCGAAGCCCGAGACGGTGGTCATGGCTCTGTTCATGAAGGAGTCTGCGCGGATGGAGCAGGCGTTGTAGGGCGCCGGGGCCCAGTCGTTGTAAGGGCGTGCGCAGAGCGTCTTTTCGTCTTCGTCTTCTGGCGGTGGGAGTGATCGCGTTGCGGGTTTGCCGCTGAAGAGGTGGCCTGTTCCCATGAGGAGGAAAGAGAATTTGACTACGAGGTCTAGAGGGAGGGCGTTGACGTCGCCTAGAAGATGGAGAGGTGAGTAATGGTGTTGTTAATGTTTGGTTCTGGGAGACGATTGTAAGGACATTGTCACAATTCATCAGTAGCACCTACCAATCATGACGAGATGGGGATGTAAGTAATTAGGGTTGACGACGTCTATCCCCCTCGGGATGTTCATCGTTTCTGCGGAACGCCGAGACATGTTGACGACTTGTTTCAGTGGCGCTCAGTGAAATGAAGCAAAAGCGAATCGTAATTGAAAAGTAAGCGAAGAAAAGAGCGAAAATAGCGTCAAAGACACTCACTTTATAACCGTCAGCGACGTCCAACACGTCCAACACCAACACCAAATGTCGGACGTTGGAACGAGAATCCTACAAGCCCCGCCATTTCTGCCTGCTGAAGCCCTGTCGCCCCCGCCGAATGAGCGAGGTCAATTGAGACAGGGGCAAGCCGGGGCGTCGGGAGGGAGAGGCATCTTAGTGGCCCCGGTAGCTTGGAATGTGTGCTTAAGCGGCCCTAAACGGGCATCGCTGCCTGGATGAGAGGCCGGGGCGGAGGATCTAGATTTCGGGAATAATCCGATGTTATTTGTGTGTGAGTGTGGTTGCGAGAGGCTAATGAGTGAGGCGAGAGATGTTTCTTATTGGACATAGACGTGAGTGTGTGAGCGTAGTTAAAGTAACGAATAGCATCGTCAGAGTCCACTACATCTGACCAGGAATTGTCCTATACGCTGAAGAAGGGCATCTCATTGTCCTGAGAAACCTGCATAATCACAGTCATCCAGTTCTGTTTTTGGGACACCGCTGTTTGCTGTTGGCAAAGTTCAGCTCTTAAAAAGCGGCGTTCAAAATCCGCCACAGCTCTGTTTCCCTAATCCTCAGAGCTGCTTTAACTTGGGGACTGTTAGAGCGACGGCAACCACCTCAACTTGGTGGCGGGGCCGTGAAGATTTCCAAAAAATATATGAGACGAGGGAAAGTGTCTAAGTAAACGAAGTGAACTCAATCGAGGGTGTTGTCGACCCGATGTTCCATACGGGTGTTGGGGAGTCTTCGGTTTTGAATAAGCATGAAGGCAAATGAATCACATAGTCAGACTCGTATGTCTCCAAACAATGCGTAGGTGCTGATCTGTCGTCCCGTCGCGAGAACAGCCGTAGCATACAAATGTCTATAAGTCATCATAAACCCCGGCCTAGTGTAGAATTGATTTCGATTATATTGATTTGCAGTAATTGCATAGTAACGCTCTCTAGAGTATTGTCTCTCGAAAGCTCTTCAAGGAACCGACTGAAGCGGGTCGAGAGCTTCCATAACCCATCCCTACATGAACTCCAGCGCTACAATAAACACAGTAAACCACAATAGGTATATCCTGACATACAAGATGGTAACGGGTACACATCGCTGGTTGATGTCGCAAAAAGACGAGGTCAATAACACTCTTATAAACCCCCCTCGTCACCTAAGAGGCCATCCTTCCTTCTCCCGGTATAGTGGCGGGCCCGGCATGTCGCCCTCCATCTCAAACACCTCGTTGGTATCGGGCAACTCCTGAGGCCTCTCCATCGTCTCCATCTCCATCACCGTCGTCGAGTCAAGCTGTGCCGTCGTCGTCGGTGACCGCAGCGAGTGCAGCGCCTCGTCACCCACGACCGTAGTGCCCGTTCCCGGCCTCGCGGTGCTGGGTGACATGATGTCCAGAGACGACTTCCCCACCGGCGCTTTATGTGCCATCGTCGGCGCCACCGAGTCCGATTTCGAGTCGCTGTCTGCGCTACCGCCGTTCTCGCCCGCTGCTGCTATCTTTTGTGCGTGCCGTCTCTTGCGTCGTCGCCAGAGGAGGATGAATGCCAGCAGCGCCAGCACGAGCGTCCCCGCCACCGACCCAACCGCGATCGCAATCGTCGTGCCAACTGAAATACCCCCTCCCCCTCCGTCCGATGACCCGGTGTCCGATCCGGCTGGTGTACTCGTCGCCGTCGCCGTCGCAATCGAATTACTCCCCGTCTGCGCCCCCGTCGTCGCAACCGTCTCCCCTCCGCTTCCCGTAGCCGTGGCCCCTGTATACGTCGCCCCCGGCACCGTCGGATCCGTCTCCAAAATACTCAAATCCGAACTCGCCCACCGCACCTGCACCGCATATACCAGCGCCAGCTGCGAGGTCGGCTGATTATCGCTATTATAAAACGACGTCGTCGGGATCGTGGAGATGCACTTGCTGTATCCGTAGCTCTTGGTGTCGGTATAACAGACGTACCCCGTCGGGCAGCACAGCCGCGGGGTCTCGCCGACCGTGACGGGCCCGCCCATGCCGACGGCGCCGTCCTTTGAGGTTGCGAGCGAGGTCGGGAACGCGCAGCCTTCGGTATAGCCTGATGGGCAGATGCCGGGGGAGTAGTAGCCCCAGCTGTAGTCGTTGACCTGGTGCCATGATGTGGGCATGCATACTACGCTCGAGAGGGGCGGCGTGATTGTGTTTGTCCAGTAGAGGGAGTTGCAAAAGTCAGGCGTCGCGAAGACGGTCGTTAGAGGCGCCGCGCCTCGTTGGGTTGTCATTGGATTCGGATCGGACGTCGTCGTCATTTGGAGTGCTGTGTTCTGTATGTACTTTGGGTAGGGAAATATTGGCCTCTCCCCCACGCGCTGCTGGGAATGACAGCGGACCGATTACTGCTGCTCTTCTTGCCCCGACGAGAAGATGAAACTAAGAATCAATTCAAGTCAAGGGTGTCTCGAATGTGTCTTCTGGTTCTTTCGTATCCTTTTTCGAAGTTCGACCCCCTTTACTCCATATTCTGCCTTACAGATCGCAAAACGATTGCAGAACCGTGGTCTTGGCCTCGTGGGATGGTCCCGTAACTGTTCCCCCAAAATCCCCGATATCGAAGGGTCCGTTGGGGCAGCGTGAGCAACGTGTAGTGGGCCGCCCGGTGGGATATCAGCAGTCCAGTCTCGAAGAACGCGGGCGGGAGATCTTCCAAGACGCAATACACGTAAAATTTCGATCAACGTTGAAGAAGAGTCCAAGTTTGACCGAATAGGTAGGGCAGTAAAGTTAAGATGGTAAATTGGCAGGAAAACAGGAGCACAGAGTTCCCAAAGAGTAAAAAGCACTGGACACAACACTTCTTGGACAGACTTCCCAGCTATCCGATGGCCGGGGACACCAAGGGTTTCGGGACGGGGACCATCCCACTCCCTCCTTGCTAACAGGACTGCAGTCTACAATACTGTTAGTGGGCTAGTCCGCGGACAGCAGAGACGGTCTGAAGCAAGAAAGGAAAAAATGGTCCAATTCCATTCCTTGGTCTTTGGGAGGCCTTCCTCTCTGGGCGGGCGCGCGCTCCGAGCGCGAGTCATAATCGGGGGCGATCAGGGGACGGCTCCACCGCCGTCATAAGTGTCGTAATAATGTTCTGGATTCCCAGTCATCCCCAGTGTTGTGCACTCTTGTCCGTGTCAAACTGGCAGTGTCTTGTCCCTCTGGTGCTAGCCGAAATAAAGACTCGAGGTGCCGCTAACCGCTAGTTGCCCGCGCTTGTTGTGCGAGTTACTTAGTTGACTTGCTTGCAAATGGTTCAGATCTGCAAGAGAATGCGATGGATACGAGGTTTTCCGCGTCGTGGTCAGTGGTTTGATTTTCTGCCCTCTCTGGAGTCTCTGATGGTCAGTTTACCACCTACCTATCTGTGCCATTTACCCGAGACAGCGAAGAATGGCAGCATACTTGACGTCAGGTGGCGTATGAACCGCTGTCTAGTGTCTAGTGTATCAATTGGCACAAGAACGGTCCTTGACCGATAGCAACGTCGGCCACCGTGCCGAGAATCACTAATCCGCAGGCAGGTTCATCAACTTTACCAAGATTTAGCCAATTGGCCGACTACAGAAACTGGATCGTGGTCGTAGGCGTGGTAGGCACGTGAAATTCAATGTAACGTTAATAAAACGCTAACAGATGAAGACCACCCTTCATCCCAGCTGGTTTCTGGTTTCTCTGCTCAGGTTACCCCGTCGGCCTTTTGTGATTTCTCCAACAATGCCGTTTTATTCTTTTCAGTGGAATAGTCGCCAATGAGTACTTGTGAAGGTGTCAACTGATGGCTGGAGAAATCCGGAAATATGGGAAAATCCCAAACGTGGCTAAGCGGCCAAGCCAAAAAGCAACCGATATGATGCCATGCCCGGGCCCGCGAGCGGGCTCGAATTCCAGGCCGGGCCCGACTTGCGCTTCGCCAGCTCGCGTAAAGAATAATCCCACGACTCCGGAAGCGAGTAATTCATAATAACAGCCGCACTTATGACATCCATAGAGAGTGGGAATACCGCATGCACGGCACGCTCCTATATGAACCCGTGTGACCCTCTTCCCGTCGCAGAATCGCAGCCACGCCCAGGATATGCAAGGCACGCCAAACTTCAGAGGCTATTGAACTCTGTCCCCTTCTCCGTGGATCATCCAATCATTACTTTTGACACCCATCTGTCAACTCAATTGGGAAGAACAGAGTGGATGGCTTTCTCAGGAGGTGGGGGGGCCAACCAGGCCAGGCCGAGCTCAGCTTGACTTTTCCTTTCTGTCTCAGTGTTTCTCTGCCCACTTTCCGGAGGGGCGCAGCAGGTAATCCCTGAGACTTTTTTCACAATGGAGTTTTGCGGATGGAGATTCTGGCATTCTGCACAGCCGCCATTGAGACTAGCTCGGCTTTTTCTCCCGCGGCTTTCTCAAATTCTGCTGCTCTTCTCCATCGGCATCCCTGGTGGCCTAGGCTGGCACAACTGGCTGGACCTTGCTGGAGTACTGCGGCTGTGGACAAGTTGGACATGGCAAACCTGCAAGGCTGGGCCAATTCCATTTTCGATGAAATGGATGATGGAGCAGAACAGAAGCTGTCCTTGTCTTGGCTTTCATGCGGCAGCGTGTAACAAGCGACCAGTGGGTGAGTGGGAGGGTGGGATGTGCACGCAAATGGGCAGCCCTACCAGGCGAAACCTACCGTCTCCAGACGAAATGGCAGAGAGAACTTTCAACAAAGTTACACCCGCCAGAACAGGGAAAGCAAGAAGGTAAAAATGTTTGGAAAGATGCGTTGTCGAATCGACAAGAACTAAATTTCGATCCATAGGGCCCCTCACAAACAACAGCAATGCCTCGTGGCGGAATCGAACCGCCGATCTTCTCATGTCACTAGGTACTAGTGAGACGCTATACCACTTAGCCAACAAGGCGATATTTGAGTGGCCCAAATTGTAGTTTGTGTAGTGTCGCGCCAGCTCGCGCACTCCGCTCGAGCTGCAGCGCATCGCGACCTCAACGACTAGCCAAGAAGCAGGCGCGGCCGAGCGCGTTGCTCAAAGGCCCTTCGTACCGAGAGCTATGTCGTATAGTATCAGCTTGTGTCGCCTATTTTCCGTCATCTTGGTTTCCTTCTCATCCTTAGTCTTCGACTCGTCTCTGAGGCCCGCAAACTGCAGCCTCGATATTGACATGTTGTGAAGGAATATGCCGAATGAGATCCCATACCCAGTAGTAATTGCTCGCGGCATAAATTTTCTCCTTTCCTATTATGTCTCATCATCGTAGGATGATGGCCCTTGCTTCATGCTCGTCGAGTCGAGACCGAGTCCTCTTCTTTCAGCGGGCTGAGGCGACTATCAAGCCTATTAGCAAAGGTCCGGATACTCCTAAATCAGGTATTGCTTATCTGAGTCTCACCTTTTTCCAATTGCCTGAATCGGATGGCAATGAGACTGGCTCTTCTAGAATTTTCCGTGAGTGTTTTCTCGGGGTTTCTTTTCTTTTCAGGGGTAAGTCATTTCCCTCCTAGACGTTGGTCACAGTGGACTGGTATTTGAAGGCAGCATTCAGGATTACCAAATCCCTGGCGAATCTATGTAGATAAAAATTGGGAAGGAGTCCGTTTTATGAATCACTTAACGCGTAAGAAAGCGGTTGCGTCGGTGTTTACATGTCGGTTCGCGTACGTCACGTGGTGGCTACCCGTGGTGGCGGTAGGAGAGAGGTATGGCAGGCGCGGCCGGGACGTTGATGAGAAACCGCAACGGTATACCTCTTCGGCTAACACCACTTGACAGAGGGATATAGGTCTACTCGTGGCCAATCCTGTCACCAACGGCAGCAGGCGCCTCACAGGCCTGTGAGGTCAGGTCAAACTGCCGTTTGGCGGGATGGTTACGGGCGAGCCTGATCGACTGGCTTAGCCTACGCTAGGTTCGAGGTTCGAGTCCCAGCATGAGCACCAGAGATGTAGCCCCCAGTTCAGCACCGGGGGGGTGAACTCTTTTTGGTTCTTGTGAGTAATTGGGCCTAAACTTCGTGATTGCAGGCTTGATATCTTGACGTTTCATCGGCTTGAGAGTCAAGGCAGTAATTCGTTGAAGTGCAAGAAGTCATCCATGATCTTTTAGTACGATTGATGGGTTTACTGACCAGAAGACAAGATTCAAGTCGATATGGTGCGGCCAAAGGGCGCAATAATGAGGGCAGATTGGTGGCTGTCTCAGAAAGGCAGTGACCACCGCGAACGCATTGATATGCTAGTCTTCCCGAATTGAAACGGGGGCTTTTGAGGGACTACTAGATCAACCCTATAAATAGGTAGGAATAGACATGTTTCTTTTGCTATGAAATCCATCATTGCTGGTCATTTACCAAAATAGGGATCAGGATGGCCATGTCATGAGTGGATAGTTGATGGAGTTGTGGATGGATAGGTCGTGGGCAAACGGAAAACTCGAGTCTTTCTTACCCTAAGTATATTTGCAGAAGTTTCATGAACGTGAGTAGCGTGTTCTGCAACATTCATACTGAAAAAGGCAGTGCAAGCGTCGCCATCCAGAGACATATTCCCAGCATCAACACGCACTTTCTTAGCCGTTGGCAGGTATCATGCGGTTGAAACAAAAGTGTTGGCATTTATCACAAGGTAGATGGATGTGACCCTTGTGAGTCTTAAACCGGATCTTTGGTCTTAGCAGCGTTGATCTTGTGGACCTGTTTCACAGAAGGGACAAAAGCATGGAGCATTTCCTTTATCAGTAGCGCTGCCTGATTAGGCCTTTGTTGAAAACGCGATGTTGTGAATTCTGTTGGTCTGTGAATATCCCAAGGCCTTCATTTAACCTTGCTATCCCCATGCATCCAAGCGTTGTTCAGATCTTGAAAAGGTTCAAGATAACAGATTGCACGGTGGCATGATGGCGGCCTATTCAAGGCTCCTCTGAACCTGCCCACAATCCAAGTGAAGTATGTGCAAGTCCTGTCACCCCGTGATAGCTCCTTCCTTCAAATCTGGCCCTCGGCGGTCTCAGCATTCTCAGCATTCTCGAGCTTCGGCTTGATATCCTCGGCAGTGGTATCCTCCAGCTCCTCCTTGACCTTGGCAGTACGTGCCTTCTTCTTGGAAGGCGTGCCCTGCTTCTCAGCATTATTGCCGTCCTCCTCATCGGAAGGCGCCTTCTTCTTCGGGGTGCGCTTGACACGAGCCTTCTTGACCGGAGTACCGTCCTCGTTGGTGGCAACAGCGCCGCCGCCAGTGAACCAAGTCGGGTGCTTGTTGACGGCCGCGGTGACGCGCATGCGGGCGGCATTGGTGCTGGCAGAGCCAAGCTTGGCGGCAAGAGCGTCGTAGTCAAGAGCAGGACGAGCCATGAGCTCCATGATGGCGATCATGAGCTTGATCTCGGACTCAGTGCAGTCGAGGCCAGCGGCGGCAGCACCGGCGTCAGAGTTCTTCTTAGGAGGCATGGTTGTCTGTCTGAGGCTGATGTTAGCTAGGTAAAGTAAAGAGCATGTGAGCGGTAGGTATAACAAAGAACTAACAGTGGTAAGAGATGTACGAGCTGTACCTGTACTGATGAATGAGGTGGATAGAGTTGGCAAAGCAGTTGCATGAAAGGCAAGGTGAGTGTGCTGCGTCGAGGTGAAAAAATTGGCAAGGCTGGGTGAGAAGGAGAAGCCTTTTTGTAGGTGAGAGAAGAGAAGCAAGATGGAAGAAGCAAGATGGAAGAAGCAAGAAGGGAAGGGGCACTGACCCTGAGAAGAGCAACAGATGGAAGGAACAGCTTCTGCCTCTCAAGGCAGGTACATCTCCAACTTTAGTACAAATGGAAGGAACTTTCCAAATGGGATTTATCTTGAGATCGAGGAGGCAGGCGCACTCTCGGCGGCATTTCCTCGAACTACCTTACTTCAACACAAGCTTGCTTACTGGGTTCCTGCATAATGGCTTGCGCTCCGCGAGTTTCTTCGCACTTAACTTGGGTAGGTTCACCTGGCTTCTTCTGCCTTCTCGTGGCCCTGGCTTATCCTGCAGGAGCCACCAGCTCGAACACGGAGCTACCCTCGTCGACTCCCGACCATTCAGCAATCTCATCCCTCCACATCCTGCCAGTTGTATAGTCTCAGCAGTATCATCACTCGCCCCTTCTCCTCCGGCAATTCTATTGCCAAACGTGATAGGAACGCTTGTGAAGCCGACAGGTAGCTTACTTTGATCGATGACTGGAAAGTCGCTAACCCCAGATATCTCCAGCCTCTCCCATTTCTCATCACACCGTCGGTATTCAAGCAGCTTCTCCGTCAATGCTGGCACGTCAATGTTCTCAGCGGTGACTCCGCCATCGACAAAGACGACGAGGTCCTATTTGCCCTCATGGACGACGAAACGATCGCGCAGCGCTTCGGCACGACCAGGCCCGTTGACGAAAAAGCTGAACTTAACAAGGATGGCTAGCCAAACGTCATCAGGTCGTAGCTGGAGGTGTAGGTGTTGCTCCCAGGCTAGGACAGTGCTAATGAAGCCGTTTCTAGAGGCTACAATGATGTCTTTTTCTACGTCGGAGACGGATGTTTGAACCGAACCCCGCCCATTCACATCGTTTTTGGAAAGGAAAATGTTGGTAAAAGTCTCGAGATGGCGATGGTTTTCGGTGCGATTGCCTACGACTACATCGTGGGGTTGTATTATGGTTGGCATCGGGGTCGGGGAATATTTCTTCTGAGCGTTGAATCAGAAGTAAGCGGGCACACCCATGGGACTTGGAGTTTGTGGGATTTTCAACGACCTCGTACTCTATTTATATTTGCGTAAGGTAACAACACTCCGCTGCTGGTTCGTCGATGCCAAGAGCCTGTTGGCGGAGCTGATTTGCCAGAGACTCCCCACTGCTTTCCTCGTCTGGCTGAGCAACATGAGCTATGCAGCATAAGACCGTAATTTTCCATCTTGTGTAGATGCTTTGTGTACCGCCTTATGTATCACGGTGTTTCAAATTATCGAATATGAAGACAGCATAGGTCTTGATTTCCGGGTATTATGTGTCCCAAATCGCCCGCGTTTGAAATTTGCATTGAGTGCCCATTTAGACTCACATTGATTCTCTGCTTATACTCGGAATAAACGTTAGTAAGTCCAGTCAGGTATTTGCTTCACGGCTTAAATTTCGCGATAAACAGCAAGTGCCGTGGGCAGACAAAATGCTGTTGTCCAAGAAATGTGTTGGTATACACGTAGGCAGGTCAGACCTTTTGGGTCGCGACTAGGTCAATAGGTCAGTATAGGTCTATTGCGTGTGTGTATGTGTAGGAGGGGAAGATCGTGGGCAGAGCCCGCGGTCCCTCAGTAGGTATAGGTAGGTAGAAGGGTCCGTCTACACGGGCCCAGACTGCCTACCTACCACCCCTACCTAACTAACTAATAGGGCCCCTTTTCTACCTCGTAATCTAACATTAGCAGTCTTTTACTTTTGTAATAAAAAAGGCTAGAATAGGGGCTGGGTCCCCCGCTAGTGAGAACTAATAATAGAATCTATAGTTAATCCCCTATTTAGAAGTACTTAAAGCCATATATTAAAATTTTAGTATAGCTTTTATTATAATTATTTATATAGAAATTTTTAGTATTCCCTCTTTTTAATTACTTTCTAATCCTTTAATATATATAATCTATATACCTAAACTCCTTAGAAATCGTCGAATTTAGCGTAGTTAAAAAAGAGCTTTTTATTAGTCTAATTACGCCCTAAATACGTATATTTCTCTTTAAGCTAAAGCCTAAGAGGCGTATACGTTCGCTAAACGACTTACTATTTATAATATATTACTATTTTAATTACGTATTACCTATTTTTCTATCTTAACTATAATAATTCCTTTATTAATAAATCGTTTAAAGGACTTATTTAGTATGCTCTTTATAAACCCGTTAGCTAGGTTATCGTCGCTACTAATTTAACGGATCTCGTAGAGCTTACGGCGTTCGTATAATTACCTAAGTATTATAATATCTATTATAAAGCGCTTTTCCTTCGTAATACCTAGTTTAACGAGGTATTTATATAATAAGTATAAATTTATATAAATTATAATAAGGATCTTTAGAACGTCGAGTTATTTAGTAATAAGGTTTAGGGTAGTTAAAATAATATAGGTAACGTTAATATTTATAACTATTCCGTAAACGTTTAATATTAATACGCTCTAAGTAATCCTTTTGCTCTTTATAGAGCTATAGTAAATAATATTATTATTAATTGTAAAGCTCTTATTAGTTTATTTTTTATTTATAAAGATAATAACATAACCTAGCTATAAGGTATAATTAGTATTATTTACGAATAACCTATCTACGAAGATAAAGAGTTTAGCTATAATTAGATCTAATAATACGAATATAAGCCCTTAGTCTAAGTAATCTATTTACTATTTAATATAATAATTTAGCATAACGTAGTTAGTAAATAATAAATCTATTTAGTATTAAGCGGTAAACGACGTATTAAAAGCTACCTTTAATTAGTAAATTAATACGATATAGGCACTTTAAGCTCGCTACTTAACGAATTATTATTTAGTATTTAATACCGAGGGGTTAACTTACTTAAGCTTTTTCCCTTAGTTCTTTTATCTAAGTATTATATTAATACTTTTTAATAAAATAATCCCGCTATTAAAAATAAGCGGCTCGTTAGTTAATAATTATCATTTTAGTTTAGTTAGTAGCTTAGCGCGCTTAAACTCGGTTTCTTTTTTCTAACTAAAAGTCTTATTTAATAGTTTAATAATATTATTAGTTTATATATTAATAATACCGAATAATCCGCTTTCTCTTATCGAGACTAGTAAGTATAGATCGAACGTAAATATTATTATCTAGAGTATTTTTAAATAATACTTATTATATATTACTTATTAATAAGTACTAGATTTTACGAGACTATATAGTAGCTATATAACGTATAAAATAGTACCCTTAGGGTATAAATAACGGATCCGAGCTAGTAATTAAGCAAAAACCTTATAATAAAGAAGTTAGCTTAATTATATATATACTTAAATAATATTTTATAGCTAAATAACGTAGCCTTTTTAAATTAAAGTCGGGGCTAGGGCGAGGATTAGATATTAACTAGTTCTTTAAATTATTGGTAATTACGTAAAGATCTCCTTTTTCCCCTTATTATTATATCCTTATATAACTAAGTAAGACTTTTTAATAAGGTTAAGTCCTAGGTTCTTAATCTCATTAACAAATTAAGATTTAAATATCCTTATATCCCTATATTTAGGGCTAAGTTAAACGAATTTAATTATCCCTCTCTTTACTAGTCTTAAAAGCTCTTTACTAGTAGATTTTATAAAAAGTGCTCTTAGGGTAGTAATAATACCCTTATTATAGAGCTTAATAACTAGCTTAAGATTTACTTCTTTTTTAAATATAAAATAAGTCGTAGTTATAAAAGTATTATTATAGCCGCGCCGTATTAATATTCTTTTAATCCTCTTACTCCGTAATAGAGGGTTATTATTAATTATAATAATAATCTCGTTAAAGACTTCGTTTATAGTAGCGCTATTATTAATTAACTAGTCAACTACGGGGATTAATAAGTAGTTAACGTACTTTATTATCGTAACCGGCGGCTTAGGGTTAACCTCTTCTAAGTACTAGGGTTTAACTATAGTAGCCTAGAAGCTTATTAAGCCGTAAGGTAATTTTATTACGTAAGTAGTACTATTTATTAAGACGAGCTTAAAAAGGCCTTTCTATCCCTTACCTTCTTACTAAACTTTAATATCTAACTATAGTAATAAATTAATAATATAAGAGATATTTAGTCCGTTTTGAGTAACTAGTACCTCGCTTACTTACTTATTAATATAAAGTCTGCGGACTTCCCTTATTACTTTTTTAACTACTTTTATACGTTAAATAATATTTAGTAATAATAAAGATTCGTTAGAAGTGCGTAGAAAAGCTCTAAAAACGAGGAGTATAAGAACGAGGCTATTTAGGCTAATTATATTATTAACTACTTTAATTATAGCTTAAAGTATAGCCTCTGTGCTTATTAATAAGTACTTATTATAAATAATATTATATACCTTTTTAAGTACCGCGTAGTATTTCTTAGCTTTATTAATACTATTATAAGCTTTAATAAGTACTTCCTTAACCTTAATAAATATAAATCTAGTAAAAGATTTAAACTTTGTAGCGCTAAAGTTCTTATTAATATTTATAATAATCTAGTCCGACGGACTAAAGTAAACGTCGATTTAATATAGCTAAAGAGCTTTTTATATATACTTCGTAGTTATATCCGCAAAGAACTTTACTACTTAAAAAGAAGTAATAGTATTAACGACGTAAAGTACTAGTCGGTTAGTGCCCTTATAATTTATTAAGTATATTATATTAATTACGATTTTATAATTAAAATCGTAATTATCTCGTAGGGTAAATTTAAATTAGCTAGGGGTAGTAGCGTTAAGTTAGTATTATTAATAGATCTTCGTAAGCTTCTCGAGGGCTACGATCTTTATATTATTACTAAATTACTAAAGTAGCTTTAGGAAACGAGGAACCGAAGGGTAGCTAAAGTGCTAATACAAGTAGTATAATTCGCCCTCCGTTAAGTAGTTAGTAATAGCTTTCTTATTATCGAGGAGCAAAAGCTAAGGGTATCCCTATTTATAAATAATAAGTATTATAATATCTCCCTTAACTAATAAGTTATTAATATTATTAAAGTATACTCCTAGCTTATTTATATCCCTTAAGTAGTATAAAAAAGGAGTATTAGTTAGTAAAATATAAAAAGTAATATTACTAAATAGGGTACTAATAACCGTAGATCTTAATAACCTTACGGGTTCGCTATTACTAAATTAAATACTTACCTCGCTAGCTTTAGAAATATCGAAAGTAACTTTAGGTCGTTATTATTATAATACGAGGAGTTAAGGGTAGCCCGTAGTTAAGAATTCCGTAGCGCTAGTATTAAGTATAATACTTTAAAAGTCCCCTAACGAGTACTTCCTATTTAATAAAAAGGAGGTTACTAGTTCTATAAACTTAGTTAACTCGTTAATAGAGGTAGTATTAATAAGGCTATATTCTATTACCTAAGTAGTAAGGATATTTATAAGGGTTCTATTACTAGTAATAGTCGTAAGGTATATTATTAAGATCTAAACTTCGTCCTCGTAATTATCCTTATAGTTAAAGTTAAGGTTATTAAAGTATTA
Source organism: Colletotrichum lupini (assembly GCF_023278565.1). Taxonomy (NCBI): domain Eukaryota; kingdom Fungi; phylum Ascomycota; class Sordariomycetes; order Glomerellales; family Glomerellaceae; genus Colletotrichum; species Colletotrichum lupini. The sequence goes on from NC_064676.1 coordinate 530,000, forward strand.
AATTATAGTATTATTATCGTCGTCGTCGTCGTTAGTAAGGGCAGTTTCTTTATAAAAAGTAAGGAACTATAAGTATAAGCTTAGTATAAATTTCTTATTTCTTTTTTTACTATTTTTATACTTCTTATATACTTATCGTCGCTCTTTTTTTAAGTGCTTAGTTAACTAATAGCCGGTTTTATAATAAATAAAACACTTTTTATTAATAGTGCCGCGGCCGCGTTAATTCCGCTTATTAAATCGGGTCTTTTTATTAGAGCTATTATAAGTACAGTCGATTTAGTAAGTAGCGGGGACCTTTTTATTATAAGTACTATTTTAAAAATATTACTATTACTTACTATAGTTACGCTCTTTTTTTATAATATTAATCGAAGTACTAAGCTAGTAATAGATATTAATAAATATAAGTACTGGGTTAAGTATAATAAGTCTATATTCTAGTATACTACTTACGTAATAAAGGAGTTAGTTATTTATATTAAAAATAGATCTTTAAGTAGCTAGTGCCTTATAAAGGATTATAATATAATTAATTAGCGCTTATAAAATCTATTAGTTCGACTTACTTAGGTTCTTACGAACTATAGAATATTAGTAGAAGTTATAGAGCTTAGCGAGGTAGTTCTAACGGCTCGTAAGTAGCTTAAAGTATTCCTAAGTCCTCTAGTATATTATATCGAAGCTAAGCGGGTTAGAGGTATTATTAAGTTAGTTAAAATAGAAAGTTAACGCCCTTCCCTTAAGTATATTTAAAAAAGTACCGGAATAATATCGTTTACTAATTCCTACCCGTTAGTATAATACTTTAAAAATCTAAAGCTTCTTATTAAAAATATTATACTTCTCGTTATTATATTTATTTTTATTATTATAGAGCTTAGTAAAGTTAATTAATTAATAAGTATTAGGTATAATATCGTTTTTAGTTTTTATATTAAAGTATAGTATCTAACGGGGTAGATTTCGTTATTAAGTAATAATAATTTTATTCTCTAGTTCTTCTTCTTCTTCTTCTTAAAGAGGTAGTAAGTCGGTTAGTTAATAGCGAGGCTAAGGTCGGAATCTTAATTACTAAGATTAAATAAGTTAGGGCTATGCGGATTCCCTTACTATTTCTCTAGCTTATTAAATAAGATCGTTAATATTTATTAGCTATAGGAGTAGTAAATAAAGGAAATAAGGATCGTAATATAATATATTAAAGTATTTAATATAGCTATAATAAGCTACGATCTCTTTAAAAGTTTAAGTAGGGAAGTATTAAATATTAAGAGTACTAGCGATCTTTTTTATTATTTAACTACGATCTTTAATTATTAAATTAATATTATTATTTATAAAGAAGTCTCTTAGCTTCTTAAGAATCGCACTTTTTATTCTTAAGAAGTCCCCTACTTCTTAACTTTAAAAATCGGTTTTAAAGTCCTTTTATAGCTCCTCGCCTATTAGGCTATCTCGATAGTAATATCTTATTATATAGAGGATAAAGGTATTAAGCTTTTTATTATTTATAAGGGCGGGTATAATATTAAATAAGCCCTATTAAGTTAAGTTAACGTAGTCTTATTAGTAAATTAGAATTAAGTATAGTTCCGTAATTTAAGAATATAAGTAGGCTAGAAGTAATATTAACTAATCGTTAGACCCTTTTTACTTATTATTAAGGCCGGTAATTATTATAATATATTTACGAGGTAAGTTATATAATAAAAGATTATTATAAGATATAATCGTTATATTATAATTATAGTATAATGTTAATTAGGGTAGAAAGAGTAGTAGGTTAGTCATAGCGATCGTTTTAATAGTAGTAAGCGGGCTACTATTATTAGTTAGAAAATTCTGCTCCTTTAACGAGGTATATAGATAGAAGGTTACTAAAGTCAGTAAAAGGTTATAGAAAGGGAAGAAAGGCCTTTTATAATTATACTTTTAATAGTAAATAGAGGATTCCGTTAGCTACTAATTAGCGATTCTTTTTAGTACTTCTCGTACCTTATTTTACTAGTCTAGTCTTAGAGTTTCTATTAAGTTAGAAGGAGGTAGATTTATTAGTAATATAAAATAAATCCCTACTATTATTACTATCGAGATCTTTTTCTTTTCCTTAGTATCTTAAAATACTTTACTATTAGTAAAAAATTCGCTATTAACGTACTTATAATTCCGAAGGTCTTATTATTACTAAGCGCTAGTACGCTAGTAATCGTTAAATTAATTTCTTAATAATTAATCTCCTCTTACTTATTACTAATTTAAAATAATGCTTAGCTATAATATATTTAAAATAAATTCCTTTACGAGCGGTTCGATTAAAAAGAAGTTAATAATAGTAATAAGGCTAATAAAGATAATATTAATAATAGAGGCGAGGTTAATAATAATAATAAAGTAGTTAATCCTTCCGTAGTAATAGTTTTAATAAAAGAGATTATACGTAATAAAGCGCGCTCTTAACGGCCTATAATTAATTAATTAGTCGTTAGCTAGCGGTAGTAGAGGAGAGCTAAGGTAGTATAAACTAAGCCGCTTATCGTTAGTTAAATAGACGGAACTAAGTTAATAAGTTAGAATAGCTAGCGAGGTAAGTCGAGGCTATTTTTTTTATAGTTATATCCTTACTAACCTGCGGTAGAAATATATATATAATTTAACTACTGATCAGTGTTAGTATATACGTAGGTAGGTTAGACCTTTTAGGTCGCGACTAGGTTAATAGGTTAGTATAGGTCTATTGCGTATGTGTGTGTGTAGGAGGGGAAGATCGTGGGCAGAGCCCGCGGTCCCTTAGTAGGTATAGGTAGGTAGAAGGGTCCGTCTGCACGGGCCCAGACTGCCTACCTACCACCCCTACCTAACTAACTAATAGGGCCCCTTTTCTGCCTCGTAATCCAACAAAATACAAGATTAGGTTTCAAGCACTAGATGTGATATATGACTGTCAAACGGTGTGGAGTGGCAACCGGGTTCCGTCCCACTTTCAGGGCAGGTTTCGTGAGACTTGGCCCTGGAACAGTTAGCGTTAAAACGACCATGGAGAATTTCTCAAAGTATAGGGAGAAGCGACAGCGAACTCAGAGTTTGTAGCTTATCATGTGGTTGAGATCACTTTGTTTTAGCGTTGGTGAAGCCGGGTGTTCAGAGTTTGGCACGGCCATGGAAAACGTGGGAGCTGTGAGAAATTAGGCTAGAGGCCAAAGCACCATCGTCACCCCTGAACAGGAGGGCCTCTTGATTAAACCTAGAATCAACGTCACAGCATCGAAAAGTTACACATCTCTATCTCAGAGCGAGTTGACTGGCCGTGAGAAGTTCAGGGGTTACATGGGGGCCTTTTTCGTTGTGATGTGTAGGGAATGTCAGCTTGTGGTAAGCTCATGAGCGAGTGCTTTCCTTACTCCAGTCAAACCCCAACAGTTGCCCCACATTGGCATAATCATTATACAAAGAATACCTCAGGCACATCCAACAACGTTGAAGAGTGGATGGCATGTGGCGGTGTTCCTTGGAAGCAAACCACTGGAACGTCATATCATAGTTGACGAATCAGTATCGGAACAATCTACATTCACCAATAAGACAGGGACACTGTGGACAACTTGGGTGCTTGAAATATTTTACTTCATTCTATCAAAGAATCGAGTTGAATTCTAGTGAAGATATGAGCTAACTGACAAGAACTCCAAGTTGCTTCAGGTAGATGTCACAACACCCGTCGCGTATGATATCCCAAATGCAAGGCCCAACAGCCTCGAAAACTATGTGACACACCTCCGCAATCCCACCTTACGCCACCATTCTTTGCTCTCTCGATAGATCAGAAGTTGCAGGTGGATGTGCTCTGCTGGCGACAGCATTGGCTGAAGCCGAAAAGTCCTACTTCAAGAGCGCACTCGTGTTGCTAGTCCCACAGGGTTAGCTCCAGTCTTGACTGCAAAAAGTATACGATCCGCTACTTACACCCTGCATGTTACCCTCAGAAGCCTGGCAACATCTCTCAGTCTGATCGTCCATGGGAACAACCTGGTCCTGATCGTTGCTGACGCAGCAGTAGATCGTCTGGGCTGCGGCGCTGTGAATAGGTGTTTGTGGTTAGTCATATTGAAACCAAATGAGATGAGGTGAAGCATAGACGAACCTGGCAGCGAAGCAAGCGGCGATGAGAGTGGCGACACGCATTTTGATAGTGTATGATTGGAAAGAGGTTTAAGTGAGTGTGAGTCTAATGAATGTGGTGACGAAGAGAGAGTGCTGGTAGATTGGTAATGACTATTGCTGAGTGACAGCAACGGGCGAAGTTGAGAGCATATTAATATCTGAGAAGATACACATGTATGTCTGTTCGTGCTGTAGGAAGCTTTTCGTACGGCTTGCTTACACGCAGCTTTGCTCAGCCATGTAAACGGGTTTTACGAGCTTGGCAGATTCAAGTCGGAAAGACCGGGCTAAACGCATCGTACCACAACGACCGACTCGTGAGCTATAGTCTAGTACACATACGGCAGGACTTAATTAAACATTCAATACAGTGTTGGGGTAGACCAAGTGATCTACACTATACAATTACACAGATCATAAATAGTATCAACCGAAAGCGAAACCCAGCCTGCCAATGACGACGTGTGTGGGGCGTAGGGACTTTTAGGGTTCCAACTCTTCGGGGTATTAAGATGAGCCGCCATATAGGCTCTTGAAACCCGGTCCCTGGCAATTAAATGTGGAACTCGCCTTGTTGCTTCAGAATTAAGGTTGGCCGAGAGTCCGACATCGTTACCGACAAGAAATCTGACACATGAGCCAGGAATAGACTTTGGGCAAATGCTAGCACGTGGACGAGTTTTACGCGCTTTCAGGAGTTTGCGCTTGTTTACAGTATATGAGAATCGCCGACCAAGAACTGCAGGAGTTGCCCGGGCGAAAAGCTTGCGGACTTGCGGATGAGGAGTTGACCCGACTGCCAACTAAACATCTGATCGACAACCCAGAAGCCGCGGTCTTACCACGGCCCTGCCGTTGCTCTATTAAATGAAGTAGATGCGCAATGCCTCGAGCTAGACCTTTTTGGACATGGAAGGTATATCGACATCATACGAGACAAACCTAGCTGCAGTGATGCGCAAAGATCGACTGACGTGCATCGCTTTGTAAGGCTGAACTCGCGCGGGTTACACCGTCAGCGCCTCAAGTGTTCTAGAAGACATATGCATGACACCACTAAGGCACTTCTCTGACCTAACAAAAAATTTGACGACTTCGCTCTCGGTCTATTTCCGTGCCTTTTTTCTACAACTGGAAACTACCGACTGAGCAACATTTCAACTTTCCCGATTCACAGCTCACAAGTCACAACCAAGCACGCCCCGGCAGAGTTTAGTTGCTAGTTCCTTGGCCTCTTCCTCGGTAGCGAGAAACTGACCCTCTCCCTTATCCCAAGTGAGTTCAGTTATCGTGGCATGGCGTTCACCGGTAGGTTCCGTTGTGTCGCCCGCACCCGTCGCCGCCAAGACGACATTCATGCGAAACTGTTCGTCCCCGGTCCAGCTCCTGTGCAAATGCACCACGAAGTCGCCGCGGGCGTCCGGCTCATCTGCGCGGCACATCCAGCGATCTTCCATTTGCGATGGCTTGAAGCCTTTGAGGAGCTTCTCGGCGTCGTTGCGAGAGACGCTGAGGTTCCAGGTGGTGGTGGCGGGGTTCCTCATGGTTGGTGATGTTCTGATGGATGATTGGGTGAGTCTGACCCTTGTGATTGATAGCGGGCCTTGTGGCAAGTCTGAATAAGGGAGAACGTGGGGCGTAAGGTGACGGCTAGAAAGTGGGATGTGGGAGATTTGAGATGGTAACAAGAATAAGGGTATTGCTCGATTTTGACTACTTGGGACGATGGAAGAGAGTTGAAGTGGGTTTTGGGAATCTCGGATTAGACCCATCTACGTACGAGTCTTGATATACTTTTCGCCTACGCTAAAGCAGTCAGTCCTGGGTGTTGGGAACTCTGGCGGCATAATCTTCCTATTGTGGACTACAAGGCAGTCGGAAGATTTGCGGTAGGCCAGGATACGTGTGCGGCTTCTGCGGGATTGGAATCGGGGGCTGAAATATGGAAACCCGCTAGGGCCATCATATCAGGGGTGGTCTGGAGTATATCATATGGCACACATGATCTGGTCCAGGTCCAGGCTTATCAGCTCAGACCACAATCTAATCCACGCAGTATTGGACATTGTGCTGAGAGCTACTTGTTTCGTCATCCATGCCGTAAGGCTTTCCTATCAGCTGTGACTGACGTGTATCGTCCAATAGCCGTCGACCCCATCCTGGTCATGCTTGAAATCGTCTGATGTGAGAGAATGGGATTGCCATTTTCGTTAAGCCCGTCGAGCCTGTCTATCGGTGCCAAGAAACACTGCGACCGCCAAGGGCTGTCCGTATAGCTAAATACGAGACATGTCTCCGCATAGCTATGATAAAGTCTTGGGGGGTTAGGGAGGATGCTAACGGTGTTGAGGCCCTGTCAATATTGAAAGAAACGATTCATAGCTGAGTCGAGGTGTAATAAATTGTGTATGTTTAATTTACTTTCATAGGACTTTCCAACATTGGTCTAGTTGGCAATCTTTTGCGGCTTTGGCTATAGTTTGTGTCTGGTGACAACTCGTCTCGTCTTGACAGAGCCAAGCTGGAGTGCTCCGTAGAGGCTTAGACAGGAAAACTTGTATAGATTTCTGGTGCCGGCAGTTAGTCTCGGTCTCGGGATGCCCGTCATGTCCTTTCTCGACTTGATGGTGCTCGGCGACTAGAAGCCCGAACCGAGATCTCAGGTACGATGCTATCTTGAGACAGAAACACTGAGAATCATATGCGACATGGTAAGTATAAAGAAAGGATGACTTCTCACCAACTTACTTACACCTTGTATCACCATAATCATCACTCTCTTTATCAGCCCAACTACCGACCTCATCTCAATCTCTCATTGACTCCGGCTGCTTTTCAAGCCTTGTCTTACACTCTTTTCTCCTTCGTCAACAATTTTTCTTGCCATTTACACGGTTTGTCGTCAAGATGATATCCCTAAACAACTTTTTCGTTGTGCTTGTGCTCCAACTATGGACTGCAGTCTGCAATGCCCAGTTCAGCGTTTGGCGCGCCGATACCAGAACCCCTACCGAGATGCGCGCCGCCGGTCTCTTCGCCCCTAGAGGAGCCAGCCAGATCCTCCAAATCGTCCCCAACGTCAGTATGTACAACCACGCAGTCGGCGCCGACAATGGCGCCAGCCGCGATAATGACGGCTACGTCTCCACCACCGCCAGCGAGGACACCGCCGTCGGCTTCCTCACCAACATGTTCAACGGCAACGGCTACGTCTACGAGATCGCGGCCGCGGCCAACTTCATCCAGGTCTCCGGCACTCTGGGCGAGTTCAGCCCGTACCCCAACGAGCAGGAGTACGCGGCGCTCGGAGGCTTCAGCTGGGACCAGGTCATCCGCTGGAGACACTACACCAACGGCGTTGCGGACGGCGGACTGCAGGATAACAACGAGTATGAGGGCCGCATCTACAACGGCCTGAGACCCACCAACTCCATGCCCAGCCTTGCTGGCTTCCCGGCCGGTCACCGTGCCTGGACCTTGTCTCCTTGGAACGCGTTTGCTCAGGGTGGTGCAGGATGCGGCGGTGGTAACGCTGCCCGCACTCTATTCGTTCGCCAGGGCACTTGCAACCCCAAGGAGAGTGCCGAGACTGTTGCCAAGAGGTTCATTGATGAGAACTGCTGGGCCAAGGACCTTTGCGGTTAAATCCCGATGACCGGCTGTCCTGTGAGCTTTCGATTTTGGAAGGGCACTCTTATTTCTGCACTAGCCATGCCTGTCGAGGCAGAAGGGATTAGTCGAGGTTATTGATGTCCTGATTAACTCAGGACTTAGGGGATAAGAATGGAAGGGATAGGAATGGATTGAGGGAGGCCAGACAGTCTTTACCATTGCTGATATCTTGAGAGTCTCATTTGTCTTCATATGTCTGTCTTAAGATATTCAAATATAGCTCGGACAACAAATGACATGTATCGTCAAGAAACCGCGTTTGCCCCCTTTGAGTATTTGTGATTCACGCTCATAATCGTTACCTCTTTCAAAACAGCCTAATGAATCATGATTTGCTCCTCAGTTACGGAGCTCCGAATTCTATGTAGGATCTCACCACAGGTAAGCCATTGGTGTGGAACTCCGGGGCTTGATTATACAAAATTGCGAGTGGCTATTGCCACGAGGCATACAATTTTGTGGCTGACCTTGAACACTAGAGGAGGCGTCTCAGATTCCACTTTCAGGGTTTGCATTATTCCGCAACTTATCGCCTGGTATCTAGGTAGTCCGCGACTGAAGAATAAGCATTTCCAGTCTTTCTTCAATCCGCCGTAACGAACCCCTAGCGGCCAAAAAATCAAATTGATAGAAAAGGCCTTTCAAGATGATGATTCGCAAGGCTCGGACGCCACCCGAAAGTACTTGCCAAGGCTCTACGAACTATCAGGTCTTCTGAAAAGCACACGAAACACCTCGACTTCGGAAGCTCATAGTGATTTCAACACCGAGAGATAGTAAAGGTACAAGAGAGGTACGCAAATACTATCAATTGCTATTAAAGAATATATGTTTCACAGACTAGGCACCAGGGAAATAATCACTATATCAGGCAAAAGGAGAGGCTAGTAAACACCGGGAAGGCTTCTAAGCCGGAGCAACCTAAAAAGCCCATATAAAAGTAGAAGCGCTTCGTTATCTGGGGCTTGCCTGGGTCGGGGAAGTCAGAGATAACTCTCATGTTTACTATCAAGCATCAAGGACAGTTTCGGGCCGAGTTTTGGATCTTTGCCAGGAGCGACACCAACACAAAGATATAACATCTATGTGGTGTGAAATGGTACTCCTAAGATTCGAGGATCATGATGCAGGGGAACTTGAGAGGGCGACGATCATCTCGTAAACGCGCAACTTTTCCGCTATTGCGAGCACCAGAGGCTTGCCGCTAGTGCTAGACAGTGCGTGAGCTCGCGTAGGCTTCCACCATCCGGTCCTGCGATACAACGGCAAATTGGTGGCGCTTTAGCCTTTTGATACAGCTGCCAAATCAAAAGCTCCAAGCTTGCCGCCGCAGCGCCACAGGGCGTTCAAACTTCATTTGAAAACGGCAATCCGGTCCCTGATTCTGTGCTTATCAGGGATTCCATCACATCCCCTTGATGACGCTAAAATCAGGGATGTCAGGTCACTTTTGGCTTGTCTCAAATGGCGATCAGCCGTTGAACCACCAGCACGGCACTTTGAGATTATAAGAGCAAGACAATTCCAGAATGACTGTCTATTTCGTCTTGGCAACTCACACTCCTTCCCACTGTTTTCCATTCCCCACCTCATAACCTTTTTCTCTACACTCCTTCACGTTGAATCTCTTATCACATAACTCCACAATGGCCACCCCAGCTCAAGCTAATAACACCCACAACAACGGTCCCATCGACCACAACGACCTCAACGAATGGAAGGATCGTTTCAATGACGTTCTCGCTCGCCCTAGCGAGCACGTCAACTCGAAGTCTCCCGAGACTTCTCGACCTTGGCAGAACGGCTTTTTCGGCTGCTTCAACCCTATCGACCTTTGCGCCATCACTTGCTGTGTTCCTTGCGTGACCTTTGGTAAAACCCATCACCGTCTTCGCAAGAACGGCAGCCTCACGGGCTATGAGCCTATCAATACTTCTGTACGTCAATACAGCAAGGTACTTCGACGTTTGTGCTAAGCTGACTTGCTTCATAGTGTCTCATGTTCTGGGGTTCCACTTGCTTTGGCCTCCATTGGATCCCTCTCGCCCTTCAGCGCGCCAACCTTCGTGAGAAGTACAATCTCCAGGGCAGCTGTCTCGTCGATCTTGCTACCGCTTGCTGCTGTGGGTGCTGCGACCTGATTCAACAAGAAAAGGAGGCAGAGTTTCGTGAGGCCCAGACTGCTATCGCAAGCAAAGGCTACGAGGCCACAGCGGGAATGAGCATCCCCCAACCTGAGCAGAAAGTCTAAGAAAGATTTCGTGCATTGATTATCAAATTATTTAATTTAGTGATGGATTGTTTATGTACATATCCTATTATCACTTGGACGTAGAGCGATTGACTGAGATAGTGGTGCTGTCCCATTTACATGAGATGACAACATTAATGCATTCTTTCCAGTGGGCGTGTGAATATTTGATATTTTCTCGACTTCGCACAGTCTTATTGGCGCTCTGTGAATCCAATCAAAGGTGATACACAGCGCGAGCTCTCTTTGATCACCAGAGTACTCGTAACCTTAAAGAAAATATCGAGACTATTGCCAAGAGATTCGTTGATGAGAACCACTGGGCCAAGGATCTCTGCGGCTAGATAATGAGGATCAATTATGCTGTATAGCCTTACAATATAGAGGAAGAGGTACTTCATATCTGGCGGCCTCGCCATGCTTTTCGAGGCAGGGGCGGCAGATCACGAACACGGCATATGCGATCAAGTCTACATGATCAATGATTCTGATAGGAGAGAGAATGGAATACGCCAAGGGACACTTCAGGGTAGCTCACACAGTCTTTGTCATTGCTAAAATGATATGGGTGTTATTTGTTTTCTCCAAGGCATTTCTTCATCGGGAGACAGCAAGGATATTTAGTAAGAAAATGCATTGATGAGAAAACTTCCGCCTTGTCGCACGTGATTGACTCAACAATTCAAGTAAAACTCAGAGCCGTTTCAGCCGAGATGAATTCCATCAACTCAAGCAAACTCCTTGAGCCAGCAGCCGTCTCTATCAATACCCACATACGCGGACAGCGTCTTTCTTTCCATCACAAGATTCTCATTGTATCATAATCAACGAAGCCAGACTTCTTAAATATCCCTTCGTCATTGATTCCCAAACAGCCTTCACATCAGAACTTATGTTGATTCTTCCAAACGGTAGGAACAGTTGGCCCCTTGTCTTTAGCGAATGAGGGGCCCATTCAAAGGAGCTCGATACATCAGCTTGAAAGAGATCAACACCTCGTCTAGCATATCCAAAGTGTCCTTTCTGCAGCCAAAACACCGAAGCCTTTCCCGTATACTGACTGGAATTGGATGCGGACTTTCATCTCTGTCAAGCCAAGAGTTACTCATATAGGTGAGGTCGAGATCGGTTGCGAAATGAATCAGAGATTCTCCTGAGAACTTTTTACCAAGGATGAGTAAGCACTGCAAGAGCCATGTGAGACCATTTGCGTTGAAGCCGTCTTCTAGAATATTTCGAAAGTACTTGAACTGTAGTGCGAATTGGCTTGTCGACGCCAAAGAATCTCCATCCAAGGCAGTGGGTTTAGAGGCTATGGATGTATGTAATAGGTCTGCACACAGAATTTCGGGTATCACATGGGATTTCCTTGGCTGCTGCTCAGACTGAGCCGAGATTGTGCTTTTCAAGATGAGATCGACAACTTGTAGAAGTCTCATCTGTACCTTCCACGTGATCGGTGTCGACTTGAAAGGCCCCTCAAGGGAAGAGGGGTCTGAGACGGTGTCAAGGCGCGATAAGGCCCCTGTAATTTCTCGCAGAGACAGAATCAAGTCTGTCTTGTGAAAACCTGGGGCTCTGGGCGATTTGAGGAAGATACTCATCAAAACCACAGAATCGCTGAAGTACCCTAGAACTTCCTCGTTGCTTGGCTGCGGCTGAGACAAAGCCTGACGGTATTTTGAGACAAACTTCCCAACGAGTATTGCAACAAGACAAACAATCTTACTGCTGACCTTTAGGACTTTCTTATTTTGAGCGTATATTCCTCTCAGGGAATGTAGGTATTCCCCAGCGTCTCGTGCGGAGTTTTCGGCAGTGCTGATAACAAGCCTTTCCAGTTTCTCTTCGATTGAGAGCATATAGCTATCGGTCGTCATGGACCAAAGCCTAGCACCTTCAGCCATTAGGGCTCGAATAGAATGGAGTCGACACCAGTCAGAGTCCCTGAAAGCCGCGAGCTGTATTGGAGTGAAGCTGTTGAACACGGACCCGGCAGAGGGTGTATTTAAAGCTTTGCCTTTCGTTGCCTTAGCCAGGAACGCGATACCGTCCAGGTCGTTGTGTAAGACGCAAAAATGGGTCAACTCTATTCGAGAGCAAAATCTAGCCAGTCCCATTGTCGAAGCCCCATGCTCAAGCAATGCTGACGCTAGGTGCCAGTTCCTCAGCAGCATGGCCCGACGAAGGGTGGAGCAATAGCATCCAGAGGCATCGATATCGTTTGACGGATATGATGCACCATCATTGACTAGCCATGTTGCAAGCTTGAATCTTTCTTCCGATACATTTTGTAGTACAAGGTTAATCTCATCACCCCTGTATGGTGGTCTCAAGCCCTCCGCTTCTGGACGAGGTCGCGTCTGAACAGCGATGTCGAAGTTCCCCATGAGACAGGCACGACGGAAAATCTGGTTCCGCATTCCATCTTCGATGCGAATCGAATTCACCAATCTTTCTCGGAGTTGGAAAACAAGAAGTGAATTAAGCTCACGAGATTCTACCAATACTTTGAGGATAGAGTAGACTCTTACGTTGCTAAGTGACTTGAGATCCAGTCCGCTATTGAGGTGCGAAGTAAACTTTCTCAGAAACATCTCGTGTGGGACATTGCTTTGCAGTGTGTAAAGGAATGCCTGAGATATCGATGATGGAAAGTCCACGAATTGGTGTATGGGATATTTGGGGAGGAGCTTGAATGTTCGGGGTACATCTAGGGTAACAGGGAAGCCTTCCAGGACAGCAATTTGTGTCATTGTCGCATCCAATTCATATGGCCCGGGGGATTCGATAGACCCTGGAGAGAGCTCGATTGTAGAATTATCGTGAGCGCTTAGGGCGCTGGTATTCCTCGTGGGTGTCTTGCTGCACTTCGCTGGCTCAATATGGGATTCCATCCATTTGGTAAACTCGAAGGTGTTTAATAATACTGAGATCGGGAGTAGGTGTGAGATCATGTGTGCCTCTATAATCGGACGTGGTGATACTGGAGGGTTATCGCCCGAGGAAGGTGATAGTGACGAAAGTGACGACAGTGATTTGAACATCCGACGAAGTGCCACTATGCGGCGGAATTGTGAGGTGAATGAAGAAGCATGTTTACCCAAGTTGATAGCATGATCAAAAATTGGGATATGGGAGTTTTGCACAGACCAGAACAAGCCTGCAAAAGCAGCAGGTTCTTGGGGTACTTCCACATCGGCCCAGGCCGCCGCTACCAAGGGATGGGTTCGGAGATTCGAAAGGTCAACCTCACCGATCAGATTGAACCACAAGCGTTGAGTAGATGGCTCGATCGTATACCGTGTGTGTAGTAACCAAAATTCCTTTGCATATGAGAGGAAAGGATGGTCGGGAACAACAATCCCCGTGTCCTTGGAATTTTGCGCAAGAATGTGCCCAATCTGGCGGCTGCGTCCCTTTGGCTTGAAAAAACTCCCCGCTAATCTTAGAGAACTCCGTGAATCGTGGAATGTTTGACGTATGATCCCAGTCGAGATTTTCCCAGCGTCGATTTCCGGAACCACATTTCTTGAAGAGTTTTGCTATCCGGGCAGTACTGTTTGGCTATCCGGGCAGTAACCCACTTTTTAAACTAATCAGAGCCTGCCCTCTGAACTCTAAACTTTTTTACCCCGCTATACCTACTTATAGGCTACTTAGTATATATATATAGTAATTATATAAAGTAGCTATAAGTACTCTATACGTACTATTATAATTACTTATAGTCGTAATTACTTATAATTATAATTATTTATAATTATAATTACTTATAGAAATAGATAGTAAAGTAGGTAATTAAGTAGGTAATTAAGTAAGTAATTAAGTAAGTAATTACGACTATAAGTAATTATAACTATAAGTAATTACGACCGTAGGTAATTATAACGGTAGGTAATTACGACCATAGGTAATTATAACTAAACGTACCTACGGCTACTTTATATAATTACGCTAAGTAGCCTATATATAGGTATAGCGGGTACGGGTATGGGGTTATGGTCCGAGCTCTGTAGCTATGAGCCCTTATTGGTTCGAAAAGTGGGTTACTGCCCGGATAGCTAAACAGTACTGCCCGGATAGCAAAACTCATGAAGATATCTTTGGAGTGAAAGTTTTAGCATGCCAGGCAGATAATGTACTCGAATCGAAGACGTGTGTGCCCAAATACAGGCTCACAAATCAAAAATCCTGTTGGGCTTCACCCAAGTAGTGGGCCACATTCGGGTTCTTGCGAGTATCAGGGTCAGTTCAATCATGCAGTCATTCTAAGTCTCTTGCACTATCTTTCGAATCAAGGCGTGCGGTAAGAATTGGGATGTGGCCTGAGCTAGCTCCCGCTGGCTCGCGCTGAACTCAGGTCACCCAGTGGAGAGCCATCAACATTAGCAACAAACTCCAACCGATGTAGTTTAGATGAAGTTCATGTAGTAACACCTCATACCAAGATCTATTCATTCGGGTAATTAAATATCTCTCTGTAATCATGGGGGCATCGGAACATCACGCTAAATAAACCGTCAATTCATCAACCTTGACTCATTTATCGTAACTCAAGGTTCTCACACGAGGCGAACGAAGTGTTCCATGACGACTAGCAACTTCCATTGCGCCTACTAATACTACCAATCGGTAATTGGCGGTTACACAACCGCCAAGTCGGGAAAATTCTGGCGCTATGACGATCAGTCCGAAAAGAGGAGAAGTCTGGGGGAACCAAGATCATAACGCACCTCGATGGAACCCTGCGCGAGTGTTAGAAGAAGTGTACCGAGAACCGAGAAACCGCAATTGGTGCGCATCACATACGACCCGCCGGCTGAATGCAAAACTTTCAGAAACCTTCGTGAACAATCTTAATTTGACCCCGGAGCCGCAAAATCCGTTGATGTCTAGGTCTACAGGGGGATATTGTAGCACAGGATCATACTCTTCAAATTACTTTCGGCAATATGGGATGTAGTATTGGTATCGGTAAACCATGCGGCACAAACGGCAGTCCACATAGAGCATAGTCCAGTTTCACTTTTGTTAATCCACGAATGCCAGATTGATGAGATTCGTATCCCAGTGCAACTTTCTCGGACTCTCTCGCATTGGCGAGCAACTGCCGGTCCACAACTAGGGGAGACCGGATTGCAATCAACGATTAGATAGCCAATCGCTGTCAAGTCAAAATACACACATTTCTCATATATATAAAGATCGGACGACTGCCAACTATTTCTAGTCAAGGAGTTCGTGTTACAGAGACTCAAGCTTTTTTCATCAACTGTATATACTCCGCAACGCAAAGATGATGCTCAGAGCCAATGCGGGGGTGGTTTCGACCACTCTACTGCTCCTCGCGTCTGCGACGGATGTCATCGCCCAGACGTGCGACCTGCCGTCTACCTATCGCTGGACATCGACTGGCGCGCTGGCCACACCCAAATCCGGATGGGCCTCGCTCAAGGACTTCACCACCGTCACTTACAACGGTCAGCACCTCGTATACGCGTCGACTCATGACCAAGGCTCAACCTGGGGCTCCATGAACTTTGGCCTCTTTTCCGATTGGTCTCAAATGGGTGCTGCGTCTCAAAATGCAATGACCCAATCCGCCGTCGCGCCTACCATCTTCTACTTCCGTCCCAAGAACATCTGGGTCCTCGCCTATCAATGGGGTCCGACTCAGTTCTCTTACAAGACGTCGAGCGATCCCTCCATTGCGAACGGGTGGTCCGCGGCGCAGCCCATGTTCTCCGGAACCATCTCCGACTCCAGCACCGGCCCCATCGATCAGACGCTCATTGGCGACAGCACGAACATGTACCTATTCTTCGCGGGCGACAATGGCAAGATCTACCGCTCTAGCATGCCCATTGGAAACTTCCCGGGCAACTTTGGCACCGCCTCGACAGTCGTCATGAGCGACACGACCAACAACCTCTTCGAGGCTGTTCAAGTCTACACCGTCAAGGGTAAACAGCAGTACCTCATGATCGTAGAGGCTATTGGCGCCAACGGCCGCTACTTCCGCTCCTTCACGGCCACCAGTCTCGGCGGATCGTGGACGGCCCAGGCCGTGACCGAGAGCAACCCCTTTGCCGGCAAGGCCAATAGCGGTGCTACCTGGACCAACGACATAAGCCACGGTGACTTGGTTCGCAGCGATCCAGACCAGACCATGACTATCGATCCGTGCAACCTTCAACTGCTCTACCAGGGACGGTCCCCTAGTTCCAGCGGCGACTACGGCCTGCTACCCTACCGCCCGGCAGTTCTGACCCTGCAACGATAGGATTCCTCCGCCGGGCCTCAACCTCCTGGACACCTGTGGCACTAAACTTAACACTAGAGACTGTTCTTGATATTCTTGGATCCTCCCCTAGCTCAGTGATGGGCCAGACAGCCAATCGGGAAAAGCATGTACGGAGTCAGTCCAGGAGAGTGTTCAGGCATCGATGGGCTTCCCTTTCACATGTAAATATTGATCAAACATATAGCACCGCTAGGCCAGGAGGTCTTCACTGATCGCCTGCCAGTGAACATAAATTATTATTACCAAGCTTTCATGCTTTTGCCTCAAATCTAATTAGATCATAAGTTCAGCTTCAGCCATTGGTTCTCCTGTATGAAGGCCTGCGATGACCTTGCCACTTCATACAAATACGCCATAAACTAGAACTAATATGCCTCACGACAATAAAATTCGTGATAGTGATATCGAGAAAGGATGGACAGTCGGTCACACCCATCGTACTTTCTGCACACCATCGGATGAGATATGCATCAAGTAAGCAGGTCCAACATCCTTGGCAAACCTGTTGGTTACATGCGCTCATATGCATTTCCTCATCTTTGGCGAACCACGGCGCCTGAACAGGCGGCATCTCCTTGCACTTACCCCGCACTCGAGATGAGAGACGTCAGATTGTCGCTTGGAGAAAGGGTTTGCTAACGCCGCGTTTATTGCTCAACTCATACAGGCTATGGCCGCCCCGTCAAGCTTTCCCAACGTCTTTCAGTCAGCTTACTAGATGACAACGTAGTCAAAATCAATATCATGCGGCTATTACATACAACTACATTTGAATTGCGAGAGTTCTCCGGTACAGACATACCTCCCTACGGCATCCTGTCCCATACTTGGGGGCGTAACGAGTTCACATTCAGAGATTTCCAACGAGCTGGATACCGCGGTGGGATCACGAAAATCGATGGCATGTGTCGCGTCGCTCGAGACCAAAGGCTTTCCTGGGTCTGGATAGACACTTGCTGCATAGACAAGAGCAGTAGCACGGAGCTGTCTGAGGCCATCAATTCTATGTTTGCATGGTACAGACGGGCTGCAACATGCTTTGTGTATCTTGAAGATGTTCCTGGGGGTTATAAGTTTAATCCCAAAGACAAGGTCTTTGCCAATAGTCGCTGGTTTAGTCGCGGTTGGACCTTGCAGGAATTGTTGGCGGCGACCACAGTATTCTTTTACGACCGGTCCTGGAAGTTCGTGGAGTGGATTGAAAAGTCCGGTGACACTGACGGTAGAGCCCGTCCATCGAATATGGTACTCGGGAAAAGGAAGATAAGCCAAGTCGATAACGAGAGCTTCGACATGAATTCCAACATGAATAACTTCGCCTCGGCTCTCGGCAGTATAACGAACATAAACTTCATTGCGTTAACCAGAAAATTCGAAGATGTGCATCGGTCCTTCTCAGTGGCGGAGAAGATGAGTTGGGCATCGAGAAGAGAGACAACCCGTTTAGAGGATAAGGCCTACTTCCTCATGGGCCTGTTCGATGTGAATATGCCGCTGCTATACGGAGAAGGTGAAAAGGCTTTCTTTAGGCTTCAAGAAGAAATCATCAAGAAGACTGATGACGAGTCGATATTTTCTTGGGGCTATGGAGAACCTGCTCGGTTTGAAGGGGGGTTGTTCGCCAAATCTCCGGCCGACTTTCTCGGGTGCCGGAATGTCACAATAGTCGAGACCGCGGGCAACACCCCGCACTACTATCTAACGAACAAAGGTCTGCATATTCAGACACGATTCACAAATACGCTACGGAGGATGGGAACTTTCATCTACGCCATGCTACACTGCACGGACAGATATTTAACTTCGGGGAAGAATTGCATAGCTATTCCCCTCTACTATGTGGGCAACCTCATCATCCGCCCACCTGGTGCCGTACCTCTGTTGATTGGCGAAGCCGACCTCGGCACAGAAGCTGTCTATCTTTATATCCACGTCTCCGGAAGTTTCGACAGCTTCAAGACAGACTTCCCAATGCCGGGACATATGTTAAGACGGGTGGAAAAGTCTACAACTGTTCAGTTCACGAGCGCCCCAGGCAACATTAAGCTTGCTGAGGTGTACCCACCCAGCTGGTATCCGCTGTGTACCACATCAAAGTCACTGATAGTAGTACAAGACTTGGCGTCACCAACGACAACCGCCACTGTCTGGATGAGATTTTGGGATCTATCATCTGGCCTCGATTTCGCCTTACGACTAGATCTAGAGTGGGAGTTGGTACCTTCCCACAGACCAGATCAGCTTGGGCTAGCGCTGGTGTCCGTACAACCACTTGTGAAACTCATACCGCAGGACATGTATCTATTCGACGAGGTCTTTCATGATGGGCTATCAGTATCGGAGTGGGGAGAGAAGATATCATGGGGCGATGGTGAGCTGGGTGCTTCCTGGGCCCAGGACGAATTCGATTCCAACATTCGGTTAACATTGCCTCCTTCAAAAGGGGATACGATTCTGACAAAGAAAGCTCTCTCATCTGAAGAAGCACGAAGAAAAGTAAGAATAGAGGAAAGATTTCATTTAGTGCAAGCGGCCAGGGGGTTGAAGAGGTGAACATACCTCGACTTGTAACTCAGGAAGTGGATATTAGATTTAGTTATACCCAGTGTAGGAATCATGGATGAATAGGACATAAGGTGAATGGTTGGATTCGTAAATTCCACAGTATTCCAAGTTCAATGCTGTGCCATCCTACTCTATTAGCGGCATGCGCGTGAGCACCGTTATCTGATTTCACGAACGCATGCCCCGCACACAAGCGCGCAGCGACTGTTTTATTTCCTACCCATCAGCCGTGATCAAACCAACAGACGCGCATAAGATGTTACTCATTACAAAGTATTCATCCCATGGCTGACGTGTTACGGCAGGCCACCTCGCGCCTTTGTCGCAGCCGCGAAGCCTGAAGGTGATGTGGTCTCACGACCGGCATCTCCCCACCTGAGTCCGGTGAAAAGGCGCCAAAAATAGGGGTCTCGGACACGCACGAATGGGTGCGGGGGCCGCTAGTTCGACGTCCGGGCCTCCGTACCTGGGGCCCGGGCGTCTGACGGCAGTCCGGTTGCTAGGAACGAACATGAGGTGGGCCTTGATCGCTTGACATCGGACTGTTCATTGCGTCCAGTCTGTTCTTCTTTCGGTAAACTATAAACTTCATCGATATCCTTCTCTAGAGTGCACTTAACTTCCCTTTTTATCTTTCGCTCCATATCCCAGCTAATTCCCTGTATTTACTTCTACATTAAACCTTTCAGACACAATGGCGAGCCCTGCTGGAAACATATCCTTTGAGGGTAGGTCTTGGAAACTATGCACAATGGCTGGATAATGACTGACTGATTCGTTCAGACTATCTCGGCCTCTCTGGCTGCATCTTCGAGTGGGCCGACAGCTACGACTCCAAGGACTGGGACCGTCTCAGGAAATGCATTGCCCCTGAGCTTCGCGTAAGTTATCCGTCCCACGGCGATGCTTTTTACTGCCTTCGAAACTGCACGTTTGTACTGATCTAATGCAGATTGACTACCGCTCCTTCCTCGACAAGATCTGGGAGGCCATGCCCGCGGAGGAGTTCATCGCCATGATCTCGGACAAGTCCGTCCTCGGCAACCCCCTTCTTAAGACCCAGCACTTCATCGGCGGCACCCGCTGGGAGAAGGTCTCTGAGACCGAGGTCATCGGACACCACCAGCTCCGCGTGCCCCACCAGAAGTACACCGACGCCTCCCGCAAGGAGGTTGCCGTCAAGGGCCACGCTCACAGCTACAACAAGCATTGGTACAAGAAGGTCGACGGCGTCTGGAAGTTCGCTGGTCTTGCTCCCGAGATCCGCTGGTCAGAGTACGACTTTGAGGCTGTCTTCGCCGATGGACGTGATTCCTTCGGTGCTGAGGAGACTATCGACAAGAAGAACAATGTCTCTGTTGTCGAGAAGGAGCTCAAGGTTGCCGCTGCTGTTTAAATAATGTCAATGTAATGAGGGAATACCTCCGGTCATGGGAACGGCGAATCGGGACGTGTAATTTACGATGGGTAATTAGGTTCATAAGTTAAGCCCTGAATGAAACATGGCTACACCTGATTCAGTAAACAAACTACGTGGTATCATACTGGCTGTTAGCCTCTTTGATCAGAATATCAAAATCAGATGATCGCCGGCACAAAGACCTAGCATCCCAGCGCGCTTCTGATCTGGAGGAGCAAGTCCATGAGCAATAATTTCAGTTACCACGACTCAGGCGTCTGGTTCAGGGCCTATGAGTTTGGTCCTGTCAAGTTCTCTCCTACCAGCGCTACTGACGAGTGGGGTACGTACGATAAGGATGTCAATGCCTTCACTAACCCCAGCAACCTTGCTGCTGGTGGTTTTTTGGTTCGCCCTAATCGTCTTACTCTACATAAGCTCTCTGGTACCGACTTCTACCTCAACTGCGGCTAGATTAAGGTGACTACCTCTCGCATCACCCGTGGCATCCGCGCTTCCACCAAGATTGATTCGCGCTACGGGCCTAAGGCTAAGGATTTTATATTGCTTTTCTCTTTTATTCGCACTATGTGTAGTGGTAGATAGTTTTTGGCAGCCGATGTAGGCGCCCTTTACCCCTTGAGGGGTGGGACCGGCGTTAAACAATTCATCATCGTCGTCATGCTCATCATGCGCGCTGCTGAAGTCCAGCAGGAGTGAGCTATCTAGAGACCGTCCGATTAACGATCACGGAGATGACAAGCGATGCTTATAGCATCAAAGCGACGAGGATTGAATTAGATGTTTAAAATGGCAACTTGAACTCACAGATCTAGTAAACACCTTTTTCACCATGTCAATGTATTTTATTTGAGACATACTTTTATATCCTATAGACATCCACATTCAGGCTTTCTGGGTCACCCATCGATCACATTAGGCATTAAAGCTGACATGGACTGTTTCCTAGGCTTTGTCTTGTCGGAGTGAACTAAAAGCAGGTTGACCTTTTGCCGAAGGCTGTTGTACCTCATTAATTTTAAGATTGGAGGAATGCTTTGTAGGGACGATCCCTAGAAAGGTCGCCGCGCACTAGCAGTACAGAAACTCTGAGTCAACCCAAAGGCATAGTAATATGGTAGTACATACATGTGTACGTTTTGGTGCATCCGTGGCCTTCATCGTCACACGGCTTGTGGTCGAGTTCCCAACATATGCTTCAGAGCTCTTTTCTGATACGGTATACCTTACGACAGACTGACAAGACTTCAAGATGAGTAAAAACTTCAAGTCATGAGACGTGAGAATACTTCACATACATGTACTATTGAGATGATCATCAGCGACCCCAGCGCCGGGAAGTCGTGATAGCTTCAATTCTAGATCGCATTGCTGACAAAGCATACGTCACGTGAATCGAGTGGATCAAGCTTAATGATGACATAAGATGGGGCTTTGGCGGGGCACAGCTCGGCAGTGCACGGAGCAGCAGAGGCCCGAGCCATTGACGGGAACTTGGAGAGCTCCGACGGAGTCTGGCGAGAGAGGTCGGTTTCGCAATGATTCTCTTGTCGACAACAGCTTGAACAGCCTCATCTTGCGACACGAAGCGGGACTGGCCAATTTATGTTCGATATTATTCTTCTAGAACTCTAGAATAGATCAAAGCTGTGGGCAAGCTAGAATACCTTGAACCTCGGTTAGACAACAGCTCCGACAAACCCTCGAAGCGTACGGATACCTTCGAACCATCATCATGGACTACGTCGACAAGCGACTCCAGGAGGAAGCAGTGAAGCTGCACGTGGACCAAGGGCAAGTCAACTAACTCACTCTTCTGTGGAAATCAGTCAGCTAACCTAATCACCCTTCAGCAACGCCTTCTTCACCCCTCTTAACATTCTCTTCCTCCTCGTAAACATCTACACAATCTACGTCCTCCTCCGACCGACCCCGCCTGCGGTCCTTCCGAAAGAGCCGCCCGCGACCGTCTTCCGCGTCTTCAACCCGCGCACCCTCCTCCCCTTTACCGGCGAGAACGATACACCCATCTACCTCGCCGTCCGTGGCCGCGTCTTTGACGTCTCACACGGTCGCAACTTCTACGGACCCGGCGGACCCTACTCCAACTTCGCCGGCCGGGATGCTTCGCGCGGCCTGGCACTCGGCAGCTTTGACGAGGATATGTTGACGGAGGATCTGGACGGCCCGTTGGACCCGCTTGAAGGACTGGGACCGGACGAGATTGAGGCGCTGCAGGGATGGGAAGAGAACTTTGACAGCAAGTATCTTGTTGTCGGCAGGCTTACTGCCGTCGGTGATGAGGAGAAATAGACTCAATACTGGTAAAATTGGTAGAACTGATAACGTTGTGTTTCCCAGCAGGGCTTCAATAGACTTAAATGTTGAAAGAGAGCTCTCTTCGACGAGGTTTCGCAAATTTCTGATACTATCGGTGTCACTCGACTCGAGATGGATAACCAGTATCCAAGCCACTTCCCTTTGTTCCACACGCTATACAGTGTTTGAGAACAGGTCAAATATCTCTTCAATGCTCGAAGACCGCACAGAAAGTTGGACGCGTTCGATATCATTGTGACATCGCGGACTTGATGACCAGCCAAGCGCCCACGGCTCTTCCCAGTGCCTCGAAAGAGACTGACAGCCAGCCCGAAGAATTAGATTCCACAACATGCATTGTTGCGCTCCCCATTGTTAAGATACAATGACATGACGCAAGGGAGCTGCGTGGGGAGGCAGCCGCCAAAAGAGGGCCGCTTTTAGGTTAGTCAGATTATAGCGTCACCACCAGGAGCCAGCGAGGAAAAATTGTGAGTGAGATGAAATGATGCTGACGGCCTGACAGTGGTGGCTGGACCCCTCCCTTCCCCCTGTCTCTTCCGAACCAGTTTCCTTTCTCTTCCCCCTCGAGGCTTGCGATGAAGCTCCAGCGCAGGCAGCGATATTCAGGAGATTGGATTCGCGTGGCTTGACGATTATTTTCAGGCCGTTGTTGCAGCCTCCGAATGACCGTGCCACGAATCCACGAGTGATCCTTCGCTCTGGACACACTGTTGTTTCCCTCGACCAGTATCCGTCCATTGCGTGTGGTTAACTTACTGCCTCCGGTTCCAGCGGCATCCGGGTTGCCGGGGAAGCTGAGCCACGGGGGTTGGGGCGTGAGATGAGATGAAGTACCCGGATGTGTGCGCTTATGTCAACTCTCTGTTGATGGTCTCGGCAAGTTGCTCTGGAATGTCGATTGACCAGGCTGCTAAGACAATCCGTCTCAGACTGAAAGCGTTCGATGTTCTTCACTTTCCTCAACAAGAGCACGACGATGCGCCTTCTTCACAGGCGACCAAGATGTCACAACAGAAGGCCGTTTCGTTCTCCTTCTCGTCTTCTTCCCGTATCCCACTCTTTACAATGAAACCAGAGGAACACAGCAGAGCTGGATGTGTGGCTGACGGTCATCCAGCCAGCCCAGACGACTGGGGCTTATGAGTCTCTAAAACTAGCCCCGGTTCGTCGAATCCGGCAAGGGTCGCAGATCCTCCGGCGCTATGCTCCAGTCTGCTTCGTTGTCCCGTCCCGATTCCATGTCTTCGATCTCACCCACGTTCCTCATAGAGAAGCATCTTTCAAAGTTTGCTCTGGTTTCCCTTGCGGAACGTCCAGAAGCAAACACAGCCCCTGGACAATATTACTTCGTGCCTCGACCAGTATCTTATAACCTTACACATCTGGTTCTCAATGCATGTCTATGAATGGTTACATGTACCTGCGCCGATGCTCCGCCTTCAGCCCTACATATAGGCAAAAAGAGAAATGAACCAAACAACAACGAGGAAAGGCAAAGAAAGAAGGGAAACAAGCTTCCCTCCCCCTAGTCGCATCGTCTGCACTGCACCGCTGCATTCCCACCCTTCGTCATTCTCTACGCTCTCCCCGTGCCCATTGTCTCCATGTGAGAGGTATCCAAGCCTCAGACTCCAATCCGTCAATCCGTCCGTTGTTGCGCTAGTGATTCCAGCCATTCCTTTGCTCTAGCCCGGCTCCATCTAGATTCATAATCGTTGTTCCGGACGGTGTTCCTTAAAACCCCCCGTCACGCCTCCTTCATCATTCCTTCTACTAAGTACTTGGTATCTCTGCGAATTTGTTTCGCCCACTGCCGCCGAACTCAACTAGACCCCTTGACCTGGCCATCACCATCTCTGGCGAGCAGACACGAATGTGTGGATACACCACAGAGAGTCTTTCAGACGACCGAACCAACAGCACTGAGACACCGCCTCAACCTGAATCGGAATCCAATTGAGCGAAATTCGAGTTAGACTTTCATCGACGCCGCCCAAGTGCATGACGCGCATTGTCGATCCCTAGCTCTACAGTAGTCACCACCCAAAAGTGATCTATCTTCCGGCCCCCAAAACCCCTGGTTGTTAACCATCAACACCATCTCGAGATTAGAACAGAGAGAGCGACACTCCCTCCAACTCTTCACAATGGCGTCGGCGCGGAGGAACACAACGACAAGGAGCTTGCTGAGCATTCTCCTCCTCGCAGCACCAGCTCTCGCAAAATACCAAAATAACTTTGACCTCTACCCAGCAGCCGCCCAACCATGCCTCTACGCCTCCTCAGACGCAAGTAAATGCGACGGCGACACAGTCGCAACAATGAACAAGTGCCTCTGCAGCGATGACAAGGGGAAATTCGTCACAAACGCAGCCACGTGTCTAGGAAAGGAAGCAAAGGATACCCTCCGCACAGTCTATCAATCCATGAGCACCGCCTGCTCAGACTCCAAGACGCCGATATCCATAACTGAAGACCAATTCCTCAACCTCGGCGCGACAGGCGCGACAGCATCGCTATCAGTAACTTTATCCACATCAAAGACAGCTACGCCCACTACCATGATGACGACCACCACAGGCGGAGCAACCATCACCCTCACATCAACACCTACACCCGCGACATCGACTCCAGCACAGGAAGACAAAGGCCTAAGCACGACCGCCAAAATCGGCGTCGGCGTCGGCGCCGGCGCAGGAGCCATCGCCCTTGTCTGCCTCGCCGCCTTCATCTGGCGCATCAAGCGAAGCCGCGACGCCCACGATGAGTCCCACCGCCCAATGCTCGGCGGCGGCATCGGTGCCACGGGCCACAATAACCCACAACACGGGCCCTTTACCGAATACAGCCCGCCCGCGAGCGTCGCCGGCACTGGGGCGGGTGGATACGCCACGTACACCGGCGCGCAAGAGTACAAGAACGAGAACAAGCAGCAGCAACCAGGCTGGAGGCCCGTCTCCGAAATCACGGCTACGAGTCCCGGTGGACAGACGTGGGCGACAAATTCACCGCAGCCGTCGTATGCGCATCTTCAACCGCAACAAGGGCCAAACTTGGGTGCTTGGGGCCACCACCCGCAAGCTGCGTACGTTGCTCCGCCGCAGGAACCTGCTCAGCAGGAGGGTGTGTTTGAGTTGGCTTCGATACCTGTTACGTCGCAACCTCCTTCGCATGTGCCGCAACCGCCGCCTGGTGCTGTTGAGATGCCGGCGACGGAGGTGCAGCCGCAACCTACGCGGTATCAGTATCCATCGCAGAGGCAGTGAGAGAATAGGGGTGATCAAAAATGGGCATTAAGGGGTGTTTGGGGGATGTATAAACTACTATGATACCTTGGGAAGCATTTACACTCACGGGGACTTGGTGTTCTGGTTCCTGGTAGGGACTTATAGATGGGGGAAAAGATACGGAAAAGCCATGAAATATAATAGCACCTTTGATCCACCTGAACCTTCGTCGTAATTACCCCAAGATTGAATGCACGTTGGAAATAAGTTCGAGATCTTGATGGTCAACTTTACTTGTGTGGCTCATGCAAGGCTAAAGGATGCAACCTTAGTTATAGTTAACTGATACTCATCGCATTGATTTTGACTTGGCCTACTGAGGGCTACTGTTGGTATCCCTATTATAGGGTAGTTAGTTCGAACCGTAGTTAACGAAGAGATTAATTAAACTATATAAATATCTGCGTAGTAGGTATAAAAAGGAGGTTCTAACTATAAGTTAAGCTAGCTACGATAATTATAAATAGGGCCCCTAATTAGCCCCTGCATAGTCGGCTATATACTGCGGTCGAATTAGACTTCTAATTTAATACTAACTTTCTCTTTTTTTTATTAATTTAATTACTGCAGTTAGAGGTATAATTCGACCTCGGGCTTATTTACTAAGTCGTCTCTTTTCCCCCCTTTTCTCTACTCTTTTTATATAACCTATTCCTTTATTTATATAATAACTTTTTTACTACTTACGAATTACTCTAATCCTTTATTTAGTACTGCTTTTATAAAAGCGTTTATAAGGTTATTTTTATTATTAATTTAATAGATCTTGAGTATCTTGCGCCTTTTATATAATTACCTAAGGGTTATAATATTAATTATAAACCTCTTTTCCTTCGTCGTTCTTAATTTAATAAGGTATTTATATAGCGAGTAAGAATCGGTATAAATAACCGTTAGAATAAGTAAAAAGCTAATTCGATTAGTAATTCTTTTTAGCGTCGTTAAAATTATATAAAAGAGGTTAACGCCGTTAACTATATTATAAACCTCTAATACTAATATACTTCTCGTTACTTATTTATTTTTAGTTAACGAGTAGTAGATTATATTACTATATATAGTAAATTCGCTCTTACTTATACTCTCGTTAGTTAGGATAATAATATACCCTAATTACGAAGTAAGGTTATTATTATTCGTAAATAACTTATTAATAAAGACGTCGAGCTTATTAGTTATAAAATTAATTAAGTAGTAAATAAGACCTCGATCGAGATTCGTTTACTACTACTTAAGCTACTTATTAAGTACTTTAATATCTTATTTAGTTAGATCTATAGCTTACGCTACCTTAGTATAATTAAAAATTACCTTAAGCTAATAAATACTTATAATATATACCCCTTGCGCGAGCTTAGCTTTATATTACTTCTTAACGTTAATTACGTTTAAATTAACGAGGTTGATCTTCTCGCCCTACCCCTTTTATTAAAAAACGACGGTTTCTTTTTTAATTATAAAAATCCCGCTATTAAATACTAAGGGGGTATTTATTATAAAGACCTCTTTTAGCTTCGCTACGAAGCCCGCTTTTTAAAGCTCCTTATCCTCCTTCTTTATAAAGTTAATATTAAATAAGCTTAATATATCGTTAGTTTATATTTTAATAATCCTAAATTAGTCACTTTCGTACTCCGTAACTAATAAGTACGAGTTATATATAGAGGTAACTATTAATAGTTAATTAATATAAAAATCGTAGTAAGTAGCTTATTAATAAGTACCCGATTTTACGAGCCTATATAGTAGCTTAAGTACTTTAATAATCGTGCTTTCTAAGTACTTACTAGCCATTTCTTTTGGTAAATAGGCTAGGATTTTCTTTATAAGCCCTATAGCCGATTAGGTATATACCTAGGTAATATTATAGCTCTAAATCTTATATTCCTTTTTCCGTAGCGATGCTATTAGTACTATTATTGATTATTAGTTATAGCGCTATATAATAGGTAATTATATAAGTAGCGTCGCCTTTTTAATATCGCCGTACCCCTAAATTATATATCTAGACTTCTCGTACGGCTAGGGTATTCCTTTCTTTTTAATCTTATAAACTATTCGTAATTTAAATATATAGAAGTTTATATATTTTTCTAAGTTATATAAGATAAATCGATAGACCCCTCGATTACGAAGAGTATTTATTTTAATAAGATCTAATCCCTTATATAGCTTTTTAATAGTTATAATTACGCCTTCCTTATATAGTTTAACCGCTAGCTTAAAATCGGCTTTTTTTTTTACTATATAAAAAGTATTAATTACCTCGTTATTAATAATAAATTGCTACGTTAGGGCTTATTATCGTGGTTTTCTACGACGTCTTACCGGTAGTATTAGTACCCTTTTAGTAATTTCCTCTTCCTCGTCGTTTATTAATACTACTACGACGATTTTATTAAGGATAATTTCCTATATTTTTACCACGGGTTATATAGTTTCCCCTAGCTCTTTTTCTTCTTATAAGTTAGAAATCACCTCGTTAGGATTTATATAGTACGGTCTAACTACTATAATTAATATTTCGAGAGGCTAGTTACGATCTCTTGCGACTATATAAGAGCGCTCGTTAACGGAAATTAACTTATATAGCCTAGCCTATTATTAGGTAATTTCGCGCTATACTCGTATATTTAAATTTAGTAATATATTTAGATTATCCCCTATATCGGGCCTATTATATATAGTAATTACCTCGTTAACTTATTTTTTTATACTTACCTTGCGCAGTGCTTATATTACTTTTTTAATTACTTAGGCTCGTTAGCTTATACTTAGCGATAGTAGCGAGGCTAAGGTTGTTCTTAAATATACTCTAAATACTAATAGCGTTAATATAAGTCCGTTAGGCCCTATAGTATTGTTATAGTATTTAAGTACTATTTAGAGGTATTTATTATCGGTAGAATCCGGATTTTCTTTTTTAATAATTCTAAACGCCCTTTTTAACTACTAGTGTGCCCTTTTTATTTTTTTAATATTATAGTACGCTTTAACGGGTACGACTTTTAGCTATATACCGTAGGCCGTCGCATTATCCCTAAATTTTACTAACTTAAAACTAGTACTAGCGTTAGTTCTAATACCGTTTAGTAGTCCCTAATATATATCAATTTAGCTTTTTCGCAAGGTTACTTATACTATTTTTACTTATAAATCCTAGAGGAATTGCCCTATTTAGAAGGATATAGCTACGTCGATTATATATAGTACTAGCCGACTATTTAAATAGAAAATATTAACGACGATTTTTTAGTTAAAGTTAAGTTTATTACGCAATTTAAATTTAAATTTGCGTAGGCTTTGCGCATTTATTTAATATTAATAATATACTTTCGTTAACTACTCTAGCGCCCCTATTTCGATATTATTATTACTTAATTACTTTAGGAGGTTATTATAAAAGATTAGGGCTATGAGTACTTAACTAGCGAGGCTATAATATAGGTATAGGTATATTATAAGACTAAAGCTTATAGAGTCCTTCGTAAGGGCTCTACTTTTTAAAAAGCTTTTTTATAATAAGATTTATATACCAGTTACTAAGTTATCGGCGTCTTATTACTAGCTGTATCCCGAATTTATTATAATTACTCCCCCCTTACGTAACTTTAGTCCCTAAAATTATTACGTAATATCTTCCTTTAACGCTAATAATAAAGTTATTAACGTCGTTATTTATAATAAATTCTATAAGGCGTTAATAATATCCTTTCTTACCTAGGAATAAGGTATTACTCTTATCTCCTTATCTAACGGATACTTTATTATTATTATTTAGTAATAGCGCACCGACTAGTTACTAAGTTAGTAATATATATTCGTAATAAAGTATTCTAACCGTCGTAATATATAAGAGCCCGCCTAACCTCGCGATTATTATTATTACTAGGCTATTAATTATAGTAAAAGATTCTTTATCCGTTACTAGTTACGTATTTACTTTTTCTTCCCTCTTTCTATTTAGCAACCGTTCTATAAATTCTTTCTTATATAACTATACTTTTTTTTTTATAATATTCTAATTCCGTATCGTTTCCTAATTATAACTCTCTCGCTATACTATCGCTAAGTATTTACCGAAATATTTATTATTTTACGTATCTAGGATATACTTAATATAGAATATAATCTTAAAAAGGGCTTCCGTAATCTCTATAGTAGTGCTCCCTATATATACTACTTAGCTAGTCTATATTACGATATTAACGAGCTTATCTATATCGCTAGCGCTCACGTTACTAAGTATATTATTTATTAAATTAATAAAAAGAAGTGTTCTACCGTAAGTCGTCGAGTCCTCGCTAATTTATTACTAAAATATTAGCTAACGATATTTCTTAGGTTCCCGAGGAGCTATATAGCACTACTTAGTTTACTTAGAATACCTTTATAAAGTTTTATAATACTAAGGAATAGGGTAGCCTTAATTCTTATAAGCGCGGCCGCGTTCTCTATATTTTTAGCTATATTATTAATATATAAGAGAAAGTAGCTATTTATATTACTAACCCGTTAGTAAGTAATAAGGCAAAGAAGGTCTACTTTAAATAGGCTACTTTCTAAGAGCTCGTTACTAACCGCGAGTATTTAAACTTATTAATCTTAATTATAATAAGTCGTTAGCGATCGTTCGGCGAATTTTCTTCTTACTAACTTAGATTTCTCTTTTTAAGCTAGTATTCTTAATATTAATAATAAGATTAAGATTATCTCCTATTTTAATTACCTCTAGCCGGCTTATTTTTATAATAATAGCCGTATAACTACTTTATAAAATAACCTTAACGCTCTAGCTTAGTATTATAAAGAGATTCCTAAGGGCGTTATTATTATATATATTTAAGAGTTTTTTATTTTCCTTACTTTTTATAAACGCGTTACTAAGTTCTTAGTAAATAAGGTACTTACTTATACTGTTACTATATATAGCGCTGCCCCTATTTCCTATAATCCTAAGACTTAGACTCTTATTAAAAAGCGTACTCTTATTACTAACTATATTTTTAATAATAATAACGAGCGGGACGACTTCGGGTTTAAGTTTAATAAGTCCTAATACGAGGATACTGAATTTAAAAAGCTCGGTAGTAACTTAGAGAATTCTTTTTTTTAGCGTTATAATAAGCGCCGCTATTTTAATATTAATAATTTATTAACCCCTACCCATAACGCTCTCTTTAGTATAAACGAGGGTACCTTAGCCCTTAGTTATATTACTTTAGATCTTAATAAAGCTAGTATTATGCTCCTCCCGCTCTAAGTAAAGGCTTTATAACGGCTTAACGAGGCTATTACTTATATTAAAGTTAAAGCTACGGGTTATAATAAATAGTTCGACGTTACTAAGTTCTTTACGAATATTAATATTACTAAGGTCCCTTAGCTCGACTAAGACTACGAGAGTATCGCCTCGAATAACGTCCCCTGTCCTTAACCCGTTATTAATAATAATAGTATTACGGCCCCTACTTTACTTCCTACTCTACCTCTTATTATAGCTCCCGTTATACCTCTTATTATAGCTCCCGTTATACCTCTTATTATAGCTCTTATTATACCTCTTATTATAGCTCCCGTTATGCTTCTTATTATAGCTCCCGTTATGCTTTTTATTATAGTTTTTAACGGCGACTAGGTAGTAAACGCTCTACGAACTATTATTATTAATATATATAATACTCTGCGCGACTTTAACTACCTCTTTTTTATTTATTATAGTATTAATAAAATTAACGGCCTTATTTTAAATAGTTAACTAAGTACGCGCACGAAGCCTCCCCGCTTCTTACTTACTAAGCGGACTACTATTACTAACTATTAAACTTTAGAAGTATATACTAGAGCTACTACTATTACCGCTAATATTACGTAGGTTACTCCCCTTACGTAGCTAGATCTTAATAATCTCTTAGTAACGTATTACTAAGGGTTATAATACTATATCTTTTTTTTAAGGATTGCGCTAGGCTAGATAAAAAGGGTTCTATAGTATGTTATTAATTAACTTATTTTCGGTAACCTTTCGCTACGAACTTAACGTTTATTATCCTATTTTATATATACCCTTTTCTTATAGCGTTCGAATTTATTAACTACTTCCGCTACCCTTTTAAAATACTTAATAGGCTCTTACGTATTATATTTAATAAGCTACCTAGCCTATTTAATAAAATATCGTAAGTTTTTTCCTTCGCCTTATATTACGACGATTTTTTTAACTTTTTAAATATCTTACTCGTCTTTTAACTCCGGGAGATTTGCTATTTAATTACCGACCGTTCGGTAATTTCCCTATAGCTTAAGCTAAGAAACTAAGAAAATATTATATATTCTCTAATACTACTCTAATAAATATACTTAATAAGCCTATTTCCCTACCCTTTTAACTATCGCTATTTTAATATATCTCGGCGCTAGTTTATTATTTTTAAATCGTATATTTTTTATTAATAAGCCGACGACCTCTCTATAATTAAACTCTTTTAGGGTATATTTTTTATTATAATAAGCTACTTAGCTCTTAGAGGCTTATACTTACGCTTACGTAGCCTAGGCCCTAATCTCTTTAATTTTTTAAACCCTTTCCTAAACCCCCTAGATTATAGCCTTATAATTAGGTATATATTTAACGTACCTAGGGTAGTAGCTATATAGTACTATATATAGGGATACTTTTATAATAAAGTATTAATTATTATTATATATAAACTCGGCCTCTTCTAACTACGCTACTTACTTATTTAGCGAGCCCTTAGTATAAATCTTTAAATACTTTTTTAATATTTAATAAGTTCGCTCTATTTAGCCGTCTATCTATAAGTAATACGTAATAAATAGTTAGTAATACATCGCCCGTTCTTTAATAAACTTTTTTTAAAATATACTTATAAAGAGCTTATCTCTATTTATAATAATACTTTTAGGTATACCGAATTTATATTCGACCTCTTAGTATAAGATACTTACTATTTATATTACGTTAAGTATCTTAATAATAAGTAGGAACTTTACGAACTTTATTATATAATAAATAATAATTATAATATTATTATACTCTACGCTATTATTACGAGCGCTTAGTAATAGCCCCGTAATAAAGTCTATAGATATTTTTTAAAATAAGTATAAGGGTAGTAGTAATAATTATAGCTACCCGTACGGTTTATATTTTAGGGTTATAACTCCTAAATAATACTTATAGTTCTTAACGTATTCTTAAATATCTCGTTAAATATCTTTTTAATAGAACTTCCTTTAGATTAGCTCGAGAGTTTTCGTAGCTCTTATATAACCTACCCTATAGTTATTATAATATTAATAAAGGATCTCTATCTAAAGAGACTTTACTTAAAGAATAATGAGTCTTTTTTTAAAAAATAGTATACCCTATTTATTAAATAAATATGCTCTTAGCTTATTAACCGTAGTACGAACTCTTGTTAATTATAATATATAAAACTCGTCTTTAGCTTATAGTTCTCTAACGAGCTCCTTAATCTCTAATAAGAAACGGGAAGCGAATACCGTTTTACTTTTTATAAGCTCCTTTATAACGGGGCATAAAATATACTATTTTAATATAATAACCCTAGCTCTATCCAACTCCTCTTTATCCTTACTAAACTATTAACGAGCGTTTATTAATAACTTTTTTATTTTTTTACCTCGAGTTATTATAATAATAACTATTATTATTTTATTAGTGCGCCCTATAATACGCTACTAATATAAGGGAGAGGATTCCCCGTCCCTAGAGCTAGTTAATATTTAGCTAGGATTGCGAAGGGAGGCCTTAACTACTTAAATATATACCTTAATAATATTATTTTATCTTTTTAAGCTAATTATCTTTTACCGGACGTTAGGTAGTAATTTATTAATAAGACGTAGCTTTTAAGCTAGCATAGGGAGGACGTTTTTATAAAGCACTTCCCCCTCTATATAATCTAGCTTTTTAAATAGACCGTTCGCTAGGTTCGTTTTCCTTAGCTAGTATTTTAAGTTAAAGTTAAATATTAATAGTTTATATACTTACCTCGCAAGCCTTTTTTAAAAGTCCCGTACTAGTGCGCTAATTACTCCCTTAAGTACTTAATAGTTTATTAGGATTATAAACTTTTATAAAAGGCCCTAGAGGTAGTAAGCTTAGTACTCTAGCCCTTTTATTATAGCGAGTAGTTCTTATTAACCCGTGGCCTATTACTACTCCGTATCCGTAAGCTTTTATAATTAATAAGTAATAGGTCGCTATTCTCTATTAGCTTATTATAATAAAATTATTATAATAGCTTTAATTAAAGCGTTAGTTTTTATTTATATAATACGTTATAAGTTTTAGTACGTAAGTATAGTTACCGAGGTAAAAGCAACCTTTAGCTAATTAAACGCCTCGTCTACTTCCTTAGTCTATTAAAAGTCCCTTATTTACCCCTTTTTTATTTTTAATAATACTATTATCGGTATAACGATACCCGAGTATTTAGTAATAAACTTCTAATAAAAGTTATAGAACCCTAAGAATACTTAGATATCCCTAATAGACTCTAGCGCCTTTTAGTTAGTAATTATTCGTACTCGCAATAAGTTAATTTCGATTCCTTTTAGTATAATAATATAACCTAGGAACTCGACCCTCTTTTAATAGAACGAGCACTTTTTAATATCCTCCGTATACTACTCCTTTATTATTAAATAGATTATTAAATCGTCTATATATACTATATAATAAGTATTTAGTAAGTCGGCGAGCGCTTAGTAAATATACGCTTAGAACGTCGCGGGTGCGTTCGTTAGCCCAAAAAGTATAATAATATATTTAAAATAACTATATTAGCTCCGGAATACTATTTTTTATTAGTCTTTTTTTTTAATTCGGATACGGTAGTAAGTATCCCTAATATCTATTTTTAAGATTTATTTTACTTTACGAAGCTTATTTAAGAGCTTATTAATAAGTAGTAGTAAGTATTAATTTTTTATAATTACCTTATTTAGCCCGCAGTAGTTTACGTAAAAGTATAGCGTACTATCCTTTTTTAGTACGAAGAGGATTAGTGCCCTAGCCTTACTAACTAAAAGTATAATACGACTATTTACTAGGTTCTTAATAATATACGCGCAAAGCTTATTAAGTTATTTCTTACTTAACGAATAAATAGGACTATATAGTAGTTTAGTACTTAGAACTAAGTTAATAGAGTGTTCTGCCCCGCTATATAACTACGGTCCCTTTACTAATTACTCGTTAAACGTCTCTATTTTTAATTAAAGTTCTAATAATAGACCCCCTCGTAGTTTAGTCTTTATTACCTCCGTAATACTTCTTATAGTAGTAATATATAATATATACGCCCTCTCGCGATTCTTAATAATATTACGAGCTATTGCTTCTAATTCGGCGACTAAAATAAGCTCGTATAATTATATATTCGTCGCTATATTAATACGAATACCCTCCTAGCTTATTAATAATTACGATAATAAGAGGTCTACTATTCCTTTATCTTTATTAACTATAGTAAATAGTTACCGAATCTTCCTTAACTACTTATAGTAGTTAATAAGGAAGAGCGTTAATTAGTAAGCTTTCCCTTAGCCTACGGCTTTACCCTAAAAGTCCCTTAATAAGAGAGCTATAGTAATAGCCGGGGTTAACCCTAAGTAGGTTACGAGCCTAGTGCTAATAATATCTATCTCGGAGTATATATCTATATTAACTTCTATTAGCCTTTTAATAATACCTCGCAGAACTATTACCCTACCCTTTATAATTATTTTTATTAATACCCTCTTAATACTTAGCGTAAGCGTATTAAGTATATTACCTACGCTTATTTATTTTTTAATGAGTTAACCTTTATAATTCTTAGCTCGGTAGTAACCTATTAAATAGTTATTAACGTTAGCTTCGATCGGGGGTACGTTAGCTTATTATTACCCCTACTTCTTAACTTATTCTTTTAGTACTTACTAAATATATAGCCTATTTTATTATACGTAAAGTACTTAATATTACTACTATAACGCTTTTATAATAGCTCGGCGCGAGCACTTTTATTATATAGCTTTTATAATATTACTCTTAGCGAGTCCCTAGAGCCTAGCCCCTTAGAGCTCTCCCTATTCTTTTTTTTATAAAAAGGGGATATTCGACGCGGTTATTTTAATAACGGATATAGCCTCTTTTTACTATCCTTTTATAACTAGTCGCCGCCCTTTTACTAATTTAATAACTATAATTTATTAGCCTCGTAGGCTATATTACGTACTCTTTTAATTAAGACCTTATAACGAATTAGATTATTCTATAGTTAAGATAGTAATCTAAAAAAGAACTAATATACCTCTACTTTCGAATTCTTTATATCTTTTATACTTAGGTTATAATAGATCGCTAACTACTTAATAAAGAACTGGGTAGGGGTCTAGCCCTTTTTTAACCTCTTTGTCCTTAGCTCTTTACGATATTCCCGTTCCTAAGTCTCGGGGTCTACGTATTATTAGTAAATAAATACTAAGAAGTCGCTCTAAGAGAGGGGATCTTAAAAGCTCTTTTTATAATTACGCTATTACGTTTATAATAATAAGGATATTTTAAATAGGGCCTATTTAATATACTATTTTATAGTACTTTCTGTGCAAAGCTTATTACTTACTTTTATAATAATAATTTAGTTTATTACCTAGGTACTCGTAAACTTTTTTTTAATCGGTTTATAGTTATAAAAAAGAGGCTTTTTATATTCTTATTAACCTAGACACGTTACTAGCCGCTCGGTAAGTTATTAAACGAGCTCCTCGTATTAATACCGTTCTTAGTTTCGATCTTTAATTATTATTTTTATTATTTTATAAAAATAGGTTATTATTAGGCCCATAGGGTTTACTAAACTAGCTATCCTAGTACTACCCGTGCCTTTATACGTACCTTAACCTCGTACGTTTAGTAATCGGTTACTAATAAACGCCCCGTTTATAATAAATAAGGTCTTTAGGGTATTAACGGGGTAACTAGCTCGTAAGGGTAATCTACCCCGATTCTTTTTTTTATTTAGCTCTTTTATAAATATTAATATTTAAGTAGGACTCGCTTTATAATAAGCTCGTTCTCTTAAATAGAATAGGGTTAAGTAATTAACTCTAAATAACTATAGCTCGTCGGTACTAACGGCTCTTTACTAATAGCTAAGCGTCGTTTCGTTAACGTTCCGTTCGTTTTTATAATTTATTATTACTTATATTAATTATTTTATAAAAATAAAAGCTTTAGAATTATAAAAAATTAGGGCTATAAGTACTTAACTAGCGAAGCTATAATATAAGTATAAGTATATTATAAAATTAAAGCTTATAGAGTCCTTCGTAAGGGCTCTGCTTCTTAAAAAATTCTTTTATAATAAGATCCGTGTACCGGTTACTAAGTTATCGGCGTCCTATCGCCGGCCGCATCCCGAATCTATTATAGTTATATAGCCTCGTAATTAACGGGTACCTAAATCTCCGGTATAATTTTCTAAGCTTACTTTTGATTAAATAATTAATTAACTTCGTATCGTTAATAAGCTTTATAAACGCATACCCCTATCGTCGTTTGACTATCTCGAAGTACTTATTACTAAAGATTCTATTCCTCGTATTATTAAATATAATACCTAGTCGATCTATATTTTTTAAATATAGGAGAAATAGGGTATTAACGGGTAAAATATAAAAAGTCATCGTTTTAAAATATATCTCTACTTTTACTATACTTAGAGTAACGATTTCCTTACTTAGGCTAAAACTAATCCTCGTAATACTTATTATTAACGTATTAAGCGTTACTAATATAATCTTTTATAATACTTAGAATTACCCTTTTCCTCTAGTTAACTATTACGATACCCTAGTATTTAGGATAATCCTATAAAAATCGTCTAGGCCGTACCTTTTGCTCGCGTAAAATACCTATATAAGCTTAGTATATAAGGGATCTAAGTAATATAAAAAGGACCCCTCTAGCTACCCCTAGATTTACTTAGTATTATATTCCTTTTTTTTAAATATTAAGAGAGATAGCGTCTTCTCCTTAATTATTAAGAAAATAGGCTTCGGCCCTATTAGATTTACCCTTTTAGCCGCCTTCGTATCCGTTATCTAAAGGACCTTCCCTTATTATTTATAAATAAAAGCCTACTTATTAAGAGCTTTTACTACCCTCTATTTATTTAGCCTCGTATATCTTCCAGAGGCTAATAGGGCAAAAAAAGAGTAGTTAATATCGTTAATTTCGTCGTAATTTAATTCGTTAGTATAGGGGGTAAGATCTTCTTTATCTTCCGAATCTCTTATAGGGGGTATATACTTTAGGCTACTATTTTAGCTACCGTCGCTAGGTTCTATACCTCTAAATTTACCCTTATATATAACGAGGAATTAGTTAAACTAATAAGGGCTAGTTTTACTATTTACTACTCTTAACTTTTTATACTATTTATATAATTTAATACGCTCTTCCTCAAAGTAATTACTTAACTAATATTTATCTTTTTTATAAATATAGTATTGCTTTTTTTATTACCCTACCCGTGAGTTAAATCTCTGCTTATTTAACGAATCTAGGCCTCTTTACTAGCGATTATTATATCTAGCCTCTTTTCTTTTTTTATTATACGTTCGATCGACTTAATATTATTAATAAGGGCTATTATATACCTAAAAGTAGGTTTAGCATAGTATTTTTATTTTAATATTAAAGCTAGATCTTAGCCTCGAGTAGAGCGTCTCGTAGTCTTTAGGTACTTAGTATAGGGTTATTTTTATTTTTAATATACGCTAGACTACGGTATAAAAATATCCGACTTTCTGCTCGTTTATCCCCTTATTTAGCTAGGTTTTTACTAGCTTATTGATTTAATTAATAAGCTTTTTAAGGATCTCTACTTATAATTTGCCCTCTATTATCCTAACTATAAATACGAAAGAAATTACTCATAGCTTAGATAGGAGCTCTAAGTTCTTATCGTAAGTCTCGAAGTAGCTTTAGATTACGTTAATTATATTAAAAAAGTCGTTTTAATTAAAATTACGTACTGCTTTATAATAATAATTAAAGGCTTTACTTATAAGTATAATATTAATTACTAAATAGTACTAGTGTTCCCTAATTCCGACTTTTTTATAATAATTATAAAATATCGTTAGGGTTTTTTATAAAACCTTATACTTCCCCCTAGAGTATAATTTCTCTTTTAAGAAGATCTTTTTAAGGTTTATAAATTACCTCGTATTTACCGCTAGATTTTCGGTATTTATATACGATTCTTACGTCGCTACGTATTATTAATAACTTCGGGTCGTTTACTTCCTTTTTTATTAGCTAATCGGCACCGAATTTCGTATTAATAATAGTAACGAGTTATAAATCGAAATAAATAAAATTATTAATTATCGTACTTCTAGTATTATATTTTACCCCGGTATATCTTTTTATAATAATAGATTTCCGTTAGTAATTATAGGAAGGAAATTTAAGTCGTTTACCCTTTTTTTAAATTTATTAAAGCGATTATATACTCTATCGACCTATACTTCGTTCTATAGTACGAATTCCTCTTTTATAATTATTATTATTAGTATTTTATATAGCTCTTATAATTATAATTACGCTAGTAATACCCCTCGCCTATAGAGGAATTTATTAACTACTTTTATAATTCTTAAGCTTATACTTACGAACTATTCGCTTAGCTAGTAACTAAGGTCGTTTGCGATCTTATAGAATAGGGGTTACTCCTATAGCCCCTTTTTCTTATAAACCTTAGTTAAATAGATTAATATTACGTTAATTTACTCGCCGTTAGGCTAATTTACGATTCTATATATCTACGTCCCCTAATAGTCCGGGTTAATATTTACCTACTTATAAGGGATTAAAATTCTATTTAAGATCGGGTTTCGTCCTCTTTTTCTTTACCTTAACTTATTAAGGGTCGTGCTCTAGTTTATACTTATATTAATAGTTACTAGCGTATTTAATTTTAATAAAAATATATCTAATCCGCCCGTTAGTTATAGCAAATCCGTACTTTTACTACTTAACGAATTTATCGGGGTCTAGGAGATTTTATTTCCTCTCGCTATCTTATTACTACTCTCGTTTTTATTATTTTTAGTAATTACTACTACTTTTCTAAATTACTAGTTATTATACTTATTAAGATCCTCCTTTTTATTTAATAAAAAAAGGTAGGTTTTAGTAGTTCTTTTTAATAATAATAGCGGTAGACGTTTATATTACTATAAAAAGATATAGTAATTAGTCTCGGGATCTTTATTAGTTACTAATTTCCGCTATCCCGTATACTTCTAGCCTCCTAAGCCTCGTGCTCTTTATAATTTCTAA
The DNA here is from genome assembly GCF_023278565.1 of Colletotrichum lupini. Classification (NCBI taxonomy): domain Eukaryota; kingdom Fungi; phylum Ascomycota; class Sordariomycetes; order Glomerellales; family Glomerellaceae; genus Colletotrichum; species Colletotrichum lupini. The sequence goes on from NC_064676.1 coordinate 570,392, forward strand.
ATAACTTCCTTAGTTAATTTCTTAAAATTAGTAATCTCGCGCCGGGAGCTAGTATAAAAAAGAAGCTTTTTAGTAGCTTTTTAAAGGATTCTTTTCTTTTCCCCTTAGATCCTCGTCTTTTTAGCCTTTTTTTGAGTTAATAATAATTCTAGCGAGAGGTCGTAGGACTATTTTAAAATAGCTGCTTTTTTTTTAAGTTAATATTTAAAATCTATAATACTCTTAACTTAATACTATTAGAACCTCTAAATCCCCTCCTCCCTTATTAAACCGTCTCTTATATTATATTTTTAAATAATACTTAGGGGGTAGTTAAAGGAGTTATAAAGAGGTCGTTTAGATTACGGGCTTAAAGTCGTACTCATAAGATCCTTATAATAATAAACTTTTCTATATACTATAAATCTCTTAGCTTAATAACTCCTATAGGGTTACTTTTATTACTAAGTAAGAATATTTATATTTAGAAACCCCTTTTTTTAATTGCGCGGTACTTTTTTATATTATTTTATTAAGCTCGTTCGTTACGCTAATTAATTAGGCGGGTAGTTATTACGTAAGTATTTTTTTTTATTAATTTAATTAGTTAATTTTTAATTATAGGCCGGCTATAGAAAAGTCGTTTAGTAAAAAAGCTACTTAGGGCGATAGTAAAAGGCTAGTTACTTAAGTAGTTTTATTAATTAACGTAGTTTAATATAGTAAACGTCGACCTCTCGTAAGTAATAAAGGGCTATAATTACTTAATTCCGTATAGTATTCGAGAATTGCCTCCTTTTTCGTCTATTTTTATAAAGTTAATTAGTACGAATTTCTTATCCCGTGCGGTATTAAGAGGTCGTCTCTTTTACGTAGTAAAATACCTTACCGATCTATAATAATAGAATTTAATTACTAATTAGTATTAATATCTTTATTATAAGGTAGTTAGTTCGAACCGTAGTTAATAAAGAGATTAATTAAACTATATAAATATCTACGTAGTAAGTATAAAAAGGGGGTTCTAACCGTAGGTTAGGCTGGCTATGATAATCGTAAATAGGGCCCCTAATTGGCCCCTGCGCAGTCGGCTGTATGCCGCGGTCGAATTAGACTTCCAATCCGACAGCTACTAATCGTAGAGCTCGCCTAAATGCTATCGGCTATGTAAACTACTGCCTACGCAGCAGTCAATTCGAGATACTCGCACGGCTGGAGTCTGTACTGAGCTAAGCTCATATTCTCACTTTAAGGAAGAACCCATGACTACTTCGAGCCGCCGCCCGAACTGCCACCAGAACCTCCACCAGACTGCCCGCTAGAGCTAGACGAGCCGCTACCAGAGCCACCACTGGACTTGTAGGTCGGGTGATTGGGATAGTTTCTTTGCGCAGCAGCCGCAGCCTTCTGAACGAACTTCTTCTAATATTTCTGTCAGCTCTGAAAACACCTCATCGTTGTCTTTGATGTATAAGGAAGATGCACTTCCCGGCTTCTCTTACATCCTTGTTCCCCGCCTTGATACGGGCCGCAGCCTCAGGGGTCATCTTTTCCTTGACCATTGTGATTGTCTTGACAATATGTCTGTCTTTTATTGCAGAGTATGTTGGATGTGTTGATGTTGATTGGGGGTCGGTCGATTGTGTTTATAGCGTTGTTGAGTGCTTTAAGTGACGATGATGATGATGACAATGATGTTGTTGTTGATGATGATGAAACGGATATGACTCCAGGCACATTCTTTCCATTTTATATCTCTTTACAGTAACCAGAGATAGGACATACACGTATCAGTGAATTGATTGCGGTGCCACTAAACTGGCTGCGGACTATCTCTCTCGTGATTCACCGTCTGCTAACGCAACATTTTGCGACTTATTCACTGGCTTCTCATGGTTCAGACATTGACTTCACATAAAGGTCAAGTGGATTGCTGACTTTAGTATTGGCGTTAAATGAGTGAGCTTGAAGATAGGTGGTGTCCACCTGATAGTTCGGCTTTGAGTACATGTATGTCGTGTTAGTGATCAGACCCAACCCTGAAATGAGTACATATTCATATATGAATCCACCCAGCCTGTCCCTGCTTGTATATACTCCTGAATGTTTTCACACAGGATACAGATATGGCTTCAAGTATGACAATTACGGCCGGCGAGAGGGAGAATATATGATTGAACACGGGAAACCTTATCATCGTCACTCCCGACTCGAGTCGCTCATGGGCCGGTCCTCATTTTCGCACGACGATTCTCGTGGCTACTTCTTGGCGTCCTCTTCAGAGGAGTTCTCGGCATTTCCACGAGTCTGTCCGCCAGAGCTTGAGGAGCCACTACCCTTATTGGAGCCAGGCTTCTCCTTATTGTCCCAGCCCTTTTCCCCCTGGAATAGTGTTGTTAGTTTTCCTCGAGCAAGTCTTTTAGCATCTAATGCAACTACTAAGGGGCCTCGCGTTCTTTCAACTTACCACGCTGGGCATTGTCAAAGTCTATCGTGATGGAATTCTCCTCAAAAGTGCACAATGAGTGTATGGTTTTTCTGCAGGTTGACAAATTCGTCTGTTTTCGATGGTCGTGAGCCAGGACAGAGGAGCCAACAGGACGACTACACGACACCCGCTCGACTATTTATGTCTTTCATCCTCGCATGGGAAATCTGTCTAAGCTGGATATCTACCACGTAGTACAGCTGAGGGGTCCGATTACATCCCGAAGAAGACCGTCTGGAGACCTTTCACATGGCAGAAACTATGACGTGTCGGATGAAGCCCTATTCATCATGAAGGGGAATATCATACCGCCAGGAGTTCAGGGGCTACACTAGGTAGTACAGATGCTAGAACAATGCTTACCCACGCCTCTCAGCTGACCTCCCAAAGTTGAACAGCTTCTTGTCCCGCTCTCTTTCTTTCTTTGTCTAAGCAATAGTTTGTCGAATGAGCTTCTGGGACTGATCCCAATCCCTCTGTGACGAAGCCTATCTATGATTCCTAAACGGTCTTGTTGGCGGTGACCGAACAGCTCAAGAATAGTCGTCGTGGTGGCTGGAAACTCTCCGATTTTGTCCAACTGAAGAGCCTCTTCCTATTTTTCAGGACTCCCTATTACAAACCTCTTCTTTTCATGCTTGAGTCATCTAGTACATCTTATGATTTCCATGGATCCTATGCGATCGAAATGAAGGGCATGCAAGACGTTGCCCCTTGGCCAAGCGGGCTTCTGAGAGTGGACGAATCGTTTCGATTGAGATCCAAGGTGAAGCTGTTTCTTCTCTTCCGTTGTTCTTCATTCATTTCAAAATGTACTCAATGGCAACTCGTGGTGGGTTTTACTCACTTGCAGTCTGCGAGACATGGCCTGTCGAAAGTCGAATTGGGTCCTTGGCAACACCAGTGGGTTTCATTTATGTACACCTGATATCGCTTTCATCTTCCATCATGATTCGATACATCAATGCCTCTATAAATTAACGTACTCAGAGGAAATCTATACTGCATAAGGTAGCACACGTGGAGTTGGTGTCAGTACCACGATGCATTGTTATATTATCGCGTATCTACTTTAGGAGCTTCCTCTAACAGAGCTATCTACTAAGTGATCAAGTTACGTTGTCAATACTTGAGCAATATATTTCAATGCTTTCAACAGACGACTAGAGCCTGTTCAATATTACCGACATTGAAGGTAACTTCTCATCAATATGGCCCCACAAGCTCCTTCTGAGCACATGAGATATCTTCAGAAGTCCGACGTGTAGTGTTATTGACCAGAACCATCGCTTGAGATATCGTGAGAGCGTTTCCCTGGGGTTTCAGTTTCCGTCTTGCTATTTAGCCCGTATTTCGTAGCCTTGTTGTCAAATATTTCACCTGTTGCTCTATCCTATAATTCCTGCGTTAGTTATCTAAGATATTCAGGCACATACATTTCACTGATTCGCTGTACTGGTTGCAGGTCTGGGACAGCTCGTACCGGTCGCTCTGGGGGGACAAGAAAACTCCCCGAAACTAATTCATCTTTCTTTTGATGTATATTTACTTGTTCCGCACCTTCTTCCTTTGCATATACCGTATTCTGGTGGCTCTAGAAGTACTGTTAGTCCCATCGAACCTTCGGCGTAGTGTTTGAGTGTTAGTAGCTGCGCAGCCAGTATGGTGTCCTCTCTATGTCTCCTTACCATGACTAGTAGTGTACCACGTCGGAAATTTACTTGAACTTGGTATTTGTATCTGCAATTTTCAGGTTCAATGATCCGTGAGATGAATGGTGGCGTTTACATGAGGCTAGAGTCCCAGCGGAGAAGAACTGAAATTCAAGAACGCGAGTCCCGTTGGCCATTTATGCGTTCTGGTCTTCTATTTCGCATCAAAGGATGCAGATTTTGGGAGCATCGACTTCCAAAAGGTTGGGAGTTCTTTGGGTACGATTCATTGTTCGTATTTGTTTCATATGACGGCAAACAAAATTTGTTCAATCGAGATCTGTTCACCACAAACAAAGGAATGATGTTTACCAAACCCAACACACCGCTAGAATCTATTGTTTAGTAGCCCAATGACTTTACCCGACTGATGTGGTTAAAAGAACGATGTTCATTCTGCTACAGCTACAGCTATAGACATGAATACATCCATAGCGGCGCTTCCATAAGATTCGGAAACGCCATGTTGACGCCTACTTATTGCTTAACACAAGGACTCCTTGACAACAAGTATAGGATAACACATCTTCTCGGACGTGAGGAGTACACGCAAAGATAGTGTGACACGCTGTTCACCTTATCAATCGGTCTCCATTATTCGACAGCGAAGTCAGGCGTAATCTGATTCCACATGAGCTGTCACTAGGTGAATTAGGCCTGTAAGAATGCTACTTATCATGGCTTGCTGCCTAATTGTCTATTTGTGAAGTGGCTTGCCTGGCGGGGGCTTCTTCGTCCACGAGCTGCAACCAGAATTCTTCCTGCTTCGCCGACTGTGCTCTTGGCCAAAGGCTCTCTTCTAGTTTCCGTGAGAGCCTCTCTCCGAGCTTGTGTCGCGGCCTCCCCTTGAGCGTCGGCCGCCGCCTCCCCTTGACCTACTGCGACTCGCTGCCCCTGTGCTTCCACCGCGGCCTCCTTGGCCTTGGCTACCCCTGCTTCCACCGCGGCCTCCTCTGCCTTGACTACCCCTGCTTCCACCGCGGCCTCCTTGGCCTCGGCCTCCCCTGTTTCCACCGCGGCCCCTTACGGAGTTTCCACGAGAATTGCCACTGCCGTCCGGGACATCGCTTGGCACATTACTCTGATTAGAGGTAGAGCTGCCGGCAGCGAGACTATTCTCGGCATCTTCCGTCTCAATCCCGCTCGTGGCACTTTGTCTCTTTTGAAAGGCTGCTTCAAACCTCTTAGCGAATCCTAACATCTGCAGATTTGGTCAGCATCAGTCATCCGCACACCAATGCAGTTGAGTATTTTGGAGCAGAAAATATTTCATACATCCCTCGGGTCGTCTTTTCCGTCTTTGTGTTTATTGGCATTAAATTTTACACGTTGCACATCCCTTTCGGTCATGTCATCTCTATCTTTCGTGTCGTTGTGCTTCTTCGGCGGCGGTTTACTCTCATTGTTTTTCTTGTCCTTGTCTGCGTTCGAATTGTTCGAGTACTGTTTCTCATGTTAGCCTCCACAGGCTTTCTAACTTTGTAAATGCTTCAAAGTCCTCATTCGGCGCACCATAGTGTTGTCTTATAACGGTCAACGTGTGCTTGAAAGTGATCAATTTATCTTCTGTATCCGGATTGATCGTGGGGTATGTTTTGTCTCAAGAATTTACGGTGAAGGACAAATCACATGGATAATACGGAAAACTCCTATCGATTATATATGTAAACTATTCTAGCAGGTGAGGTTGTTTGAAACCTGGGTTCGTCTTTGAAGTGGTTCAATTACAGTACGTGATCAATTGCTTGGAGATTTCGGACGGGGCGGCGAATGCGATCCGTTGCATCCAGGTCTGTTCTTGAAGAACAAAGACGAAACTGGAATGTTTGCTGCATACATGCAGGCTTCACTTACTAGGGTCGATGCGCTTTGGAAGAACGACAAGATGTACAATCTGGTCGCTCGCCTTATCCATTGATACTGAACAGCACATTGAGTGAGGTTTGCTGAAAGACCGCGACACATGGCCATGATGTATGCCATTTTTGACAAGTTATGTGCCACAACCTCCGATTGCTGAACAGGATGTAGAAACAAAGTACGTGTTAAAGAAGCTTGTAATATGTCATGCGTCATGTTGTACCTCCGGTTTTCTGTCATGCCAATCGACGTCACCCGCAGTGCCGCTGTTCGGGTCAAAGGCGTCTTGCAGTTTGCCGCCCTGGTGGCGGTTTTGCTATGCAACGAGGATTCCGAAATGGACAACCAGCTGCCTGCTGTCGCTCCTCGACATGTTGATAGCAAGTTGATCTACCCCGGTCCCAGTACATGTGCAAAGCAGATTGGTGCGTGGTCAAATATTCAATTACAATAAATCTTGCAGTCACGCCAATTCTCTCGATAAGGCAAAACATCAACATGAGCAGGCAGTGGTGTTTCATGCATTATGGTTTAATCTTGGGCCACACCAGGTAACGACATATGCCTGTATTGCTGCTCACTAAGTTCACTGTTCACCGGCCAGCAACCCGCGCTGAATAAAGTCAAGGCGTCAGTGATTTGCCAAAGAGAAGTGGTCAATTCAAGTGGCGGAGCATAATGACGCGGCTGAACAGAGAAAATCCTTGGAGAGGTTCTGCAGCGGACACGTACCATGTCAGCAAGAACGCCAACGGGCTTTCTGATATGTTGACATGTTATCAAACCGCATTCCCTCTGTGCAACCGTATTGCGGCCTGTATATTGAGAGTCGCATTATCTCCTATTTGCGTTAGGACTGTACGAGTCTATCTTTGGGGCGCCTACCCAGAGGGTCGCTAAACGATTTTTGGTTAGCTGGATACGAGAGTCCGACCCCGTCACCAATCGGGAGCTCTCGCTTCGAGAGGCTCTGACTGCACTTGGCTAGGTGCCAAGCATATGGCGCAAGGGGTCAACGCTGACTTGATTTCGCAGTCTTTCGGTGTCAGATGCGAACTGGCGAATCATGCCATGTGGCTTTCGGGATTGAGGCTATGTTGACATGAGGATTGTAGGCTGTAGCGGACAGGTCGTATCTGTCTAGCCCCTTTCCGAATAGGGCTGTCGACCGTGAGAGTGCGAGAGGATTGGAATTCTGGACATGCTATTGTCGAGGATGCGAACTGCGGAGAGGGCGCGTAGATATATATGTGTATGGACGGGATCGCATCGATTTGATCAGTCCACCAACCTTGCAACGCAGTGCATCGAAAGTTCTTCCGGTCTCAGCTCCCTCACGTTGTTCTTTACCTCGTCTTTGTAAACCCACAGACACAATGTCGGAAGTTTGCCCTCTTTCAACAAATGCCAACTGCACCGTGGAAACATGTCCCCTCAGCTGTGCTCAAGTTGAATACCTTCCAACTCTTGCTGGTAATGCAGTCTACGCTGCAGCCTTTGGGCTGCTTCTGATCGCCCAGATTGGTCTCGGCATCCGATATAAGACATGGGGATTTATGGTCGGCATGATCTGTGGTCTCGTCCTCGAGGTCGTCGGATATGCCGGCAGAATCATGCTGCATAACAACCCATTCGACTTCAACAACTTCATCATGTAAGTCTTGGACCGAGCCATTCTCCAAACCCCATGGCCTTTGAGAGTATCTGACAAAATGTCAACAGCTACCTCGTTCCTCTTACAATCGCACCCGCCTTCCTCGCCGGTGCCCTCTACCTCTGCCTCTCCCGTATCATCATCGTCCACGGCCAGCACATCTCTCGCTTCAGCCCTCGCACCTACGCAATCACATTCATGACGAGTGACTTTATCTCACTCGTTCTCCAGGGCGCCGGTGGTGGTATCGCAGCTACTGCAAACACACATTCCGGCAGCGAGACAGGCAGAGCAATGATGGTCGCGGGTGTCGTGTTCCAAGTCGTATCCCTGCTGGTCTTCATGCTCCTGTGGCTGGAGTTCGTCTTCCGCCTCCGCAAGACGACCGAGGGCAACAAGGGTGGATCACGCTTCGCTGAGCTCAGGTCGACAAAGAAGTTCTTCTTGTTCCAGTGGGCGCTCGGGGCGGCTGTTTTGCTTGTCTTCATCCGCTCGGTTTATCGTGTTGCGGAGTTGCAGCAGGGCTTTAACGGGCCTATTGCCAATGACGAGGTTTCTTTCATGATCTTGGAGGGGCCCATGATTTTCCTGGCAATCCTCGCTGTAACGGTTTTCCATCCCGGTATTGGATTTGATGGTCAGTGGAGCAGCGCGGCTTGGTCTGTTAAGCACTCCAGGAAGGCTGCCTTTGAAATGAGCAGCTCTTCGATGGAGGAGATTCAAGGCAATCATGCTTGAGATCGTTTGGAAGAGGGCACATGCACAGATTTGAGAGTTGTTTGAGTATCTAGTGGCAGGTGGAGTAATGGACATGGACTGTGGATTTGACTGGAGTATTGGTTTGTATTGGAGACGAGGAAAGTACCGGCTGTACAATAAGTTGAAGGAAGGCTCTAGAATATAGAAGATATGGGCGCAATTCATAGATATCTACCATATCATAACTTGATGTACTCCGTGAAATTCTGGAACTCTCCAAACACACCCATTGGTCTGGTCTGAAACTTGGCCTCAAGCGTGCCTGGGCACGTTGGGCTGGCCACCACACTATGATCGAACGTACGAAAGTCAAATGGCAGCTCGCACAGGTTGTAGACCCGTGACTGGTCATCAGGTAGAGGCAGACCAAAAAGTCTCGACGTCTCGTCGGGTAGAGCTCCTTCTCCACCTAGATGCTGTTCTTCCAGCTCGACTATGCGCTTGGCCGTGAGATATGCGTGGTGCGCGTTCCATAAACCTTCTCGTCGGGGTGCCAGACGGAGCAGCTCCAGGGCACGCCATCGTATTGACGAGTGACGGCATTTCAGCGCGGCGTAGAATAGCGGTGCCAGGAGTTGGACGTCGAATGAAAGAAGCTGTGGTCCTGCCTGTACCTTGCCTGGCTTGATGACTTGCTCTGCGTACGTCACCAGCTCGTCAAAGTCTGATCTGTAAACATCTGTGTCTGTTTCCTGAGATGTAGTGCAGACTCGTGTCCAAATGTTGACGACCTTGTGGTTTACGAGAAGGATGTTGACCGCGTCTGGGTTGGGCGGGTTGCCGACAGACTGCAGCCGTTTCAAGAGATCATCGAACTGCCTGTGCCACACTTGTAATCTGGTCTGCAGCTTGGCCTGCTCAACAAGGTCATCAATGCCCACAAGCAGCGTGTCTGCCTTGGGGCTGACCGCGTTGATGAACCGAATGCAGGCGTCAGCGATAGCGAATAACCGCCGTCTAGCGTCCTCAAAGTCCTTGTGTGGAGATTCGTCCTCTTCCGTATGCATGTAGACTGGCGGGGTAAATCTACCGGCCAGACAGGAGAGGATGCCCAGGCGTGAGAACATTGGGAAGATGTGATCCTGAATCAAGGTGAGATCGTTGCAGGGGGTCCTTGACCCTGTCTCCGGTGTGGCGCCGCCGTTGGGTCTGAGGGGGGCCAGAATGTTGAACCCGTTGTGGATGTGAAGCATTGATAAGTCGGCATCGCCTCTAAGGAACTCGATGCATGTAAACAGAAGACAGCAGACCAAAGGTACCAGGCTGGAGTTTGGGTTCGTCTGAATTCGAGCAGAGAGGCTCTTGAGTGCGAGCTTCCATTCTCTCTGTGCCTCGGGGTTGGCCTTCACAAACCCTGATGGATGCCGCAATGATGCTTCAACATCGCGGTAAACTGCACTAACTGCCGACACTGCATGTCGGATCGACGGCTCGGAGTGTGATAACTGTGGGACAAGCTTCCTCCAAAACTCCGAATCAAACTGTCCGTCAAGTATCGTGCCAATGTTGGTGTGAAAGAAATCAAGGCCACTTGTGCTTTCGAAAAATGCCGGCTGACTTTTCGTAGGGGGAACATAAACGGTGATCACGTTACGATGGGGTGATCGTGCTGGACTTGTCGACTTGTACTCGCATTTCCGGCTTCCGACGGTGCACCGTCGACAAACGGGCTTCGCTTCATCACATTTTACGCGACGAGCTTTGCAGGTGCTGCACCCGGTTCGGACTTTGGATGTGCTTTCCCGGGTTCTTTTGGGCGGAGAGCTTGTGTCGACGATCATGGTGAACAATGCTGTATGTTGTAACGAAGGAGTACCCCCGGGTTTCCCAAGGTTATTACGAGATATGAAAGACACCCGACGATGGCAGGAATGGGTTTCAGGTCGCAAATACTTGAGAATACGAGGTCAAAATTACGCAGGCCGTTGCGAGCCGCTCAGCCAACACAGACGACGAAAGGTCAACAATTTGGAACTTTTGTGCTTAAACGAATGGGGATGACATGTCTCTAATAAGTACTGCGCCAAAAATGTTTACCTTGCTAGCGCCCTTCCTACAAAGGCGCAGCGTGTCCACACTGAAGTTGGCCTTGTAGCTTCGATATTAAACCAATGAAATGAGAGGACTAAATCGATGCCGCCCGCAGGGCTTTATCCAACGGCTGCCTAACACCCAGGAGACGCAACCGTGCGAGTCTTACGTCAGGCCGGCATTTGAACGGTGATTCACGCCGGATTCGATAAGAACTCGGCCCGCAGATCGGATCCACAGTCGGGGAGGGGCCGTGAAGGGCCGTACCGTCAGAACATAATGAAGATTGAGAAAGCCAGAAGTGCACCAGATTTAGGAAATAGGGTGTCGGTAAGAGAGCTTTAGCGGAACGCGTTCGATGTTCACAAGACGTTGGGAAAATTCGCAAGATGTGCAATGAGTTGGGAAGACCTAAGATTCTACCGACAAACCCACGATGTGTACTAGTAAAAAACTCTGGCCATGTATCATAGGGTCCTGTGTAGTCGCGAACAGGCAGACGATATGCTCATCAGGACCCTAAGACCACTACACTTATCTCTAGTCGACCTAGACTGCCTCTGCTAAGATGGTATGGATATGTATACATAATAGCATAGGTTCCAAGGTAACTATGGTCCTCGCCAATGCTGATGGAACTCTTCTTGTTGATCCGAAATGTACGAAACTTCGGTGCAATTTACTACTCACGAGATCATCAGAGTCGCCTCTCTTCATGGCGGATGCGATGTGAGAATTAATCAATATGTCCAAACGGTCCATATGAATCTGTATCATGTCGAAAGCATTGCTGTTGGTCTCGCGTCGCGAAGTTTACCAAACTCGCAGCGTCTCACTCAATCCCTCCATCGTGGAGGTTTGTCATCATTGACACGGGAAGTGGGTGATCTACAGCATAAACTCCTTCCGAGACGGGATGTGGATACTTGTCCGAAACAGAAACAGACAGTTGTGACAGCAAAGCCCTGCTTTCGTCGAGAGCTTGGCGGGGAAGAAGCATGGGCGTTCCGGGTGAAGTCTATGCTCTCCCCCTAAGCTCCAGTTGCAAGTGCTCTGACTATACTTTGCAGCAAGATTTCGCATCTAGAATCTGGAGTTGGTACTTATCACTTAGTGGCAGAATTGACATTACGACGTTTGGTGAGATAATGTAAGGTATTGAAAGAAATCAAAACTCAAAGTTAAACCTCAACGAAACTGGGATATAGAAAGTCAATTGGCAACGGCCGCCGGTTCGGCGCGTCCAGGCACGGGCTCCAGAGTCCAGCTTTTGGTTTTCGCCGGCCCATTCTGTTGACAGCCCTATCCCAGCCCCTCAAGCCCCGAAGACTCGAAAGGTTTCGGGGCTTTTTGATCAGACTTTGCGGAGCAACCAATCGAATGATCTTCTTTGCCAACCACACCAGCATCCAGGCATTTGACCTATTCCTAGAAAAAGCATGCCCTGATCTTGAGACTTTCTAGAACTCTTCTCGATCTATTCGAGACTGTAAATTGCTAGGGACTCGCACCCGACATGACGAACCATGTAACAAGTTTTACTAAATTGGTACACTCATCGTCTCTGCTTTTTTCCTCACCAGATTGCGCGTTCATGACGTCCGGTCAACAAGGTGATGATCTTACAGTCAAAGCAACGATAAAACCAACTGTCGACAGACGCACGTCCAGATGCATAAATGTGGCACCTCACACAACACGCTTTTGAGCCTCATCTTTTTCCGTCAGAACAAGCATAGGGCCCGCAGGTTCTGCCATCTCCTCATGCCATTGTCCCTCTTTTCCGCTGCAAGAGCAACGCTGGCTATACAAACATGGGACGACTGAAATGAAGGCTGCTGTTTCACGGCCCATCCCATCTACATGTATCCACAAGCCGCGCGAGAGTCGCAGGGTACTTCATTGCACATGATCTTGGGAATGTGTGGGGGAGGTCACTGGGTCTAGAGCTTCATCTCGACGTTTGATGCCACCGGATAATCCGTGAACGCAGAAAATACCAAAAAGAGGTCACGAAGAGGACCGTTATTGGATGCTTTGGCATGATCGCTTTCCTGGTACCGCCATCTATAAACAACATTTGCTGTCATCCCATCAAATGTCTTGGAACGGATCCTGATGAGACTCTCGTTTTACCAGGAGGCTGGCTTGAGGTTCCTGGATACTCCGGATCTCTTTGTAAGTCGTTCCTAAAAGTTACCTCATATAAGGAGAGATTTTTCATGACAATGTTAAGATGATCGGAGAGAACTTCCAGATGTCTGAATGAGATCGAAAATACTACGCAACACAAGGTACGTGGGGGCGCCTTACCGATGATCTGCACTAGTCTGCCGCGTGTAAAAAATGGCCCGTCTTGCCTCTGCAATTTCAATCCAAACGTTTCCATCTACTACCTTCCTCATTCGAAGGCAAATGCGCGTCCCAGTCCTCAATGAAGAGACCAAATACTGATATCAGAACAACTTAGTTTCCAAACGGCCGGTCCGGATTCTTCCTCCCAACCTTTTTCGATGCCTTCCTGTTCGATTCCTTCGCTCATTTAATCCCCCTTTCGCTGGAGACTTTCGGACGCGAAAAACACCGTCCGTGTCTTTGCCATTGACTTTTTTCCTCCTATTTTCGAGGCGACTGTTTCAACCCCCTTTCTTATTGACGTTAACCTTTATACATTCCCCCTAATCCAAACTCAAAAAAATCATGAGCGACGACAAAAACGATGGGCTTCTCGTCCCAATCGACTTCAATAATGTCAGTGGCGGTAGACGAGAATCGAGGATCGATAAGTACGCCAAGCGCAGCTCGCAGATGTTTATCCCATTCAGCATCGTGGATTTTCGACATTCCCAGGCGCTGACCCCAGCATCCCCGCGCTATCCGATGCAGACCTTGCAGGAAGGTGGACGAGGGCTCGAGAGGATCGATTCCATCGATACGATCACGGCTGAGAAGCAGGAGGCTGCCGTCCATGAAGAGGAAGTGCTTGGAAGTACTGAGATTTATGATAAGGATGGCAACATCCGGCTTGTGCCCGTGAGTGAAGGACCATAGATGGATCCGAAATGCATTGGGAGACTGACCGTGACTATCAAGACTCCTACTCCGGATCCCAAGGATCCTCTCAATCTGCCTGAGTGGCGCAAGTGGCTTGCTGTCGCCTCGTTATGCTTCTGTAAGCTTCTTCCGTCCAACTTGGGCGGAACGTCCATTATTAACAGCACACAGTCGGCTCCGTCTCGCTTGCTGCCGAGATCGCCGTCGCTGGCCTCTTGCCCGTGTTCATCCTTGAGTACTCTGGAGTCGATCCGGCTCCAACTCTCAAGCATGCCGATCTCAAAGGCAACCCAAACCCTCTTGCCATTGTGCCATCCGGCGTGACTCCAGTTTCTCTGACGTCTGTTTCTCTTCTGGCGACCATTCCCATGCTCAGTAATGGTGTTGCTACGTATCTCTTGGTCCCTCTTACGGCTGCCATCGGCAGACGTCCGGTACTCATCCTCACGTCGGCTTTTTCCTGGGGCGGAGGGTTCTGGGCCGGATACAGCAAGTCGCTTACAAGCCATATTGCTGCCAGAGTCTTCCACGGTCTTGGGTCTGGTGCTGTCGAGGCCTTGCTCCCTTTGATCGTCCAGGACATGATGTTTCTTCATAAGAGAAACAAAGCTGTGGCGTCCATCATTGCCAGTCAGGTAGGTTTATGCCATCTGCGATGGTCATACCATCAACCCTTCAAATCCCACGATTTGCGGTAAGGAGTTAGCCATATCAAGTAACTGACATCTTCACGTAGGGGCCAATGATTATGCTTTTCGGAATCCTTGGCCCGTACATTGCTGTCAACTGGGACTGGCGATGGATCTACTGGATCACATCTGCCGTCGGCGTCCTGACCTGGATCATGCTCATCCTGTTTGTCCCCGAGACACTCAGACAGAGATCCAAAGCAGAGCTTGCTGGACACCAGCTGTGGCCCATAGCTGCGGGCGAGGACCGCACTCAGCTAGACTACGCCACATACGGCGCGCGTACGCGGTGGGATGACCTGGGGTTCTTCCAGAGCGGAACTCATTGGAAGGATGCCGGCCTCCAGATCATCGCCACTCTCAAGACCACCATGTTCCCCGCTGTCTTGTGGTGCACTCTGTTGCAGGTTGCATTTGGGATGGTCATGGGTGCGACAGGACAGGCGACCTCATTCGCTCTTCTCGCTGCTGGGTAAGCATTTGCGACGGTAGTTCGTCCTGGGACCAAAATACTAATGCATTTCGTTCAAACAATAGCGTTCCTTTCGAACTCACCGGCCTTTCGCAAATTCCCCAGATCTTGTCAACTATCGTCATATTCGTCGTCGGTGGACCAGTCGCCGACTCAGTGTCTCTCTGGATCTCGAAGAAGAAGGGTGGCCGTGAAGCCGAACACCAGCTTCCCAATCTCATCCTGCCCATTTTCTTCGCCATCACGGGTGCTCTAGTGTTTGGATACGCCGATCAGAACCACCTTCATTACGCCGTCTTGCTGCTCGGGACCTTCTTTCTTATGACATCAACCTTGATCACAGCGCCGATTGTGCAAAACTATGTCATTGAGAGCTACCCCCAGTGGGCTGGTCCCGTTCTGGTAAACGTCTCGACTCTACGTGTTTTCATATCCTTTCCTCTTAACACACAGGTGACAACTTGGCTTCAAGAATTAGGTGAGTCTGAAATTCGCTCTGAATGTTGCACATCTTGTTAATGAAGAATGCTTTCCGACAGGTCCAATGAAGTTCACAGTCTATCTGTCCATCATACTCCTAGTCGTCTCGACCGGCATTCCAATTCTCTTCATCTTTGGCAAGAAGTTACGCATGAAGACGTCCGACAAAGTTTCAAAGAGGCAATAATAAACCGTTGCATGAGCAAGTACTCTAATTGGAGTCTTGCACTAGAGGCTGCCACAGACAGCAGCCCGTCCAATAGCGTAGAGTGAGGATTGTCTTTTTCCTGGCGGTTCTGTTCTAGAAGGAGCCAGATTCTTGTCGCAGAATCTTAAACGTGGGCTTCTCGCAGCTGATATGTCTGTGTCTCGACGGTGCGACTTTCGTTGTGAGACTTGGATCATGTTTCAATTGGTAGGTGACCTATTCATGCCGGGAGTTTGATGGTTCGGGGACGGGAAACTTATGGGAATCGGCATGGAAAATATCTTCATTGACTTTAGTCTGCGGGAGGGCGCGGAACAGTAGTGCGCTTGAATGTAATATGTTTGAAAGGCGGAATTATGTCATGTCTGGCTTAAATACAGCCAACAAACGCTCATTCGGGGTTTTTGCTTTGAATGCATCGTGACTTTCTTCGGGGCCTTTCTCGGACTATAGATCATTAATTAGATGTAAATCTCCCTTCGAAGATCTCAGCGGTAAGTGCAAGAAAAGTTTACTGCCTTCAGACGAGGCCAAACTCAGACAACACGTCAAGGTCGCAATATTCGGGGTAGCATCCATTCAAGTTGCCAATCAAGCACGCATCATTCGATTCGCGAGTGTCAACCAAAAGGCGGTTGCGCTAGACTGCAGTGAGATTCAAAAATAGTCCACTAGGTAAAAACACGAACCGACCACCTATATGGGGCTAGGCAACGTGAGCTGAAATTTGCCGAAGCAACGTTTCTAGCGGCACAGCAATAAGCTTGTCCGAGAATTTGGGACTTTTGTCTTTCGTCAATGCATCTCGTAAGGGTATGAATAGACGGCATCTTCGCGTTGTCTGGATATTATTTATTCTTGGTTCTGAGATCACGGACTTCATTACTTTCCATATTAATTCGCTTGTCACTCGCTACCGTCACTCGTTTATTCACCCATATTGTAAGCATGTCACGCTTGCTTACTGCCCTGGCATTGGTTGGCCTTGGTGCCAACGTGGCAATGGGGGTTCCTTTCGACCAGGAGGAACAAAACCGGAACGCTGAGTGCGATGTAAGTATGAGAATCCTTCAATGTTTTTTCAGGTACTGATATTTCTGCGACGTAGAATGGTTGCTTCTTCGGCAGCTTCCCCGGAGGCTCTTGCACAAATGATGCTGCATGCATGTGCACCCAGCAAAAGTATCGTGAGAGATACTTCTGCTGCATGGCCCAGAAATGCGCTGCTTCCGTACTGCCCGGTAAATATTTCCGACTGGCGTAAAGCTAGGTTAGCACTGACGGGAGTGTTGTCTAGATTCTATTCAGCGACAGACTCTGGAATGTGAAGCGAGGAATATGCCCTTCACATTTGACACAGAGGCAGTATGCGGCATCAAGTTGACAACATCCACATCCGCTGCCCCCACCGTTACAGTCACTGTTACCGGCGGAGCGGGAACTCAGTCTTCAGTGCCATCGGCATCTGGCAGCTCATCTGTCCTGGTTGTCACCACAATGGCATCAACTCCAGTGATAGCACCCACACTGAGCGCAGGCGTCAACACTCCAACTGCTACACCGAGCAGCGGATCTGTTGAGCGCTTGCGGGGCTCCTTGGTTCTAGTCGCTGCAGCCGGCTGGATGTTCTGGTAGACGACTGGAGCTATTGCCGAGAACAAGAGTTTGTCATTTCTCCGAACGATCATGATACGCCTATTAATCACCATTGCAATCAGCAAAAAGCTACAAACACTTAGACATTTTACCTCCTACACCCTAATAATAATGACAACAAGTACATAATGCAATTGAATTTTGACCCCTTTTCCTGATAGCCAGTTTTGATTACCCCAGAAACTCTATCCGTAGATCCGGTGAACTCGGGAAGCGATTCAGCGAACGCCCGATGGGATGCTAGGCTCCCCCCGCGCTCACTGGTGGAGACGAAAAAGTCCGCCCAATCACTCTCCCAATCACCTGGAACTAGGGGGGAGCTATCCCCTGCGAGCCGCAATTTTAGGTGGTGTTTGCGCCATTCCACCGGTTTTCACGGGTGGCACTTCATTTCAGTTGCGTCTACTTTTCAAAGCTTGCATCTGGCCCTGAAGCGGGGAAGATGGAGGAGCGGAGGGCTTTCAGGGGACGAGATGTTGCCCTATAAGTCTACCTACTGGAGTGGTCCATCTGATATCGTTGTTCGTGTTGCGAAAAGTTCCCAGCTTTCCGGTTCCTTGCAGCGACTCGACGTTGGTGCATTGTCGCGATGGTTGTCTCCAAGGCCTACCTGCTCGGCTGGGCAGCAGCAGTTGCGATTGCTTCGCCAGTCGCTGTTGAGACACCCTTCAGCTGGAAGAATACGGAATATGTGTGAGTTCTGAAAATCCACACGGACGGCTACTTGAAATCACTGACGCGAGAAGGGGCTCAGACTCACATTTGGCGACTCTTACACATTCGTCCAAGGAACCGAAGGTCGCTGGGCATACAGCTTCATCGGATCCCAGCTGAACATTTCTTTCACACCCGAGCAGCTCCTCGGTGACCGCATTGTTCCGGGGCAGAACACGTCTTCTGCCGGCGGGCCTAATTGGGTTCAAGAGCTCACTGGCTGCAAAGAGGGCCATCCTCGGGACTGCGAGAAGCAATTATGGGGGTTCGCATACGCCGGAGCTGATATTTCGACTACCTTGTGAGGAATTCTCAGCTAATTCGACGCAAAGCGTATGAGATGAAGCTAACACCATCTCAGCGTCCCGCTGCACTGGAACCATACCATCTCGTATGAGAAACAGGTCGAACAATGGGATACCTACGGCAAGTCAGTCATTAACGCCGATCCCACCAAGTCACTCGTGGCCTCCTACATTGGAATCAATGACATCAATGACATGGCCAATTTCCAGCTCCCTGTCAACGGGCTGAACAGCTGGGAAGAACTGTACACTGCAGTCATCGCGGAGCAGTTTGCAGCCTTGGAGACTGTATATGGAGCCGGGCATCGCCACTTCCTGTTCCTGAACTTACCTCCCCTCGATAAGAATGTACGTCAAATCCGGCACAGTCTTCGTTTCGACAACCTCTTCAAGAATCGTGTTGACCATACTACAGCCCGCATCGCAACTCAACCCAGCCCGTCTTCCAAGCACAGACATGATCAAGACGTTCAACGGCGTAGTCAACCAGACCGCAAAGGCGTTCTCAGAAAAGCATCCCGACGTGACTGCTCTGGTATTTGACACGTACAGCTGGCTGACACAGGTCTTTGATAACGCGGCGTCGTACGGGTTCACCAATACGAGCTCTTTCTGCCCTAGCTACAAAGCCTGGGATATCGATACGAACTATGCCGCATACGGGTGTCAGCCGATTTATGAGTACTTCTGGTATAATTCGGGTCATATTACATACCATGTACATGAGCTTCTGGCGCAAAAGGTCAAGGAGTTCCTAGTTCAGAAGAGTGCCAGTGGATGCGGAGGGAGGAATCAGACGCTGAGCGCATGGGGAGCGAGATGGATCGGCGGGGAGTCAACGTGAATCCAGCGAACAATGTAAGATCAGTGCATTGATGTTGATCAATCAGTATTGTTCGTTATCGGCCTCGCAAAGATATATGCTTAAAGGTTCCATTCCATTGCAGGCAGTCGCTAGCAAATTTTCTAAGGCCTATCTCCCCGAGCCTCGGAGCGATGTATTCAAACGTTATCGGCTCTCAAGATCTAGGCCGGGAGAGAAACCTATCGAAGCCCACCTTGAGCGTCCTCCATTATAATTTCGAAAATAGAGTCGTGGAAGTACAGATTCTTTTCTATTCTCAGAAAATGTTTGGAGCCGCTCCCAGAAAGTTACATAGAGGATAGTTGACCTGAATGACTCAATTGTCTGGTGTTAATTCAACGAATCTTGTTTACGAGAAGACTCTTGTAATAAGGCTTCATAGAAAGTAAGAGGCGAGCCGATCGGGGTAGATGGCTGACATTGTCGGTTTTGAAGTTGACACAACTCTGCAAAGTGAAAAATGTCAGCATTAGCCATTTAAAGCTAGATTTCCGTGATGCTCAGAGATAATTGCTCCGTGCCGCACCGTGCCGGGAAGCCGATCAGGTCTAAACGCCGGCCGAGATAGGAAGGTCAAAGTTCTGGTCGAATCAAAAGCTCGGGATAGAGGTTTATCTGAGTTTTGACCCCACTCTGTCGTCGTTCTCGCGATCCTTCAGGACGTGTGCAACGCGTCACGTCATGCGAGACAGGCTGATCTGTAAGACTCTCTTCCGATAAATACACTGCCGTAGTCATCCATCATATCGAAAGAGAGTCAATGGCGGTTTGGTCCCGTGAGTTGTGTTTGTAAAGATGTTGTCCTCCGCCTCAATCGCGCTTGTCGGGCTCGCCGGTCTCGCGGCCGCGCAGTTCCCGCCCACACCCGAGGGGATCAAGGTGCTGAAGTCCAAATTCCACGAAAATGTCACTATTTCATACAAAGAGGTGAGCGCACATTGTTTTCCATGGTCCTTTGCATCCTTGACTAATTGAGGTCCTTGTCCTCTAGCCCGGTATCTGTGAGACCACGCCCGGGGTCAAGTCATACGCCGGATACGTGCAGCTACCCTCAGGAACCCTGAATGACGTCGATGGGGAAGCTCAAGACTACCCAATCAACACGTAGGAACCGCAAATGCTCTCGGCTATCACTTGGAACTGGTGCTGATTCTTACAGCTTCTTCTGGTTCTTTGAGGCGCGCAAAGCTCCCGAAAATGCTCCATTGGCAATCTGGCTCAACGGCGGACCGGGAGGCTCCTCCATCATGGGCCTCCTCGAAGAAAACGGCCCCTGCTTTGTTAACGAGGACTCCAAGACGACTCGTCTGAATCCGTGGAGTTGGAACAACGAAGTGAATCTACTCTACATCGACCAACCGACTCAGGTCGGATTCTCCTACGATATCCCAACCAATATTACCATCCACGCCAACGAGAACTTCGAAGAGAACGGACCATGGGGCATGTTCCCCGCCAACTTCAGCGATGGTGTACCCGAGGGCAACTACACCTACCGGTACGGCACTGCATCCAGCCAGAAGCTATCGCAGACATCGAACACCACGGCGCATGCTGCTCACGCTCTGTGGCACTTTGCGCAGACGTGGTTCTTTGAGTTCCCTGGCTACAAGCCCATTGACGACCGGGTCAGCTTGTGGGCCGAGTCATACGGAGGACACTATGCGCCTGGTATTTTTCGACACTTCCAGACGCAGAACGAGTTGATCCAGAATGGCTCATCGCCCGAGGAGAATGCCCAGTTTATCCACCTTGATACGCTTGGAATCGTCAACGGGCTCATTGACCTGTCGATCCAAGGTGAGACTTGGATCACGTTCCCGTACAATAATGTGAGCAATTTGTACCCCTTGATACAGCCTAGAGTATCTGGGTGTATCATGATGAGATACAACGCTGACCACCTGTTCAGACCTATGGAATGCAAATCTTCAATGAGTCGGTTTACGATGCGTTGATGCACAACTGGACCCGCCCAGACGGTTGCAAAGACCGAATTCTTGACTGCCAGGAAGCCCTCAAAGAACATGGACCGCTAGTCGCCAACGGTGCCAAGAAGAACTACACTGAAATTTGCGGCGACTTCCTTACCGAGTGCGGCTTCAACGCCGTCGAAATCTACCAGAGCAAAGACGATGGAAGGGGCTGGTATGATATCGGACACAGCAAATATGACCCTTTCCCGGCCCCGCACTTGTACGGGTACCTCACCGAAGGCGAGGTTTTGTCGTCTCTCGGCGTGCCTGTGAACTACTCGGAATCGTCCGCGGCAGTGGGCATCAGCTTCCAGAATACCTTCGGTAAGATGGTTACATTCCCATTCGCGGGCGCTTCATGCTTTCAGATGAACGTTATACTGAGTGATTTTTATAGATATGATCCTGGGTGGATTTGGAGAGTCAATCGGGTACCTCCTCGATAGCGGCGTCAAAGTTCACATGATGTGTGAGTCTTGATCATCCCCATCCTTGAAAGTTGCGTGCTGTTCCTAACGCTCTTGTGTGCAGATGGAGATCGCGACTACGCCTGTAACTGGGTCGGCGGCGAGAAGGCTAGTCTGGCGATCCCCTACAACCGATCGATAGACTTTGCCAACGCCGGGTACGCCCCGCTCATCACCCCCGATGGTGTGACGGGCATGACGCGCCAGTTCGGTAACTACAGTTTCTCGCGTGTCTACCAAGCCGGCCACGAGGTGCCGTCCTATCAGCCCGTGACGGCGTACGAGATCTTTATGCGGGCGACGTTCAACCGGGACATCGCGACGGGACTCATCCCCGTCACGGACGAGCTGTCGACGATCGGCGTCAAGGACACGTGGCACATTAAGAACATTCCGCCCCAGGAGCCGGATCCGATTTGCTATGTCCTCAAGCCCGAGACATGCCCCGAGGATGTGTGGAAGACGGTCGAGGACGGGACCGCACTGGTGAAGGACTACTACGTGATTGACGCTACTCGAGAGAGTCAAGGCCAACAGATTTCCGAGGAGCTGTGAAGAAACTGGGCAAGGGAATGGTAACTTGCTTAATAGACCACATGCACTTTGAGGTAGTTAGCGCAATTCATGGTTCGAGGCAGGCCGCAAGCTCAACACTTTGGGGCCAAACAAGTAGAGACGGTCGGGACAAGTGTGTTTCTGTTGGTATACACGTAGGCAGGTCAGACCTTTTAGGTCGCGACTAGGTCAATAGGTCAGTATAGGTCTATTGCGTGTATATAGGAGGGGAAGATCGTGGGCAGAGCCCGCGGTCCCTTAGTAGGTATAGGTAGGTAGAAGGGTCCGTCTACACCGGCCCAGACTACCTACCTACTACCCCTACCTAACTACTTAATAAGGCCCCTTTTCTACTTCGTAATCTAATATTAGTAATCTTCTATTTTTATAATAAAAAAGGTTAGAATAGGGGCTAGGTCCCCTACTAATAAGAACTAATAATAAAATCTATAGTTAATCCCCTATTTAGAAATACCTAAAGCTATATACTAAAATTTTAGTATAGCTTCTATTATAATTATTTATATAGAAATTTTAATATCCACTCCTTTTAATTATTTCCTAACCTTTTAATATATATAATTTATATACTTAAACTCTTTAGAAATCGTTAAATTTAGTATAGTTAAAAAAGAGCTTTTTATTAGTTTAATTACGCCCTAAATACGTACGTTTCTCTCTAAGCTAAAGCCCAAGAGGTATATACGTTCGCTAAATAACTTATTACTTATAATATACTACTATTTTAACTACGTATTACCTATCTTTCTATTTTAACTATAATAATTCTTTTATTAACAAATCGTTCGAGGGACTTATTTAATATATTCTTTATAAACCCGTTAACTAAGTTATTATTATTACTAATTTAATAGATCTTGTAAAGCTCGCGGCGTTTATATAATTACTTAAGTATTATAATATTTATTATAAAGCGCTTTTCTTTTATAATACTTAACTTAATAAAGTATTTATATAATAAATATAAATCTATATAAACTATAATAAGGATTTTTAGAACGTTAAGTTATTTAATAATAAGGTCTAGGGTAGTTAAGATAGTATAGGTAACGTTAATACTTATAACTATTCTATAGATCTTTAATATTAATACGCTCTAAGTAATCCTTTTACTCTTCGTAGAGCTATAATAAATAATATTATTATTCATTATAAAGCTCTCGTTAATCTATTTTTTATTTATAAAGATAATAATATAACCTAGTTATAAAGTATAATTAGCGTTATTTATAAATAACCTATTTATAAAAATAAAGAGTTTAGTTATAGTTAGATTTAATAATACGAATATAAGCCCTCGGTTTAAGTAATTTATTTATTATTTAATATAATAATTTAGCGTAGTATAGTTAATAAATAATAGATTTACTTAGTATTAAATAGTAAACGACGTATTAAAAACTACTTTTAGTTAGTAAATTAATACGATATAAGTACCTCGAGCTCGTTACTTAACGAATTATTATTTAGTATTTAATACTGAGGGGTTAACCTACTTAAGCTTCTTCTCTTAGTTCTTCTATTTAAGTACTATATTAATACTTTTTAATAAAATAATCCCGCCGTTGAAAATAAGTAGCTCGTTAGCTAATAGTTATTACTTTAGTTTAGCTAGTAGCTTAGCGTACTTAAGCTCGGTTTTCTTTTTTTTAACTAAAAGTCTTATTTAATAGTTTAATAATATTATCGGTTTATATATTAATAATACTAAATAATCCGCTTTCTCTTATTAAAATTAGTAAGTATAGATCGAACGTAAATACTATTATTTAGAGTATTTTTAAATAATACTTATTATATATTACTTACTAATAAATATTAGATTTTACGAGACTATATAATAACTATACGACGTATAGAATAGTACCCTCAGAATATAAATAACGGATCCGAGCTAGTAATTAAGTAAAAACTTTATAATAAAGAGGTTAGCTCGATTATATATATATTTAAGTAATATTTTATAACTAAATAACGTAGCTTTTTTAAATTAGGGTCGGGGCTAGGGCAAGGATTAGACGTTAATTAGTTCTTTAAATTATTAATAACTATATAAGGATCTCTTTTTTCCCCTCGTTATTATACCCTTATATAACTAAATAAGACTTTTTAATAAAGTTAAGTCCTAGGTTTTTAATCTCGTTAATAAATCGAGACTTAAATATCCTTATATCCCTATATTTAGGGCTAAGTTAAACGAATTTAATTACCCTTTTTTTTATTAGTCCTAAAAGCTCCTTATTAATAAATTCTATAAAAAGTACTCTTAGGGTAGTAATAATACCCTTATTATAGAGCTTAATAACTAGCTTAAAATTTACCTCTTTTTTAAATATAAAATAAGTCGTAGTTATAAAAGTATTACTACGGCCGCGCCGTATTAATATTTTTTTAGTCCTTTTATTCCGTAATAGAGGGTTATTATTAATTATAATAACGATTTTATTAAGGACTTTGTTTATAACGGCGCTATTATTAATTAGTTAGTTAATTATAAGGATTAATAGGCGGTTAACGTATTTTATTATTATAATTAGTAACTTAGGGTTAACTTCCTCTAAGTATTAGGGTTTAATTATAATAGCCCGGAAGCTTATTAAGCTATAAAGTAATTCTATTACGTAAGTAGTATTATTTATTAAAACGAGCTTAAATAAGCCTTTCTATCCCTTACCTTTTTATTAAACTTTAATATTTAATTATAATAATAAATTAATAATATAGGAAGTATTTAGTCCGTTTTAAGTAGTTAGTACCTCGCTTATTTACTTATTAATATAAAGTTTATAGACTTTTTTTATTATTTTTTTAATTACTTCTATACGTTAAGTAATATTTAGTAACGGTAGAGATTTATTAAAAATGCATAGAAAAGTTTTAAAAACGAGGAGTATAAGAATAAGGCTATTTAGGCTAATTATATTATTAATTACTTTAATTACGGCTTAAAGTATAGCCCCTGCGCTTATTAATAAGTACTTATTTTAAATAATATTATATACTTTTTTAAGTACTATATAATATCTCTTAGCTTTATTAATACTATTATAAGCTTTAATAGGTACTTCCTTAACCTTAATAAATATAGATTTAGTAAAAAATTTGAACTTTATAGCGCTAAAGTTCTTATTAATATTTATAATAATCTAGTCCGGCGAACTAAGGTAAATATTAATTTAATATAGCTAAAGAGCCTTTTATATATACTTCGTAATTATATTTATAAAGAACCTTATTATTTAAAAGGAAGTAGTAGTATTAACGACGTAAAGTACTAGTTAGTTAGTACCTTTATAATTTATTAAGTATATTACGTTAATTACGATTTTATAATTAAAATCGTAATTATTTCGTAAGGTGAATTTGAATTAGCTAGGGGTAGTAGCGTTAAGTTAGTATTATTAATAAATCTTCGTAAGCTTCTTAAGGGCTACGATTTTTATATTATTACTAGATTACTAAAGTAGTTTTAGGAGATAAGGAACTAAAAGGTGGCCGAAATACCGATATAAGTAGTATAATTCGCCCTTTATTAAGTAGTTAGCAATAGCTTTCTTATTATTAAGGAGTAGAAGCTAAGGGTATTCTTATTTATAAATAATAAGTACTATAATATCTCCCTTAATTAATAAGTTATTAATATTATTAAAGTATACTCTTAGCTTATTTATATCTTTTAAGTAGTATAAGAAAGGAGTATTAGTTAATAAGACGTAAAAAGTAATATTACTAAATGAGGTACTAATAACTATAGATTTTGATAACTTTATAAGTTCGTTATTACTAAATCGAATACTTACTTTATTAGTTTTAGAAGTATTAAGAATAACTTCGGGTCGTTATTATTATAATATGAGGAGTTAAGGGTAGCTTATAATTAAGAATCCCGTAGCGCCGGTATTAAATATAATACTTTAAAAATCCCTTAATAAGTACTTCTTATTTAATAAAAAGGAGGTTATTAGTTTTATAAGCTTAGTTAACTCGTTAATAGAGGTAGTATTAATAAGGCTATGCTCTATTACTTAAGTAGCGAGGATATTTATAAGGGTTTTATTACTAATAGTAGTCGTAAGGTATATAGTTAAGATTTAGACTTCGTTTTCGTAATTATTTTTATAATTAAAGTCGAGGCTATTAAAGTATTAAATTATAGTATTATTATCGTTATTATCGTTAGTAAGGGCAGTTCCCTTATAAAAAGTAAGGAACTATAAGTATAAGCTCGGTATAAATCTTTTATTTTTTTCTTTATTATTTTTATACTTTTTATATACTTAACGTCGCTCTTTTTCTAAGTACTTAGTTAACTAATAGCCGGTTTTATAATAAATAAAATACTTTTTATTGGTAGTGCTACGGCTATATTAATTTTACTTATTAAATTAGGTCTTTTTATTAAAGCTATTATAAGTACGGTTAGTTTAGTAAGTAGCGGGGACCTCTTTATTATAAGTACTATTTTAGAGATATTATTATTACTTATTATAGTCGCGCTCTTTTTTTATAATATTAATCGAAGTACTAAGCTAGTAGTAAATATTAGTAAATATAGGTACTAGGTTAAGTATAATAAGTTTATATTTTAGTATACTACTTATATAGTAGAGGAGTTAGTTACTTATATTAAAAACGGATCCCTAAGTAGTTAGTACCTCGTAGAGGATTATAATATAGTTAATTAGTACTTATAGAATTTATTAATTCGACTTACTTAGGTTCTTATAAATTATAAAATATTAATAAAAGTTATAAAGCTTAGCGAGGTAGTTCTAACGGCTCGTAAGTAGCTCGAAGTATTCTTAGGTCTTTTAATATATTATATTAAAGCTAAGTAGGTTAGAGGTATTATTAAGTTAGTTAAAATAAAAGGTTAACGCCCTTTTTTTAAGTATATTTAGGAAAGTACTAGAATAGTATTGTTTATTAATTCTTATTTATTAATATAGTATTTTAAAAATCCGAAGCTTCTTATTAAAAATATTATACTTTTTATTATTATACTTATTTTTATTATTATAGAGCTTAGTAAGGTTAATTAATTAGCGGGTATTAAGTATAATATCGTTTTTAGTTTTTATATTAAAATATAGTATTTAACGAGGTAGATTTCGTTATTAAGTAATAATAACTTTATTTTTTAGTTTTTCTTCCTCTTTTTTTTAGAGAAGTAGTAAGTTAATTAGTTAATAACGAGGCTAAGGTTAGAATCTTAATTACTAAGATTAAGCGAGTTAGGGTTATATAAATTCCCTTACTATTTCTCTAGCTTATTAAATAAGATCGTTAGTATTTATTAGTTATAAAAGTAGTAAATAAAAAAAATAAGGATTATAATATAATATATTAAAGTATTTAATACGGTTATAATAAGCTACGATTTTTTTAAAAATCTAAGTAGGGAAGTATTAAGTATTAAGGGCGCTAGTAATCTTTTTTATTATTTAATTACGATTTTTAATTATTAAATTAATACCGTTATTTATAAAGAAGTTTCTTAGCTTTTTAAAAATCGTACTTTTTATTTTTAAGAAGTCCCCTACTTCCTAGTTTTAAAAATCGGTTTTAAAGTCCTTTTATAGCTCCTTACCCGTTAAGCCGTCATAATAATAATATCCTATTATATAAAAAATAAAAATATTAAGCTTTTTATCGTTCGTAAGGGCGGGTATAATATTAAATAAGCCCTATTAAGTTAGGTTAACGTAGTCCTATTCGCGAATTAAAATTAAGTATAGTTCCGTAATTTAAGAATATAGGTAGGCTAGAGGTAATATTAACTAATTATTAGACCTTTTTTACTTATTACTAAGGCTAGTAATTATTATAATATATTTATAAAATAAGTTATATAATAAAAAATTATTATAGGATATAATCGTTATATTATAATTATAATATAACGTTAGTTAGGTTAAAAAAAGTAGTAGGTCGGTCGTAGTAATCGTTTTAATAATAATAAGCGGGCTATTATTACTAATTAAAAAATTCTACTCTTTTAACGAGGTATATAAATAAAAAGTTACTAAGGTCGGTAAAAGGTTATAAAAAGAGAAAAAAGGCCTTTTATAACTATACTTTTAGTAATAAATAGAGGATTCCATTAGCTATTAATTAGCGATTCCTTTTAGTAATTTTTATACTTTATTTTATTAGTCTAGTCTCAGAGCTTTTATTAAGTTAAAAAGAGGTAGATTTATTAATAATATAAAATAGATCCCTATTATTATTACTATCGAGATCTTTTTTTTTTTTTAGTATCTTAGAATACTTCGCTATTAATAAGAGATTTATTATTAACGTACTTATAATTCTAAAGGTCTTATTATTACTAAGCGTTAATACGCTAGTAATCGTTAGATTAATTTTTTAATAGTTAATCTCCTTTTACTTATTATTAATTTAAAATAGTACTTAGCTATAATAGATTTAAAATAGATTCCTTTACGAGCGGTTCGATCGGAGGGAAGTTAGTAATAATAATAAGGCTAGCGGAAATAATATTAATAATAAAAGCGAGGTTAATAATAATAATAAAGTAGTTAATCTTTTTATAATAGTAGTTTTAATAAAAAAGATCGTACGTAATAAAGCGCGCTCTTAATAGCTTATAACTAGTTAATTAGTTATTAATTAGTAATAATAGAGGAGAGCTAAGGTAGTATAGACTAAGCTACTTATTATTAATTAGATAAATAAAACTAAATTAATAAATTAAAATAATTAACGAGGTAAGTCGAGGCTATCTCTTTTATAGTTATATCCTTATTAACCTACGGTAGAAATATATATATAATTTAATTACTAATTAGTATTAGTATATACGTAAGTAGGTTAGACCTTTTGGGTTGCGACTAGGTTAATAGGTTAGTATAGGTCTATTACGTATGTGTAGGAGGGGAAGATCGTGGGCAGAGCCCGCGGTCCCTTAGTGGGTATAGGTAGGTGGAAGGGTCCGTCTGCACGGGCCCAGACTGCCTACCTACCACCCCTACTTAACTACCTAATAGGGCCCCTTTTCTGCCTCGTAATCCAACAGTTTCAGTGATTGGACGCATGAGGGGAACTCGTCAGGAAACATGCAGCGCTGGTATCTGCCCTATGCCCTAGCGCCGGTGTCTAAACGTGTTGTAGTTGCGGTCCGACGGGTTTTAGCTCCCTCCAACTCCTCAAGCTTCAATAAACTAAGGTTCTCCTCATCTCGGGTGCGCGCATTTCGAGGGTTGCCAGGGTCAGTGTGCGGCGTGCCCGTGGTTCTGGGTGCGCGACGTGCCGTATGTGTTCCGGAGAGACAGTGAACCTGAGTCGTCTGAACAAGAAACTCAAAAAGAGACTCGGCGAGACAGACGATCCGCCAGCTGGCGGCCATTTCGTCCGATCCGAAGACGTGGATGGCCCTGGCGGGACGTTGTTGCGCCGGCGGCACGACAGCACGAGCCCCCCGGGAGGCGCAGCGCCGAGCGAGGGCTGAGCAGGGGGGAAACGCGGCCGCGTTTTTCAGACGGGACGGGGGATTGGTATCAACTGCAGACAGCAAGAGACGAGAGTCTGCATGGCGGTCATCGCGCGGGTGACGGGGCAGCGGGTGAGACCGGGGTTGGTTTCTCTAGAGAGCTCTTGGTATGTGCCAATGAAGTAATGGCACACTACGAGACTGTACGACCCTTTCACATGCTAGTTTGAAGATGGGGACTGAGGACCTCTTATCTCAAAAGAAGCAGCGTTCCCAACCCCTCCCTCGACAGAATCGGTCTCGAGTGTGTTCTGTTCCTTGTTACTTTACGTTGATCTATCTAGCCTCTTATTGTTTCTGTCACCCAACTCCACTGATTTGCTGAAGCTTCTTGGACGTGCCCAGTGTCGACTGAAACGGCGCTGAAACAACTGCTCCTGGCAGAGTCAAGACATTTGGCCATTTCATAAGCCTCCAGCCATTCCATATCTCATTAATAACAACGACAACAACAAAGAGCGATACTTTAGAAGAGAAACAAATACGGGAGACGAACTTTAGACGGGAATCATACAATCACACGGCAAAATGGATACAAAATCATTCTCATCACGGATCAGTGATCTTGTCAAGGTAAGCAGCACCGCATTCCATAACGACTGGTTGCCCATCAGCAAGGGCTCCACCACATGATTCAAGCACTCTCAAAAGAAGCAAAGCCGCTAACAACAAACCGCTCTAGTTCCTTTCCTCTGTCCAGGGAGACCTCTCAAATGTCACCGCGCCGCCCTCTTTCTTGGCACCATCGTCAGTGGTCGAAGTCGGCCACTGCTGGTGCCAGCGGCCAGGCGTCTTCGTCGCCCCGGCACTGGAATCAGACCCGGAAAAGCGCAGCTTGAAGGTGCTGCGCATGATCCTCATCGCCATGCGCAGCCAGTTCTACGTCGCCGGCGCGCCAAACGTCAGCATTAAGAAGCCACTCAACGCGTTTCTGGGTGAGCTGTTCCTCGCTTCGTGGACGGATTCCGATCGGAAGGCGAGGACGGAGCTCGTGGCGGAGCAGGTTAGCCACCACCCGCCCATCACGGCGATGCACATGGGCAGCAAGGAGCATGGTATTCGCGCGGACGGGTATGCGCGGGTGGAGATGACCTTTTCGAGTACTGTGAACATTCGACAGATTGGGCACGCCGTGGTTCACATTGACCGATATGACGAGGATTACCTGATTCCGTTGCCAGAGGTCAAGGTTCGGGGATTCCTCAACGCGTGTCTTTACCCAGAGGTTTTGGGAACATATTACATTGTTTCCAATACGGGCTACATTTCAGAGATCAAATTCTCGGGCAGCGGGTTCCTTAGAGGCAAGAAGAACTCATTCGAGGCGCGGATGTACCACAAGAACGACAAGAAGAACACAATCTACGAGCTTCAAGGATGCTGGAGCGAAGGCTGGACAGTCAAGGATGGAAGGACAGGGGAAATTCTCGAAAAGTACGAGGTTGACGCGTTGGAGAACCTCCCAGCGCCGATGGAAATGGAGCCGATTGCGACCCAAGATCCGTGGGAGTCTAGACGCGCGTGGAACGGCGTCATTCAAGGGCTCAGTAAGAATGACTTCCGCGAGACGGTCAGCGCAAAGAGTCAGGTTGAGGAGGCGCAGCGGCGGATGAGGGCGGAAGAGAAGAAGAAGGGCGAGACATGGGAGCCGTTGTTCTTCAAGAGTATTCCTGGGGAGGAGCACGAGGTTTTCCATCGATTGGCAAAGGGCGTTAATTGGGAATTACATGACAAGCATACCAAAGGCGTTTGGACGATTGATGATTCAAAGAGGGACTCGGTGCAACGGCCGTTCAGAGGAGAATCGACACCACTGGGTTAAAGGAATATTGCCTAGATTTAAATTTGATGCATTATGACTATTTGACTAAAATACTTGCGTAAGATCTATATTGTTATCTTTTAAACTTCCTCCTGCTATTCAGGTCGAGAACGCTGCTTCTATAAGCCTCGTTAGCTTATCACGCCAGACAAATTGTTCCGTGGAGGTGATGAAGTAGTCGTAGAATCTGGCATACCAGGTTTAATCTGAGTCTGGCGGCGACTTCGGCCACGTATCCCAGTCCACCACATCTTCCCACCTCAACGGACCTTCGTCTTCATCCTCCCATTCTTCCCCAGACGCCGCACTTCTCACAAAAGCGATTTGCCTGGAGGGTACAGGAGACGACGCATTACCGGCTTGTGGCTTTCTTCCCTCATTCTTCTTCTTCCCCTTTCCCTTCTCTAAAAAGAAGGACTTCCTCGTTCTTTGAGCCCAAGTTTTCAACTGGTCCGGATTCTGGGCGCAGAACATCACCAACTCCCTGGTCGCCAGACAATCCTCCAGATCATCGTGTGCTACACCCTCAGCCGCCCAGGTCGGAGAACGTATCTGGATACCGAGAAGCTCCTTGCACAGCGCCTCCAAGCCCCACCTCTTCGTAATCTTCGATTTCGACCCGAGGACGGCATCTGCAGTGATGATGGCGGAATCAATGATTCTCGCATGGAAGGTGTGTAGCACCCGCAGGTCATTGCGGACTGACTGTCCGATGAGAATCGTGTCCTTGTCAGAGTAGCGCCATAGTTCTGCGCGCGCGGCCTCCCAGCCGTCCAAAGCTTCATTTCGTAAAAGAGCTGCGGACATCTTGGTCGCATTGAGACCAGTGACGTCTTCACGCCAGTCTAAGATGGGTCTTCTTGGATTTACAAGCCGGCGGCTCAGCAACACATTGCCCGTAAGGAAGTCGAGAATAGTGATCTGGATCAGTTCGTTTTCGCCTCGTTCGGTACCGCCCATCTCGCAATCTATGACGAGAGCGGCATACTTTGGATTGGATTGGATTTTATCAGGACAGGGCAGATCAACTGTCGACGCCATGCTGGACGAGCTGTGCGTGGCATTGACCATTGTGGTCGGTAGAGTATATCTTTCCTTTCGGAGTCTCTCCTCTGAGTGACAGAGATCCGAGATTTGGTTCCAAATAGCGTTTCGTCCGACTGCTGGCGAGTACATGTTTCCCCTGTATATGGTGTGCATAGGCGTAGTAGTTTCGATAGCCCTGACTGGCTGGGTCACGAGCAGCTCAGGGGTCTCAGGTTTTTTGGCTCTGGTTGGCAGATATACTACCAACGGACGTGGGCGGACAGGCTCGGCGGCTCTGGCTGGCTGGGTAACAACCGGAAGAGGTTGTACAAGTCCGGCGATTCTAGTCGATTGAGCAGAAATCTCATCAGAGTGTTTTGCGCGCCTATGTTGTCGCTGACCTTCTTTGGTACTGAATCGTTCCTTGCAGATGGCACATTGGTGCTTTCTCTCTTTTTGATAGGGCGGCATAATCAGGAATTCAGTTGAAGACTGTGAAAAAGGAGAGGAAGAGCAATGAATACCCCGGGGGAAACAAATGTTTATCATTAGTGTATTTATAACTGGAAACCCTGGGTACATTCACGTGGTCTAGATCGGTCACGAGTTGGTTGCGTGAAAAGTTGGCGGCCTGCGACATGATCTCTGTTGGTGCAAGATCGGCTTTATCGACTGCGTAATTGGGCTCCCTTTTTTTGTGATCGAAACACTTCTGCAGGAAGCCAACTGCTCATGTCTCACTTGTTGTGTCGTGATTCTAGTGAGTCGACCGTTTCCAAGGTTTCTTAGATCTTGCTGATCTATCTTCACAGGGACTCCGCTACCGGGTACAGGCACTGTCAACTCAGGGAACTATTGCTACTTCTCATCCGAACCTGTTAACTTCGATGGAAGCGCCCGCTCTTATCATAAATAAGCGACGGAAAGAAATATCAAGATGTGAAGACTGCGAAGTGATGTTGGGAGCGTTCGTGCAGAGCAACTGCAAGTGTCCGAATTTGGCATCTCGAACAAACCAAAAGGGCTTTGCCACGAATCTCTGCGCTAACCTGTGCCAACTAGATGAAAGCTCATGCGTCTGATCAATGCTGCTTATTCACTACTTTGGGTGTCTTGCATGTCTTTGGAAATACGTCGTAGTATGCGCATAGCTGCCTGACTTCCTCTTGGCTTTGCTGCGGTACGCGAGTTGGATTGTTGATACTTTTCCCGCCTAGCTAATACGATAATGCCGCCAGTCAAGCCCGTGAGGGTATTCAGTCGGAAGCGGATTTATGCCGAATGCATCCGATGGCGATGTGTCATATGAGATAATCACGTCGATTAAGAGTGCATGTACTCCTCAACGTCGCTAATATATCTCCACTGTTCCTCCCTTCTATAGAGATGGAAACACCTCGATAAGGGCAAGGCTTTAACGTTTACTATTCGAAGGCTCCAGTCAAGAAAAACAATTTCCATGGCGCTATGTGCACAAAAGGCATCATCAAGCGATTTCGTTTCGATTCCGTCACCCCACCTTGCGAATCTTCATACTCCTATAGAGAATAGTCTTTCAAAAAGACCCTTCAATACCTTTACTGGGCGATACAATCTAATACACTGAGTTGAGTCTAGGTCCTCTATACCTCTTGTTCGCGTACCCAAACCAATTCGCGACAGAAAAGAGACCCATAACCCCGAGAACCACGCAAGCATAATCTGCCTTTGAATTAGCAAGGAATGGCTGTACAGTCGTAATGGAACAGTTAGCTCACTCATATTCGAAGCCGAGACAGGCATAACAACGGGAAAGTCATAGAACACCAGCGCCAACAGTCCCAAGACAATCGTCAAAATGTTGGCAGCGGCACCAATGAGGGGCGGCATGTTAAACTTTCGCCGCGGCAGTAATCGACGGAAAGCCGCCTCTCCTTGTGACCGTTGATATAGAGCTAGGGCGGCTGGAAAGGCAAAGCTCACTTGCTGTAGAATTAGGCCGGTAGCGACAAGAGCATTGAAAGCCGTCGAAGACGCTAGAAATAAGCAACCGAGAGCGAAGATGAGTGCCCAGTTGACGAGAAGTGCGTTGACTGGCACGCCCATTTTAGGGTGGATCTTGCAAAGGAATGGGGAGAATACAATGGCATTGTCACGAGCGAATGCCCAAGTGAGTCGACTGGCCGTCTGTAGTGTCCCGTACAAGCGAAGCATCCGCAAGAAGAGAGTACAATCACGAACGTTGTTCCTGCTGCGCTGGATCCAGTTGCCTGCGACCAAATCTCGAGAATAGGCAGCCTAGTGTAAGCTCATGTCAGCTCTGCAAACTTCCTATGCCTGCAACACAAATACCGCCCCGCGTGACTTGAAGCTAGGTGTTACTGATTCGGGCCTAGACACTTAGGTTCAGAGAAAATGGGGGCATACGGTGATGAGAGCACAGGCTCAAGATCTGTGAAGCAGTACAGCATAGCTACGCTGAACGTAAAAGCCGAAACAAACCCGATAGTTATCGTCGATACAAGTGCTTTAGGTATCGCAGATGAAGCATTGGTGCATTCCTCGGCCAAGTGTATGGCGCCATCGAGGCCGGAGTAGATGAAGTTAGGGTTGAGTAGACCAGTCAGAAAGACTATTCCCTTTGACGACCAACCACTCTCATTAACGAACGTGGTCCACACAAAGGAATCTTTCTGTTTCCGTCCCGAGCGCGCCAAGCATGTGACCGTTATCACGAAGAAGCCTGTCAAAGAAAGAAAAACTATGAAATTAGATAGTCAGCCTTTGCACTGTCTGGAGATGGTCTGCGAGGTGCAGTAATTAACAACAGTACCTACAGCCAATATCGTGGACCCAAGCTGTCCGTTTCATCAGGAAAATGTTGTACACTGTAAACGCGATGTTGAATGCCTGGAAGACTAGAAAGATATGCCATGTTTCTGGGATATACGTAGGATCGAGGTACGATGCGAGCGAAAGAATTATGACTGGCATTTGAATGATGAAGCCCGCTCCATTGGCAATCCAACCTAGGAAGTTGATACTGCCGCAACAATAGCTCTAAATAATTGCACACGTCAGCAACAGACGAAAATTGAGCCACAAAAAGTCTTACAAGTCCACGGCTGTACCGTTTGGGTGCTAGGATGCTGGTCCAGTGGTATTGTCCCCCGGCGGTAGGATAGACGGATGCGATCTCAGCCATGCTCAACGCACATGCGCCTCCTAACACGAAAATGAGGACGATGCCATAGAGCAGGGTGACGGGCCCTCCAGAGCTGATTGAAATCACTAGCGTGGCTGCAATTGCGGACCAGCTGTTGCAGATGTTCCATCCTAATCCAACGATAGCCAAAGGCCCAATGTCTCGTTTCGCCAGCGACTGGAGCCCTAGGCGAGACAGGTCGGCGTCTTCGTCAGAAGTAGTAGGAGTTGAGGCACCTGCCAATGCGAAAATTTCCCGTAAGATTAGTCGAATGCCTGTTTTCAAGACGATTCCGAAAAATGACGAACCTTGTTCAACTTTGCCATGCTCCATTGACTTTCCAGTCGAGTTTTCTTTAGGTGCGACGCGTCTAGGGGAGGGTGTAGGCAACGTCATGATGTCTCTATCACGGCCGTCCATCTTCCATGGATCCAAATCACAACGAAAACAGAGAAAACCACAAGTTTCACCGA